>NW_027286874.1:46263474-46950974 GCF_022747635.1 Hetaerina americana
TTCACTGTGGGACCGAGAACGGAAAGGGTGAGTGAAAAGCTGAGTTTGGTGCACTCAGACCTGTGTGGTCCAATGGACCCTCCTGGCAATAGGGGAGAACTGTACATGCTCACATTTATTGATGATTGCACTAGAAAAATTTTTGCCTTCTTCATTAAAGGCAAGGAAACACATGTTATCCTAGAATGTTTCGTAACCTTTAAGGCTAGGGTAGAAAATGAAACGGGGAACAGGATTAAGTGTTTGCGGACGGATAATGGTAGTGAGTACATGGGGCGGGCTCTGCAAGAAGAGCTTAGAGCAAAGGGAATAAAACATGAGACAACGATACCATATAATCCTGAGCAGAATGGGCTAGCTGAAAGGGCAAATCGCGTCATTATAGAGAGGGCTAGATGCATGTTATCCGAGTGCAAGTTACCTAAGAGCTATTGGGTTGAAGCATGTAAAACAGCTGTGTATTTAAAGAATAGAGTACCAGCTAAGGGAATTGGGAATGAATTACCTGAGGAGAGATGGACAGGTCATAAGGTTGACCTTAGTCATTTGAGGGTGTTTGGTTGTATTGCCTATGCTCATGTGGCCAAGGCCATGAGAAAAAAGCTAGATGCCACATCCAAACGGTATTACTTTGTCGGATATTGTGAGGAATCCAAAGGTTATCTCCTGGCGAATCCTGAAAACATTGGACGAGTAACAAAAGCGAGGGATGTAGTGTTTTTTGAGGACAGTTTCAGGGAAGAGCATTTAACTGGGAAAACATTGAGGAATACAATTATTCTGCCTGAACTTTTAGGGGGGGGCGTGTGTTTCACCTCCCAGCCCCAGACAGAGGTCAGCATAAATGATCAGGCTGAAACTAATGAAAACACTAGCACAAGTAGTGAGGGTAATAATGATACCTCAAACATTGAGACTGAAGGAAGTGGTCGTGTCTATTGTGGGCAAAATTCAAGCTCAGGTGATGATAGCCAGAGGGAGGAGAGTATTGATCCGGGAGAAAGTAGGTATCCTGTTAGGAATAGAATACCAAAGGAATTTCCAGATCATGTTTTATTTTTGGCATCAATTAATTCAGCCTGTAATCAACCAATGTCTTTGTACTGTGATCCTCAGACTGTTCAAGAAGCTTTGTCTTCAAATGGGGATGAATGGAGGAAGGCCATGCAGGAAGAATGGGAAGCTTTAGCAAGGAAGGGCGTCCTTTCTTTAGCTGATTTGCCTGAAAACAAAAAAGTTGTAAAATGTAAATGGGTTTTCAAGCGAAAGGTGAATGCAGCTGGGGAAATAGAGCGTTTCAAGGCAAGGCTGGTAGCAAAGGGTTATTCCCAGGAGTATGGTATTGATTACCATGAAACATTCTCTCCTGTAGTAAGTTATTCTGCCTTGAGATTGTTGATTGCATTGTCTGTGGAGCTAGATTTAAATATCACTCATCTAGATGTGACTGCAGCCTTCTTGAATGGTGATCTTAAAGAGTCAATTTACATTGAGCAGCCTGAAGGTTTTGTAATTGAAGGGGCGGAGAGTAAGGTGTATTTGCTGCATAAGGCAATATATGGTTTAAAACAAGCATCCAAGGCATGGTATGACAAATGTCGGAGTATTTTTAAAGGTCTTGGTTTCAAGAATTTGACAACAGAATCATGTATTTATGTTAAGGGTATTGGACTTGATATTTGTGTAATAGCTGTATATGTGGATGATTTTTTGGTGTTTTGTAAGAATGGTGACACTGTGAACAAGTTAGTTTCATCATTAAAAAAACATTTTGAGCTGAAAAATCTTGGAGAGGCCAAAAGTATTCTAGGGATGAGGTTAACTAGAACCAGTGAGGGAATTGAACTGGATCAGGAAGAGTACATCAAAAGCATGCTGGTTAAGTTTAACATGTCTGATGCTTGTGCAGCCTCTACACCCATGGAAGTTGGGTTGGATGTAGCTCCTGGAGATCCAGATAAATGTCCTGATGTACCTTATCAAGGATTAATTGGTTGTTTAATGTACGCAATGACCTGTACTAGGCCTGACATTGCTTTTGCTGTTTCAAAATTAAGTAAGTTTAATAATAGCTTTAATATGGAACATTGGAAGTTGGCAAAAAGGGTTTTGAGATATTTAAAGGGCACATCAACGTATCGCCTTGCCTACTCAAAATCTGGTGGGTTCCTTGAGGGCTATGCTGATGCAGATTTTGCCAGTGATAAGATTGATAGACTATCTCGTACAGGGTATGTTTTTAAATTTGCTAAAGGGGCTGTAGCATGGGAAAGTAAAAAACAATCCTGTGTGGCTTTATCCACAACGGAAGCAGAGTATGTCAGCCTAACTGCTTGTACCAAGAAAGCTATTATATTGTGTCGAATCCTGAGGGAAATTTTGAAACAGGATTGCAGAAAAATATTTGGCACAGAATCTGTGTGCATGTATAATGACAATCAGTCAGCAGTTAAGAATGCCAATTGTGTTGATGTAAAGGAAAGATCTAAGCATATAGATGTAAGGTTCCATTTTGTAAAAACAGCTGTGACAGATGGTAAAGTGTTTGTGAAATTTAAGTCAACACATGAGATGCCTGCAGATATGCTAACTAAAAGTTTATCTAAGAAAAAACATTTTAACTGCATGAAGGATGTGAATGTCTGGGGCAACTAGATTAAGTGAGGGTGTTGTATATGTGTAATCAAGTTGCTGTTGTTTTGTACAAGGTTGGTAACATTGTCTCTTTTGGGCTGGCTTGAGCGATGTTTGTATGTGTTTGCTTTTGTTTTTGTAGAATAAAAGTAGGAAGTCGTTTTTTTTAAACGTCACTTCCGGCCCCACGTTAAGTTGAACATGTCGTCTCAATAATTGCTAAAGATCCTAAATCCTGTTTCGTCACCACGCTGCAAGAAGATCACAACAATTCTTAATGGTGGAAGTCCACAAAAAATGTTTGTTGGAAATCCACTAAAATAAGCATATGAATACATTTGCCATTTATCTATTAAAAATAGTGTGTGGTGAAATGACACCCAACTTTTCTATTTCAGTGCATTGGATTTAATTTCCATAGCTATCCAATAAAATTTTGGGGAACTCTTTAATCTTTCTTAAATCTTTAATCTGTCAATTTTCAATGGTAATTTTCCTAATTTGTAGCACCAAACTAACAGGTGCATCACCAGGGAGACTTCTAGTGATATAAGGGCAGATAAGCTAGTTAAGGCATGACCTGCGATTAATATATAGTCTGGTCAAAATACTCATACTGCAAGTTGAAATTAAAAAAAATTAAGGGAGCAGGAATTAGGAAATGGCAAATTTGTAGGTTTAAAAAACCAATCAAAAAGAATACACAAAAAGAACACATGGTAATTTAGAGCTTTTAGGAGAAGATGATGTTAACAAGAAGTTGAATATGGTGAAAGAGAAACTTCAAATGGCAGCGGAGGAAGTAATTTGATAGAAAGCCACAGAGTATATGTAGAGAGGAATGGATAACACTAGAACCAATGGAGAAACTATCTAGAAGAAGGTGTGCAAAAGTACTTGGGTAAGCAAGAGGAGAAGCTCTTGGTAGATGCATAATTTAATATACATAAGGTAGTTTTGCACTTCACTACTTTCATGCATGTAAGTGTATTTTATTATACCATGTGTTGGTATCAAGAAATAAAGAATATCATTTTTCATTTGGCATTGGAAATAAACATTTGTTTTTCACTTACTAGTTTGTGCCCCAGGAAATCTTTGCTATTTGGAAAAGTGTCCACCCAAAGTTGGAGCATAACAGGTTAAGATGGAGGATGAATTGGTTTGCTCAAGTCTCTCATGGGGAGAGAATTCTCTGCATTCAGGAACTCACCTGGAGGGAATGAAATGGATAGAATGCTAGAGTGAATTCAGAAATAATTTCAAGGGACTGCTGGGAGGTGATTATTGGCTACAAGGATGTTGCCATTATAAGCAAATGCTAGGAAATTAATAAAATCTAACCTTTTTGTTTTGGCCATCATCATTAGAAATGTCACTGATGAACTTATTAACAATGCTATGGCTTGGTAAAAGATGTAGGAGACATGGAATAGTTTGGACAAAGTGTCAAACAAGAACTTCTTCTTTGGTGGCAAATTGAAATCAAGGGATCTTATTAGTCTGACAAAAGAAAGATTTAAATGCAAAGGAGAACTTTAATCAAAATTTGAATATTAACAGACTTTTAATTACAAGTGATATGGGTTTTAGTGGTAATTAGTTAGCTGCTATATGTCTCACAGAGTTCCCAATCAATAAATATGAATGTACTATGAAGGCTATCACAGTTCAAACTCATTGGCGATCATCAAACAATATTGACTAAAAGGAGGACAGGACAAGCTTGGTGAAATTAAAACTCAGGCATGAAAAATAATATGGGAAAAACAATGACAACCTAATCAAACCAGGATGAATGCTACAAGTAGGGGCCATGGTGGATAGGGTTAAGATGGTGGAGGGAATTCAAGATACTGAGGAGATAGGCTTCAACAGCTTTAAAGGTCACATTTCAGCAAATTTCTCCAGCCATTTAGAACAGGCAGAGAAGGAAGAACCGAAGAAAGAGTCAACCTTAGCGATCACCAGAGAGTATGTTTCTTTATGTGTTAGGAGAAATGTTCAAAGTAATTGGAGAGTGTGGAAGCTTGATTGTGGTGCCTCTGGTACATGATGAATAGTAGAGATTTGATACAAGTTTTCCTAAGGTTGATTGTGGAGTCAAACTGGGAGATTGAGTCCCTTGGTGGATTGGGGAAAAAAGTCGAATAACCTTACAAATTTCTGATGGATATAGGAGGAAAAACATGAGTTTTAGGAGGTCTTGTATGTTCAGATTAGCAAGGCAATTTAATTCTCCAGGAGAAGACTGTATAGGAAGAATTCAAGATTCCAGCCTTCCAAGGCCTTCAAGTGTTTTGATTAGAGATAAAATTCAGGTTCAGAGTTTCGAGAATGCCTTATATCATGACTGTGAACAGAGTTACAATGGGAGACATAAAAGAAGAACATGCCAGCAGAAAGAAAAAAGCCACACAAGTATCCTTGGCCTGACAACTTGTAGCTTTGTCAAAATTGGGGGAGGTGCAGGGACTGACTGACAGAAGAAATAAGAGAGAAGAAAAAGAGTGCATCCAAGAGAAGATGAAAAATTGATAAATTTCCAGTGGGCAAGTGAAAAAAGATGGAAGACCTGTTGGATAGGATTTACACTGCCATTATGGGTCCCATATTTACTAGTTCCATGGTGCACAATCAGTTAATCATCACATTTATTACTGGAGCATCAAGTTATGTGTCAGCTGTTGACTAAAGAGAAGAAGAGTGATGACCTTACAGAGTTAAATATCAATAATGACCGATCTGAGGTTTATCAAAGGAAGAAGATTACAATGCATACTTAGCAATAGATCAGGAGATTATATGGGGGCAACTTCAAAAATATTTTGTGGTAAAAGGGATTGTGCATAGAAAGTCAAGAATTAATAAGTTGCAGCAGAATGAGCCAGCTACATAAACCTCACATTATGCAATATCATGAGGTGCAAGATAATTAAGGCAGGTGTGCCTACTTCATGTTAGGAAAAGGCTCTTCATACAGCCTGCTATATGCACTGCAGATATTGTTCAATGCTACCGAACTTCTACATGCCATTGGAGAAATAAAATAGGAGAGAGCTGCAGGAGAGTGATGTGGAACTCATAAGAGTATTTGGGTGCCGGCCATCAGCATGCAAGGCATGTGTACTAAAGCTCCTCTGGGGGGTAAATTGGGGCCATGTCCAAGGCAGTGTGTGCTACTTGGGTTTGATGATGGCATCAAGGGGTACTACCAGGCAGATATCAAGTAGGAGCTGGTGCTCAGCAGTAGTGATATGAAATTTCGTGGGCACATTTTCCCCTTTAAGTTTTTAGCTTTCATACTCAATGATCATGGAAGAAAGCTGAGATGCGCTTTCTCTTATGGTTGGAACCAAATGCTGGGGAAGTGCCTGATTCAGGAGAGGTATCAGTTGTCAGGCCAGAAGTATAGTCAGAGAGACCAGCAGTGAAGCTGAAGGAGTATGAGAGGACACCAGTCTGCCCAAGGAGGCATGGGAGAGAAAGGGTACTCAAGGCAGGGTGCAAGGGATATGCTGTAACCTTATGTGGCATGAGGTAAGAGATGCTGTGGACATTGTGGTGCCAAGACACGCTAAGGAAGCACTCAGTGAATCCTAAGTGAGCAGAATGGATACTCATATTGTGAGGAAAACTGTAGAATATGAGGGATCAAGATACCTGGGAGACAGAGTGCAAAACTGAGGACTCCAATGTGATTGGGAGTAAATTAGCATTTATTTTAAAGAAGATGAGGGGGTATGTAGTAAGGTGTAAGGCTAGGTTAGTGGCATAAGGGTTCTGATAAATTAATGGGGGTGGACTATTTTGAAACTTTTAATCCTATTGTGCAAAGGAAGACTCTGCAGGTTCTAATAATAGCAACCACTGAAAATGAGAGGTAGATGGTTCTCTTTTATGTAGTAGAGGTTTTGTTGAGTGCTAGCTCCCATGGACCAAGCCCCTGGTTTTGCATCAAACATCCAGGTTGTGTTTGGATTTGAAGAAAGAGGTCTTTATGTCCTCAAGCAAGCAGGAAGAAATTAGAAACTCCACTTACATGCTTCTTTATTAGAATTAGGACTCAACCAACCCATGAAGGATCCTTGTGTTTATGTGAAAGCTGGGGTATTCATTGAGGTGTGCGTAGATGACCTCATTTTGCTAGGTATTTTCATATTGTTGAGACAAAAGGGGAGTTTTCTGATTGTTTAGACATACAAGATTTGGGATATGTGCCCAAAAACATTGATAGCCTACATCAGTAGAAGTAATTATAAATCAGGAATTTTACAATTAAGAAATTTTACAGGAATATTTTTTGGCTAATTTTAAGGGGTTTTGTGTTTTGTTAGAGGCAGAATAGGCATTTATTGGTAGTGGCAATGTTATTTGAAAATTCTAAATGTATCTATGAACTATTTATTGTGTGGCTTTTTATTTGGTTTTAAGGGTTCCAAATAACATTATAGTATACAAGTACTGCTATACCATAACACAATATGTATGAGGACAGTCTGAGAGGAAAAAATTTGATGGTGTTTCTCTTAATATATAACTTCATATCACTTAAATGCTTGAGACAAAATATTTTTAAATGGGAAGTGAACTTAGGTTTTGAGACTAATAATACCGGAATAATGATCAGAAATTTGTGATTAAATTGGAAAATTTCTGAACATAAATGCCCATTATGCCCATATGGCTTCTGGTTTGGCTCTCTGGTTTCATAAAAGTGACTATTCTTTTAAAACCTTGCACAAACAGTCTGAAGGCAGATGACATAAATGTTAGTACTTAAAAATGTCACTATTGAAATCAGATCTGATCATTTCAAAAAATGTTTTTTATGCATTATCCCTACTGAATATTTTACCCAAATTGCTCTTCAGTTCCAAACTATAACAGTAGAAACATATTTTGGAATGAATTAAGGAGTTTATGACAAGTTTTGATATTGAATTGAAACAATTATGAATAAAAACTTAATTTTCCTTGTCGTGAAAAGTTAAGCTCATTTATTCCTCTATAGATACTTCTTTGCTACTTAATAATGTGTATTACATTTTATTTCATTTCACATTGAGTAAACACTTTCATATTAATATTCGGTCTTCTTCTTTTTTAGTAACAAGCAACGTTGTTTCTCTCTGCATTGAAGAAGGGATTGACCGGCTAGTTTTCTGTAGCACTGCTGAAGTAACTATGGTACCCTATTTAGGGAGTAACATAACAGTTGTTGTTTACAAGACAGAGTCTAAAGCTCTGCCTCCAAAATTATTGGGAGAATCAGCATCTACTTCATCTTCAGTAATCTCCAAAGATAAAGGATTAATAACTCCAGGATATCCATATTCTAAATTGAGAGCTGAAAATATAATTTTGGAAGCAAATGGAGTCACTCTGAAAAATGGTAACATTTTATCTACTCTTGTTTTTGCCGATCTAACATAATGGTTTATACGCAGCTAAGTTACTTCTATCTGAGCCAATAGTTTATCAAACAACAAGCTCCCTATTGGTTTTATATGGAATCTTAGCGTTCTATGATACACATGTATAATGGTCATTGTTAAAATGGATGGATGAGCCATGTGTAGTGAATGATGTTTGGCTCTCCCTCTGGAATCACTTTGGAATTATAGGTACTCATAGAATCTGCATTTCTGTTATCTTGGTAACAATTTTTGGAGATAGGGAAGAAATATTATGTTTTTGAACTTTGTAATCATTATAATAATAATAATTATTTTGAGGTTAAATTTTGGGTGACAAACTAAATTTGATAATGTTTTTGGTCACGCAAGCTCCTCCATCATTTCTAAAATTATATCAGGCAGAAAATGATATGATTCAGACAGTTTTTTGACAATTGGTAAGGACAAGGGACCACACACAATTAATATTGTCATCAACACAGGTGGTTGAATGTTGTCCCAGCCTAACATCATCTGTTGGCCATTTTTAAAATGCTTAATCCACTTGAAAATGGATTTTTTCTTTAGAGCATTATCACTGTAACCATCTGCCAACATTTCAGTACTTTCTTGATAACTTTTGCTGCATTTCACCAAAAAACTTGATGTTGATTCATTGCTCCATGATTTCATCAATTTCTATTTCTGACTAACAGTAAAAACAAGGGCAACAGAAACTAACATAACCCTCATCATAAGCAAAGCTCAATGATCCGCTTAGCAAAGACGGCTCATTGAGTCTCAGGCAACTAGCACCGCCAGTGGGTAGTCCATGTCATGGCCGCCAGATTGCACCAGTTCACGCAGAAATTGCACAGACCACCTATACACAAAAAAATGTGATATTCGTTCTTACTCTTGAGTAATGCTAGTCCTTGATTTTTCTCTTTTTTCTACCATATCCATTGACTGAGAAAATATGGTACCTTGCGAGAGATTCCAAGAAACTGCAGGAGATGCCGCAACAGTGACTTTTAACGGAGTCATCTGCTAATATGAATTTTAATGCAACAATTTCAGTGTAAAAATCATTCCCCTTGACTGGAATTTGAACCCAGGCCGGCTGACACTTGGCCAGACATCAAGGGTTCTGGTTTGAATCTGGGTGAATGATTTTTACACTCTAAAATTGTTACCCTGGGAGAGACTAAAATATTTGTATCCAGGTGATAAGTTGTATGACCAACATGGCCATGAGCTCTCTTTTTCTCTCTCCTCAAAGAAGAACCTGCAAGGTTTTACTGGTAAGGATTAAAACAAGGCCAATCTCTCATCAGATGTATTCAACATTCATTGCATGAGGTTAATAACAGAAGCTCAAGCTCATAGCCATCAAAGGAATGAAGGTGAATGGGAAGGAAATTAATGTACTCCCTCCCTTTGATGATATTACACCTACAGTAGGTAATATATGAAAGCTGTAGGCATCCTTAAACACATTTAATAGGGTGTTGAGCAATAGGAAATAATAATTTTCCACTATGATTCATTCTGTACAATATGTTTCAGTTTTTGAATGCAGCCGAGGTAAGTACTTAAGGTCGTCAATAAAATAATGGAGAGGTGGGAAAATGATTACTTTGTGGATGACCAGTCTGGGTTTAGGAAGAGGAGAGTTAGGTATAAAGTGATGCAGTAATGAAGCCACTGATAGAAATAAATATAGGATACAACCAGAAAGTATTTGTATACTTTATTTTGAGAAAGGCTCAATACATAAAATTGTCTAGATTTAATGAATGCATTATATGATAATAGAAGTAGACTGTAAGAATAAGTGGCTTATCCTTAACTGGTAAATGTCTCCCACTGCTGTGGTGCATGTGATGGATGGAAAATAAGAATGGGCAGTGTTAGGAAAAGGGGTTAGACATGGGCACCCGTTATCATTGGTGCTTTCACATGTATGTATGGAGGAAATGGTAAAAGAAATATGGGATTGCAGAGTGTATTAGAAAATAGGTGTAACAGGCTTAAAATGAGAATCAATATATAAAAGGAAGTTATAATAACAATAAACAATGCAAAGATTATGAGATTTTCAAAAAAGAGTAAAGCTAAGTTCAATTAAAATTAGAAGGCTAGACCAATTTCCCAGCTTGGAAGTGTTTTGGATCAAGATGGCCAGAGTCGTAGGGATATAAAAAGGAGAATATCATCAGGTAGAGAAGGCCTCAAGCTTTCTATCCTGAAGGGAGATGATGACAAGGACATTGGGCCAGGTTGTTGAGAAAAAAGTAATGAAAACTTTGATTTGGTGGCTGGTTTTGTATAACTTGGAAACATGATCATTGGAGTAAGATGATAAGCATAGATTGGAGACTTTAGAAATATGCTTCGACTGCTTTAGAGAAGATGACCCCTGCCATCCCAGATACAACTCAATTATTGGGCAATGGCCCTATGGCCATTGCCCAATAATTGAGTTGTAGGGTCCAGCTTTTTTTCAGGTTTTAATGGTTTTTTAACAATCACATTGATACTCGTCTTGGATTATATTTAAGCAGTTAAAAAGTGTTTTGATATTTGATTAGGATTTTCTGGGTAAACTATTCTTAATTCTGTCTAATATGGCTGGTTGAAAAATTCCATGCTTCTGAAAGTGACATCTGGGGCTGATAGCCAACCCAAAGGAAAGAACTGTTTCTGTCAACCATCTCTGAGCACATCATCATCATTGGTCATTCAATCCTAAGATTGGTTGACTGCAGCCCCCTCCATTCTACCTTATCTGATATTAATTGGCTTACTTCTAGGTATTTTTTGTAATGCACTTTATTCTTTAATTGTCCCATGTATTTATCCCTTGGCCCTCCTCTTGAGACTTTTCCCTCTATTTTCCTTCTATTATATTCTTCATGAATCCATTGTGCCTCAGGGTGTGGCCAATCCATCTGGTTCTTCTTTTCTCTATGGTGCTCCTTAAGGTCTGTTCTTCATCTTTTCTTCTTTATACTTCTTCATTTCTTATTTTACCCACCCATTTGGTCTTAAGCATCCTCCTACAGTACCAAGTTTTGAAGGCTTCTAGTCTTTTTTGGTTTACTTTCCTGATGGGCCATGCATCTGATCCATAGAGTGCCACACTCCATACGAATGTGTTCCCGTATTGTTTCCTTGTCTGTAGTTCTATATTCTTTGAACACAGCAGTTGTCTTTTCATTGTAAATGCTCTCTTAGCTTGAACTATTCTTTTCTTAATGTCTGTAATTCTTCTTCTGTTCCATGTGATGGTACTTCTGAGCTAGGTGAAGGAATCCACTTGTGTTGAACCCAGTGATGAGTCTTTGGCCAGGTTTCACTGAGCATATGTATTTGCAAGTGATCTCATAAAATGCTTGCGATTCATTTTGATTAACTCCTTCCTACACATATGCAAAAATGAGCACATTACCAAAGTAGTCATAGCTATTGAAAATTTAAATTAGGGTCACTAATTTTTCCTGCTTTAGTAACATGCAAACCTTTTCAGAAAGTAGAATTTGCAAATATTTAAAAAGTGTCCATGTATTGAATTATGAAGTGATACTATTGTGTATTTACCATTCACCCATCAGATGTCAAAACTCACAATGCTTTTTTTTTAATTTTAGGGAAAGGCACTTTAAAGACTGTTGCATTGAGACCCCCAATACTTTATGGTGAAGAGGATTATAAATTTGTACCAGAAATATGCAAGCTTGCTGATTTCTGTGATGGAAGACTTATTCAAATATCTGGACTTGGGGGCAAACAGCAAGTAACATATGCAGGTAATTTTATTTCTTATTTATTTTTACTGTACATTATTGGAATTTCCCTGTGTAGGATTGTATCAATATGTACATAGCTCATCCATGGGTAAGAAACTCAAATGACTGTAAAATATTGGATGAAAATTTGAGTTAACTATTAATTACTGGGTCTTTCAAACCTTCATATTAAATATGCTTTGAGGGGTTGAATTGAGTTTCTCAAAACCAAGTTAAATATAATATCAAATGATGTAAATTTCATTTATGCATATGGACATTGAATTTAACAGACAAAAACGATTTAAGTCACAATAAAATATTTATAAAGCTGCCCTAAAATTGAAGTTCTTTGCTCATTAAGGTTTAATATTTCAAAACTCTGTTCACTGAGAAACATAGCTTAAAATTTTAGATACTTTTTCAAATTTAAATTTTTTTAAATTTAAAAATTACAAATTTTTCATCAATTCCTAGAATCAGAGTTGGAAAAGTTTTGCTTTGAATAGAGAAAATCATTGCTATTATAGAGAAGGCTGCAGCCTACAGTCTATAGCTACATTATATAATAAAGCAGAAGCCATGAAAGTCTTTAAGGTTGAATGGTCTGAATTTAAGTGATCCATAGAGTACCTAAATGAGTGGAGATATTTATCATGCCAAAATTAAAGTTTGTAAGATCATTTGCAGGTTCTCTACCCACAGTGCACCTGATGATGTAAATACCTTTTTTCCAAGTGAACACAGACTACCTGAGACCTTTCTCAGGAGTCTCATGAGGCCCATATCTAATCTATATCATGTTATGGACTGTCAGATATATTTTAATAATTGAGAAGGGAAGGTTAATTAGGTAAATATCTGGATTTTATAAGCCTATCAGGAGCATCAATGATTCATTATTAGTTTCTGTTGCAGCTAAGGTTATCATAAAATCATAATAATCCTCTTAAATATAAATTGTTTTTGTATGATATTTAGAATTATTGAGATAAAAGTTAATGCAATGCATGGACAATTTTTAGTCCTTATGTAACTCTTAACATTTCATTTAAGAACCTTTCAGGGACCTTTTCTTATGCTCTGACAAATTTGTAGCAAATACTCTAGTAGGTATTGTGTCAGCATGTTCATTGAATGCACTGACCAAAAGATTCAGCAGTAATAAGTTTTATTGTGAAATTTAATAAATACAACCATTTTCTATACCTGAAGTGAGAAAAAACACTCAAATGAAATTATTTTTCCCCGACAATTGGCTTCCAACTTATAGATCAACTTGTATACCCTCGACCCATAAGATGCAGGCTGGTTTTAGAGAAAATTTTGGAGTAAGAAGTGTCTTATGGGCTGGGAACTAAGGTATTGTTTATGGATTAATATGTACAGAAATAATTTTATTTAATTAAATAAAATTAAATTTTGCCCAAGAAGTGCCTACACAGACTGTTTAGGTGGCCATGTAGACAGTGCAAGCAGCTGCACAGCTATGTAGCCATCTGCACAATAACTGTAGCAGCCTATAAAGCTGTGTGCACTTATGTACCTACAAGTATCTGCACAGGCTATGTGACCAATTGAAACACCTAGTCTAGACACTTCCACTAGAGCACCTAGTGATTTTAAAACCTTTGCTCAAAGATAAGTAGCTAACACCCTAAATCTCTGAGGTAAACCGAGGGTTAACCCTGTGTATTTATTTATTTATTTATTTATTTGCCTGAGGATGTGTAGCCACTCATATTTTAGAATATACATATTAAAAAAAACCTTAAACACAGTAACCAACCCGAAGGTCAGTTTGGTAGGTGATGGTAGAGTTTACCCAGTACTAAGCCTGATGGCATGTGAAATTCACACATCAGGATAGGGGGGTCAGTTCCTTTCCCTGTGCCAGTTATGATTTCCCAGAAAGATCTGGAATACATATTTTATGATCATTAAAAAAAATCATTAAAAAAGGGCTGACAAGCTTGAGTTTGTCAATGGAAGTTTTATGATGATTTTTGCAGAAAAGTTTATAGAAACATTTCTGTTATAATGCAATAAAAATAATGATTTAATTCAATGAAGCTATACGTCTCAGTAATGTTCAAACCTCTAAAGAAGAGTAGCTCATAAATACTGTGGATATTTCTTCAATTATTTAATTTTTTATGATTGCTTGAAATATAGTAACAAAAATTTCATTTTCATAATTTACATTACAATTAAATCATTTTGACAAAATTCATGATTTTAATTACTTGCACTTGATCAACATACACACATAAAGTGGAATATTGTGGAAGATAAATGCTAATGTGTGGGGTTGGGTTGATGAGATGGCTAATGCACTGGCTGGCTACGTCAAGGGCCCAGGCTTGAATCCTAGCAGTGGCAGATTTTCCAGTGGTGTCCTTATCCTTACTTGGGGTGCTGTATTAAGTGAATTTCTAGTGGAGAACACTGTCTTTTGGATGGGATGTTATACTGTGAGTCCTGTGAAATCTTTCATTAAGAGTAGGTGAATGCTGATGCCAGATTTCTGTCAACTCTTCATCCATTCCCTGAAAACTCTCCCTCTTCCAAATTACTTGTCTATCTTTAATGGTGCATGTGATGGCTGCTGTTGGTCACCCCCCCCCCCTTAAATACTATACCACTGCTCCATGATGTCAACTTTATAATCAGCTCCTATGCAATGATGGTGTACATTGGGGTGTGTGCTCTGAGACAGTTGGAGAAGAGAAGGCAAGAAAGAAGATTAAAGGAAGATATCGAATTTGATGGAGAAATAAAGCATGATATGGGCAAGAGATTAAGAAAGTGTTGCACAGCAAGAGTATAGAAAGTTAATGAAAATTAAAGAATGTAGGAATGAAGCTGAGAGATAGGCATCGTAATATGAGAGTGTATTTTGTTGTACATTATTTATTTTATACAGATATTACTATCCATAGTAGATTTAAACCTTTAAACAGCTGTTATCATTTTAAGGTAATATAGTTTCTCTCGTTGTCTGTTTTAGGAGGTATGTTCCCAAGTAAATAAGCAAAGTAACTTTAAAAAACTGAATAAATCTAAAAAATTAGATTGCCAAAGAGCAATATTAGTTTTGATGATGTTTCCTGGCAAGACAGTCATTTTTCTTTATGGTACACATCCATTTTTTTGGCTTGTGCCTAGATGTCTAGGATATTCTCGACTTATAGATAATGATGAGGTACCCACCCCTCATTAATGAATTTTTAACTCTATGACCCACCACCTCCCATCAGACCAATCCACCTCTCACCAATCTCCCTGAAGGCCAAACCCACTCTCATAAAATGTAGAATCTTATTACTACTCGATGTTGTTAAACAAGGTCTGTCCAGGAAGTCGCTTACGTTTTGAAATAAAATATGAACCTAGTGACAAGACAAAGTTTTATTATATATGTATACTTGAAAGGTACATTCTTTAACTTTTTTCTACACAGTTGCCATTTAAATTGAGGCATATATCATAACAATTCACAAGATTTCCAATTCCATCCTTGAAGAAATCTGCCACCTCACATTTTAACCATTTGCTTACACCAGCGTGCAATTCTGAATCACTGTCAATGTGCTGTGTTGCAAGGCATGCCTAGCAAGAGATCAATAATTGTAAATGTGCGATTTTCACAAATTGTTTAATTGATTTTTACTGTCAGTTCATTTAAACAGCTGTTATCATTTTAAGGTAATATAGTTTCTCTCATTGTCCATTTTAGGAGGTATGCTCACAAGTTAATAAGCAAAGTAACTTTAAAAAACTGCATAAATCTAAAAAATTAGATTGCCAAAGAGCAATATTAGTTTTGATGATGTTTCATCTGTTACAAGGCTAGGCAGACCATTGTGGTCCTCGTCGTGAATATTGGTGCGGCCATTTTTAGACTAAATGCACCACTGCCTCACTTCACCATCACTCATTATTCTGTCTCTATACATTTCACCAAGGTACCCATGAATTTAAATTGGCTGATGGTTTTATGACAGTAAAAACCTAATCATAGATCACACTTCGCCACTCCCGGGATTTTCTATTGCAGCACACATTTCAAAATTTTCAGTGAGCAAAGTAGAAGAACCACATTCTGCACACTACCACAGCAGGGTACTACTACTGAGTGTAGGGACGTTTAGACATCAAGATGGTGAAGCCCTATCTACCACCACACTAGGCAAAAACGTAAGCTACTTTCTGGTCAGCAATGGTATTTGGAATAAGTTATTTAAAATGAATGCAAATGGTATCTAGCAATATTATGTTACCAGTATTAACCCATTAGAAAGTACAAGGACGATAGAAATCATAACTGTTTTCATGGTTATTAATGTGACAAATGATTAATATTACTTTTCAAGACCTTCAACAAATACAGTAGTTTTGTTATAAATTTTTTAATTCTTGAAACATTTAGGTTGATCTCTTTTTTCAGCTCTACAAAAATTCCAATGATACAGTTTGTATATTACTGCATACTTTACATAACTGCTATTTACTCATTCACTAGCTGTGCTTGTTTTCGTAACAGTAACTGTGTTCGAAACACTTAAAAATGTGTGAATTTGCATTAAAAATATATTTTTATAAGTTTAAAGTTCTAATTACACACTTGATTTAAGTACATCATTCATAAATTTCCTTTTCATTAAGTATATTTTACTTCTAGCGAGGGTGGTAGCAGAAATACTATTGCATGATATAGAGACCATGAAATCGATTGTCACTGATTTTAAATTGTTTTTTATTCTTTAAATGCAAACCTGCATACCTCTAGGCAATGCTGCTTGGGCCCATATATGTGCAAAGAATGTTCTGAAGAAACACCCAGAATCCATTGCTGGCTTCCCTGTCTTCATCACAGATGACACGCATCTTGATAACACATTACGATTTGTGGAGAGGGTAACAGGTGGCAGGGGTCCCAATCCCAGAATTCCCAGCAGTAACGCATCTGCTGCTGCAAACTTGAAAGGCGAGAGGTCACCATATTATGTGACTGAGTGGTCGATACCAATGGTGGCCAGCTATGTGGTGGCATTCTTTTTTGAACTAATAATGTCCTGGTTAGTGTACCCATTGTTCAATATAATATTACCAGTTTCTCCATGTGCTTTTATCTCATATTTAGGCAGTGTCACATTCTTCAGTAGACTGAGAGCTTCCCTTTATATGGACTATGAACCATTGTATACTATGGAAGAGGCAATTTCATCTTCCTCTGAGTTTTATGCAAGAGTAAGGCATATGGCTAAGGGGAAATTGGGAAAGCCACAACAAAGAAACATATTACGAATGAATGTTGGTGAAGGGGGACAAACGCCTAGTTCTACTTGAAACTTCTTTGAAAATTCTGTTGAGTGCATTTGATTAGTGATTGACTGAAAAAAAATGTAGATACTAAAACTTTTTATATTGAAATAAATGAAAACATTATAAAAGATGAAATATGTAACATTAGTATGAAGACCCAGAGATTCCTGCATATTAATATGAGTAACTAGTGCAATAAAGGCGACCAAAACTGATGAAAATATAGTTACTAATATAGGGAAACTTGGGGAACTATCTTGGTTTTTATCTATGCTAAATTTCTTGAAGTGGTGCTGACAATGTAATATGTAGTCATGATACAGACATGTTTACAATGGTATAACTTACCATTGCTCCCTGCATTAATGAAGTTACTTGGTTGGTTCTTGGTCATGGAGAGAAATTAAGTAAACACTACCTAACCAATGAATTAAAAAAAAGTATCTTAATTTTCAGTATTTGGAAACACCTATGAGCAGAGTAAAAATTATCTTATACTTTCCTCAATTTTCCCTGAAGTGATCTATGATATAAGATCTTGATGAGGAAGACTTATAGTTCAGAACACTTATATTTTACTAATCATGATTCAACTAATACTAAAAGTAGTGAGTTGTTACCATGAATCTTGGAATGGAGTACCGACATGTAATTTGTTATACGAGGGTCATCCGGAAAGTAGTACCCGTTCGTGCCGCATGAAGTGCTGACGACGCGAGTAGCCGCTGGACGAGGTCAGATAGCTTCAGTGGCTTGTCTGCCTTCTCTGAGCCAAGTTGCGTGACGCTAGCATTGCCTGTGTTGTTTCTGTGATTGTTTACAATGTTTAAAAAAATTGAGAACGCCGCCAGTTGTGAAGTGAGGGCAGTGATTAAATTCCTCAATGCAAGAAACGTTCGCCCATGTGATATTCATCGCCAATTAAAGGAGGTGTATGGAGACAATGTAATGGACGAGTCGTCTGTTCGGCGGTGGTGTCGCAACTTCAACATGGGGAGGGGGAACACACACGACGATGAGCGTTCGGAGAGACCGTCTGTCATTACAGACCAACTGGTGAGCTCAGTTGACGAATTCGTGAGGAACGATCGGCGCGTCACAATTGATGACATCTGTGAGCATTTTCCCAATGTTTCTCGAACAATTGTTCATGAAATTGTTAAACACCATCTGCATTATGCAAAAATTTGTGCAAGATGGGTCCCTCGCGTATCTCAATGAGCTGGCGGCGAAGGACTATGCAGCAGGAATACAGAAACTTGTCACACGTTATGACAAATGCCTTAATTTGCTTGGAGATTATGTTGAGAAGTAGTTTAAAGTATCCTCTTTCAAATAAAATTTTTTATGTTTGTTAATATTTACTTTTGTGTCTTTATTTCACGAACGGGTACTACTTTCCGGATGACCCTCGTATTTTCTTATCCTTATAATTTGCTGACCCAAACTTGGTCAAAATCATGTGAAGTGTGATTGAACAACACTTTCATTATAATGATGGAACTTAAATTAGTAATCTTTCTGTACATGCCAATGTTGCAATCAACGATACATAGTTTTAAATTTAAAAAATAATTATTGGGTCATTGATAAAGTAGAAAGAGCTAAGGAAATAAGATTAAAGGTGAATGGAAATTCTTCTAGCTCAATTAAAATCAGCTCACATTTTACATTTTTCTTAGTTATCTAATAAAATAATAGAATAAAACAGGTTGCTATATACTGGTCATATATAGCTTTTCTTCACTTTTCTTGGTATATTTTTAGCTGTTGCCATAACCAAACAGGCTTTGCATGTTTTTGTTCAGAGAATCTACCCTAAGGAATAGGTACTTACAGGGCCAAATTTGATAATTAAACTTTTCTTTTAATAATATGATTGACCATGCATTAGAAATGTTAGTAAAATTAAAAACATAATAGTCAAATTTCTCATTTATGATAATATTTTTCATGCTGAAAATAACTTGTTTTGTACCTATCATTGACATATAACACCACCTGATGAATCGGATGTCAATAATGATATATCATCAGTAATGATTCCAAATTCTGGTTTGACCATTCAAGTGTTTGTAACTTATTTAATTGTTATAATGCTCATAAAATTTACAATACCATATTTCCCAGTGCATGAGATTTTTCAGGTTAGAATTTATGAAAAGTACTTGGATCAAACAGAAAATATAAAAGTATTTCAATCTTTGCTGTTTGATAATAACATCTTTAACGTAAAGATCTTCTATTTATACTTTCTATATGTTCTATGAATAGCTTCCCTGACTTTTTTGTATGATCAATATCATTTTTCCTTTCCTTCATCCTGACAAATCTCTCATATTTTTGTGTAACAGTTCTACTCTCTCCTGACTGAAAATCGTCTATCCCCTTGCAATGATCTTTATACCATGTTACCTAAGTCCCATGTAATTCTTGACTAAGTTAAATGTTTTGTTCCCCATACATTCCTCTTCACATATGTTAATCTTCCATATCATTCTCCTTCACATCCTCCTAATATTCTGTAATCCATGGCTGCAACTTTCTCTTAATACATGTACCTACCGTTTCTGCTGCTGCTCTTTTTGTTACTTTTTTTAAGATGTACTCTCTTTCCCCAATAGCCCAATGACCTTATCCTCAGATTTTTATTAAGCTTTTCTTGGAATTTTTTCCTTATTTATCTTGTCGGAGCTTCAACATTCAACTTTTGCATGCAAATACACTCCTAATACTTTTGATATTTAGGATGAATTTCAGAGCATCTAAATTTTGTTTACCTAATCTTCATCTACCCTCAGCCAGGTATGCTGTTGATGAAGCAGAGCAAAAATCTATTCCTGAATGACATATTTTAACTGTTGTTACTCACCTACCTGTTTCCCCAGGCAATCTCCACGTGTAATACTCTCATGATGATGTTTGAAATATATGTTGGCTAAAATAAAACTCTTTTTCCAGCAAAACTTTATTCCATTCTCTCTGCATTCATCATCAATTTTAAACTGTATCTTCCACAATACTTCCAATTTTTGTGTGCTACTACTGGGTTCTAAGTGCTCCAACCATTATCAAGCATTTTCTTCTCAGATCAATACTAATTATCCCTGCTAATTGCTCACACAACAAATCTACTTCTTCCATCCAATGGCTGTTTATAGTCATGTAAGCCTGGATAACCACAATATTTGTCAGGTATGCTTTAAGATATCTTTACCAATAAAATTTAAAAAAATCTATCATTCACCTTCTTTATATTTACTGCCCTCATTGCCTGATTCCTTTTCAATACTATAGATACTCCATACTGGCCATTCTTCCTTCCGCAATGAGTATAAAGTATCATGTAACTAAGGCTTTAGCACTCTCTGCTGCCTTTCATCTTACCTCATAGAGACTTAATGTCATCATCAGTATTTCAATCCTAGGATTGGTTTACTGCAGCCCTCCAGTCTACTTTATTTAACATCAATTCCCTCAATCCCTCATACCCTCTCTGTTTTATGTCCTTAAATTGTCCTATGTACATGTCTCTTACCCTTCCTCGTGGAATCTTCCCTTCTATTTTTCCTTCTATTATATTCCTAATCAATCGATTGTGCCTCAATGTGTGTCAAATCTTCTTCTGCTCTCCTATATACTTCCTCGTTCATTACTTGGTCTGTCCATTTAATTTTCGGCATTCTCCTCCAGCACCATTTTTCAAAGGCTTCTATCCTTTGCTGGTCCACTTTTCCAATGTTCCAAGTCTCAAAAGCATACAGCACCATGCTCCCAAAAAGGTCTTGACAAATTGCTTCCTTGTTTCCAGCCTTAGGTTCTTTTAACATAGTAATCGCCTCTTCTTCATGAATGCGTTCTTTGCTTGATGTTGGTCAAACTTCTTCCATCCCATGTTATTATGCTGCCCAGGTAGGTGAAGGATTGATTGCACTTGCTCTAGTTTCACCCCTTGGATTGTGATATCTGCATTCAGCTTCTCTCTTCCACACACAAGGATTTTAATTTTCTTTTTATTATATTCCCCCAGTAATTAGTCCATACCACTTGACTGCCCTCTCACGTTTCCGCCACTATTACGATGTCATCTGCAAACCGGAGCATGTTGATTTCTTTTCCATTTACCTTGACTCCTTTGATACCTAATTCTTGTGTTTTCTTTATTGCCTCTTCCAGGTATACATTCAATATTGCTGGCGAGAGGTTGCATCCTTATCGTACTCCTTTGTTTATTTTGGTTTCTTTTTTCTTCCATTTTTCGTTTGCATTGTTGCAACCTGATTCTTGTAGAGTTTATGGATAATTCTTCTGTTGTTGTAATCCAATCCAAGCACTTCTGGTATCTTGAACATCTTGTTCAATTTGACGTTTTCAAAGGCCTTCTCCAAGTCCATAAATGCCACATATAATGGCTTATTTAGGTGTCCCATTTTTTTGGCCTGAACTCTCAAGCTGAGAATCACCTCTCATGCTCCTCTGTTTTTTCTGAATCTGAATTGGTTTTCTGAGAGATCATCAATATTTCAATTCAAATTTACTGCAGCCCTCCATTCTTCTCTATTTTGTCCAAATTTCCTCACTGCCTGATAGTTTTTATGATTTTTATATTCTTTGTGATCTGTCCATATTACTTTTCTCTAGCTTTGCCTTATGGGATCTTCCCTTTAATTTTTCCTTTATTATTTTTCTAATTAATTCATTGTGCATCAAGGTGTGTCCAATTTATCTAGTCCTTTTATGCCATAGAGTTCTCCATTTTATCCTCTCCTCCCCTGCACTTGTATATAATTCCTCGTTCCTCACTTTGTCTGTCCTTATAATCTCCAGAATTCTCTCCCATCTCCACATTTCAAAAGCTTCAATTTTTTCCGGTCTACTTTCCCAATATTCCATTTCTCTAATCAATAGTGTCATGTGAGTGTCAGTGCTCCATTTGACATTTTTGATCAACTGGTTCCTTGTTTGCAATCTCAGGTTCTTGGAACCTGAGATTTTCAATGTTATTGGCCTTAAGATGTTGGATTGAAAATATCGATTAAAGTTTCCTTAGCAATAAATTAAGTTATAATCAGAGCACCATTACGTATTTCTTTCTGGATGCACTCCATAATGATATACGTATATTTATCGTTAATGCCTCTCGCCAAAAAGTGATGGACACATATAAATATCTAGGACTGATGAATTCTTCAATCCCATAAATGAGTTGCATATTTTTACATATTTATGTTTACAAAACACCAGTTCTTAAATTGTAAATATAAAATTATATCAAAGCGATACGGCGAAAAAAGTTCTCTTTTAGATTCATTACTTTCACCTCGAAATGTTGAGGAAGGGCAAAACTCTTTCTTGAAACACTTTCTTAGTTTACGTGAAGCATTCTCCGCTCTGATTAACTGTTTAGTATTAAAGTACTTACCTTCCCTCTTCCAATAGCTCTCATGATACTGGGCGAAAACACGACGGATAAATTAGATCAGCTACCTACTTCCCAACTCCAATTATAAGAGTTAATGGGATTATCGAAGTTACTACTGGAATGGCGTATCTTCCTAGATCAAGACTACAAATCCTTGATTCAATACCTCTGATCCATGAAATAAATTTTAAATACAGAAGGCGGAATTTTTCGGAGTTCATTCTTGAGCGAATACGCCGCACGTATATTAGATACGTAAGAGGAAATTCGGATGATTTCTACAGCAAAGTTCTTTTGTCCAAAAAGAAAATGCGAACGTACTATGGACGGCTCAAAAGTTTCAGGTACGCTTTTTATCGTGATAGTTTTGTTTTAGAATTTACTGGAACGATTCTTATTTGAATTGGCAAGTTTCGTTTCTCCAACTTAGTGATTTCATCAAAAGTTCGTCCAGCCAAAGGCACGATTTTTTAAAACGAGATAAGTCAGATTGGAAAAAATATTTCGCTTGAAGATTCAATAAAGGATATTTTAATAATGGTAAGGTGATATGGCGGGTTAGCAGAGACGGCTTATCTTCCCAACATCACTGCTGCCCAGATCTTTCCCTTTCTTGAGGTGTGATAGAAAGTCAAGCACCCATTATCATTCTATAATATATTTTTACGTCCGTGAGAGATAATGAATTGAATCCAGAAGCTTTAATTACTTGAAATATTCTATAAAATGCCTGCGGTGAATTTTCTGAGCATGAGAAACGAAAGCACGACGTGTTTAGACGTAATAAGACAATGGGTAATGTTTAAACATAGATCAGAAGTAAGATTATGCATTAAACACACTTTTAGTCATGTATGATTTCATTGGACATAAACAAAACCACAGGAATCACCACAAATGTTGGTTTTATAGGTGAGACCACCTCGTTCTAAATCCTACGGTGATATCACTGTAGGAGGGGAACATTTTCCGTAACTTTTGCTATATAAATGTACACTCACACGAACATATGAAATGTCATTCTGGATCATCCATGAGCATGAAGTACTTATGGATTTCTTTTAATCATCAGTTTCTTCGGATGATGTTAATCTGGAAAGAGCGTACATTTTTGGAAGTTTTCTCAAGTTCTACAAACCAAATATCTATGAGATTTACGGAAACATCGTCGATGCTTATAGTGTAATAAACATTTGAAAATATTTCATAATTTTAAGAAAATACGTTGAAAATTATGGAAAAGTTTTGAAGATTTAAAAGAAATTTCATTTATATTCACAAATTTTGAGGCGCGCAAATAAAAAATGGCCGCGAATAATTGTGGGTTCAAATAATTTTCTCATGCATAATCCATGGCAACCGAGAAATCAGGAAGGGGAATTTATATGTGAAATCTTGGTGTCGAATAGAAAGCAAAAGTCTCTGAAAATAGGTTTCATCGGGACCTTAATTAGCATGCAGCAAAAACTGCAATAAAATGTTGGTTCCCAGGCTTGCAATTGAAAAATATTGAAAAATGTTGCACTTGAAACTTGTTCCAGGCTGGCAATTGAAAGGTGTTGCACTGTATGTACAAAAATAACAGCCAAGTGAAATACTATGCAATACCTTATTCAAATACTATCATTACGGGTATCTCAGTATCTGACGATGGCCAGTCTCCTTCACCTGCCACTAACTGCTGCTAACCTAACAGCTATGGCTGTACTTAGGGACGTATAGCCTTAGCCTCTCTCTGAGTCTACATTGGAGCACGGGAACCACATACTTTGGAAGGACAGCTGTATATTCTTGTGTGAAAAATTAAATCCTGTGAGAACCTCTGCAATATTAATACTTCCACAGTATTCTCCAGCAAGTTTTTCATTGACTACAGCCAAAAATGTCGAACTGGATTCTAGGAAATGCGATTCGATCCTTTGGAAATGGAAATTCGATCCTATTTAAAATGGTAAATTTTTTGACTGCTCTCTAGTTCTGCAGAAGTTTTATTCTTTACTGTATATATAGGATAAAATAGCTATTAAAAATTTTTCAAGGGGAGATCTGTAGTCTTTTAATGCTTCATTTTAACCAGGGCATATTAAATCACATGAGTGATATATATGCTTTCATGTCATGAGACTCAATTTTCATGAGTCATGTCATGAGACTGAATTTTCCAAGGAATACACTGTAATCAAACATATTGTCTCCCGTAACGGCTAGAGAGAAGAACTCATTGATAAACTTTCGGGAACTTGCAGTCAGTCCTCAACTCCATTTAACCTTTCATCAACCACCCACGAGCTCTAAGTGGTTTAAATGACCTTTTATCAGAAAACGTTCTTTTAAAGCATCCCTAAAGATCGTTTTAATGGGTGTTTTTACTGCACGGAGA
Source organism: Hetaerina americana (assembly GCF_022747635.1). Lineage (NCBI taxonomy): Eukaryota > Metazoa > Arthropoda > Insecta > Odonata > Calopterygidae > Hetaerina > Hetaerina americana. The sequence goes on from NW_027286874.1 coordinate 46,288,429, forward strand.
CCTTGGGTAAAAGTACTTCGAAGGATATGTATATCGATTCAAATGTAATGCCCCCGATCGTTATTCCTTTTGTGTTGACCAGATTGACAGATAATTTAAACTACGGATGTCGGAAAGTATTAAATGCTTTGAAAACCATGACTTCTCAAAACATTTACTCGACCATTGCCTTTTCTCTGCGCTTAATCCCACATATATCTTACACTAACGTGACAAATATAAGACATTGGATTTTTTTAAGAGTTTGATATTGTCAAGTATCAAAAATTATCTATGTATCTTTTTAAATGATATGTCACCGATTCATCCGCCTCCCTATGCCCTTAATATAACTTTCTCACAAGGATAAAATTCCCCCGACACATGAGACCTTCGGTTTCGAGGTCCATCTCTCCCAAAGTTAAGGACTAACCCTCCATCTCCAAACCTCCTCCATCCCTTCATTTCAAACCTCTCCTCTCACCGTGAACTATTTCAACAATGCGCCATGAAAAGGCAGTGTTACTGATGATGCGGTAAGGTCATTACGAGTATATTCATTTGTGTCTAATATTTAAAAATTTTATTTATTCATTGACATACACTTGCACAAAGTTACTACACCGACCATCAATGGCAGGGGCATGAGTGATGACCCAAATCGTTTATTCTATTCAATAGATAGAACGCAAGGACACAACAAAATGTTTAAAACCCAGCCCCTGTTTTTGTCTTTGGTTAGTTCAGAGTAAATACTAACACACGTGCCATGAAATTCCATTTGGTATTTTTCTCTTTCAGGGCGCAGACATATACTTTTGTAGGAGTCAATTTGGAGACGATAGATTACATCTCCACGCGAGTATTCATTCATCTAATATCATCCAGATTATCAGCTGGCATATTATGTTATTTTAGCTTTCAAAAAAGTTCTGCGGTATCCACGATGTATTCATATTTTAAATTTGTTGCAGAATAAGCATTCACTGGTGTTTCTTCTAAAGTAGCCGCCCTGAAAGTACTAACTTGTTTGAGTGAAACTTCTCTCCTTTGCAATATTTAATCACATTAATCTTTTAGTAATATTATAAAAATTTATAATTTGTATCTATGCCTATTAGCTTATTTAAACGAAGTCACTGAATTGAATAGGAAAAAGAATGTAGTGAAAAATCATGGACGGCATTGGAAGGCGGCGTCAGTAGAGGACTTCTCTGTGAGGTAAATTCATTTCCAGGTAAGGTGCTCAGTGACCAGCAAAGCGTTGTGTACTAATGCTATAAAGGGAATTTAATTTTGTCAAATTATCTCGTTGAAAACACCCAAGAGTGGGACGCTACGAGCCAATTTTGCATTATACTTACAAGTTGACAGTAAAATATGTGAATAATAAAATTCAACCTATACTGTAATATATAAGCAAAAACGTAAAGCATTTCCGTTTTTTCAGTAAAGTAATGAAATAACTTAATGAGTGAAGTTATAATACTAGAATAAAGGCATTAAAATCCACGTTGCTCAGTAAAATTTATCGAAATCGGTGTTATTTGATTAAAACGATCACAATACGCATTATGAAACGATTACTATTAGTTTTATTTCACGGGTTCCTTTTTCAATGAGACCCCCATAACAAATTTAATGTGAACTTCATTTTAACAATGGACATATAAAAGTATTGGTTGGATTACCTATCGCAATAGAAAACCTCTTCTAATTAGTAACCCCATGACAGTAAGCCTTGTTATACTACCTCAAAGTTTGCTATTTGCAAATTTTTTCATCATATATAAATAAATAATACATATATATATATATATACATATATATATATATATATATATATATATATATATATATATATATAACTATATATATGTATATTATACATATACGTATGTGTGTATATATACATATATGTATGTGTGTGTATATATATATATATATATATTTGTATATATATATATATATATACATATACACACATGTACATTTAGAAAAATATAAAAATATCTATGGCCTGATGATGTAATGTCCATTCTGATAATTATGTAAGAAACAGTTGGTAAGATGCTTCGGCGTTGAGCCAGAAATACTTGTCCTGTCCGTACATGTTAGGAGCGTCACTCGCGGTTGACTTTGGAGTAAATTTCATTCTGAATAAACGTATATCACTGTGATTCAAGATTAAAAAAAACAAGTTATTTTTTCCATGCATAAATTGATCCTTAGAAATCCTCAGTAACGATACATTCGTGCCCGGTACATTCTTAAGAATAGGGTCAACATCGATCAACCAACTAGCGGGCATGGTGAACGAAGACCTGACATTTACGGGCCAAGGATAATCTTAGAATCGATAAGCCTATTAACGTATGTGAAGAAATAGGGGACCCCGTTGTGATACTGAGCAATTCATTACAATCCTATCAGAAAAATTACGATGCTGAAGAGGAAGATTGGTCGCTGGGCAAGTGTCATTTCATTAGATCAGATTTTATTAACGCTTTACAGTTTCGGCAGCTTGAGGATTTATAATTTGCTCGATATTTTGAATCCATTGATTTTCGTCACCAGAAGTCAGGAATTCTTCGACGAAGACTTGAGTGAAGAGATTGAGTGAAAAAATGAAATCGAATGCCTTTTGAGGAAGAGATAATAGATATTCAGTCAATAATAACATTATTTGAATCACACTGAATTAAGGATGATGTGTGTGAGAACGGAAATGAATGCTTTACAGTGTGACGTGAATGTTAAAAGCGGAAAGGTACATTACAACTTCTTCAAAATGGAGAAACCTTATCCAAAATTTGCCCGAAGGCCAGAGGTTAAGTGAATTAATTGAACCATTGATACGTATACAAATTTGAGCGCAAGGGTTGTTGAAACCTAACACTTCATGGTTTGCGCTGAATAAAAAATTGTGCCAATCGCCCAAAGTAGATTTAATAACGTACTAAGTTTCGTAAAGCAAGTACCTGTAAAGTAGTGAAGATTCGAGGCAAAAAATATCTTCCTAATTTTTTGTTCTGATTTTTTTCGAAATTGTTTGTCTTGTTCTATCTACGTACTAGGTGCTAATGCAGTTGTCATTATTATCTCTTCTTTTAATGGTTAACCTGTGATATTAATCCTTCAAATGCGCTGTGCCAGATTTCAGTATCATATGTTAATTAAGATATTATAAAAGATATGGAGGAGTGTTAAAATATGTGAGCTTTACAAGCATTATTGAAAAAATTGTCGTGATCGTGGTACCTAATTATAAATCAGAATCGTCATTTCGTAGAGCGAAAAAGTCGTTCCGATTCCATTAATTGAAGACAAATAGAAAATAACGTAGGGTAGCGTAAACTAGCAGATGAGAGTAAATTGTGCTTAGAAAGTGGTATTGGTAAACATAAGACGAAAATGTAATACGTCCCGAAATTTGCAGCGACATACGTAATCATAAAGCCCGTTTCTATATGTTTACATTGGACTTCTGAAGCATTCATGTTAGCCTTGCATTCGATGCTAAATGACACATTTTCCTCAGTTTGCCGATGAGGTGGTATTATTTAACTTCCCCGAATTTCCGATTAATTGATCTGAAAAACCTATCAAAAACCAATTATTCCACCAAAGAACAGCTTGAAGAAACGAGACGCTATTATGGAGTACAAAGGTCAAATGACAGTTAAGAAAAAAGATTTAACGATACTGAATTTGTGTGCAGGTATTTCCTGGCGCGACTGGACCCATACACTTTCCGTATATCCCTCAACTTTTCGTGAAATTTTATTTTTACAACGCAATACGAATCGTTTCTAATTCAAATATATATTTTGTTAATTGCGGTCAAAATGTTTTTCCTTTCAGGCTCAAACTTGGGAAAACGAATGAACTTTTTTCCATAGTACAAGAATGAAAGAAAGGTGCAGAGAAACCCGGCGTCGGAACTATACTAATCTTAGGACGTCAAGGGGCCACAATCATAAGTCCCATCCGATGGGTGGCGAACTCAAAGTGATATACCACATAGTACCTCAATTAGGGAATGGTATAACATTGAAAAAGCGTGGTATCTCCAAGATTCGAACCCGGACCCTTGTCCCGGGAAGCCAGTCTCACATTCGGATACCCTATTCAGACATTCAAAAGTGTTTATGTATTCGGGGATGTTATCATATCGATGATAAACTAGATTATAAACAAAGGATGTAAACCGAAGAAAAACGTACGAGTCCGAGCATTGAAATGTAATGATACCGAGAAGAAAACAAACAAATGAAAATGGGGTAATTGCCTGCCCCACTGGATTTAGCACTTGCTATGTGAGGCGAGGGAAAATTAATTAATGCTTTAGGTCCCCGTATTACCAGATAACCGAAGTAGATTTCCAAAATAACGCATAAATACATCAAAGCGGTTACTGGAATTCTCATAGAAAAGAATAGTAAAAACATTTCCCAACCGGAATTCGTTAAATCGTTAAGGTTTGCTATATTTACGATTATTAAAACTGCAGCGCGCCATAGCTTATCTTTAGTTGGCAGTATTTGAGGTATTACTTGGAGATGTAATAACACGAGCTGCGGTCATAACATACTATATCTCATGTGAGCAGTAAAACAGCTGACCGCAGCTGACCTGGAAATCACTCCTGATTTGTTACCAAGCAGCTGTAAACGTTTGTCCGTCGAGCAGAGCCAATGCTCACTGCTAAATTGCCATCGTGTCCATTGGACGGCAATTCTGCGTTTCTATTGCTCTCCATTAAGCAAATAAACGTTTTCAAATTTTCGGGTGCCATTCGGCACGCACGAGAAGATACGTCATTTTGCCATGGGGTGGGGCGGGAGGGTTTATAAGACCGAAGAGAGTTTATTAATCCATTTCGATTCCCTCGATCCAAAATGTTCATTAAAACATATAGCCAAGGAAGAGATTTATGGGTATGAGATGCCTGTTAATCAAAAGATTCATGGTAACTGTAGGGATATTGAGGCAAGTGACATGGTTAATTCCTTAATAAACCATCTTTTTTTAGATGTAAGACTAAGTCTGTTGCACTTTTAGTAATCACCTCCTTGAACTTAAACGTTACCCTAACTGAATTCATAATAATAAATACAATGGTCGTCTAGGTCATCTTGCTCATAAATGGCATGAAAGCCGAAAACAGTTTATCCCGAGAGGCACAAACACGACTAACCAATTTCTGTGGGAGCACGCTGTTGCCTTTCATTCCCCTACAACTATAGTTTCGTCTTGATTAAATGAATGATTTAGAAGTTGCAAGGTGAGGATTTGATTCGTTGTAAAGTTAACTAAAGTTGATTCAAAGCAATTTAAAAAAAACTCTCATTTTATTTGGTTAGTCCAATCATAACAGTCATCATTCAAGAGTAGCACAAAATTTCTCGTTAAAAAACAAGAGGCAGTATGGATGTTTTTTTCGAAGCTATTCACAGTATGCAGAAGCGTAGCAGACGATAAGGATTGATTGTATTGAAAACTCGAATATTCAGGAATTCCGAAGGAAATTTCTCTCCATTCAGTCTAATACCGTAAGGATATTGCATTTACGACGAGTACCTCTCTCGCTGAGCCATGGCGGCTACAATTTTCACCTCAATCCCTCAAATATTCCACCGGCCCAAATAGAGTCCCGTGTAAATTTCAAACGTGATCGAAGACGACTTAGATCGATCGCATCGATTCGATTCCTGGCCAGGGAACAAGAAAGGCAATCTCGCGGGATTAAAACTGATCCGTTTGTCACCTGCTCTCCTCCCCCCCACCCCCATTTCCCCTGGCTGCGTTAATTTTATATTTTTTAAATATATTTTTTCCCCCTCGCCGTCTCTCTTAAAATTTATTTCTGGGGCTCAATGTAGCTCCGAATGGTGACGTGTGTTCCACAAGATGAGGTGCGATATGGAGGCGAGGCGACGGACGCCTCTCGTCCCTTTTTTTGCCTATGGGGAACGAGAGAGGTATTTCAGAGAGCGGGGGCGGCGAGAGCGAGAGAAAAGTGGTGGAGTGGGGTAAGGATTGATTGAAAGGGGAGGGGCGGAAAAGGAGCAGAAATGCATCGGAGATGGCGTTTTTTTTGGTTTGGTTTGGGACTCGCGCGCGAGAGGAGTGGTGTGTGTTATGAGTGTGTGTCCGAGAGAGAGGTAGATAGGAGAGTTTGTTGAGTTGCAGTGTAGAGTCGAGAGGGGAGCGAGAGGAGAGGCGGTGGATCGAGGGGAAATACAATGGAGGTCCGAACAGAGCCATCTAGGGCGCCGAAGAGGAAACGAGCCCGATTCAGGCGACGAGTCAATCATCCGTGATGTCGATGGGTTGTGCACGCCGCTGGCCGGCGGAGGACAGAGGGCAGCACGGAGCGGGAAGGGAGTGAAAGAGAGAGGGAGAAAACAATCGACAAACTGTCCATTCCCTGCCGAATACTGTGTATGCCCTTTTATCGGTCGCAGGACATTTGAAAAAGGGGGAGGGGATGGGAAAGAGGAGGAGAGTGAGAGGGGGGACGTTTTAGGTCGGTGGGTGACGCCTGGAGGTGGTTTGGGTTATCATCCCTTGCGGAGGGAGATGGGTTTGCGTGGTCGTGACTGGTTTTGGGGGGGTCCTGTTGCTGGTGTTCTCTGGGGGTGGGAGTGGAGTTGAAGAGGTGAAGGTGTGTTGAAATCGGAAAGATTGGGGAAGGTAGTGAGGCGCCGAATTTGTTACTTTCGTTCGGGTTACATCACACTTTCTTCCTTACTACCCCTCTTGCATTGCTGTAAATCTTCCGGAGAACAGAAGGAACTGCTCAGAATGCTATACGTTGGCAAGTCATCTTTCTTTAAGACTTGGTAAACTTCATGGCCGGGTTCTTACTTCCTTGCCTCGCTAAACAATACTTAATTACAAATTATCCACACATTTATGACTTTAAGGCCCGTGTTGGCTGCATAACCTTAAGTTAATGAAATCTACGCTAAAGAAAAAAATTACTTGGTGAACGACCTTTTATAGAAGCAATACTATATATAATATTACGACCTTCGATAGGTCAAGAAACGCTGGGGGAAATGCGAAACTATAGATGGAAACTGTAAAGAGAAGTTTTAAGAATGACATATAATCAAATATCTTTCTTTCCCAATTATTTTTCAGTAATAATTAAAAGTGTACGATATCCCTTTCGCTTATACATTTTATGTACTTAAGCCATTTTGGTCCGAAAAACTTCCAATATTGGTAAACTGTTTCACCTATCCTAGGTTTATTTTAATACTTCATTACTGCTCAGTCGTGCCTCTCCTCTTTCTGAATCCAAAATGAACCCCTAAGTATTGGTTTTCTCTCCTCTCCATACTAGTATTGATGATTTTAAGAACCACCTTAGTTACAAGTTACATCAAACTTATTATTCTATAGTCCTCATATATAGTATGACGGTTTTTCCCTTTTTGGGATGGGGACCGACTGACGAAATCTCCTAGCCAAATTCTTTCCTCATAAATGCTACAAATTATTCTATACATGGCAAACTCATCCTTCAACGTTTTTTAAACCCCTGAGTAGTTCCGCGGGGATATTATCTATCACCTACGTCTTATTTGTTTCAATGCCCTTAATGCTCGTCTTATCTCGCAGTCAAGTAGTCAAGTAACAGTAAGATCTTCACGATAGAGATCCTCCAAGTGTTTTCATCAATCATCCTTTTTGAATCTTTTCTGGATCAATTCACAATTTTCCTGTCGTGTGTTTAATATTGTGCATGGATTTTGCCTTCTAACTACATGAAATTGATTTCACATTTCAGTACAGCAAACCTATTCCACCATTCCTTTGTGAACTCTCCACTTTCTCCATGATTTTGCCACCCGTTTATCATACATCACTTTGTATTTGCCTAGCCTGATTCTCTGTTTACATACGTACTTCCAATTCCTTCTCTCTTCCACCTTTTCAATCACCTCTATTGTAAACCCATGCTTTCCTTATCAATCTCCTATTAAAAATTACTATTGTTTCGTTTTTGACTTTCGATGTCACTTTTTTAACATACAAGATTTTAACATACTCGTACTCCCATCTCTCTTCAATTTTACCCGAATCCCTGTCTTCACCGCTCCCAGGTACCACTTTCATTCTTTCCAGATAGTTTTTCTAAAATCCGTTTCTGAAACCGCCTTCTCATTTTTATCCTCTTGAATCTGACACTGGACTTCATTGGCACTAATTTATGAATTGAATCCGGATCCGATCCCGGTGAATTAATTGCGCTATTCCTATAGCTGTGCTTAACCATAATGTAGTCTAACTTATCTATCTGAATACCAATGTGTATTTCACGTACACCTTCGCCTACTGTGGTGTTTAAGTTAAACCGTCTCTCTCGAAGAACTCCATTATTTTCTACCCCAGGTAATTCTTTGGCCCTAAAATCTAGTTCTGGTATATCTAACTCCAATCTCTTCATTCGCCCACCACCGCGTTCCACTCCCCATCACTATCAAACGCTTCCTTCCAGGAACATACGCAATTATTTTCTCTTGGTGATTGGATAACTTGTCCTTTTATCTCACCTTATTGTGAGTTGCTAGCTGGTGTGAGACCTGAATAAAGACCAATTTGGCAGGCAAAGCTTTTATCTCCATTAATAATATTCGATCACTCACTTGCTCTATGTTTACTAAGCTTCTTCCTACCTTTTTGTTCAATACTACTACCTTGCTGGCTCTCTTCACCTCCGCTGAATATTAATTAATATCTATCACTCCAGTAATCCCCATTATACTTTCACCTTATCTCGCACAATACTTTTATACTGCCTTTCTCCATATACGCTTTATATTTTCTGACTTCCTTGCCCTCAACAGTACTCTAACGTTCCAGGTCTCTATTACAAGGGAACAGGCGGACGGTCATCGGAACAAGCAAGCCATTTCACCAAGTCAAAGAGTGGGCCCGATATTTTAAGCAGGAAACAAGAGCCAGTGAGTTTTTTCTAGAAGAACAAAAAGATGATTTCCTATCTTAAAAATGCTCACGTTAGATCTGAAAGTCCTCCCTTTTCATTACAGATACATTTTATTAAATTGCCATGTATTTTAAAAATGCGGTGTCAGACAAACGACGCCTACAATTCATTCAGTATTCTGTGAAAACCTTCCCATGAACTTGAAGTGGTGGGAATGTTTGCCCATTTTTATGACTCCTGGAACTGTGCTGGCGGGAGAAATGATAATTGCTCCTGGCAGGGTCACCAATACCAGATGGGACGAAGGATAGGAGCTAGACGATAGGTAGCACGCTCAGCGTTTGTTCCTCAGAGTGGCGAATGCAAAGGCGTCGGAGCCCATTGGGGCGGCCATTTGAGTGATGGTGCCACGTCGAAAACACTCTTGGGAAAGGCAGCAGGAAATCACCTCAATTATTTATCCCATGTTATTGCAATGGGCATAAATCAAAATATGAATAGTTGAAACTACGGGCCTCGGCTCGCCAGGCCGTGTATGGTGCCCGGCAGCGGGAGCAATAAGGCTTCTGCTGTCGTCGTCTCGCGAAATCCCTGCGAAGCAAAATCGACAGCAGAAGCACGGAAAATGACTGAATCATTTAGAATAGGGGTTTGAAATATTAGGATGATGTTGAGAACAGGGTTAATAGAACATATAAAGCGAGAGATGCTGAGAGGAAATTTAGAAGTTTTAGGACTGTGCGAAGTGAGATAGAAGGATAGTGGGGATTACCGTAGCGATAGTTATAATCTACATCTAGATAGTATCCCGCAAGCTGCCGCAAGGGTATGTGGCCGGGGGTGTTAGATCACCACCCGTAATTAAGAATAAAACCGCATGCAAAACTCACAAATTCATGCCTACACACACCAAATCGTATACATTCATGCAAAGATCTTTGCAACTCACACGCATATGAGATACATAGGTAGAGGTCTTTATTTGGGCGAAATTGAGACCTAATGGTCCCTTTTTCCATTTAACCCATCGTCGTATACATATTATATTGGGCATTAAACTTATAGTTACATTCATACATACACATAAATACATATACAAGACATACATTCATTTAGCACAGATTTTCTCATCGAAAAGAAAGAAAATGTATATATATATATATATATATATATATATATATATATATATATATATACATTTAAAAAAATTAAGGATACACCTACACATACTCAAAGTAAATGACAGTGAAGATAGAGAACAATAAAATTAGGAATGTCTAAGCAAAGAATGAGGTTTGTGGGAAATATAGGGAGAGTGTGGCATCGCTCATCTAGTAAAAAGCCACGCAGGAAAACACCCACGAAGAGGAGGGGTGTGTGAAAAACCTGCGAAAACCCTATTATTTAAAGGAAAGATACGGATACATTGTAGCAATCATTTTTACATAGTACGCATATTATTAAGTTACTGAAATTGAAATGGAGAAATGAAATATATTGACAACACATGCGAAGTAATGAGAAGCGTAACATTAACTAAAAATAATGATACAAAATCCTACTGCTTGAGATGACCAAACAAAAAAAAAGTAGAAACAGTGATCTGTATAGCAGCTGAGTGGAATGAGAGAGAATATACTGGTTAAGTGCCTGAGATACAATAGATACGAGACATATGCTGTTAAATAACACATGCATGCATCTAATGTCTACGCAATGGTTAATTATTTTCTGAGTTGAAAATTAAAAAATCTTTAATTTTTCTATGGTGACTTTTGTTTCTTACTATTAAGATTCCTAATTGTCTTGGGAAAGAATGAGTACTTGTATCTACCTGTACTGGAATCTAGTTCCTTTATCTTATCTGTATGATCTGATCTACCTAAGTAGTGTGGGGCCATAATAATTCCTTTACTGTCAATGTTAAACTTGTTTGCTCAGAACCTTTCTAAAAGTCTCAGTCTGGCTTGATCTCTTCGCATCTCAAGTGGCTCACAGTCTAAGAGATGTTTTAATAGACAGTAGAGTAATATTTGTACAGTGGAGGGGAAGAGAGCCAGTAAGTGATAACAATATTATTGAATGAAAAGGTTGGGACGTCTTTCTTGAATGTTACCTATCCCGTTCAGGCAATATAACTTTTTCATTGCTAGAAAATACGAATCTTATGATTTGCCCAATGCAAGAGCGCCATTTTGCACCTGGAATATGCGTTCTTTCTCCAAGGAGTATGTGTTGTACACTCTATAGGTAAGCGGCAGAAGAGTTAGGAATACCAGTTCCACCGATTTGCGTTTGGTACCTAAAACACTGCTGACAAGAAGTTTATTATTAAGTCTTCTTTGGTAAATGAAAAGGTTATTGTAGGATGCCCTAATAAAACACGAGTACTTGGGCTTTTGTCGAGATTAGCTTAGCTGCCAAATACCACAAACTTTGTCAGAGCCTTATTCCATTTCGCACATGATGGTTGTGCTGTGGCTGGCTACCTTGCATTGAAGGATGACCGTGACACTCAGAGAGAGGGAGAAAGAGAGAGCTCTACCCTCCTCCAGAACAAAGACCATGAGGGAATTCTTTTTAAATTACTCAAATGGGACACCACGAAGCGAAGTCGAAACGCGTAGCGAGAGAAGACGAGTGTTCGTGCGCTCACGTTTGCGCACTAGGGTGAGAATGAAACAGTGTAGCCGGAGGCGCGCATGATGGAGGGAGACAGAAGTGCAGGAGGAGAGTGGGAAGAGAAAGACATGGATGGGGACGCAGGGGTGGGGTCGGAGATTGGGAGGAAGACTCTGAGGTGGAGAGAGAAAGAGAGTGGGCGTAGGACGCAAAGAAAGAGGAAATAATGAAACTTGAGAAAGAAGTTGTAGGAGAACGAAGTTGCAGGAGAAAGAGGTTGGAAGAGGGGAACGTGGGAGCAAGGAAGATGGGAGAAGAGAAAGAGAGAGGGAAAGAGATTCCGATGGAGGGCGGGGGATGGAGGCGATGGGAGAGGGGGAAGGGTTCCGGGGAGGGACGGTGCGTGGCGGTGGGGCAGGGCGTGCTGGAGAGGGGGTTTTGGGGGTTTGAGGGGAAGTTGGAATAGGATGGCGACCTGGCACGGTGGACCGCGCTCGATAATTCGATTATCGGAATTGCCATCCTCCACCTTCCGCGAGCGCCTTATCTTTAAATACTGTTTGCACCCCTTTTTTTGCGTTGGTCGTCTCCCTCGGATGGTTATCCTGATTGGGTCATACAGCCGCCTCACCCCCTTTCCCCTGCCCGCCCTTTTAGGCAGGCGATTGATTTTTCGAATATTGCTGCTGCTGTAGAGTTAAAATGCGTGGGGTAGCAGAGTTAACCGCAAGGATGGGATTCGGGAAAGCTTTCCAATTTAATCGGGTTTGCGATTGTATCCATTATTTTTCTACAACTTAAAATTTATGCTAAATACGGCGCATACGTAGCTGATCCTGAAAGTAAATGAAGCGAAATGACTACATGGGGATCCTTAATTGAATGCTGTTTCGCAGTGGGGAAAAAAAGATAACCTTTTTCGTTGAACCCGAAATTTTGCGTGCCTTTATTTTGAATACTAAAACGCTTTAAACCTCCAATGCAAAACATGACAAACGTTTACAGAATGTTTTATCAGCTACAAAACTTAACGTGATTTTCCAGGCATTATTTATAGCGATGACGGTAAATGGCTAGAATAAACATGATATAGTGGCAGTCAATTAGCTCATTATTACGTATCTGTGGGATTAGATTAAAACAACACTTGCTGGTTCATTAGAAAGCTGCTAAATGCAGCCTAAAATAAATTCCAAAATGCAAACTGAGAATGAGTATACTTAATATGCATGAATATATCTATATCATTCTAGTTAGAGCTGTAAGTCGAGAGAAGTTCGGTGGGACGTGCGCTTTGCAGATATCCTTAAGGTTGTGAGTTCGGTACGAGATTTGGCAATCACTGTTGGATTGGAATTGATTCAGAAAAGAGTTTTTCTTAAATTGAACTAATTGTTGAAAGTAATATCACCTGCCGGTGTTACCTCTTCGATAGCATCATCCCTTAAGAGCATTGTAGGACCAAATAAAAGCTATGTTTAAATATTGAGTGATATGAACGTTTTCCTTACCTGATTGCAATTAGAGGTGTTATTCTCGCACAATAATCGAGATTCCAAGCGGAGAATTTTTTAAAAATCTAAACTGTTTTCAAGTTTGGATTGCGTCAAGAAAAGATGACGACCCAAGGATATCAATTTTATGTCAAACAATTGGCGAAATGAATGAGAAGCCAAAATTTGCTGGTCAAATGCATTGGACAGTCAGAGCGCGTTAGAAAGTGAATTCTAAATTAAAATCTTACCTTAAATTAAGGTAGTTTTTGTTTCATATCAAGCAGTAACCTCTATTTTTCTATCAACCTTGTTTCTTGGTATTATGGAAAATGCTATCAGTTGAGAAGAAAAAGCTCTTCTACCCATTGTTTTAAAATTAAAGTTGATAAACTGTTTTCCTTATGGTAGGACGTCGCAAGGCCAGTATTGAATTATAATCACTACAACTGGTCAGAATACCACTAATATGGATTTTTTTTATTTTTACGCGCACTCAACACTACATAATACCCCACAAGCCGCCGCAAGGGCGTGTGGCGGGGTTTGCTAGGACAACATCCGTTATATAGTATGCAACAAAATGGAAAACCAATAAAGAAAAACACACAGAATTCACACCCACACAGACGTATACATTCATGCAAAACTAATTTTAACTAATGTACAGGTTAAACTAACACTTCAAAGTAACTAATATACACTAACATATGAACCTACGAATTCAACGGATGTCTACGCAACGTTTTATCTTGTTCCCGCTTGTGAAAACATTGACTTCAATTTTTACCATTATAATTCCTTATTATCCGAGGAAAGAATGAATATTTATATCTATCAGTGCTGGAGTCTATCTCCATTTATGTTATCTTTGTCTCTAGCGGTTAATAGGAGGTGAGCAATCGTAGACACACAAAGAAACATAAATAAATTATATTAGGAACAATTTAATCTTAAAACCTACCACTTAAAGGTATACCTCTATTTCAGGCGTACACTTCGACAAAAACATGTATAATACTTGACTTCTTTTGCCAATCATTGATACTCACACAGCCTCAGAACTTGACGAAAACGATTTCGGCTAACTAAATGAATATGGACTAGTCTTTAAGCTGAGTTTGGGTATTTAAACACAAAAAGGAGTGCTATTAACCTATATGTTAGAAAAAAAGAATGTATCATGCGAAAAAGATCTCACGATTTAGAAGGAAACTGTTCCATGAAAAAAGGAAGGACAATCAAGCTCTACACAGTTCATACTTTATACCATTTTTCTATTAAGTGAGATGAAGAATTCACTTCATTAAAATATTTAACTTTAAATTAAACCCCGAGGGTATAGTAATTTTAGCCCAAAGTTTATAACTACGCGCATATTTAATGCTTGGAGTTAGCCATTGGTATAGGTATAGAATAAAACTTTGTCATGTGAGGGTGATGAGAAACTTTCAAACTTCAGTTTCGTTAAACGGTTCGTGAGTGAGATGAAATAAAAATTTCAACGTTAGCTTTACTAATAGGTAACCGGAAAGATTGATTTTAATGACGCATCGGAAGATGCTACTACAGATATCTCCTGAGGAAAACACATTCGTGAAATTTTCGGAATAGCTTATAAAAAGTTAAGATTGATAAAAAGAATACCCTGAAATTGTAATGAAAAAGTCAAGGAGCTGTGTTATTTCACGTTACTTAGACCCCACCTTGAGTGTGCTGCAAGTTAATGGGATTCTTATGAAGTAGGCTTAATTATGGAACTAGATCGAGTGCAACGAAGAGCAGATAGGTTCGTGAAAAGTTGTTATGAACAAAGTAGCAGCGTCGCGACACTATTGAAATAATTAGGATCGGAGCCACTAGTCGACCGTTGGCTTAAAAACAAGTTAACTTTACTGCTTGAATTTGAGGCAGGGAATGTTAAGGACATATTACAGGCCCCCACTTCCAATGGTGGGTCAGATCACCAACGTAAAATCATGGATTTATTGTAAAACGGATAGATTTAAAATGTCATTTTCTCCTCGAACCATTAGAGATTATAATAGGCATGACAGAAATCTCGTATGAGATACTAAGAATTGTTAGTGTAAATATTTGTTGATATCTTGAATGTTTCTTCTTGGATGTTGTTCTTTTTATTTAACAGAACCATCTTTTTAATAATTCAACAGAATTATTTTAATGAGGAATTAATAATGAGGAATTAATTCCTGCTATTGAATATTGTTACATGCCAGTGTTTTTTTTATCGTATGATTAAGATTTGTCGAGTGCATAAACAAACTACTATTTGTTTAGAGGTAACATAATATGGCTTTGCATGTGGTTTTATTTTAGTTTACGATTGGCGACCTAACACTCACTGCCACGCGCCCTTGCGGCGGCTTGCGGGGCATTGTGTGGATGTAGATGAGATATTGTACTGTTGAGTTTACTCCGAGACTAGTTCTTCCACTAGGCGGAGTAACAGTTTTCTGTGACCTATACCGTTCCGTCTGGACATTCTCTTTATATTGAAACAAAAAAATGAAATTTTTCCAAAGCTATTACGATCATGGCAACGAAGCATCTTCGCACGCAAAAGACAGGAGAACAATACTATTATACATTAGAGATACGGTGAAGAAAAATAATTCACGGCTGTTTTACTGCAATATTTACTTATTATGATAAATAAACTGGCAAAAGAAACATGTCTTAGAGAATTTCAAATCTAAAATGCATGAAATTCGATTTTATTACCGCAATCGATTTTGTTGTGAATGACCGGGAGTTGAACTAAATATCAAAGTAGGTGTAGACGGATAGTTTGAAGATAGCTATACCTTAGTTTATTCTATGGGCTCAAATGGTGCTCAGCAAATGCTTTTCATTCGAAGATGAGTAAATGCAACTTACTATTATCACAGTGATGCAAGCACACTTGCTGAGACTCAAGCCCAAAAATTGGGTGAAGTTACTTGCTTTTTTCTACAACTAGTTTTTTCGGTGTTTGATTGGTCATAAACATTTAGTAGCAAAGAAGTTACAATTTTAAAATTGCAGTGTCTATTATTACCTTGGGATTAATACATGTTTCAAAAATGCATATCTTCACTGAGGCGTTGAAGACTGGACGAATCAATGAAGGACAATCTCGGTCGGTTTTTTGATTCTATACATATGAAACATTCTATGAAATCATATGTGCGTTGTAACACTGCTTAGCCAAATTAAATTAACTCAATTATAACCATCAGATTTATATGGTTATTGAATTAATCATTAGTCTTTGAATTCACCATCATATTCTGTAGATATCACCTTTATCGCCAGTTAACCATCATGCATTTATTGTGCTGCACTTAAAACATTTCATGGAAACACCAATGCAAAAGATTTCTCGTGCTTTGAAGTGAGCAATGCCATATATGAGCCTGTAAATGGCACCCTGGAACTTTTTTAATTGTAATAAATTTCTCGGATTATCGTAATAATATATTCGACAAAGTTTATAAATTTATCTTTCTTGTAATCTTTAAAAGGTGTCTGAAATGGAATCACTCGCCAACTTTGTTATTGCTCTCACGACCCGCGCCAATATTTTATCTTTTACTTTGAGCTGGATCCCTTTATACTCTAACACTCCCTTGCGTAAAAAGACTCCACCACCGTGTCATCGCTGGAATGAATTCCTTCACACCCACGCGTTATCCGCCATGTTGTTGCCCTTGTCAACGTTTTTGAAGCATCCCTCTCCACCGCGTCCGTTCGGAGAATCGTGGGCGACGGGACAATAAGCGGGCGGGCGCGCGAAACATTTCACCAAAACAAGTGAGAGTCGTTATTGTGAGGAGGGCATAACCCACGGTGAATAGACTTCCTCTATGTACCTTGGGCATAACCCATTCTCCTCTCCCTCTCCAGATTTCGTTTCTCCTCCTGTCGCCCTCTTCACCCACACCCCATCGCTGCCCCCCCAAACAACACCCCCCCCCCCCTTCCTAATGCGACGGTTCAAAGCTACGCTGGTAAAACGGCTTCCGAGCGAGCGCCAATCCATCCGCTCAACACATCTCTCCCAGTTCATCGGTCGCGGTCATTTCCAATCCATCCTTCCTCCTCTTCCCTCCACCTTTCCCCCTTCTATTCACCCACCGCACACTATCCCTCCCTCTCTCTCTCTCTCGTCCCCCCTCACTCCAGCAGTGTTAAAAATTCTATCATCGAAATCCAATTAAAACGTAATGTGTTTAAACATCTGTACGATAATTACATGTTGTCTATTTACATTGAAAGTGCGTATATTGTAAAATTCATGCATTATTACCATAAAGGTTTCATTAATGAAAATATTGGTCACCTCTTATCTACTTATGGTTTGATCAGGTATTTCTTCTATTTAATGCTATTATAACCTTACTTTCGTCGTTTACTTGTTGCTAAATTATTCCTTTGCTAGCGATTATTGTTACGGTCATACTCGCGTTTCATCTTTGTTTTTCATCTATTGTTCGGATTGTATTATGGTAGTATAAGTCCAGTATGAGTTTCTTATCAGGGACCACTCCGCGTAGGATGGCTCGATTACAGTATCCGCATCCTCTTCAGCCACGATCTATGAGACTTATTATCACAAACCAATAAAGCCATTTTCGGTTTCTCTCCCATCCGCAAGCTAAGCTTCCGAATAGGCACCCCTCTCCCTAAACCCTTCGGCCCCTTCCGACCCCCTTAACGCATTCCTACTTCCCCACGTAGGCGCGGCCAAGTGAACGCAGCCCACACATCAGGCAAGACCAGTCGATTAGCAGCTAATGGCCACTGATAGTGACAGCGGGGGCGGGGAGGGATATGGGGTCGGGGGCCCCGTGCGGAGAGGGAAGTGGAGAAACGTGGGGGAGGAGAAGGGGGAGCGCGGAAGTGATGAGAGAAGGTGGTGCTCCCCGCATTCATGAAGCGCGGCGCGGAAAGGTTTAGGGGTGGGATGGTGGACGGCGGGCGGGGGGGCTGGGGAGTTAGTTGGAGCGCCAGAGAAAGGTTCCCCCAGAACTGGGGTGGTGTGCGGGGTTCGCAGGAGGAGGATGGTAGGTTAGGACGCGGAAGAGCGTGCGTGTGTGTGTGGGAGGGGGGGCTGGGTGGAAGGGTTAGGACGGTCTAGGGCGGCAGGGGCGGGGGGTGGTAGAGCGGGATACAGCGGGGGGCGGAGTCGGTGAGTTGCACCGATGATTTGTGGGTTTGGCGACGCGGGGAGGGGAGACGACGGAGGGGGTGGGTGGATCTGAGAGGGGGTGGATGGGGGGAGAGAGAGAGAAAGACGAAGGGAGGAGAGGAGGGGGGTAACGGGAAGGGGGTGGGTCGAGAAGGATTCCGAATGGGGGAAGGAAGGTTAGGGTGCAGGGAGGGGGGCCCGGAAGGGATCGGGATTTTAGCGGAGGGAGAGAGAGGATGATTTGGGACCAGAGTGGGATGGGCGTGGTTTGCTCCCACCCCATCCTTCCTGCTCTCTCCGATCCCCTCCCTTCAACCCCGAAGGGACACCGGTGCGGAACGCGCGTGGATTGTGAGGTTGACGGGTGGCACGCGGGGGTGTTAACAGTGTCACGCGTGCATTTCTGCGAGATGGGGCGGAACCGGGGGATAGAGGAGAGCATGGGCGTTACGGCATTGGATGTTTAGGTTTGGCGGACGACGGGCGACAATACCGGGGGCACCCGGGGGCGAAGTTTTTCGCGCGCGCCTGCCGGGCCTACGAGCGGAAAAACGCGGGACTGAGAGAGGGGGAGGGAGGGTGAAGAAATTTTTGGCGTGGGGGCAGTTGATGGGGGCGGGCGAGTGGGGTAAGGGGGGCGGATAGGAGGGTTAAGGGCGTGCGTGTGTGTGTGGACGAGTGGGACGCAAGGAAGGGCTTAGAGAGGAGGGGGGATGGGAGATCGCTCGGGATGACGTCATGAAGCTGAACCCATAAAATCCGGCGTGGTTTGCGAAAATAAATCTCGGGGACGGCGCGATTCATCGGTCAGATTTATAGTCCGGGGTGGGAGGATGGCGGGGGCGGGGGTGGAGGGTCCGGGGCAGTGGGGTGAAGGTGACACCCACTGCCGCCCGCCGTCCGCTTGGGTTTTTGATCGCATCGCTCGCGAGAAGGCGGAGTGAAGGCTATGAAAGTGAGATTTTGAAGAATATCACTTTAAAAAAATGATTATGATTCAATGGTGAGATTAAAATCCCCGGAAGAAATTTATTTACAACGGATGAAGCATTGATTTGTATTGAATTCAAATATTTCAGTTTTTTTTTGTGGATTCACTTTTTGGAAGCCAGAAAAGTATAAATTAGCCTTCCTTTTACATTCTGTGTCTTGTGCCATCAGCAGCAATGTTGCAATCCGAAGGTTTCCTTCTTATAAACCCTCTTTACATGATTAGGGTACAATAGCAGAGTTACTCCTGGAAGGCTTGCTTTCAATTACTTTCTGATTTTAGAAGGTGCACACATGAACGATGGTTGTATATACTGCGATTTGATTCTTGATGCGGCCTATTGGTATTTGAGTTGTTGCATTTACGTATGAAATTGTTTCTTTTAAATAATATAACGTTAGCTGTTAATTACAGGATATTTTTTCCGAACGAATATTGGTTCTGAATGATACCAAAAGAGATAAATGACAGCTTGTGGCATTCGATGTGTTTCACATGGTTTCATACTATCAGCACTTCATGAAAAAATGAATTATGACGACGGAATGCTAATTCACAAATCACGCTTATTATGGTGCAGTGGAAAATTTAATCGGGTTTTAAAGATAACACATTGCATGACAAGTTATGTCTAATTTCAGGACATTAGTTAATATCAATACAGAGGAGATAGAGTCAACGTGAAAAATCTTTAAATTTATGATAATGACAAATTGACGAATGCTATACTATGAATGATGAAAATAACATTAACGAAAACGTTACATAATTTTCATCATGATAGTTTGTTCTCCATGAATGAGGAATATATTGCGGAAATATTTAGAGGAGCCAAGGATTTAGTCCAAGTCATCGAATGCATTGGGGGGGGGGGTCGTTCATATTCGGCGATGCATTATAAATGCAAAAAAGAATAGGTCAATCACAACGAATTCAGGTAAGAAGTGCATATCACAGGAGCAAAAAGTTATCTTGAAGAATCCTATTCACATGATCTCCATCATATTTATATTTTAACAAAAGGAATGCTTAAGGCAATCCGATAATTAAAAAACATTGGTAAAAAACCTTGAGGGAAACGGAAACTCTTAGCAAATGAAAGCAAAGCGAAAACGCGTGCAAAAGGCTTAAAAGGCACTTTCGTCCGAAACGCGATGAGGAGAGCGGCGGGCGAGAGGGGGGCGGGGGTTGGTGTGTGGAGTTGGGGAACGAGAGAAAGCAGTTTGAAAAAAAAGGAATTCCTTAGAGAGTTCGCACTTAAATTGCTGCCATCACGCGACGACCACGACGAAAATAATGAATCCGGAGATAAAATCTTGTTTGGAGTAGGGAGCAATAGTGCGATGGAAATGGGAACTTGATAGAAAGCAAACAGAAAAATGAGTGAGGAAAGGAATGGATATGGAAAAGAGTGCGATGAGAAAGTGTGGAGAAATTTTTGGTTGGTTATTATAAGGTTGTGCAAATAGTGCAAAGGCAAAAACATGAATTCAAAATAAACCAGATGTATTTTTAAAAATTATTAATCTCAGGGGTCCATGCACGGAAAAACTTCGGAAAAGAGAACGAGGGAGTGAGGACGTAGTAGCAAACAAAGAAGATAAAGGAAAAAGAGAGATAGGTAATTGAACTATCAAAAAAAAAGAAAAGGGAATTTATATGTCCAGAAAGAGACAAGTGTCCAGCGTCGTAAAATGGTCTAAATTTTGGCCGTAAGTGGAATGTAGTACCAATTATAAATGGAAAAAATAAAGAAAATAAACAATTCTACTACAGAGCAATTGGATTGATATATTCTAATAACGATATGAAAGGGATAGGCAGAATAAAAAGAACTCTATCGGGAGTAAACGACTTAAGACTCTTAAATAAACAAGGAAAGAGTTTGAATGGATTGACGGCTGTAAATTATGAGGGTCGGTGATCACGATAGCACGGAAACATACCGTGTGGGAATGCAGGGAGCGAGGCGGCGAGAATTTGTAACAGTGGATTACAAATGATGGATAACACTAGCAAGAGAGAGAAGGAGAGAAAAACATTGGAACGATCAAGCGATCGGTAAAGAGCATTACCATTGGCGGATGTAATAGGAGGAAAGTGGGTTGGGTGACATGAGTGATTATAAAGATGAAGACAAAAATTTATAAAACTCTGAAGTGTACGGCTTAATACAATTTAGAATCACGGACAATGTACTACTTAGAATAAAATAATACATCAATAAAAAGCAAACAGGGAAATTAAGAAGGTAAATAACAAGATTTGGAAAAAGCTGAACATAAGTGTAAACATTATTTTAAATCTTTCATTTGAACTTATTTTTAAATATTTTTCAAGTATGAAACAAAATAATTACGAATAAGCAACACCAATTGGGGCACGGGCTTCAACACTAGTATAAATAGAAATCCCAGAGACATGGTAGCAATAGCTCAAAGGTTCCATGGCCAATTTCTTTAAACTCTTTCCCATTCTCTCCTCTTCTCTCCTGGTACTTTCCCACCCAGCACACACCCTTGATGGATAGATGGCTTCAATAATGTGTATTTGGATGATAACCTAGAAAAATGCTCATCTTCGGGTGGGTAAAAGACATAGAGGAATCGAATCATAATATTAGCATAGGAAAGGCGACCTAAAAGGACGGATAAAGATAAATCCCCGGTGAGAGTATTTGTCCTTAGTTCCGTGTAGCAGCAATTTTCTATTTTCGTTCACTCTCCAGCGGCGACTCCTCGCTCGTCTCCTCCCTCCGGCGACGACTCAAACACGACCATCGGAAAGGGTGCCGATCCCATGGAGATAATGCTCTCTCTTCCTCCTCCCCGCACCCCCGGATTGGAGTTAGAGATTCGAACCTGCGACACTTGGTGCCGTGGCTGGACCCGGGAAAAGGGGCGGGGAGGGGGGCACACACACCCATAGTCACTAGCCCCGGCGGGGAGCGGGAGAGAGCCGTGGGTGGGGACACCCTTCCCCACCACCCCCGACGCACAAGTGGCCGAGGTGGAGAGAAGGGGATGCTGGGCGGCCAGCTTCCAGCTCGAGGACTCTGGAGAACGGTGGGCCCCCGGGCTGTAGCTGCTACTGGGGCCACATAATTCACAGGGCTCTCTCGAGAGGGCCCGGCGTCGCCGTAACGCAGGCCGGGAGGAGGGGAATACGTGTGTGTGTTTGGAGGGAGGAAAAGGGGAAGGGTTCGGGAGTAGGGATATGGGCATGGGCGGAGTGGGAGCGGGACGGGGTTGACTAAGGGAAGAGGGATTCAGGGAGGGAGAGACAGAGAGAGAGAGAGAGAGATCTGGCCGGGGACTTCGGTTGCGAGGGTGGAGAGAAGGTTCGGGTCGGATTTGGGATGAAGCGCTTTTTTTTCTTCCTGCGGTCCGTGAAAGTGCGCGCTTGCGTGCGTGTGTGTGTGTGCGCGAGCGGGAGGGAGAATTTAGCTGGGGGAGGGCAATAGGGGGAGCCGTGGGGGCAGCGTCGTTTACAGCAGAGAGGAGTTTTGGTCGGGACGGTACTCTGCGGAGCAGAGGATTAGAGAAGGGTGAGGGTTGTGTTGGTAGGGGGATGGAGCGAAGGGAAGGGGAGTGGGGTGGAAAAAAAACAACTGCCGCCAGCTCACGCACAGTCGGGCGCACTCGTAGCGCCCGGCTGCAGCTAATGTGTCGCCGTGTTTTCCACCCTCTCGCCGAAAACGGCACGCGCACCATTGGAAACCCCATCCGACGCCTCCACCCACAGCCCCACCCCGTTTGCCTACCGGCCTCCATTAGCCCCACCTCTCGAATCCTCGGTTTTTTCCTCCTTCTCTCCTTTTCCTCCGTTCCTCCTCCTTCCCCCACTTCCCACCCTCTATTTCTCTCTCCTATCCTCATCTTTATTCACGCGTACCAACTCCTTGTTTCTGTCTTCCTCTACTTCCTTCCCCCTTTGCCTGCGCTCATTTTCGTTCCAGGGTCTTCTCTCCTCCTGCACCACCACATCCTACTCTCTCTCCCACTCCGATTTCAATACGCTTTCCCCCATCCTCTGCTGCGTTTTATTTCCTCCCGTAGCCCTGGATTTAACGTCAGCGAAGAGGTCTAGGAACTACGACCGAGGGCGGTCTGACCGAGCACTAAGTACTTCTCTCCCGAAAAGGGTTTAGAGAGAATTTTTAAGAGTCCAAATGCAAGAATTTGGTCAGTGTTTTACGCAAATTAATTCCTTAAAATACTGGTGTAATAGAGACCAAGAACGTTCAAAATATTTTGTCTGATTTAGGTATCAGAGTTAGAATACAGATTCATTGCCATTATGCAGCAAATGATTACGAATTGAAATCAGGATATCGGTAACTCAATCAATGAATACGTATGCAACAGTGGAATAACTAATGGTGGCATTTCATTAAAAAAAGGATTAGGCCAATTAATGATTCACAAAGAAATACAACATTATTTTTTAATTGTCACTGAAGGCTGCGTGAGATAAAGACAACAAAAAATGGGGCAACGAGGAGCGGGGAATCCTGGGATGTTTTTTTCTCGGTTCCACAATGTCTTTACCACTTCTATTTCTTTATTTGAGAATATTTTTTGTTTCATCTCTCGACTGCTTTGTCTCTCTTTCCGCCTCTTCCTTCCCATTCCATGAATCCCTCTACCATTTCTCTCTGTCGATTTTCACTCGCCAATTATTTCAATGGATCCAGAGCACTACGGGCCAGGAATTCGCTTCACTTAGTTCCGCTTTTTCTCATCATTTATATCTTCTTTTAGGTACTCAAGTACGAGTGTGGGTCCAGAAAGTTGATCCAAAATTAGAATCCCATTTAGGGAAGGAAAACTTCATTTTTGTTCGTCTCATTAGGTAATTATGGTAGTCTTGATGCATAAAACATGTTATTTATTTATATTTTAACATTCGCATAGTAATCAGGTTTACACAAGGTGAAAACGATTAAGGCACACAAACTCTACCTTTATGCGTAAAATAGGTAATATTTTCATTTATTGGTAAAATATTCTTGGGATGTAAGAGTTTTATTTTTGGAAAGTTTTTGAATAATTCTTCTGGTAATTGATTTCACTCACATATTACACAATTTGAGAAGAATTATTTAGCAGTGCCACGGCCAGCCACGTGCCAGTGGCACGGCCACGGATAATTCGGAGTTCGTGTCAGCCTCTTTTTGTGTTTCTGCGTTTTTGTTCGCAAGTGCTATCTTGGTGTACATTATTATTCACATCCGTGAGACTTTCACACAAGTTTTATGTATGTGGGTGTGTGTGTGTATATATATATATATATATATATATATATATATATATATATATATATATATATATATATATATATATATATATATATATATATAGATTGCGAGGACATGGAAAGTCTGCAGAGGAAGGGTGAAATCGGTGCGCTGTACAACAAGGTTAAATCTTTATCGGGAAGTAAGAAAGGGAGATCTATGCTAACAGTTAGAGATAAGGCGGGTAAGGCAATAGTTGACACAGGAAAGATCCAAGAGAGATGGAAGGAGGAAATAGAAGAACTGTATAGTAAAGAACTTCGACCAACAAAGTTAGGCATTGAAAAATAATATGACGTAGAGGAAGATAGCTTAGGTCCAGGAATACTAGACGATGAGATAAAAAGGGCATTAAGGCCGTGAGGGTGAATAGCATTCCCGCGGAACTATTGAAATGATTAGGAAAACGTGGGAGGAAGAGGCTATATGGACTGATTCGTAGTATTTATGAGGAAGGAATCTGGCCGGAAGACTTTGTGAGATCAGTTTTAGTTTCTATTCCGAAAAAGGTAAATGCTACATCATGTGAGGACTACAGGACGATAAGCTTGATATCCCACGCAGCTAAAGTTGTTCTCAGGATCATAAACAAAAGGATAGAGAGAAGGGCAAATGATTACTTAGGGGATGATCAGTTTGGGTTTAGGAAGGGGAGAGGTACGCGTGATGCCATTTGCAGTAATGAGATTATTAATCGAGAGGAATATAGAACACAACCAGGAGGTATTTGCCTGTTTCGTAGATTTCGAAAAAGCGTTTGATAGAGTGAATTGGGAAAAACTAATGAGTATATTGCAGAAAATAGGAATAGATTGGAGAGAAAGTAGGCTAATCCGCAACCTGTACATGTCTCAGACTGCTCAGGTGCGGGTGGGGAATGGGGAGTCCGGATGGGCAATGTTAGGAAGAGGTGTAAGGCAGGGTTGCCCATTATCACCGTTGCTGTTCAACCTGTATGCAGAGGAAATGATCAAAGAGGCATGGGAAGAACTGGGGGTAGGAATGAAAGTGGGCGGGGAATTCGTAAAATCAGTTAGGTTTGCTGAAGATCAAGCTTTAGTTTGTCAGTCAGCCAAGGGGCTGCAAGCATTGCTTAGTGGATTGGAAATTCAGTACGACAGGTATGGGATGAGAATCAATATTAATAAAACGAAGGTTATGCGATTCTTTAGAAAGAAAAAGGCTAAGCTAAACACAAATAGTAGGGCAAAAACTAGAGCAGGTGGAACAGTTTACGTATCTCGGTAGTGTTTTGGACCAACAGGGTCAAAGTAGTTGGGACGTAAGGAGAAGAATCGCGCTAGGCAAAGAAGCTTTCACAAGGAGGAGGGAGTTGATGACAGGGACGTTGAGTAAGGAGGTTAAGAAAAGACTCGTAAAAACTTTGATATGGAGCGTAGCTATGTCCGGCGCGGAAACGTGGTCATTGAAGCAGGAGGACGTAGACTGGAGGCTTTTGAAATGTGGGTGTGGAGAAGGATGGAGAAGGTGAAATGGCCCGAAAGGAAAACAAATGAGGAAGTACTAGGTTTGGTGGGCGAGGAGAGGGGTTTGTTGGGAGAAATCCGATGGAGGCAGGAAAAGTGGATGAATGGGGTATTGACCGGCAGTGGGATGTTGAAGAATGTTAGGCAAACGAGGAAATGGAAGGAACAGGATAGGGATATTGGACGGGATGAAGGGAGGAAGAAAGTACTCAGAGATGAAGAGGGGTCTGATGTAGAGCAGGATACTGGGTTTTGTATTTTGATAGGAATCACAAAATATTTATTTAGTAGCTGTGTCCATCCAAAAACCAACCTTAACCGGTAGATTACCTAATAATAATAATAATAATAATTATATATAGATATATATATATATATATGTGTGTGTGTGTGTATATATGTATATATATAAAAATATATTACTTATACTAATATAGTGTGTTAGCTGGTGAAATTAAGGAGCGCAATCCTTTCTCGTTTCGACATGGTTCCATATGTTTGATCCCTAGTTGGCACATCGGCTCGTTTCCGTCTCGGTCATTAATGGTTAATGAGTTGGTCACCATTTTCGGCCAATACCACGGGAGTATTTTATGGTGTTCCCCTGCAGATAACTGTAATGGAACTCTTTTTTGTATTCCCTCTCTTTCCCCCCCCCCTTTCCACTAAATTTTCCTCTGCCTTCTATTTATCTCTAGCTTTATCCATAGGCTTACTCACCTTTTACCAGACATATTCAGTGGAACTATTACGGTCGCCAAATGGTCGATTTGACTCTCTTAAGCGCCCGAAATGGAGCCACTAACGACAGAGACCCAAAGAACCAAAATCCTGGCTATACTGGCATATGCGCCAACTACGTGCTGCTCATATTCGGTTATTTGCTGCTTGAAACTCCCGTGTCTCTATGCATTCCCACGGGTAAATTGGACGCCAGGATATAGGTGTTAAAATATATTGGACTTATCTTCATTTTACGAAATCAAGAATATGGAGAGAAAATGAAAAGTAATTTTCACCTCTCTATCGTCTGTTTGACTCTTGCTAATTTGCCTAATAATTGATTCCCTCATTGGAATTTTAAATATAATCAAAAGCTCTTGCCGGAACTCGTAAAAAATAATTAAAACGAGCGGCCTTGAATTTTTAGAATGCCGCTGTACATCAATACAGATATGAAAGAAAATGAATCACTATAAAACGTGTGCCCTATGCAGAATTTAGCTTTTAATATTAATTATAAGCAACTTCATAATATAAATTCAATACATAACTATAACAACTATTAAAGGCATTTTAAACCAATGTTTACTAAAGGTATATTTTTATCTTGAATATACAACTCATTTTTTGAAATGCTACATATTAAGTATTGAATTTAGGAGGAGTTCTGAAGCGTAGTATTACATTTATTGTATCACTAAGTACTAAGCTAAAACTCGAATGAAATAATGATTTATTCGAGGGATGACTTATGTTCCATCGGAATTACCCTATCTTTAAAAGCGAAGCCGTTCGATAACATGTAAGCAAACAATATCATACGAATAGTTGTTCCATTAGTTTTTTTATTAACATTGATTTCTCAAGTGAGAGAAAGATTACCGATTTTTCTTCTGTTCTTTTCTAAAGGCCTTCTATTATTGTATAACTATATGCAAAATGAAAATAAGGAACAGATACAAATATTCAGCTTACTGCAAAAATTTTCATAAACCAACTAGGGATCGCCTTTGGTGTCTACAATGAAATAAAAAGTGAACCATATTTCCCTCAATTAGCTTTCGTTTTCAAGGTGCATGAGAATTAAAACGTCAGAGCTGCCTGAAAACGGAATGTTTCACTAAAAGAATTTACTAAAACATATTTCATTAACAATAGAATACTTTTATGCATTTTCTACGAATAATCAGAGTGTTATAATTGTCAGCGTTAGATAGCAAATAAGCAATTAACGAAATTGTGCTATTTGCGGATTTTAATAGTTACGATGAATGTGACTGATAAAATGAGAGGGAATAAAGACAAAATTGAAGAAGAAAGAGGATAATATAGTGAAAGACGCAGAAAGAAGAGATAAAATATAACCGATAAAGGATTTCACTTTATTTTCTGTTGCAAATATCTCTCGTAAGAACTTCCATCAAGATAGTCTATCTCTTAAAATACCTAATGCTAACATATGCAGAATAATTACGTCAATACAAACCTTTTTTCAGAAAATTAATTAGATTGTGTATATTTAATAGTGTCGTTGTTTCGAGACTCATGTCAAGCTCAGTCACCAAAAAATCATAATAACATGGAACATTATTTTTATAATTGATTGTATAGAACTTGAAAGTATTGATGTGCAAAATTTAATTTAAAATATTGTACCTGCTATACGATATTTAACTCTTCGAGGGCTATTTTAGCACTTGCTCGTAATTAAAAAATTAAGAAAGACAGTGAGTTTGAAAGAAGCATGCCAATAAAATATAACTTCATTTAAATTGAGCAAAAACTGTTTTATACAAGTAGGCAACCTTCATTACCATTCCCTAAGAGAAAATACTTATTTGGAAATGCCTTTGACTTGATATCTTGGATGCCTTAGCATAGGAATACGTTACGGTTTTTTTCTTCTCTCTCCTGGAGTGAGGGGCATGAGCATGTTTTATAATTTTCCCTGTTTTATCATATCCTGATTCAATAGAACTTCTCTAATTTTTTTCCTGGTTATACTCAAAAACATCGCCAATCGACAGAAAAATTAATGGACTATTAAACTACAACATTAAGAGAGAATGAAATTTAAAAAGAAAAAAAATCAGAATTTTTGATGGATAGAGAAGAGAAGAAAGAATATTTTGGTTTAAAAAACGACGCATGAAGAATGATAACCTGATTTCTCTATAAGTTCAAATCCATGATTGCTTAGCTTCAAATCCAGCAGTAGTTCGTTTGCATGAAATCATTTAGTAATGCTGGATTTGAGAGGAAAACGACAGAAATTAATCATGGGTCTGTTGACTAAATGAACTGTGGTGCCACAACCCCTCCAGCCCACCACACTCCGGTTTTCCAATCAATTCCCAAATTTCTATTCCCAGGGACCATCATTTCGAAA
Source organism: Hetaerina americana (assembly GCF_022747635.1). Lineage (NCBI taxonomy): Eukaryota > Metazoa > Arthropoda > Insecta > Odonata > Calopterygidae > Hetaerina > Hetaerina americana. The sequence continues at coordinate 46,317,571 of NW_027286874.1, forward strand.
GGAGTTCGGCGTCTAAATTTCCTGCGGACCCGAAGCCTCAACCGTAGATGTGTGACCGAGAACTGGAGACTAATGGCCGTGAGAAAGTTGGGAGGAGAGGGTTAGCTGAGCGAAGATAGGAGAAAAAAAGGGAAGAAAGAGTTGGTTTTGAGAGAGATTGAAATAGATATATGTAGCTGGACACGCACTTTTTAGCACACGGGCGGTGAGGACAACAAGGGGTGGAGGTACAGGAGGGATGACGGTATAAAACATTTCGGGAGCCTCGTGGTAGAGATACGGGGAGTGGTTGGGGGGAAAGGCGGCGTTGGTGGAGGTGGGTACGGCGGGACGTGTGGGGGGGGGGGACAGCAACGGGGACGTTTTTAAGGGTTGTGTAGGCTGGGATCACGTGCCGCGGCGATAAAGGAACTGAAGTGGTGGTTTTGGTGTGGAGAGTGGTTCCGGGGAGAGGGGGAGAAGGCTAAGGCGATGCGGAGAGGGAGGGGTAACTAGTTGGGACGTGGGTCGACGAGCGGGAGAAGGGAGGGTTGGGGTCATTCCAGGGCCTTGTAGGTATGGGTGTCGGGTGGGAGAGGGGGGTGTGTGTGGGAGCGGGGTGCGTGAGGTGTGGGTCGGGGGGGCCTAGGAAAGAGTGTTCTCTCGGGTGGGGGTGGGCGGAGGCTGCCGGGAGAAAGTGGGAGGATCTGTAGGGCCGTCCCTTCCAAATGAATCTCCCGGCCATCATCGCCAGATGGGCCATTAAGAGGGACAGTGAAAAAAAGCCTTAACAGATAAATAGAGGGAGGGAGGTGTGGGATAGAATGCCGTGATACGGGAGAATGGCCGGAACATGCTTGGATGGGATTTTTTTGTTCGAGGCACGTGTTCGGAAGCGGAAAAGGAAAGAATTATTGTTGGTGGTAGGGGGGACTAAACGACCAATCGCGATCGGTATTAATGTTTTGCTTCCCCCCCCCCCTATCCCTTCTTTTATCCATTTTAACTCTTGAATTAAGAAGCATCCCGACGTGTGTGTATTTTCTGACGGGTCACCCGATACCCGCGTACATGCTTCATCTCACCGATGGAACGATAAGATTGAGACAATGGTTGCCGCTCAAATTGGATGCGTCTGCGTGTACTTAAATATCTTCGGTAAAATAAATATTTATCTCTGGCTTTAGATTATCATTTATAGTCTGAAGAAAATATTCGTAAGACTTTTTTGGCCTATAATTCATGTCTTAGACACCTTTGACACGCACGAAATTCTGAGGGATATTTAAGTTTGACAAACCAAGATGTAGCGATCGAGAGAGTGCGGTAGCTACTGTACTGGCTTCCCACCCAGAAGGTCCGGGTTTAAATCTCAGCGGTGTTGAATATTTTTCAGAGGTATCCCGATTCCTACTTGAGGTGCTTTGTGGAGGGCACTTTGAGTGAGCACGCCGTCCGTCGGATGGGACGTTAAGCTGCGGTTCCCTTGGCGCCTTTCGTAAAGAGTAGGCTAATGCCGACGCCGGGTTTCTCTCCACCCTTCATCCTTTCCTGTCCATCCCCTACGGTGAAAATGACCGTCGATGAAAATCAGTTGTCGGTCGCCTCCGCTAAAAACTACTACTTCTTCCACACATCCTCCTAATATTCTGCAATCCATGGCTGCAACTTTCTCTTCATACATGTACCTACCATACCTCATCTGTCGTTCGTCTCCCCTAAATACTACTACTACTACCAAGATGTATGCCAATTGAAATTCATCATATTATCCTATATATGTGTATATATATATATATATATATATATATATATATATATATATATATATATATATATATTATACATACATACATACATACATACATACACACACAATGGAAAGTCTCACGAATGTGAAAAATAGTTTAAACGAAGGAACGAGATATCGCTAGTCAACAAAAACAGAGAAAAACATGCAAATGACTCGCGTATTCCAAATTTTCGGTGACCAAACTGCCTTCTTTCTCTGGGGAAAGAAAAAACTGAAGGTGGATTGGCAACTGAGAAGTTAGAATACGTGTGCCATTTGTATGTTTCTCTCCGTATTTTTGTTGAATAGCGATATCTCGTTCCTCCGCTTAAATTATTTCTCACATCCGAGAGACTTTCCATTGTATATATATATATATATATATTATTATTTCATTGTACGAGCATTGTCTAAAAGTATCTCAAAGGCATTGAGTACCGCGAGAATATAGGAAACGGTCCATGTATATACCACAATTTTTGTATTCCAACAAGGTTTGCAAATAGAGGTTAATTCTGAAGGATCTCAGGTTTTCCCGGCGTATGGTATTCAAGAAGTTCTCTCGGGTTTCCCACCAGGTCAGGTTGCAGTACACCGACGTTTCGAAGGCTGACTCTGCCATCGTCTTCACCCTGAAGACGATGGCAGAGTCAGCCTTCGAAACGTCGGTGTACTGCAACCTGACCCGGTGGGAAACCCGAGAGAACTTCTTGAAGAGGTTAATTCTATTTAAATTTACATATATAGGTACAGTTTAAAAAATTTATATTAGATGGTCCCGACTAGTTTTCCAAAAGAAATACTTAAATTCTATATGAGTAATTTCGTAAGTCGTAAGAAGCTTTGCTGGCCATTATTATGGAGAGCTGAGGCACTGATCAGTGTGTTTTTCCAGTAGTCCATGGAGGCTAATGGTTTCCAAATATGAAATTAAATTAGTTACTTCCAAATGATGACAATAATAAATAACAAATTGGTGGCTGTATTCAAGTGTTAAACTTGCTGTGAATCGAGTATGGCAAATTGATGCACAATAAAAGATGAAAAATTTAAGCTTTTATGCTTATATTTGTTTTATCCCTCCTGTGAAATAGAGGTGGACCAAAGGCTGAGAAACACTAGTTTATAATATGCGCTCTCCACACAATACCTAAGTGAAGACAGGAATTCCACCGGAAAATCCTGCTTTCTCTTATGCACTTGCTTGTTCACTCAGTAATTAATAAACTCAGAGATCACTCTAATCCGATTTTACGCTGAAGTAAGGAAAGTAGGAAAATTTGAGCAAAGTGGAAGGAAGGAAGGTAAATGGAAAGTGCTTAAAAATGGATGCAGTAGGTACCTTGAGATTACGGTGTTGGTCGTCTTAAGGAACTCCAAACACCTAGCGTGTTCACTTGAATTAGCAGGAATGAAATATATATTAAACGTGGCAGGAAAGGAACTTAAGATAATTTGAAGACGAACGAAACGAAGATTTTATTAGACATGAAGGGAAGGATCCTTCTCAAAACTAAATAATATGGGGGAGATAGGTTTTGTCCATCCAGGTGAGGGCGAAAAATCGACTTAGATCCTGGGATACAATGGAATGGAACGAAAGTACGAATGGAATACAAAACATCGAAACCCTGAGGTAATGGGCTCGTTTGGTCAGATTAGGTGTACTGCTGAGAAAATTAGCCAAAATTCTTAGATGAGCTCTCTGAATCTCCTCCACGAACTCGTGAAACGCGAGCTTGGGAGGACGGGCGAGTCAAGGGAATGTATGTACTTGAGAGGGGAAGAAGAATCAAGGAAAACGGACGGCGGCAGTGGGGGGAGGACGATAGAACCGGACGAAGTGGTAGAAAAATGGAGGAGATGATGGGAGAAAGAGGCGGCAGCAGTAGATAGAGTTCAAGGAGGAAGGGCCGACCGAAAGAAAAGAGCGGGCAAGTTGAAGGAGAAAGGGGGGAGTGAGGGAGATAGATTCTCCTCCTTCCATTGGGTCCTCAAGCAAAATGGGAGGAAGAGGGAAAGAGAGGAGGGGAGAGAAGTGATTTATCTCAATCTGGAGGGTGACTCCTCCTTTATCCTGTCGCAGGAGTCGCACCCTACCCTCCGAACACACCCCCTGGAGCATCTCCCCCAAATCTCTCCTCCATCTCCCCTCCGCCAGCACCCCACCCCAATCCGTCCTTCCCGTGAATGTCTCATAACCCCCATCTCTCTGGCACTGCCATCCCACCCGAACGGCCACCCCAACCCTACCCACTTTCTCAACCTGGCATCGCTTCAGTCTCCCCCACCACCCCCGCTTTATTCCCTCTCCCCTCATCACCTCTCTTTATCACAAAATCCCCGCGCCTTGCATGCCCTTCTCCTTCATTCTTATTTTTCGGACGAAGCTAAACATTTTGTACCCACTTTTATTTTCCTCTATCCTCCACAACCCCCATATCTCCAACCTTAATTTTCTCCTTACTCCATGCACCTTTGAGCGAAATAGCGATTTTCATCCAGTGTACGTGTGCACATAAATTGGATAGACCTATCGGAAAGCACATATAGTATGTATGGGGATTCTAATAACTCAAGGGCGGTCAGTGTAGTGTGGACGCCAATAACGACGGTTTGGATTAAAGGGCTGGAGGGCTGGACAACATCTTTGAGTCAAAGCCAGGCCGATTCAGATGATTTCGACTTCCTCGCGATTATTCCCCTTGGAGACCCTCCCTTTTGATAGCCTATTAGCCTTCTGGTCATAGATATATCACCGCAAGGCATCTTACAGCTAAAGAGATAAATAGTATTTTTTGTGGTGTGAGATTGAAGTGTGAGGTTGAAACATAGTTCTATAAACTTCTGCACATGTTAACACTTGCCGAAAAGCAAGAATGACTCTGGGGAAATATTATTATAAATATATATAAGCTCAATTTACAGACACAAAACTAGAGCACAAGTACCTGGAATGCATCAAAAAAAGCATGAGGAAATGTAATTAGCACGTATTGAAAACGTATAAATTTAAAAAAAATTGAGGAGAGTAAAAAGATTGAATCAAATGAAATATTTTCATATATTACGACAAGTACTTACAGCGGGAAATCACCCAAACCAGGATATACATGATATGACAACGAATCAAACCTGCTGATATTCATTTTCCGATGATAAAGATAGTGGGCAGTTAGGTGGGTTACGGCTCTTTGTTTAGCCCAAAGAAGGTGAGTTCGAATCATCCAAGAGGTGTGGATTTACTGATGGATATTTATATGACTGAGGATATGGTGCGATGAAACATTTACCGAGAGCCCACCATAATAACTCAGTTAGTACTATCAGTTTCAGAATTAAGCGACATGAAAGAGGGGAATAACACATTTCTAGCAATTTTTTGAAATTCTACTTAATAGCAAATATATTTAATTCTTTATCATAGCAAATATTTACGGTGCAGGAGAATTTGTAAAGGTAGCATGAGAATAACTAGAGATAGTAATGAAAGGCAGTAGGGTATTCGTGAAATCAGTCAGGTTTGCGGGTAAAGAAACTTAATTTTGCAAGTCAACGATAGGGTTAGAATGATTGCTTAGTGAATCAGAAAATCAGTGTGATTCACGTAGATATGGAATGAGAACCATTGTAAATAAGACAAATTTTGTGGGGTTTTCTAGAAAGAGTTAAAAAGAAAAGTTTTCGAGAAAGAGCTAAGTTAAAACTTCGAATAGGAGTGCAATAGTTATGGAATAGATGTACATTTAGTAAACCAATCATAGACGTGTTTTAAACCAAGGTGGTCGAAGGAGAATGGGAATAAATAGGACAGCGTTAGGCAAAGAAGCTTTAACAAGGAGAAGGGAATTGATGACAGGAGAGTTGAGTAAGGACGGTAAGAAAATACTAGTGAAAACTTGGGTATAGAGCGTGGTTTTGTGTGGTTCGTAAAATTTGTTACTGTTGCAAGATGATGGGAGTAGATTCGAGGGTTTCGAGATGTGTATGTGGAGAAGGATGGACAAGGTTATATGGATATGCATAAAAACTAACCTGGCATTTTGGCTTAGAAAGAGTGTTGTTGGGAGAAATTCAAAGGAGGCAGGGAAGGTGCAAGCAGAGCATTATGATAAGCGATTGAATGTTGAAAACAGTGATAGATGGGCAAACATTAGACAAGCATGGTCTGGGGAGGAAAAGGATTCGCATGTTGGACGGAATGGAGGTAGCAATTGTGCGAGATTTAAAACGGTGTACTGCAGTTTGGAAGCGTAACATGTCACCTAGTTAGGCAAGGCTAAGAAATGTATGCATGTTCAGTCGATGCCAATCCGAAACGAAGCTTAAGTGGCAACCTACTGAATATTAATTAGAGCAACGGAAGCTTCATAAGTGATGGAATAATCAATTTTTCACTAATGAAAGTGTACGTTAAAGAAGGATTATGGAATAAAATGGTCGGATGGGGCAAATAATTAATGTTTCAAGTAGATAGGTATAATAACGGCTCATAAGCCAATAGGGTATATCAGCAGTAAGAAAGGGTAAACTAATCTGTTGTATCCAAAGTCCAATTTGGACGACTTGTCTAAATGGCTCAATTTACGATAGAATATGCATATAAAGATATTAAATTGTGAAATCACCAACTAAAAGTTGTGCTAGAAGGAATATTTACTGTATACTCTGAGATAATTGTATAAATTGCTATGCACACTTCATGTTAAATTAATGATGGAAAATAATAATTTTGATTCAACTCGGGAATAGTCAATTTAACTCATGATTCATTATAAGCGATACCAATCAATTATGCATATAAAATTAAATATAATACACGGTAATTAAACAAATATTATAAAGCTAGTCTGCCGGAATTCAATTTGTGCGAGTTGTATTTAAATACGATATTGGAGAAGAATTAATGACTCGGATTGGTACTCGAACAGAATGCAATTGGGATTCTTGGAATGGGTGAGATTAGCTCTCTAAAGAGTGTGAGTATTGATGAGTGCTTCGAGAGCAGTGTACCCTAAGATGAGATGAAACGCAATGCCACGGCACTCTTATAACAAAGTAACTTAACTAATTTGATTACAGATTTTTCCCACTCCTTTCGTTGTCACCTTTGAATAAAAATAAGAAATACTTTTCGAAGGAAACCTTTTGAGTTTAAATCTCTATAGTTCGACTCCAGCAATCTCTCGTTGATCCCTATTTACTTGAGTGGCGCAAAATCCCTATTATTATTGAATATGATTAATGATTAGTCACATACTGTAACTCACACAAAAGATTATCGGCTCGCTTAATATATTGTTACCATTAAAGTGGTAATTCGATCGCAGATCATTATTGATTTCTTCGAATGGATTTCAAATAAATGTCAAATTAGAAAGCGATCGGTGATAACGCACAGATTGTTGTCGGTGGATCCGGGCAAAATTCAAGGCTTTGAGATCCATCTCATATTTCCTGACACATGTGACAATGGGGGAGGTTTAGGAGGAGGTGAGGGGATGTTCCGACAACGCTGTGGCCCATCGTCGGGGCCCATCCATGGTCGACCTCGTTGGATCTTCCCCGTGCGAACATACCGAGGGCGCTAATGTCCCTCGCCGCTGATGCGCGCGTTTGGACAGCGTGCAATGAGACCTCCCCCCTCGTCCCCCCAAGTTTCCACCCTTAACTGCTCCATCACGTCCCACTCTCGCCCAGTCATTTCCTCTCTTCTCCCTCCCCCCTTGTTCTCTCTCTCTCGTTCTCTCTCCCCTCCGCTCCTCTCTCCCTCCTCCTCTCATCATCTGCCCTCCCCCGAGACCCCCTCATTCCACCCGATCTGCTGACTTTTTCATCCCAGCGTCCCGCGCCTAACCCCGCCCCTTCTCAAACCCCCTCAGCCCGATGAAACCTACGCCCTGGATTTCCATACTCCTCCTTTACCCTATTCCGTCATCAACACGGGTAAGCGAGCCGCACGGGGGAGGGAAAAAGTGTGACGGAACTATTAAGAGCTTTAAAGAGGGGATATCCCCGAGAAGAGGGGGGGATGTGGCGGATATTAAAAACGAGACTATCATTTGCAGGAGGGTAATTTAATGATACGGAGGACATCAAATGTGGAATATCACTCCACGAGCGGAATGGACTATTTTGGAGTAATTAGTAAAAACAAAACTTGTGGAAGGTTCTTCAGGATCTTGAAAATTGTTTTTTGGAAAATATTGTGTCAATGCAGCCAGCTAAATGACTTAGCGATAGCGAAAATTAAGGGTGTTGCTTCAAGAGAGAGGGGAAATTCATTTTGACCCAGGATTAGCTGTAGTTTGTGATGAATAAGTGACAAAAATTCCCCCAATCGCACCATTGACTTGGAATTCCTCAACCGGCTAATATTAAGACACGTATCGATCAGAATTCATCGGTTGACTCACATTAAATTGAAAAAAAGTTACATTTCATAGGAGTAAGTAATGTAGAAAAATCTTCTAGCTTGAAACTCCCTTCCTTGCATTATCCATTACACATATTTTTATGATCCTATGTACTGCGTAGGTGGATAATTTACTTGTGCAATTAACAAAAATTGTGGTTTCAGGCGTTTATTAAAATATCTTAGCGGAATTGAAAGGCTGAAAATAAAATTTTCAAAGATAATACTTTCATGAATGAAAAATTCAAAACAACCTTCTTTTCACTGAATCATTGGCTAGTTTACCTTAAAGAGACCGTTTAATGCAACGAAAGAGTCTTTCGTGTTATTCAGATATAGTTACGACATCTGGGCAATTGAATAGCAACTATTGCACACATTAAATCGAATTTAAATATTGCATGAAATCTATTCTCATGCCTCGTGAGTGACCCGATAAGCAATAATGAGAACATAAATAACGACTAAGACCAATAAGACTAATTTTCAGAAAATATTAATTCATGGTAAATGTTTAAGTAAATTGAGGGACAAAATAGGCACAAAACAAGGATGTTTTTGAAGGATCTAAATGCCATAGGTTTGGTTCCTTGATTCATTACATCGAGAAAAATAGCTAAGCTTATTAAATACACAAAAAATAAACACTATCAAAAGAATTTATTCCATCGACTTTATACTTATGCTAATAGTTTTTGGAGAATAATGTCGCAACCTATGTGGTCTTAAAAATAGAGCTGAGCGCTACTATTCATCTTTCGGAAGAAGCAACAGACCGACCTTAAATCTTCTCGGTGAGATGATGTTCGGAGTTTGCGAAATGTAAATGAAGCTCTACATAGTGGTGCTAATAAATATTTTCAAAGGGTGCATGCTCAACAAAGTACAGCAAAAATTCCCAAATGGCATTAAAAAAGACGGAGATGCATACAAAAATTCCTTCAATTGCATGCTTAGAATATTTGAAGCAAGGAAGGAAAATTGCCATTTGTTACCTGCAATTTAAATAAAAATTACTTTGATAGACTAATTGATCAGTGAGATATTTTTTTCGAAATAAATTAGTAGGAACCTAATATTAGATGATTATAAAAATGTTCCAAAGAAAATAGCAGTAGGATATTTTTATCGAATCTTCGGAGGTAAATATACGAAACTTTACTTCTTAGAATTAGAAAAAAACATTTGAATTATAATGTCCTTTTTTGTGCTTTTTGCCAGCATGGAAGCATTTAAGGATGAATTAAAGTGTAAAAGTAATAATGTAACACACGTGCCAGAAATTAATTTATTTATTCACAAATTTTTATCTGAATTGGTCGTTTGTTCTCTTTGCTGAATTTGGTGTGCTGGTTCTTCCAGTACAGTAACGCAACTCTGTAGTAGCTTGAAAAATATTTCCTCTCCATTTGGAAAGAATTACATGCTTTTTAAAATATTCATGCATCAGAGAAAGTGTCATCTTGTGTGAATGACATTGCATTCCTTCAATGACAAAGAGACTTTGTTATTGAGTGACTACTGTTTTCACGTATTTTTTTGTAAATAAACATACAATGAGATTGTCAGGATATTACCCTTATCTTGTCAACACTTACACTTCGCGAGTTTCGGGTTAATTTATTTGCCTTCTCTTTGTGTTTATGCTATATGCAATTTTATTTTTACTCTGAGAATAATGTCTGGCTATTGGTACTCTGCGAAAATTTTTCTCCTCCACTCACTTGGTTGAATTAACTACGGTTTTAAATGAAACCCTTTCCGAGGATTTATTGCCACGAGGACGAGAGGGCATGAGGCTCCTGAATTAATTATTAAGTTTTCATTGTATTCTTTACCCCAGGCAACGTCATCCGCTTTAGTCAAAGGTTTCCATTCTTCTCACCTAGCGAACGAATATCCTCCCTTTCTCTCTCTCCTTTCATCTCCTTTACCATCTTGCCTTCTCCGCAGACATCAATCCCACCCATAACCCTCCCCAATCCACCCTCCCTTCACTCCTACCACTATTAGTGCCGATGTTTTTCGTGGAGAACGACGTGGTGTTGCGAAGACCGGAAAGATCAGAAATGGAGGGTAAGTCAAGGGATGGTTGTGAGCTCTGTAGGAAGGCTAGGCAGGAAGAGGGAGATGAATGAGACGTGCAAAAAATCAGAAACAAGGAAGGAAGAAGGGAGCGGAGTAGGGGGAAGAATTCAGGCGGAAAGACGATTCCTTCGGGAAGACGGAGGGAGGGGGGCGGGATCCTGAAGGACAAGGTGTTGGGGGAACATTGGGGACCAAGAGGGAAAGGACGAGGAAAAAAACAGAGCAGCGTGGCGGCTTAGCGTCCCTTTGCATTCCCTGCTGCTGTTGCTCGCTAACGAGTGAGACGCCTCATCCTAATGGCTGGCCGCATTTTACCGAGCCACTCCCACCCTTCAACCCCTTTCCTTTCCTCTCTCTCTCATGCCTCCCGCACCCACACCCCCCGCACTCCCCCTTCATCCGACTCCCCACCTTCACGAATCGCCCACTTACTTTTATTCTCCGAATCGCCCCTTCCCTCCCCTTTTCCCTCCTCCTTCTCCCCATCACCCTCTTCCTCCTCCAATGTCGAGGGGGATTCTCCTCCCATCCCCCCCAACCCGAAGTCTAAACCCCAGCTCTTCCTCCCGCTGCCCACGAAGAGCACCTTATTTTTTATGAACGTCCCCTCCCGCCCCCTTCTCGTTCCACGCCCAACCTCGTCCTCTACCACACTCCCTACCACACCAGACTCATTTTCGTGGCCAAATATCCGGAGTTGCATGTTTTTGGGCGTATGATTATATGGGCGCATGTGTTTATATATGCATGCATGTATATTATACATATGAGCATAAATATACATGCACACGCGCGCAAGAGTGCACATTTTCAAGGAATTGGGAGAGGGCCTAGATTGGTTTCTCACCGCCCTCCCTGATGTTCCCTCCCCTTCAGCTTCAACCGCTACCTCAATCCCTCAACTACCGCGTACTCCCCCTCACCTCTTTTACGTCCTCGTTCCCCTGGAGAGGTTATGAGTTAAAAAGGGTAAGGCCTATGGGGGTGGAGGATAAAAAGTTTGCTTGTTTAATTAAGCAGATTTTAATTAGCTCTGGAGTGGGTTAAAATGGGAGCAGTGGATGGGGTTTTGGCGGGAACGGCGAGGGATGGGTGCCTAGTTACCTACCCGGAGTATGGGTGAGGAAGTGGTGGGACGAGGCGGGGGGGGGGGGAGTTCTCGAAAAGTCAGGACGAGCAGGGAGGATAGGAAGTGTGGGGAGGGAGGATGGGGCGACGGGATAAAAGGGAGAAGGGGGCGGGGGAAAGGGTGGCTCTCGGAGAGAGGGACACCAGGAGACGGAAAGACGACTCGGGAGTTTCATTCGGGTGAAACTGGGATTTTCATTCACTTCTGACATTTTTTTTGAGAGGTGTAAGCCTCTTACGTCCTAAAATACTATTTGAGTACCGGACAAAGAAAATATTAAGGTAACGATCGAAATACATTAATTTCGACCCCCGTCTCTGTCTTGGATCAAATTTGATCAATGATTTTTGGAAAGGATTGAAAATAAGATGCTTCATTGTTATTCCGGCAGTATTTCTTCATTCTCTATATTGCAGTTTTATGTTTCCATTTGAGGAGCTAACTTTAACAAAAAACTAGGAAAGTTGAAGTATAGTCGTAATTACTTAGATTATCTGAAAGCTCCTACGTTGAAATCATTCGTTGAGAATGAATAGTTTAGGAATATTAACCACATGTCTCCTATTTATGTAATGCATGATTATATTTAGAAACATAATGTAAAATAAGATCTTTAAAAATATTTCGAATTAACGGATGAATATTAATTTTCGGCAGTAAATAATGCCTACCTAATAAAAACGGACAAATTTAGAAACTCAGCGACTTACATTGTCCCACTGAAACTCCACCTTCCCCCACACAACACACACACCCCTCCCGCTAGAAAAAAATGGAATAAACGCTGAGAGTCGAGAATCCAGTAGAAAAGATTTGGGATTGCCAGAGAACGGTAATGTTCCCTTTTTTATGCTGCTCCGTGATGGAGAGGCTAATGAGGAATGAACAGCGAGGGAGGCGTTGGAAACAGGAGACAGGGAGAGAAGGAAGAGATAATGGAAAGCGAGGACGATGAGGAGGGTTCTCCTGAGATGGCTTGGGTTGCGTGGACCCCATGCGTCGCACGACCCTTCATAGGGTCGTGCGACGCTGCGGAGCGTCAACTGTGATGCGCAATGCTCCTGCGGTACCTCACCGTTTTACCATGCATCCAAACAATGTGATACGCCGCGCGAAGTTTTAAATGTGGAATGTACCGTTTTCCATTTTGAATAAAAATATATATAATTACAATTTGGAAAAGAAACGATCAAGGTGACGAGGTAATATATCGAGCGTATAGAGGAGTGTTGAAAATAGGTGCCAATCGGTATTTTACTTGCCTCCTTTTTACCTGCCTCTCCCAATGTCAATAGCCAAAAGCGAAGAGCAGAACATAAACTATATCATAAAAATACTACATGCCCTGTTATTTCGAGAAAACAGGGCAATTATAATCATAGTGGTAGAAATAATACCTTATCAGTGATACGTAATCCAAATACGAGTCAATGACTATTAGTCCAAATCTCCCTCTCCACCACGAACCACCTTGAATTCAAGGGTACAAGTAAATTTCACCCAAATATTCGACATGTGGAAAAATATGGTGGAAAAATCGATACTCATGAACAAATGGAGGTACTAAGATGTCAAACTTTGCCGGATGCAAATTTGGTCGATTAATGTCCATTTTAAAAGTGGGTCGCGTTAGTCCAGGGTCAAAGCGTTAGGCTACTGACTGGAAAGCTCGGGTTCGATTCCTGGGCCGTCCAACTCTCTGGAAACCCTCAGCTCCACCCAAGCTATGTGATTTTTTGGGTACCAGATCTTTCTGGGAAACCATAACTAGCACAGGGGAAGGAAATGGCCCCCCTATCCTGATGTGTGAATTACACACACCGTCGGGCAGAGTACTGAGTGAACTCTATCATCGCCTACCAAACCGATCTTCAGGTTGATTGCGGTGTTTATATTTTTTTTAAATTTTCGTTGTTCTACCAAGTTTTATGCAGTCGAGTTTCAGCGTGTTTATTGTCTTTATCAACAGCAGTTTTCGCCCGCGTCCCAGAATGCGTTTTCAAGTCGAAATGTCTTTTCGTTGCTTCAAGTTTCAGAAGTGATTTGTTCATTTCACATGCATAGCAAATAAAATACATAATAATGGAAAAATAATAATTATGATAACTGCTAACACTCCCCGCCCCACACCCTTGTGGCGCCTTGCGGGATATTATGTAGATGTAACTCCTTAGGTGTGCCTGACTGAAATCCAGTTATAGGGCAACACGCCTCTTCAGGGTGGATTTATACAATCTTATCGGGCTATTCTATAATGCAGTCCTTTAAAAGTATAATATGTAAAAAATAAACAACCCGATTCCCAATAAACGACCCGATATCCCCGTTATAGAAACAGTTCCTCATCGGAGTTTTGAAGAAGCAAAAGCGATGCTAAAAATTTGGCTGCGGTGGAGGATGCGTTGGTTTTGGCCCTCCTTATAAGGGAGGTTAATGGCGCCCCGATTGGTTGGTTTAAGAAAAATTCATTTCCACGTGTTGCGGAGCTGGAAACTGTCCTCCTTAATGAAATTTGCAGGGTGTTTGCAATTCCGATGGCCTCACGGATAAGCTTGTGTTGGTAAAGTTACTCTTTCGTGATCACTTTAGCTTCCTCTAACTTTATCTTATTCCCGGGTTCTACCAGTCATGTTCCGCAACGGCTGAAAGGTGGAATTGCTTGTTGTTAAGAGCCCTTTGGTGTTTCTGGATGCATCACTTAATTGCTCTTCCCGTCTGCCCTATGCAGGTCTTCCTACAGCTAGACTTTATTTTGAAGGCTTCTTTGTTGGCCACGTGTGTTGATGCAGCTCTTCGGTTTAGGTAGGATATCGACCGTGTTCTATAGTACACAGTCGAGGCGTGTGATTTCTTCTCTGCATTTCCTGCCACGCATGGTGCCATATCGTGCTGTTAGTTTCGGTCTCTCGTTCTCCTCTATATCTACCATGGAGTTAATTCTCTTTCCAGGTGGTATTTCATAGGAATAATTATTAACCTTATCAGTCCCTTTTAAGGCAGATAAGAAGTTCGCCTTACAGAAAGGGAAGACAAAAGATCTTCTCTGAGGTGAGTAATTTACTATTTAAGATGGAATTTCCCCGAGTTGATCCATTGTTTTGATCAGAGATGTCTTCTATATCGGGTGTCGGTCGGAAGAAGCGTTGGTCGGGCGGGAAGCGGGAAGGCATTGGTCAGTGTGTGTCTTCTTTCGCCAGATCGCATGACTTAGTTTCTGCCACTACTCTTGGTCATCAGTCGGGGATTCGGGGATTTTATTCTCTTTCCATAGTAAACTGGATGGACTGATGTTGGTAGTAAATTTTATTTATTAGTTTTTGAACCTATTGAATGTCATAGGGCTACATAGCGAATGGTTCATCTACAAAATTCACCCACAGAGTTGGCTACTTCCAGTATGAGGTCAGTGCGCTTCTGTCGAATTCCTCCATGCAACAATTTACCTGAAGAAATTGGCCAGAACGCATGCAACTTTCATAATCTAAACGTTGTCGAAGCCTTTGCTCTAAACGCAGTTCTCTCATCCTCGCGCCTTCACGAGCAATCTTACAATCCTTCCCACAACAAACCCTCCTGAAAAGGGTACGGTAGCGCCAGGTCTCAGGTGTACTCCACCGGGCTTGATTGCCCTCTCGTTGTCCGGATTCCTTCCCGGTCGTACCTGAACTTAGTAGTTACCGATTTCATGGCCATCCTTCACCAAACCAGTGCATGGATCAAGGGTGGTATATTTTAAACCCTTTCCAAGTCCACACTTTCTCCCAAGGGTATATGGAGTACAAATGTCTAAGAATCTCTCCGCCCTGACGTAGACACGATGGGAAATACGAAGTCGACCGTTAACGTCGCGCTGTTTGTATGGAAAGTTATGGGACAGGTGTCCGGTTTTCAACGTGCAGTCGTATCCCGCTATCGCCCATTTCTCTCCCCTTTCTCTGCCTCGCTCATTCATCTTCTCCTTCGCACCCCCGACGCAACGCAGAGCCTTCCCACCGCTGTCGAAAACGTCACGGTCTTCCGTGAGGGGAAGGAAGACGAGCTCGTGGAACGGGGTGCCCGGGATAGCAGCCTCCCACCCCCTGAGGTGGGGTTTACCCACTGGGCTCGCGCTCGGGTGGGTGGGTGGGCACCGCTGGGGCGGAGAGGCGCGCGTTTAAGAAGAATTCGGAGCGCAGTGCCTCGTGCCGCGAAACTCAAATCCGTCGCCATTTTCGACAGAGATTCCTGAAAGGACGACGGCTACTTCTGGTGTCGGTTTAACCCTGAAACATGAAAACCGCGCACGAACTCCGCGAATAGATTTTTCGTTAAGACAATGCGGTGGTTTCGTCAGGCGTTATTTCGGGGAGGCTCTCTCCTTCGGTGGACTTGCGAGGAAGGGACTGCGCAATAGAAATTTTTCGAGGCCGTGACACTTATAAAGGAGGTCAAAATCGTCTTTCACCCACTTGGACTTCACAAATGCTATGAATCCTTGAGTCGCAAGAAAGGCGACCCGAACGCAATCCAGTGCTTAACACTCCTCCGTCTCAACTCTGCAATTATCGCATTTTTCCACCAAGAATGCAGATTCGAACGATGAGAGTTACCACTACCAATGCCAATCGCCTTGTGAATAGTTTCTCTGATTTCATTTAAAACTGGCTGAAAATAAGATCGATTGAAGAATTAGCTGCATTTTACTTAAAGTTGTATGACAAAATGGGTATGGAATCATTTTTATTTAAGGAATATCCTCGACTGCTAAGGACTATAAGCGTAAATACACTAGAGATTAGAGATTTTAAATTTTTGGAGAGTTTTCGTTGAATTTATTGCACTGCACGAGGTTCAGAAAATGTTCAGCTTTAGAATTAAGTATGTATTATTCATTTCTGCTTTCCCGCCTATTAGGGCAGCATTTATTGGGCAAAAATTGTAGAACATATTTTCCTGTAAAGTGTGTTAGTTAAGTTACATCCCTACCACTCAAAATGCCTCAGCACCATAATGGCTTTTTTACACCCCAATCCGATTATCTCCGTCCCCATGGAGTTCGAACATTGTCCCCTTCGCCGTCATCCATCCTCGACTCCAAATATCTGTCCCGTTCGAACGGACTAGGGTCTGGAATTTCCGGAATGGTAATGCATTCCGAGATGCTATAAGGAATTATGTGCCACATAGAGCGAGAGTGAGTATGACGACAGGATTTTGTACGGAGGTCTATGAAAGCGGGGAATTATTGAAATGAATAATATTTACTCCTACCTGTTTTTTTTGCGGTGCGCGAAAGTACTTCGCCAGTTTATACGATCGTGGGAATACGGGAGCGATTTTTATCTCGCGACTCGTGTGAAACACAGTTTCGAGCCAGTCCGTGATGTCAGCTGATGGAGGGGGCTCTTTCAAAAGTAATATTTAGATATGTAGTAAAACAACCCAAAAATCTCAAAAGTTATGAATATTAATGCCTTTATGGTTTGATATTTTTTCTTCTTTTATCCACACCTTTCAACGTTCCGCGTTTGCAGGAGTTTTCGCCTCCATTATTATTGGAGCAGGATGTAATTTTCAGTTTTAGAGAACATACCTATAGTCTATTTACTAAAAGCCGTTGTGCACCTTTGTTTATTCGCATAAATATTGAAATTATTGCTCCGTATTAGGCAGAATACCACAGTTTTCACAACAACGGCCGTTTGATGACCCTCGTTCATCATCAGTCCTACGGGGTGGTTCCATCATACAAGCATGAATATTTTCAAAACTCGATGGCGGTATAATATGAAAAGCCTGGACAATGTACTATTGCTTCACAATACACTCAAAACGCTCCCGTTTGCTATTATGATTACCATCAAGCACCAACATTTTAACTTCGTGAATGGCATGATTTCAAAAATAAAAAAAGAATTTATTTTTCTGTATTTTTATTCTTCTATTTTGAATGACACAGAGTGTATTTTTTCAGATTTTTGCTTTGACCATGCGAAGGGAAAGTTTATTATTAATAAAATCAACTATAGATTTTCAACCTAATTATATTTTGATGTTCCTAAAAACAGGTTTGACCACTTCCCAAATATATCTCTGAGCGCTAGTGTGTGTGTGAGTACATATTTATAAACATAATACATGTGTGTACACCGTACATAGGAGCAGTCAAATAAAAACCGACCACCCGCCGTAACACACAATCTGCTAAATGCTGGAAGCTAGCTTTTTATGTATCAATACTGCCATTGCTGTGGCAGTGAACTGCATAGTGACAACTTACAGGCACACGCAGATGCTGGGCTATGTCCTTGTTGGAGCACGGACTGCTTGTTATAGTGGGTTTTCGGTTTTCATATAAAAACACATACATATACACACATACAAATATACCAGTATATGTACATGGGAATCTCTATTACTTTCGTTTCACTTTATTTAATAGAAGAAATCTGGAAAGAAATTAAGATGATAATGGAGGAGAGATTAAATAACTTTGTCCCGAAAAATATTCTTCAAGAAAATACTGACCCAGAGTTCTACAATCGCAAAATCAGATCCTTGAAGAAAAAACTAAGAGTGATTTAAAAAAAACGGAACGAGAGCTCGGAATGGCTCATAATTTACAAAAAATTAGTTCGTGAACTAAATAGAGAAAAGAAAATTGCCAAAGAAAGTTTCCTAACGAACATAATCGGGATAGATAATGGAAATAAATTTTATAAGTACCTCCGGAGGAGGAGAGACAACAGGGAAATCATAACAGCTTTAAAAAAAGAGGATGGAACACTAATCGTTGACGATAAGGAAAAGGCTAATGCGTTTAATAATTGGTATGCAAGTGTATTTAAGGTGATGGTAAACAAAATGGATTCTGTAGATACATCTCTGAGTCAACAAGGAGGCGAAAAAATATTAAATACCAAAATTATTAAAACGACGAGCTCAGAAATTTATAACAAATATGAAAATGAGGGCAAATACATCAAAAGGGCCAGATGGTATCTCAATCGACTTGCTTAAATTGGGTGGTAGTGTAGTTTCAAATTATATAAATCATTTATTCAATGTTACCTTAAACAATGCCAAATGCTTGGAAGGAGGCATATATTACACCAATTTTCAAAGGAGGAGATAAGGCACTAGTTGATAATTATAGACCGGTAAGCTTGACGTCAGTCGTATGCAAGCTATTAGATAAGATCATGGCTGATTATCTCTGGGATTTGTGGGAGAGTGAGAATTGGTTGTACAGTCGCCAATACGGTTTTAGAAAAGGGCACTCTTGCGAAACTCAGCTATTAGGGTTCTGCCAAGAAATGTTCGACTCTATGGTTGCGGGAATAGAAGTGGATACTATAATAGTCGAACTGTCTAAAGCCTTTGACAAAGTTGACCACGATCGCTTAATGCTTAAGATGGGCAAATTGCCACTACGCACAGATGGAAGAGTAATCTCTTGGGTCAAAAATTTCATGGATGGTTGAACACAAAGGGTCAAATTAGAAGAAGTGTATTCTGAAAAAACAAGGGTAACATCGCGAGTCCCACAAGGAAGCGTACTTGGCCCGTTCTTGTTTTTAATCTATATAAATGATCTCCCAGTAAATATTAATTCTCAGATAAGACTTTTCGCTGACGACTGTATTATAAATAGGAAAGTCGAAAATGATAGTGACCGCTAAATACTTCAAAGGGATATTAATAAAATGGCGGATTGGGTGACAAATAATGGGATGGATATTAATGTTAGCAAATGCAAATCCATCACTTTTAGTAACAAGGTAACTGGCAGAAATAGGGGCTATAAATTATCTGAAAATGTCATTCCTAGAAGTGATAGCTGCAAATACTTAGGTGTATGTTTAACTAAGGATTTACAGTGGGGGCTAAACGTGGAGTAGATTTTTAAGAAAGCTTTCAGAACTCTTCATTGGGTGATGAGAAACCTCAAAGGGAGCGTCAGAGCAACTAAGGAAAAGGCGTATAAGACCCTGGCAAGACCAATGTTAGAGTACGCATTTATTGTATGTGACCCTCATGAAGAAGGACAAATCAAAAAACTGGAAAAAGTACACAGAAAGGCTGCCCTATATGTACTGGGGAAGCATAGGAGGATGGAGAGTGTGTCTGTCATGTTAAAAACGCTGGGCTGGGGGCTTCCACAAACTATAAGGAAAATAAGCAGACTTTGTGGAATGTTCCGCATTCTGAAGGGGGAGAAAGCTTGGGCAGATCTTGGGAAAAAGGCGGGGAACCCAAATTTTATAGGGAGGAATGACCACAAATTCAAGGTAAAATGCCGGCCACAAAGAACGAATAAAAAAATTTTCTTTTCTAAATAAAACAATTGTCGATTGGAACACCTTATCTGCAAAAATGCTCGAGCCCTTTCCTAACAGAGTGCATATTTTTAAGAAAAGATGTAAGGAATAAATGTAATAATTTGATTGATGTGTGGTGTAAACTTATATGTAACAGCTTAATTTTTTTAATTTATCTTTTTTTTTCTTGCTGATTGATTGGTGTTAATGAGATGGGAATTTTCTTGCTTTGTGAAAGAGATTTGTATTTTGAAGTTCCCTTTAAGTGTACTTTTGTTTAATGACTGATTTTACCTTTGTGATTATTTGGGACTTGTGTGCCACCTGACACTGTCTATCAGCATATATGGATTTTTAATAATAATAATAATACTGAAAACCGAGACAAGGAAGCATTTACCAACACAAGCGTGAAATTTCTTCGTCTTAAATTGTAATCTGTGACCGCGTATCATTTATCGGCCTCCGATTTCCCTCTCTAAGCTAAATTTGTGGAAAAATATTATGTTACTTTTTTAAGAAAGACTATATGACTTTCCTCTCAGAGGAATAATAAGAAATATTCATTCTGCTCTATTGGTCATACAGCCATTACCCGAAAGATAAATCAGTTGGAGTTCTTTGTTATTTGCGTTTTGAAAAATATATATTTAATTTTTTTTTGCAATTTGTAGAGAACAATTCCCGAATTATTATGAAATTGACTACAAACACTTCAAATTACTTTAGGTTATTATATTGCTATGCTTATTGAAAATCAATTACATATATAAGTTTAGCGTAGGAACAGATCCTGTACATAGGTCTAAGGATTATGATGAAATAAAGTGAGTCTAACTTGTAATGTGCCTAGAAAGCGATATACTCCTCCCTCTCCTTTGGGAATATTCAACGTAGCTCATTGTATCTCATTTTCACTAAGAAAGTCATTATGTTTCTTTTTTAATAAATATATAGTAGAATGACGTCAGTGTATCGTGATTAGCAATGACGTGAGAAAATTGCAACAGTTTTAGCAAGAAACTTGCTGAAAGAAATAATAATGATAATAAAGGCCATCACGTTTCAATTTCTAATAATTATGCTCAAATGGATCTATATTAGAGGCACCTTTAACACATAGAAGCAAATAAAAATAGACCACAGAGGCATTTCAAGTTTCGGCTGTCAGGCCGCCATCGAAGGACGTCGAATATTTGAATTTTTCTCTGTGTTCGGTCATCTGCGGCCTGACCGCTGCGATATAAAATAACCCTGTGACTGTCCTTTTTCATTTTTGTCTATTTTTTGTTGGTACCACTTATACGTACTACGTTTTATCACTGCTTGACTTTTCCTCCAAGAGTGTGCATTATATTTCCAACATGTACGTAGTAGTGAGCAAGCGTCACGGAAAGCTATAGACCCAAATTAAACCACTATATAAAATTAATTCATACACTGGGGAATGATATAATCTATTTCATTTATACAATAAGCATTCTAAATCATACTTTTCTTCACTCATTTTAGTAGTTTATTTAGATATTTATCATTTTATTAATCTTGTTCAAGCTGCTTTTTGTGTGAAAACTCCATTACTCATCTTTAATTGATAATATTTACATAATAGTAATCCATTGATAGTAACTTAATCTCTATAATTAAAACCAATTTTTGAACTATTTATATAATAGTACTTAATTGATCTGAAAGACTTTTCCTTGCACTGACGGGATAGATTTATGCCACTATCGGTATTTAAAAAATAACCATTGCTAATAATTTATTTTTTAAATGATATATATATATATATATATATATATATATATATATATATATATATATATATATTAAATTACCAATTATGTGATAACTCTTATATAATTGGAATTGTATGATCAAGGTTGTAGAATTTCCATCTGTACGATAAAGATTTTACTTCGAATAAAAAACCAATTTTTGTAAGCTTAGCCGCATTGAACCGATGGCAAGGGGAGGAAACTACTCTGCTGCCATTGCAACTATGCCAATTAATGGTAACATGTAAAGTCCAGTTGAACACATTACAAAAGAAGTATGTAAAAATAGTTGGATTACATTAGCTAATAACATGAATGAAAGCGCAGATTGTTTATGAAAAAATAAACGCCGATAAACCTTAATACGTATTATATGCAAGAAAGCAATATTTTCAAAGTTGACAATCTTGCGGTATCTTGAATATATTTAATTTGAAATGGCGTAGAGTTCCTCAATCTAAATTTGTTTATCGACATTTTGGAGAGGGGTACTATAACTATTTATTTAATTTACGTTACTGAATCGTTCCAAATCCATCAATTCAAGCAAGAAAGTTCAGTTCTTCGTGACCGAGTAATAATTTAGTAATGGGAAGATTATGGATTAAGACCAAATGAAAAAACAAACATTAGCCATAATAAGTATGCAATAAATTATATATTGACGAATGTGTATTTAGAAACTCCTAATAGTTATCCAACATAAGAAATGCGCATCAATGTGCGATATTTAAGGTTACAAGACGAAGTTACGTCGGTCCAAGAATGTGATAGTTAACCAGATAGTTGGTTTCAGTATAACGGAAAATTTCTAAATTAATACAAAATATTGCGAAAAGGTATGATTTTATTAGGTTAAATGAAAATCTAATAGATTCTAATTATTTATATAGTCTCAATTCTTTCAATGATATATTTCCCTCCAGTTTTCCCTTTACCACGGAAAGAGAACGGTTAGTGTCAGAATAAACATTTGATAGAACATTGCCTTGCTGTTGAAAATAGAAATATCATGGTGAAATTTACAATTTTTTGTGTGTACACAATGAGTGATGGGTAATAGTCATAACAGAGATAGTGAGGGATTCCAGACAAAGAATTTTAATGAATGATTTTGGCAATTTGCTTCAGATATTTGCCTACATTATAAGTATACAGATTATTTAAGATGCAAGTCTTGAAAGAAATCATTCATTCACACAACCCTGTTCCTTAATACACTTCAACACGCAGTAGCCATGGGAAATTTATGAACCAAGCCACTATCCGTAATGAGTGATGACGTTCCGACAAAAAGAAGCCATTTGGTACTTGCGAGGCGCGTTTCCCCTCCACCCTTTGTGTTCAAGCAATTTCATAACTATTCCCTCTCTCTAACCAAGATTCAGCGAAGAAAAGGCACCGTTCGGGTAGACGAATTTCGGTGATTAAATCCCTAAATTTTAGGGCTTCTTAGCGACGGGTAGGGGAGAGGTATAAATGACCAAACATCTCACAGAAACCGTCTCCGAAATACCAATTGCCTCGAACGAACGCTTAAAAAGCCTTTGCTTACAAATAAACAAGGCGTGTAGCGTTAAGTGAACGGCGGTATTAAAATAAGCGAACATTACTTTGCTCCTTTGATGACAGAGACCGTGTAGCCAAGAGGGCGGTGATGGGGAAGGGGGGGCGTTTAGTGGAGGAGTGGGAGAGGTCCTGAGGGGAAGGAGGACTAAGGGGCTGTGAGGGGAGGACGAAAGGGCTTCAGGCAAGGTGTGAGATCCCACCGCTGGGGATACGGTGAAAGGGTTAGTCCGAGGGACGGGAGGTTTGCGGGGGGTGTGCGGGGGGGGGGGAGGAAGAGGGCGGGCGATAGGATGGATGAGGGTCCGTCAGGGAAGGGAATGTGGCGGGAAAGGGACTGGCGAGGGAGAGGAGTTGAGGGAGGGGAAGGGGAGAGGGGAACAGGGGGGGGGGGTTTGAGGATCCCTGGCTGTCGTCAGTCGGGCGTGAAGAAGATAAATTGCCTGTGCGGAGGCGGTGGGGAGGGAGAGTGCGTGGACAGATAAGCTGTCATAAAGGGGAGGGAGACGTGGGAGGAGGTTGGAGGGAGGGAGGTGGGCTAGGAGAGAGAGGAGGGAGGGAGGTTGGAGAAGGAAAGGTGAATTAGGTTGGCGAGGGATGGGGGATCGAAGGCGAGAGATGGGGGGGGGGTTGGTGTAGGCGGAGGTTGTGAGGGAGAATGGGTCAGAGAAGGACTTGAGGAGCAGGAGAAAATCAGGTGTGTGAGTAGGAGAGACGGGCGGAAAAGTTCCCGATTCATACTCCATAATTTCTTTTAATTAGATAAATAAAGAAGGGAAATAATATTGCAAAATAGGAGATATCGAAATTGGGAGATTCATAATAATTTTGCTACCATCTCAAATATTATCGAAATATCGAAGCGTCAAATAACTAGTTACATTTGCGACTCGAGTCAAAGAAAAACAGCGGTGTGGTATATTATCAACTTTATCAAACAACGACTTGATTTCCAAATTATAGCCAATAGTTAGAGTTCACGCAGAATAAGTATTGAATTCTTCATTAGATTGATGAGGACTTACTGTAACTTCTGAGTTAATGTGTAGTCATACACAAATGGAAGAATGGGAATCTGCGTATTATTATTTGATTTGTTTATTATTCAAAACTTGGAATCCTCTTTTGCTAAAATAAGCGGTGGGAAAATAACTCGGTTAAACAGGCTTATGTGGGTGCATATATATTTGGGATTGCCGAAGAGTAAAATTTGCTAGATAGTTTTGTTAAGGATTTAATGTTTATGATATTATTCGGTAAATACCTCAGTACAGGTTTTAGAGGTGGAAGAAAAATGAAAAATAAAATAAACTGTTATAACTTCAAAACTCTTCATAAACAAATGCTCACTAACTTAGTTTTCAATTAAATTATATATTTAAATTCACAATTAAAGATTTGAGTTAAGGACATTAAACAATGCACAAATAGCAACCTGAGACATATGCCTTTGTTCAGAATCTAGGAAAGTTAAGAAGTAGGGTCGATGTGGGAGGAAACGTCCAGCCGTTAAGATGAATTGAGCCGTGAATGGAGAGGAAAAGCAGGGAGTGGGTGGACAGGAAGGGTTAGCCGTAGGAAGATGAAGGGAAGTGGAAGGAGATGTAGGGAAATGGAGGGGGAGAGAGAGAGAGAGGGATGAAGGGATGCAGAATTGGGAGAACGATAGGGGGAGTAGAATTGAGAGAGGATGACAGGGCTCGAGGAGAGTGAATTGGAGTGAGAAGTGATGCAAGGGAAAGGGGAAGTGCCGTGGGAATTGCCCAGGGAGGAATCATCCATGGGCATGTGCTCACCATGAAGGTTGAGATGATTGAGCCATTGAGAAATGAAGGGCTCCAATCTGAAGCAATTATGAAATAGGATTTTATAGTCGCCTTTGGTCATATTAAGTATTTGCTTTGAAGTTTCATGGCATGTGAAAAGGATTTTTCACAATACGCCATCTCCATAAACATTTTGGAATGACAGTAGAAAATCGGTCGCCGCCTTTCGGACTCTTCTTGCGCCTTGTGAAGTGACCTGTATCATTACGCCTAGCAAAGTCCATCCTCCAACTATCCTAGATAGTGACTTGTGGCCGTTCATCAATATTTTAGCTTAATACAAGTAGGATTCGACGCCACAATGCAGGGAATTAAGGGTGGACAACCTAAAAGTTGCAGACTTGAGCGAAGCGCAAAACGAATGAAAGCCTACGCTTAAACATTTGAGATTACCCCATGTAACAATATATTAAGCTTTTGTATTTAAAAAAAAAACCAGAGCACACAAACCGTTAAATAAGAAAACGAATGAGCTGAATTGCTGCAGAATTGAGACCAAAACACATGCACGGCCATTTGGAATCCCATTCGTTAGCTCTAACCTTAAATTATTTGTCGATGGCACAATATTTGAGAAAAAATAAAGATTCAGCCAGTTGATCAGTTGATTTCTCGCAGTTAATGCAATATTTTGCATTTTTCTTAGGATTTTGAATCAAATTTTGATGTTAGCCAAGATGAGGAAAGAGAAAAAAAACTTTTCTATTCAACATAAACAACCATGGTCGAGTAAAATATTAAACCTTTTTATGTTGAATAGCTAAGTTTTTTCTCTAGCCTCATCGTGAAGGGATTCCACCTCTTTAAGCCTGAAACTGTTATGTTAGCCAAGTTGCATGAGTGGAGGGCTTGGAGTATGATAAAACACTACCCTATTGCTATGACATTTTGGGGGAAAGAAGTGAAAGACATGAATCTGCTTATAAAAAATTAGATTCAAATAAATAATGCGGAATATGTAAAATTAGCTATCACTCCTATCGTAAGTCGATTTTGGGCATGAAGATTTAAAGAAACATGGCTTCATTAGACGTGAGTTTGAAAATAATATGAAAGCCTTAAGAGGATATTATTTCGTATTAGTGAAAAACCATTGCATCAATGGCATTAACTGAGGATTTAGGTATATTTTTACGGATATATTCATATAACATTGTTCCGCAGGATATAAATGTGACAAGATTACTACGAATTCAGATATGATACACAAATTGCCACCTAAATAAAATTAGTGAAATAAGCCTATCTATGCACAGACATATTTAAATAGGCACTTACTCTTTCTTTACTTGAAAATGTTGAGGTTACGAAAAGTAGAGGTTACATATCCCGGAAGATGAATCAAAGAAGTTTAATCGTAATCTGACATTCCTATTACGAAGATATAGAATTAATTTTTTGAATTTATATGATAAATAATGGTGAAATAACACATTCTCGTGCGCGCCTCCATGGCGGCTTATAGGAACTCTCGTGTTTAAAGTTTAAATGCGTTATAAGGATCCCTCCGTCTGATACTCCAAACAGGTTTTGAAAATATGCCAAACGATATAAATCCTCAGGGTCTACCAAATGAAAGTGGTACAATTTTATCAACAAATTTTACGATTCACATATTTTTCTGCCGCTTAAAAAACTACCTGAAATAATACTGAAGGCAAATTACTGCAATAAAAATCTAGGTCTGAAAACTCAGAGAAAAGATGATATTGAATGCGATGGCATGGAATAAGATTGGGACCGAGAATGAAAGAGGAGAAGTGAAGAGGAAAAAGTGTGAGATAGATGATGAAATCGAGTGAGACCGTCGATCGAAAGGAAATTCCTTGAAAGAACTAACCCCAACAATGCGATTATACTGAGGATACGACAAAAGGCAAGATCACTATAGTCGTCTAAAGTCAATATAACAATGTTAAAGGAAGCGGCAAATGTTGATAAAAAAAAGGTGTCCTCTTGGAAAGCAAAAGAAAAAAAATCTGACTGTGATGCTACAGTGAGCTTTCTAATAGGAAAACAAAATAAACCCAATGAAAACATATTTACAGGGATGAACAAATGTTGAAAAACATTTAGATGCTGATTATACTTGTGAGGCATCGTGGACCCAATTGGTTATCGATAAAATGTGCTGTCTCTTAATATTGGAGTTTTTGTAACGGGACTGAGAGAGAGGGTGGGGTGAAGAAACAGAAGATAAGCAGCTGCGGTACGAGACGAGGAGAGGCAGGCAAGTGGGGTAAACGAATGCCAAAAAAATAGAAGGGGTTGCGGGGTGAATGAAAAGAGATTCTTGGTAGTGGGAGAATCTGGGAAGGTTAGCATCCGAAGAAGAGATGGTTATACGAGGAAGAGACGTACGTAAACGATATCGGCGAGTGGAATGGAGACAGTTCGGATGGAATTTCATATAAAAGAATAGGAAGACGAGGGGACAGATATGCTGAAAATAATAGCAAAAGTTCACTTCTGAGGCCAATTATTTGCGGAATTCCATTTATCCGACTTCAATTTATCCAATTTCATATCGCCGGTACAATACTTTATTCATACTACTGATATTTCTGTTTTAAAAACCAATGTGGGGTATACAAGTACAACATGCCATTAATTAAATGTAATCATATATTTTATGGCGTGAATGAATGGAGCAAAGAAGTTCTGATTCAGTACCGGAGGTGTATTTGCGGTGTAGGTCGTTTGGATATTATTTCAGGTAGGGCAGCCAGGGGTGGACCCAGAGTTGATTAATAACCAAGCTAATTCAGGCAACTAAACAATTAGCGCAGTGATTTATAACTAAAGTTCCCAAACACATATTCATTTTAAATTACTCGACGTTATCATTTATGTTTAAAAATTAAGAATACTTGAGTTTGTACTTTTACTTATTCATTACAATTTTTTAACTTAGGATGGGGACTGGGGTTGAGTTGAAAAATGTCGAAACGCAAATTTTCTTTCGTAATTTAACTCTAAAAACACACTATCTCGCTTACAGACCACCACGTATGTTTATCGCATATTTACTCCATGGATATTAATTTATCTTCTCAATGAATGAGATCTATTTGCAGATATTAAATGAGGATAAATTCATTTTCCATTTAATTACTTAAATTGAAAATATGAAACGGTGCGCTGAATAATAATTACGATCGTTCATCCCGCCAGCGTGCGTTGCCAGCGTGAAGTGCGTTCTTTCATACGATTCTTGTATGCAAAAGGATTGTCGGCTGCTGAAATTCATGAATCCCATCAGGTTATGCCTAGTTTATGGACCTACAGTTATGAGCGAAGGAAAGGTTAGACAATGGTGCCGTGATTTTAAAAATGGACGAACAAATGTCCATGACGAAGAGCGAAGTGGCAGGCCCAGTATTCTGACCGATGAAATTGTTTCGCAAGTGGAACAAAAACTCCGATGTGATCGTCGATTGACGATTAATAGCTTGGCTGAACATTTTCCTCAACTTGGACGCACTACTGTCTACAATATTGTCACGGAAAACCTCGGTGACCACAAATTGTGTGCAAAGTGGGTACCGAAAATGCTCACCGACCACCACAAAGGGCAAAAAATGTCCACTGGATGAGAGTTTATGGCCCCCCCACCCCCACCTTACAGTTCTGACCTTGCACCTAGCGACTAGTTCCTCTTCTTGCACTTGAAACAGTGGCTCGGCGGACAATGTTTCGAAACCGAAGAGGAACTCAAGAACGGCGTTGTCAATTGGACCAACTCTCTGGCGGGGAGCTTCTATGCAGAGGGGTTTAAAGAAGCTGGTGCAGCGGTATGAAAAATGCTTAGAAGTGAACGGCAATTATGTAGAGAAGTGAAGTAGGTTTGTAGCTAACTAAAAGTGCCGATAAAATGTGTTTCACATGAGTATATTTTTTCCTGTGACCAAACGACCCTTACTTTATGATAATGCCTCGTATATACTTAGAAAAATGAAAACCTCGAAAATTGATTAAATATTTTTCATCTTGATTATACCCTTTTAAAGATCTTATTATTAATTGCCAGATTCTATTATATCCTGGCTATAACTTTTAATCTCTACAAAAGTGAAGGTATGCAGTATACTCATGTGAAGGATTTTACGTACCTTACATGCAAGCTGCGCTAAAAAATGAACAATCTTCATTACTAGTTTTCATCAATTTTTATTTCTTTGATCATCCGATGGTACATTTTACAAAGATCGATAGTCGATAAATTGAAATAATTTTGAAATTCCAACCCCTATTTAAAAAATTTTTTTTTGAGATTCAAGTCGCGGAGGATACTAATTTCCGCTAAATTTAATCCACAAACATCACTTAAATACCAAAGGATATGCAAGTTATTAATTAAAATGCAACCAAAATTGTCCAGTATTATTAGATGCAATGAAGAACAGTAACACAAGAGTAAACTAAAAACAATTTGCCCTACATTTTTTAATTAAAACTATACCGATTTGGAACTATTAATTGACAAAGTCAATAAAGTTGTGCAAATAGTCTGAAAAATAACTTACGGGAATTTACAATGGGTCGATTTTGATCAAAATGTAATAATTTCTTTACTTTTAATAGATATTTCAAATATTAACTCCCATTTTTCTGAGATAAATAGTGTTAATGTTATCGTAGTCATAAATTAATAATTACGTACATTCACATGCACACATACATACGCTAACATAAACATCTAGGTGCACAAATACACTCCCTGATCACCAAATATCAAACATAAAATGCTCAAAGTATTTTCAGTAAACCTCAAAACTTTTATTTCCATTGAAAAACCGTAATCGATTAAAAAAAATCATATCCCATGTAATTAGTACGGAGCTAGTTGAAAAAGGAACACTTACTGGTGCCCCGACCCGTTTAATAAAATCTATGGTTCAGCTCATGCTCCAGCATCTTCAAAATTATCTAGGCGTCATAAAAATGGAGATAGGTCTTAAATGCAGGAAAGTGAAGGGAGCATTCAATGCTACGGAACAATAAAAAATGATCAGGGTGTGGCGAAAGATTTCGGGGCTATGGAATTAAAACTTTTGATAGCCTCTGCAGAAACCATGTTTCCCGATTTTTTAAAGAATGCTAATGGCAAGGTTTGCTAATTTACTTAAAAGCTTCAGTGCAGAAGGATTTCCACTCCTTTATTGCATTGACCGAAATCCATGTAAACTAATGAATTTATCTCAGAATGTCTAGGCATTTAAAACCTGAACTAGAAGATTGTAAAAAAATACTAAGAGATGCATTGAGATGATTTGATTGCCATATTAGGTAGAATAATACCTATCATAATATAATTTTACTTCGGGCTTTGATATATTTTACGATAGCTTTCGATGTTAATTCTCATTTCTTCGAAGCATTCGTTTTTGAGTCAAATCCGTTAGACGGTTAGAATTATTTCAAATAATATTATACTCGTAAAGTCCGCTTTGCTACATAATTTACAAATAATGGTACTTCAACACGACTACTCTTTAATCGCCACTTCCAAGTATATGTTAAATAGTGCTGAGGCATTCTCGTATCATGCCTTTGTCATTTATTTTTGTTTCTGTTTTCCATGTATATTTCATATTTATACCATCACTGACAAAGTTTTTATGACTTAAAGTTCTCTATTGGAATTTCATGTGGATAGCAATTGCGTTGTACAAGGCTTAAGACTAACCTTAATACGTAGTATAGTACAGTAATCGTACTTATACGCTGATAAGAATCAGGAAAATAGTCTGGTTTGCTTTGAAACTTAACAAGGAACTACGCTTAGTCAATGGTTCATTCTTTCGATTTATCCTTTAATAACTTATTCCACTGAGTTTTTATTACATCAAGCATAGGTTTTTGTTTTGCTTTCCCTCTTTTCAAGGTACTTAAGCGAAAATAAATAATTTTAACATTTAGATATTTCATATACACCTAAATGAAGATTTGTAGAATGATTCCAAAGCTAAATCAACATAATCCATTCAAACGTTGTCATAAAGTTGTCGCACTAACATCCTTTCCACAAGCTGATGCACTAACTCTAACTTTTTCGAAATAGCTCACAATGAGCGACGAGCCATCTCAAGAAATAAACTTTGGATCTAGGCTTGCAAACTCATATTCTCACTCTCGCTACTCCCATTATCTTGCTTTAAAAATATTTCTCAGGAATTCCATTAGAGATCTAAAACTGCCCAATAACATCTGATGCAGGTGAAGTTGAAGAATAAATAATAAGAGAAAAATGAGTGAAAAAAGCTCATTATTCCTTGAATAGGTTCCATTCAAAGGGTTTCATCATGATTGTGAAATGCATTATTTTGAAATTTCAGACGTAAGTCAGTCATTAAAAGAATTTAATTTTGAGGAGAAACAAACAGATGTGTAAAATATATTAACTGCAATGAGCCAGAAATTGTATTTTATTTAAAAATACATGGCTACTATTTCTTTTAATATATTATGCCATTTGATAAGAAAATATTTTAAGACATTTGGCCTATATCTTTTTAGTGATATATAATAAAAGGAAATTAGCATTAAACATTTAACTCAAACAGTGCATGGCAATTTTCATTGGCACCTGGTAAAACCCTCCTGCTTTGACGAACAGATAATTTATTTCCGGTCTGAATTCCAACATATGGGGTAACATTTCTCTGAAAATCACTTAATTGAATTGACGAGTTTATCCGAGAAACTAATTATTGAATTGATGTTAATGGAGTACATCGTAATTATGAAACTTTAGTATAATTCATGACAGAACTAGCATTAAAAAGGTGCCATTGGTGCAAAAAATTCATAAATTTTGTATCTTTTCCTATTGTGTAACCAATGATGAATTGTTGAAGTAAGAGTATGAGATTTTTGAACAAAATATTGGTTGATTAAAACATTTTTTCGAATAATGTATTCTAAGACAAGAATTCGATATGAACCCAAATAGGCGTATGCAATACTATTTTTTGCTGCTAATGAAAGGTCGAGAGTGCTGGTGAAATAAATATAATAATCAGCGGGTCACATTCTAAATAAAATATTTGCAATGTATTCCTGCTTCTATTTGACCTCACGCTAGTCATCTCTAACCGTATCCCAAGGAGATTCATCTGGAAGATGTTGCAACATATTAAGGAATTTCCGCTTCTTCATAAATTCTCATTACCTCACCGCTACCATTCATGTGGGCTTCTGAAGTCCTGTGTAATATCTACATTACTGAGACAATTTAATTGATAAACTTTCTTTTAGCAAAAGTAAGTTTCAACGCGATTATAATGCAACGTGTAACTTGAACCTTAAATACCGTTTATTGATGAGAATAGTGAAACGGAATAATATTTGAAAGCAAGAAGAGGAGATCAGCGAGAACGTCCTTCGATGTGATGTAAAAAGCGACACTGTCGCTTTTGACAGGGTTCGTGTTACGAGCTACACAGAAAAAAAGTTGAAAAAAATAATTCACATGTAGTGTGAGAAAACACACGAAAAACATTGGAATGAATAAATATTTTTTGTTAGCATTGAAAAAAGAGGTATACATGTACATGCTGAAACTGCATATGCAGCTTACCTTGATACTTTATCAAATCTGTCAACGAACTCTTGTACATTAATGGATATTGATAAATAAATCCTCTGAACATGACACTTCACACGTTCCCTGAAGGAGGTCAATTACTTCACTTTATGCAGACTTTTAATTAGCTCCATGAGAATTTTCAATTAATGCAAATTTAATTAATCAATCCTAAAATTTCCATGAGGTTTTCACTCAAGTTTAAGAAGAATAGGAAAAATATTTCTTGAAAACGGCTTGAATGAACAAGAAGTGTGCCTTAAATTAACTCCTGAGCGAAAAGAAGTTTCACTGAAAGATTCTTTAATTGGTGAAAGGGAACATTTGCTCCAAGTTTTTTTGGGATTCAATTAAAAAGAAATATAGCATTTTTAGCGACAATCAAACTTTAATTACTCCATGTGTTGTGGAGAGTTATGCACATTTGCAAATTCATTTCTGGTTAATACATCATTGAAAGTTATTTTAGTAAAAGAAAAGGGCGTGCATCTGGGTGCTCGTTACTTTTTATTCCGACTATAACTAGATTTCATAAAAAATTTGTTGGAATTAAATACTTATGTAACGCTTTAGCTAGTAAAAATAGTTAAAGTCTAATTGGCAGGTCGGATATGATAGTAATTTTCACTTAGTGCTGGTATTCTATCTAATACATAAGTAGCCGAAAGTCAAAAGCTAGTTCTTAAACCAAAGCCTTGCATAAGTGATTAAAAATGGTATTTTTACATAAGTTTATGAAAATATGTCTTATTTCAAAAGCAACAAAAACTAATGTATTTCCTTTGCCAGTTATCTAATTTTTAAATGTTCTTCGATTATCGTCTATCATTGCTATTATTACTATAATAGCCTTTTTAAAGAGATATTAAGTAAATAATAAATCTGACACCACAGAATAAATAACAGAGTAACATACAGAGTGTTCTACTGATTTATATGCTTTCACTGTTCATTAATTATTAACTATAAAAGAGGTGATTCTTTTAAATGTTATCTTGACAATGCATTTTAATGGAACTGGTAAGCATATTGTTTTGGGCGCGAGAGAACGATTTAGATGGATTTCAACTTCTAGGAAACTCATTTATGAGGGTTTCAGATTGTACCAAAAGGATCATTAAGTTTTATTTTTATTAGAAAGTTTCTCCGATTGTTTTCTTAAATTAGGCAATAGCATATTGAAGTGTTGAGTCACTGCGTTAAGCAACATCGCGAGAGAAAAAATAATTAAAATTAAAATGAGACACTTTGCTCAAAAACTCCGGTCTCCAAGGATTTTGTTGAACTTTTGGCGAAATCAAATTTGCAAATAAAATTCTGTTTCAGAGGCTCTTAATCGAATGCAAACACAAATCTAATCTTAAGTTTTTTACTGCATGTGTTTATTGTTACGTATTTGTCTTACCTTGTCATTGCAGATGATTTTGTCTGGAAATAAATTATCAAAATATAATTTTTCTGCTCTGTAAATTCGACACCCATCCCTAAAAATCTTCTTGTAGCATAAAAAATTGATAACTTAGGTGAAAAAGTAGCGATTGCAAGGTTACTATCCTCCAATAAAAAATATCAAATTCTGTGCTTTCTTCAACATTTAGAAAATATAATGACGCAAAAAGGTACATTTATATTGCAAATCCGGTTGTAATTTAGCTAAATTGTGGTAATATCATCTAATAAAATAAATTTCGAAAATTTTAGTGTAAAAATTAACTATTTTCCATGAATCAGAATGGGGCACTTCAGTATGCGTGTGGTGGGTCAGAACAATCTCAATAAATGTATCAATTATTATTCGTCTGTTATCGTTTAGGTACACTGTTTTAGTGGGGTAGCCCAAATGAAGATGTTGATAAACTGCTTGGAAACTTATGTTGAACTCCAGAACTGGGATAGAAATACATAGTTTAATTTCTATCTATTGAAACGTGAAAAGAGTTAGATATTTTCAAGTAAATGTATTCGACCACACTGACGTAGCCACGAAGTAAAACGTTGAATCAGGTTGTAGGTGCCCCATAAAAATGAATGGAAACATTTTACTCGATTCGAACTTTCATATAAAAAATATCGAAAACTTGGTGATAAATTTTCATTCGTGCATCGTGCTACCTTCTAAAAATAATCGGAATTATTTACGTAGCTTCAAAAAATCAAATTAACAGATAATTAAAATAGCGTCTAAGGCGGTAGAGTGGTGTACTAAATGAATCAAGCCCACTTTTTTTCAAATCCATACCTTCTTTACCTGCGGAGAAGGCAAGCAAAGCAGGCCGTGCGAGATTTTATTTAACCCGTTCAGCAAAGCAGCCCCACGTCGAGCACCGTAAGTTAAGGGAGCTAGGATTAAAACGCACACGCCACCACCGCGGGAACCGACGACCAATAGAACAGCGTATTATTATTTCACGCATAAAATGTTAATTCGTACATGCATGGGGGACGGAGTGTGGGGTCGGTGGAAAGGGGATGAGTGGGGTGAGGAGAGAAGGTCGGATGGTCACCCTCACTCCCTCCGCGGCGGCGGGGCCGGATGATGAATGTTTCAGTTTTGTGAACTCCGGGGCGGGGAAACCTCCTTTTACACGCTTGTTTTTGCATATCCCTCGTTCGTAACACCTCAACGGCGGCCAATTCCGGCCACAGCCTCGAAAACCCCTTCACGACCACCGCCTCATCTCTCGGCCACTTCTCGGCTTACGGGCGACCTCATTGGCCGCTCCTGCCCCCTACTCCCCCAAACCCACTCTAAAACCCCTCCCCACACCACTTTCCACCTCAACCCACTTGCACCCCCACCCTCTCATGTTTATCCCACCGGCCGTCGCTTGAGAGTGAGCATACCGTAATATCCCTCTCACTTCGACCACTCCTGTTACCTCCTCATCCCACGGGGCTGGTATCCCCTCCCGGCCTCCCTCACCATCTCCCCAACTTCCACGCGCGCACACACATACACACAACCACACCCAAACACACACGCAATAAAAAAGTGGAGTACAAAAAAATGCGGGAGCCTTGTTCTCCTCTCACCGTCCCCTCTGCTCCTGAGCGCTCGATCCCCCCACTCCGCCGCTCTTTATTTTGAAGCGTGGGAGCTAAAAACCGCCAATCAATTACGAAGCAAAGAGGAGGAGAGGAGGGCGGAGGCGGCGGCGGGTCGGTTGCGGAAGTGGAAGAAGAGGAGAACGGAGGCGGAGGGACTTATTGTGTGTGTGTGTATGGGAGGGGGATGGACGTGCGGATAAAGTGAGGTGAGGGAGCCTTAAAGGAGAAGAGAAGGGTGCGGGGGAGACGAGGCGGAGTGCGGGGCGGATGGAGGAGGGATCGGGTGGTGTGGCAGCGAAAGGTCAGTAGAGATTCAATTAAGGATCTCTCTCTCGCTCTCTGCCCCCCCTCTCCTTCCGCCCTCCACCCTCCTCGCCCCGTTCGCCTATCCACCACCTATCTATCCCTTTATCTGTCGTGTACCCCTCCTTTTTTCTCTCTCTCTTTCTCTCACTCAATGCTTCCTCCGCCTTTATATCGAGTGGCAATCCTCCTCCCACCTCCGTCCCCTTTCCTCCTGCTCTCCCATTCTCCCCCTCTCGCTCACTCGCCCCCACCCCGTCGTTCTTTTCACCACATCGCTCTCCTTAAATGACTCAATTTTAGCTGCTGATGATTCTTTTTCTCTGCCCGTCCCCCCCTCAACCTCCCACATACGCCCGCCTCAACCCCCCCCCCCCACGTCCTCTCTTTCTCTTGATCTCCTCGCTCGGGCCCTTCACCCCCCTCTGACTCCCTCTTAACGCCCCTATCTGTCCCCCGTTGTATTCCCCCCTTTTCGCTCCTCCCCGACCACCGCCACCCCTTTCTTATCCCTTTCTCAGCAGCGTTTCCCTCCTCTCCCACCAACTCTCCTCATTCCCCCCACTCTTGCCCCATTTACCACGAGGCGAGCCTTAATCCCTATCTCGACTCGCGTTGCTGCCGATCCCTACCCTCGTCCCACAGAGGATCCCACCCTCTTCTCGACCCCCCCATCCCGCCCCCGCCTCGCGACGCACGCCTCCCTTCCGACACAATCCACTTTCTCCTCCCGGATACGCCCCGGGGCAGAGGTTTTCCTCCCTCCACCTTCCTCACTCCCTCACCATTTTACTTTTCTCTCTCCGCTCCTGTTTTGTTCACCCACCGTCCAGCACTTCCGTTCTCTCTCCTTCCCTATCCCCTCC
Organism: Hetaerina americana; assembly: GCF_022747635.1. NCBI lineage: Eukaryota > Metazoa > Arthropoda > Insecta > Odonata > Calopterygidae > Hetaerina > Hetaerina americana. The sequence continues at coordinate 46,354,252 of NW_027286874.1, forward strand.
CCTCAACTCACTGCTCCCTCCCTTGCTCTCTCTTCCGAGAAAGGATTCGATGGACTCTTTCCCAGACACGTTTATTTGAATTAAATGTTTACCCCTTCGCGAGATCCCCGACATCTGTTTATATTTTGGGGCTCCGCCATATGATTAAATAGAGATTTTGGTTCTGAATCACTCTGTACACACGGAAGGATGCATGCAGTTTAGCACGGCGATAGTTTTGTTGGATTTTCAATAATAAAAGAGCCTCTCAATTTGGGCGTTTACGTGATTGAGGTAATTTTAATTATAGAGGGATGAACAAGGGATTCAAGCACCTAAATATTCTGGGTGATATAGCGGCTGTAATTCATAATGAATGGAGTGTCGAAAAAATGCATGCATAATTGACGAAATGCCATCGACTAATTATTTGGATTATTTAAACCGTTAATTCAATTTAGAATACATTTTTTGCGTAGTGTCATTGCACATTTCAATTGGATTAATAAAGTAACAACGCTATAAATAAGCATTTGAGCTGCGCGAATAACAGTCAGTGTTTTTGCCGCATGATTTGAAGTCTAATACAATCAGCAGAGATGGTAGTGTGCGTGTGCATCCGTGCACTAGCACACTGACCACCGGCTATAAAATTTTACATTGCGTGCATCATGTTCCTTCATTGGCTACAGTAGCCAAACTATGACAGGGGTAATCTGACGCGAGATACTCTCAGCAGCCAGAATGAAAAAATGAGTAATATACAGTATGTTGGTACCGAGTTATTTGGGAAAGCATCACAACCTTGCTACGTATCAATATTATTTCAAATGCTAAGAAAAAAGAACAAACTGGGGATACACATCTCCCTTGCATTCATCTCAGACTGTGACTTTTCCACGTCAAAAATGGAGTAGCTCATTAAATTCTGTAATTTTTAAATACTAAGACTCACTGGATTAAAGAGCCATTTAGTTAAATATTATTCTTTTTTATCTTGTTTCCCAAAGTATATCAGGTGAATGGTACATCAGATGGATAAAAAATATTGAAATGCAAAGAAGATAAAAGAATTCTCCTTGCAATCCTTGTTAAAAAGATTGTCAGTGCCCTTTACCAAAGAAGACTGTTTCGAAAGAAATACAAAAGTATATATTTTAAAATCTAATTAGCGTAAAAATAAATGTTCAGCAATCAAAACAACAAAGTAGGATTATGCATTAAGCGTATTTGATTAACAGGATTATAATGAATTTTACTGCCTAAGAGCGATTATTTAATTTTACTTTAGTTATTTGTATGACATTAATAATATGATGTGCTAAGAACTTAGTTTTTAATTCGAAGTCAACTCAAATGCACTTTCGTATTATGAACTCTAATAACATTTTATAAAATTTTGAAATAAACGTAAAAACAGCATGATTGTTATGAGATACTCAAAATTTAATATAAATTATTGATTTCACATGATAAATTATTCAGGTAATGGCTGAAGGCCTCGGTCATTGGTCTACATTTTCATATGTGAGTTTCCTATTTGTTAGGTTGCTAATGTTTATAAAATAAGGTTATTCATTGGCGCACGATTTCATGGTCATATTGGAAAAATATTATTCAAATAAATTCTTGTCACATTTTTGTAGCAAGTGTCAAATTGTTACAATGCAAGAGAATGCATTTTATAATAATGATAGGACACTTGTGTTACGTCACAAAGGAACATTAGAATTAAATTTTAAATATTTACAGTTAATATCGAGGAGCCAAGTACTTCGGGTTAATTATTTTGAATATCGTTATCAGCTGATACTCATGGATATAATTGTCATTTTATATTAGTAGGGACGATATTTTGAAATAATTTGTCATTTGTTTTTTCAAATAAAATGTTTTTTGAATACGCATCTCTCTTAGAAACGGTGGGGACTGAAAAAGTAAACAAATAATATTGTCAGATTTAGGTACATTGAAAATTTCTCCAATAGAATTCTTAAAGTATTTAGTGAAGTTCTTACTCAATTTTTTTCCAAATATTAGTTATTATCGAAAAGATTTGTGATATATTTCTCTTCCTCTGGTACAAATCCCATTTAAATTATCTGGAGACTTAAATGCCCAAATGTTAGCAGATCTAATATCCAAATGTCATGAAATGATACAATGAACAGATGGTTACAAAACAAATGATTATCAATATAAATAAATGGTTTCTTTCTTCGAGAATAACATTCAGATTAGCAAACTGTTGTTCAAACTACCATTGAAGTTCATTTTCATTAGAATGTGAGGAATACGATGTATCAGAAAAATAAAACTCATGCATCAAACCATGAAAAATGCCGAAAAAGCACCCATAATGAGATATGAATGATTCCTTTATCGATGAGTGATATCGGAAACTTTTCAGGAATTTTATCCTTGTAAACCATGAGCTCGATTCATTATTTTCTTCGAATGTTGTTTTATTCAAGTTGGTCGACCCGGTGTGTACATATCCTGCCAAATGTATTACAACGCCCCGGTAATTTTATATGCCGAGTAACGTGCGCTCTTAACTCATGCAACCATGAATGTACGATCGAAAACTAGAGCAATTGCATTCCAAAGAACCTGAAAACGCAAAGGGTATACATACATACTCTCTTACTCCGCACTAACCTCGATCTTCTTCTCCTACCTATGTACATCCTCTGTCTTTCTCTATCTCTCTCTTTCATCCCAGTCCAGCTCTTCCCTCCACTTTCATTCGCCGCCAACGTCCTCCACTTCAAACCACCTGCCCCCTTTCCCCACCCACTAATCCAATCCATTCCCACGGCTGCGATTAAATCCTTCATCCGAGGAGACGGCTGGGCCTTCGGCTAGTGGTTAGATATAACGTCTCCGCCGAGATTTTCTCATGCTCTCTCTGCACAAGACAACGCCTTCTCAGCAGGCAACACCGGACAGGTTCAAGGTAAAGTGTCCTCTGCGGGAATACGGGCGGCGGAGGGAATGGATGAAGGATTGAGGCAGGGATGGAGAGAGATAGAGAAGAAGATAAAGATAGAAAGGGAGAAAGAGGGACGCTGGATGGAGATTGGAAGGGATGGAGGTAGATATGCTCGGTCCTCCCCTTTTAAAGGTCACAATATCCACCTCCCGTTTTCTTCCGCAAGGAGTCCCTACCTCTCTCTCCTCTTCTCCCTTCTCCAACCCCTAAAAGGACCGATAGCCTTAATGCTCTTCTCCCCTTCCTCCTCCCCGCTCTACGGAGAGAGCCTAGTAGAACTCCGGCCATTACTCAGCCTATTTCCCCTGATTTCCTCCCATGGGCAGACTCAATCTCGCCGTCCTTGCCGTCCGCCCTGGCCTCATCCTTCCTGTCCTCCGACCACCACCCCTTCTCCCTTTACTCCCGCTTCCACCCTTGAGCTTCCGAGTTAATGGCCTGAGAGAGAGAGAGAGAGGGGAACAGAGAAGGAGGGGAGGAAAGAAGGTGGTTGGAAGAAAAAGAGAACAGGGAGATGCCGGAGGAAAGAAAGCGGTGTGGACGAAGAGGAGTTGAAGAGCAATGTGGTGGACTGTGGTGGGTTCCATAAGGGGAAGAAGGGGAGTGATGAGAATTCACATAGGGAGAGGTATAAGGGAGAGGAGAGGATAGATGGCGAGGATTGGATGGGGGATATGTTATTAAGGCATGTGCATCAACGTTCATCCTTGGTGATCAGCCAAATTGGCAAAAACACTTAAGTTGATAATGTTAAGGATGGGATGAAATCACTTAAACGGGAATGGAAAATATTGAGAGATATAATTTATGTCTACGGGCAAAATTCAATAGTGAATTTGAAAGACCCTTTATAATGCCTACAAATGTCTTCGCCTTTTGATTTTTATATTAACAACCGTGTATATAATTTTCATTTTTTGGGGTTTTGGGGCTGACAGGAAAAATTAGCCATGCAATGACATTGATATTGGTGATATTCTCTCAGATAAAAATGAAATGTTTAAAATAACAGCGACTTCGACAGCGAAAAGCGACCTTCGTTCAGATGCTATGGAACTCCTTTTGTAATCGGTAAGGATGGAAAAAAATTTGGATTACCAAAACAATTTTACCCAAAGACTCACGATAGAAAGACAATTTTGCCCGAAGGCTCACGAAGCATCTTTGAAAGATGCTTCAGAGTTGAGAGTATTGGCTGCAACGAAATGGGTAAACATGTAATTGGGAACTACAGAAAGAGAGAGAGAAAACATATACATAAGAACAAAGAGGAAGAACACCAACTGGCGACTGCGTTCTTTAATTCTGGGAAAATATTGCCAATTTTCAATCTTCCTTTCATACTTCTCCGAATAATGCAAGGATGGTAAGTGGAATACACTGGAATTCCCCTGCTACTTAATAAAATAAATCTTGTGTTAGATACTAGTAAATTGTAACCGCGTGTGCTGAATTCCAACGACGTGAAGTACAAAGGTTACCTAGTTTTCTAAAGAACACGGCTTCTGCCGTTCGCATTTCTGGGAAACAGTGATGCATCGGATGCGATATTGAAATTTCCTCTCCAAAAATGTATGACAAACGAATATATACAGTTTGCATAGGTGGAGTGTATTCAAAATACACGGCAGATAGCTTTTCATATTACTCTGTGCACGTTCATTTAATACCTACTTATCGTTGAGATCCTCGAAAGCAAGGACATATAGGAATTAATACCACGGTTATTGATTTCGAGGAACATGTTATAACCACTATGAAAATCTGCTTCGTTTTGAAGAAATGTCTGTTCATTTACCGTTGTGTAGTATTGATTAAATCTTCTCGTGTTTATTTCCGGATTAGGTCCTCCATCTCCTTTGAATCGCTCATTGTCTTCAGGGCAATGTCGCCTCCCCATGTCTACTCTCTGCAATTTGTTTAATGTCGCCCATTTATAATAGCGGGTAAAAATATATAAATATGTGAAAATGCGAGCACAAGGGGAAGTTTAGAAGCAGAAAAATAGGACAGAATGAATGGGACTGAGGGAGAAATGTTTATGGAGCAGGTAGAATAAGGGTACTTAAAAATCAAACACGGATAAAAATGGAGTTCAATCGTGTTCATGTAAAATTAAGAGAAACATAAATTAGTTCAACTTTGGCTGAAAAAGATGTGGCTGGAGTAAAATTAAAGGTCAGTCAGAATCTTTTAATATAAACGAGAATATTTCATGAGGTTACATGACCTAGCCTCCACATTGTTAGTGCATGGGCGAATAAATAACTCAGACATGCAAGTATAATAAACCACCATGAATCATGTTTCGTAGTTTGCTTAAATTTTCTACCAGTTTTAAATCAATGGTATTGGGTAGTGAGTTCTTGGGATGCACAAAAGTTTGTGGGAAAAAACTATTCAATTTAACCATTCACATGCATGCAATATGAATAAAAAATACTGATTCATCCGGAACCTTAAAAGGCACATTTTTACGTTCTGAAGAAGCTTGAGGACTTACCTGAGGAGTTAAAATAATTAAGTAACGTGCTGGGAAAGAAGATGGATAAACCAAAGAGGTAAATTAAAAATAAAATTCAATGCCGAAAAATCGTGGTGCAGGACGAGAGAAATATGATTCCAAATCTTACCCGGAAAACATTAATGACCATTTTTTAGAATGAAAACGGCATAAAAGACTGAATTTATGACACTGCTAAAACGGTCATTCGTTGATGTGCCCGGATTGAATTACCTCATTGAGACAACGAACGCATAGAGGAAAAGTACGTGGGTATCCTCTTCAAGTAGTGTTCACGGGGCAGAATCGATCGGTAAGCAGTGGTCGCTTCAGCTAGACGAACGTGCGGGGAAAAAAGGGCTCAGCCGTCCCATGGGGGAAATGGGAGAGGGAAGTATAATATTTTGGAGAAGGTAATTTTCTGACCGCTCCACCTTCTCCTCGGGGGCAGGGGAGGGGGGGATTGGGACGACAGAAAGAAGTTAGGACGAGATAAAAAAAACAAGGAGGGAACGAACTGTTCGAAGGGAGAGTGGGTGAGGAAATGGGGAGTGGGAGAGGTGGGGGGTGAGTGCTGGGGTGGTGGTGTCATGGGGGTGGTGGTGGAGGGGGAAAGGAAGAAGAGGCCGCCTCACAAGGAGATCCCACTGTGAGTGAGTCCCACTCCTCGCACCGGGCAGAGGAGGGGAGTGATAGAGGGATTCCAGGCGCTAATCACATCCCTTTCCACCCCCTCCCGCCCCATTCCCTCTGCTACCACACACTCTCCTCCCTCCTCCTCTCTATTCGCCGCTACCATTCACTACCGTCCCCCCCGTTAACCCCACCCCTATCTCCCTCCTATATTCTTCTCCTCTCTTCCGCTCTCTCGCTAGTACTGGAGCTAAACCGCACATCCCTCTTCCGGCTCTCGGGAAGACACACTCCACTCCCCCCCCCCCTCTCTCTCTCCACCTTCCAAAACTCCCCCTTTCCCTACCACCCTCCCACACACACTTGTGGTAGTATACACTCTCGAGTACACATGAAGTGCGCACGCGGGGGCGCGCGCTCCCTTCCTTATCCTTGCAAAATATCCGACGCACGCGTGTGTTTCTCCGCATCCGACTGCTTCCGTCCCGACTCACACACACACACACTTGGAGGGCACGTCATATCCAATCTCGTTCGCTTCCTCATTCCACTGTTTTCCTCCGTCTCCCTCCCCCCCCCCCCAACCCGGTCGCCATCCACTTCGATGTTGAATTCATGATTAGGTCGAACATCAGAGTCACGATCTTTTGCTTTATTTTTTTCACTCCCCCTCTCCCTCCTCCGACAACTCACCTACGCCCCACCCCTTCTCCCGATCCACGGCTGGCCCTATGGGATGGGTGAGTGAGTTGGGGGGAGACAAGGGAATATGCAGGGTTACGCAGGAGAGAAGGGATGTGGCGTGCATTTTTAATAGAAACTCTGTGGACTGTTGAGAGGGAAGATAATTATATAAGTCCACGGCTCGTTTCATTAACCGCAGTCATGCGCGTTAATTAATTCTCGGGAGGGTATTAGGCCTCTAATGGCGAGCTCACTTTCTTTTGGAGTATTCGACCAAGAAATCCTCGTTCCATGTACATATACTAGAAGGGAAGTAAAGAATGGTAATTCAGCGTGGAGCCATTGCAGTGAAAGTAATTTTAGCTATGGACACTCATGAATTTATGGAAATGATTGAAATTATTATCTGATAATAATTAGTATTACCTTCAGGCGGAATATTTCCATTGTAAATTATCCATTTAAATGGTATTATTTAATAAGAGATTATAATTGGTGACATAAAATAATCCATTTCTCTATTAGAGTAAAGTAATGCATTGTAGATATTCACCAGAAATCGTATTGCCTAAATGTAGTGAATTGAGGTATCATTTGAAGAAGCTTAAGAGAAAAAAGTTACCACAAGGGTTTCTCGCTTTCCTCAACGTCTTCTTAACTTCAAAGCCTACGTAATAGGGTGCCCTTAACGTAACTCTTCTTCAAATACCTTCCTTTGTCAGGGATTCCCTAGGACTCAGGACGAATTATTACTTGAGCCATATAGAGAGTTGGCGAGCTTCCCAGAGAATGATTAGGCGAAGTAAGAAGATAAGCATTAATATTCGAAATAAATGTAAGAGGACAACGATATTTTCTGATTAAATAGTAAATTAAAATACTTTCAATTAATTACCTTCTGAGTGCTGAAGCTTACAGATTCTATATTCTAAATCAGATTCCTATAATGCGAATAGTTTTTCGGTCTCCATATCTAAATAAAATTCTCAATACACATTCATATTAAAATTAAAAGCCAATCGGTCCCTTATGCTATTTTAATACCCTTGACAGCCCAAGTATCTTGAAAGGTATCTTCAAGGTTTAGAAGCACTGCAATTAATCTATTAATAACCATTAAAGGATATAAAATTACAATTACTTGCACATGGATTGTTTCAACTTTTAAGAGAAACAGTCGAAGAGTCACTAGCAGGTCATATCATCTATTAAGCTGAATTTTACGCGGTAAAGACTACAAGCCGCCAGTTTGATTTCATTCACATTCTCTCGATTAAATCTTAAGACTACATTCTCGCTCATATTTGGCACTGTGTGACGATAAAATTAGTTAACTGAATGCTGTGATTTCGGGATTCATTCAGCCTTGCAGATATTGAGGCTGATCTCTGACCGTAAATGCTAAATACAAAACAGGTTTTCCTATTTAGTGTCCATGGAATGATGAAAGCTAATGAAATGACGAAAATTTTCCCTGAAATCTGAACTCCAGCGCTGGAAATAGGTCGAGTTCTCACGAGCAATTCACGTAATGTGGCGCATCTAAAGATTTCAGAGGAATGTTAAAGCAATGGATTCCTTCGAACTTGCTTATTATTGCATATTTTTTATGAAATTTAATGAATCGGTGCGAATCATCAAACGACGTCTTTAATGAGTGATAGGCCTCCTATTAAAATTACTCACTTAATGAAGCACAAATACAAGAAACGAAAAACACGACTTTCGGAAAAAACAGGGAAATTTAGCACATGGACTATTACCTAGGAAAATAATGTGAGAAGTCATAACTGATGAAGTCTGTTTTTTAAGAAAAATAATTCGAAATAATGATAAGTGGGCAGGCGGAATTCCCGTATGGTAGCAGTGCTAAAGACCGATTCTTATTCAGCGAATAATTTTGTATCGTATCGAGCCGCATACACGAAGAGGCGGGGACCGATCGCTCACTCAGGAGCCGGCGGCATGCCTTACAGTCCACATTCTCGGGGGACACACCTATATCAGGGTCTGTAAACGGCGGTTAGGATTTTCTATGATTAGAACTGTTGCCACCAGCAGGCTGAAAAGACGTGAAAAATGGGTGGGGTCAAGGAGCCATTGGGATAAGGTTAAATGGGGCAATTGGGTTGGTAGAAGAATTGATCGAATTGGCTTGTGGAGAGAAAAGGAGATGAAATGGGTAGAGGGGAAGGGGATCGGGGGAATGAGCATGGGGGAGGGGGTCGATGGTGGAGGGATGTAGGTAGGGGAGAGTAGGGGAGGTTTCCATACGACAAATGAATCACGAAACGAGAAAGTGGAAATCGAAGGTGGGAGCTGGGATTTATGGGAGATAGGGGTATTGAGGACCAAGAGGGAGGGAGGATTTTGCGAAAGGCGAAGAAAAGCTAAAGGGGGGGAGGGATTAGAGATTAAGTGGCTAAAGGCAGAAAAGGAGGGACATTTCCTAAATGGGAAAGGAAATAAGGCGAAAAGGCTGCAGGAAATTAAAAGCGTCCCGTGGAACATACCCATGCCACATCAACGACTTCAGTGCCAATGCAATAATTATGACCGAGCGGATTCTCAGCAAATCATAAATTTGAAGTCAGTTTCCAGCTACAAATCATCACGAAGATTCTATTGGTGTTACTATCGGTAGGTCATGAGAAAGTCTCGAATCAAAAATGTACGGCAATTCATTATAGAGAATTTATTTGCTCATAACGATGCATTTAGGGTATTTTTGATTTCTACATGGTGAAATTCGACATCAAAATCGATTATTTTAAAGTTTTAAGGAGGAAAATATGTAAAATTTAAAGAAAATTAATATTTATTTCATGGCCACTGGATGCCTGGAGTTACATGCTACGGGTATTCTGATTGAAAAATACCAGTTGGAAGTTAAATTTGTTACAGGTGAAATAATTTTGAAAACCCATAGGAAGTGAATTTGGAGACAATTCTCAAAGAGTAAATGTTTAGATGGATGTGAATTGAGAAATATTGCTATTAGAAATCAAAACGGAAGTTTAGAGATAGCCTTCCACTTAAATGTTAGAACTTCTTTCGCTGTTATCATAAGTTTTATTCTCAGGTCTTAGCCTTTTAACTTTGCATTGCTATTTTATCCGATAGTCGAAAGAAAGAGGATGTGTCGTTCTCACCTGACATATTTATATCAGAAGTTTAAGCCCTAATATTTCTGTTGATGGTTTGCCGTTATCAAAGAATGCCGTTGGTTACAATTCATCTGGATTATACGGATATTTGGCTTCGCTAAGAGAGATAACCGGCGAATATGGTAAAATCTTTTGGAATAGAAGCCAAGAGGTATTATGGTGAATTAGTGAGACAGACAAGTGTCGAAGGAGAGATGCAAGAAAGGAGTGACATTTTCCGTCTTCGAACAGGCAATTCAGGGTAAATCCAGTGTATGAAGCAAACGACAGATAACTTCTCCCTCAAAATTCATTCTCATTTTGATAGAAGCGTTATATTTAAGCCCTGAAATACGGGCCAATTAAGGCCCGTATATTTAGAACGCTTTGATTTAGATGAAAAACATTCCAAAAGACGTATTGCGTTTGATACCCACACACCGAAATATGTATGTATAATGATTACAAGAAATTTTATTTTTGTAATAATGTCACCATATCTTTTACATTTTCATGGAATTGCAAAGGAAGATCGATTCCGAAAAATTCAAATTAAAGTTGAGGGAACGTAAACTAGAGCAGATAGAGTAGTTCACCTATTTTGTAACGGAGGACAGAGTAGTAAAGATATACGAAAGAAAAATTGCAATACGCAATGAAGTATTTACAAAGAGGTGGAAGCTGGTGACATTCAATTAAGATGTAAAGAGTAAAATATGTAAAGACTGTAGTAAAAATATGAAGAAAAGATAAGTGAAAACTTTGATTTAGAGATTAGTTTTGAGTGACTCGGAAACTTTGTCTTCGTGGCAAGTGGATAAGCGCAGATGGGTGACTTTTGAGATGAGGGAGGGGAGAAAAAAGGAGTAGATAAAATGGACGGAAAGGAAAACAGACGGAGATCAATCATAGGCATAATATGCGAGAAGAGAGACGACTGTTGGTTGAAACTCGAAGAAAGCAGAATAAGTGACAGGCAGAACGTACTGAGAGGCAAGGGGATGGTGAAAACTGTGACAGAGGGGAGTATTCTGAAAGAGAGATATAGAGTTAGGAAAAAGTAGGAATTTTAGATGACATTAAGGAAAATAGGAAATGATGAAGTGCTAAAGAATGATTTATTGTAAAATATAGCATAGGGTTTAAGGATATTTTGCTGTATAAGTAAGAGCCTAGGACTGCAGTAATGTGTACCGCGAAGAACCATAAAAATTCCACCCTAACCCAGTTGAATACTGCTTGTTATCGATCACGACTACTCTGGTTAGTGGTTCTTATGGTAAGAATTGTTACCTTTGGTACCAGTGTAAATGTTGCTGACCGTATGCTCACTGAGTAGTGAGTATTTGGTATTGGGTAGAAGTCGTAATACCAGAGCATCCGTTTATTAACCACCAGGCCATTGAATCGGGCATCCAGGTATCGGGCACTTGATGAATATCCTTAAAAACCCATTTCCCACGTTTTACAGGTTTCACTCACAGTGTAGTAGTATCAGGCTATCCAGACATTGGCCAAGCGTGGAATTGGTGAGAGAGGAGAGGAAGATTTAGGAAGTGATTGAGCCAGAACAACACTCTCCACCATTGGACTACTGTTTGTGCGGCAAATATGAATTTCGAATGTGAAATGAAGATGAAGAGCAAATGTGTACGCTAGTATTTATTTAGTTTATTCCCTAGTATTTCATTTATAGGATACTTATTGCAATTGTAACTAATATCCTTCAATTTATGATTTTCACCAAAGAGAAATAGCCATACTGCGTGTAACATGTCCATGATATGAAATGATTCCTATATAATCATATGTAATTTGACCTAAAAACAGAATAATGAACTGTGAAAACCATTATTCTCTTCAATTACAATTAATGTTGCAAACATTGAGGATGTTACAAGGATGACATTTTACAAGGATGTTCATTCTCTGCCTGGCCTCTGCCGAGAACAGACGTGCTCGAGCTCGCTCCCTAGAACCGGTTCGACCCTACCTGAGACTACCTGCGTGCCTGCTGATACTTCTGTACCTCTGTGTTTGTTCTTCCCTAGTGAAGTGTAGTTTAGTGTTAGCTTTAATTTTGTGAAGTAGTTAAGTTTATTTAGTTTTTGTGTTGCTTGTTATTAGTTTTTAATAGTTTGGTGGTATTCCTAGTGGGTACTCGTAGTGGCTTGCGGTGGTTTTTGTCCGTCGAATCTAATTGGTTATCGGTGAGTGCTTTATTTTCTTTACCATCTTTTTTCTTTCCTTTCTTTACTATCTTCCAAAGCGTAACTTATTGATTGAGGTAAATTTAACTAACCCCTCTTAGAATTTTAGCGTAGCGTATACAAGTTAGCTTTTGTTGGGAACTCGTTTGTTATTTAAGATGGCTTCATCTAGGTCCCCTGTTGCCATGCTCGAAGGCACTGGCGAATGCGCGGCTTTAAGGGCCCGTATTGTCATGCTGGAGAGAATGGTGCGGGAGCTTCGATCGGAGATCGCTGGCCGGAGGACTCCCCTCAGGAGAGATGGTGCTCGGGGTGGGAATACGAAAACCCGCCACGCCCATATGGGTGCACGGATTCGTCCGAATGCAACACGTGGCTGGGCGATTAGAGACCTACCCCGTGTCCCATCTCCCAACGAGGGAGTGTCTCACGTCCGTAGGTCGGACGATTGGAGGGTCGTCTCTCGGGGCAAGGGAAAGGTAACGCTGCGGCGTGGATTGGACTCTGCGGAGGCAGATACCATCCCCGTCTCCAACAGGTACCAGGTGCTGTCGGATGACAGCACCACCGTACCTGCAGCCCCTATCCCTACTCCGAGGGCACTGCCTAGGGTAAGACGTCAGGGAACGGGAAGGGAGGGAGTTGTAGTAATAGGTAGCTCGAATGTCCGTCGTGTAATGGTCCCATTGAGGGAAAGGGCGCGCCGCGTAGGCGCCGATCAACGGGTGACCGCCTGGTGTATACCAGGCGGAGGAGTCCCTCAGGTGACGAAGGCAATCGAGGCGGCGGTCAAAGGCACGAAGTGCTCTAGGCTGCAGGTCGTGGCCCATGTGGGCACCAACGACGTCACGGACCGTGGATCCGAGGAGGTCCTCCGTTCCCTTAGGGAACTGAGCTCCGAGGTGAAGCGCGTCCAGGGCGTCGAGGGGGTTCGGCTGGGACTAACGGTCTGCAGCATCGTTCCGAGGGAGGATCGCGGGTCTCTGGTTTGGAGCCGAGTGGAAGGCATAAACCAGAGACTATCGAGATTCTGCTCGGACATAGGAGCCTCCTTCGTCGACCTGAGACCAACCCTCCGATCTTGCAGGACTCCCCTTAACCGATCTGGGGTCCATTACACGGCGGAAGCGGCGAGTAAGGTAGCGGATAGGATACTCGACCACTGTAGGCCTTTTTTAGGATAGAGGGCAGGTCACTTAGTGGGTCAGTAACATCTGGGGATAGCGCGTATAATATTATTTATAAAAATATAAAAGTCACCGACAACACTGACATTGATTTAGAAAGACAAGTGACATGCACTTCCCCACAAAGGCGTCCTAAAATACAGTCAGGCACTAATAAGGACGTTATTCAACATCAAAATAATTTAACTATACTTGTTATAAATTGCAGAAGCCTCATGAACAAATCAGCGGATCTAGAACACTTAATCCAAACTCATTCCGCTGATATAGTATTAGGCACAGAGAGTTGGCTGTGCAATGACATAAACGACCAAGAAATTTTCCCAATAGATTTCAAAGTTTACCGACACGATAGAGATACAAGACCCGGAGGAGGGGTTTTCGTGGCAGTTAAAAGTCATCTACATCTACATCTACATAATACCCCGCAAGCCGCCGCAAGGGCGTGTGGCGGGGGGTGTTAGGTCACCAACCGTAAAAACGAAAAATACCACATGCAAAAAACAACACGGAAAATTACACCCCAGCAGCGCACACACTCATGCAAAACTCCCTCCATCCAATACTCATGCAAACACATACACCGCCAAACAACAAAAAACTGCACCCCAGGATACAGCACGAAAGCCATCCTAAAACACGCAAGCCAGGACACAACAAGCAAGAATGTGAAACATTTTTCACTTTGTCATTTTGAAAGCAGACAAGTTTCATTTGAAAATAATAACACAGAAAGTGTTTGGTGCACCTTAATACGGACCAATCAACCCAACATAAATTTATGCTCTTTCTACAGACCTCCAGACTCAGATTTGAAAACACTTCACACCCTCAACGATCAAATTTACAATTTTACACGTAAATATAATAACAGCATAAACATAATTGGTGGCGACTTTAATCTCCCTGGTATAGATTGGGACAACAATATCGTTAAATCTGGGACCCGCGATCGCGAATCTTGCAATTCCATGATAAAATTGGTTCAAAGAAACTCCCTCCATCAAGCAGTACGCATGCCCACCCGTGGAAAGAACATATTGGATCTATTTCTTACCAACACGCCTGAACGTATTATTAGTGTATCAACTGATGAGGGCTTGAGTGACCATAAAGCAATTAATGTCCACTTGGACATAGAAATAAAAAAGATCATTAAACCAAAAAGAAAAATTTATAATTACCATAAAGCAGACTTTGAATCTTTTGCCAATCAATTAAACTCTTCACTACCCGAGTTCAAAACCCACTTAAGTCATGTCAACGTGGAAGAAACTTGGACAGAATTTGTCAATATCATGCAAAAAGGAATCGTAGATTTCATACCTATAAAATACGTTAAAGCAAATCGCGACCCCAGGTGGTACAATAAAGCAAGCAAGCTAAGCAAGGTTCCATGGTGTAATGGTTAGCACTCTGGACTCTGAATCCAGCGATCCGAGTTCAAATCTCGGTGGGACCTACAATTTTTCATTCTCTCTCTAGCCCTCAACCTGAGCGGACCTGCCTACTGAGCGCTCCTGGTAACCGGTTTGACCCACCAGAGACTACCTGCCTGCCACCTCGATTCTTGGTGCTTTTGGTTTTAGTGAAGTGCAGTGTAGTGCCAACGTATACGTTGCTTCGTTTATATAGTTTTCGTTTTGTGTGTGGTTTGTTAACCTGTGTGTGGTAGTAGTAATTTATTTAGTGGATTGTGGTGGTTTTTGTCCTTCGACTCTGATTGGTGACCGGTGAGTGCTTTCCTTTTTCTTTCTTTTGGTCCTCTGAAAACAAGACCTTACTCAAGCATCGTTTTTTCCACTTAGGCTTCATATTCAATTCCAAATCGTAACTTATTGTTTGAGCTAAAGTTAGCTAACCCCTTCTAGAAATTTTAGCATAGTGTATACAGGTTAGCTTTTGTTGGGAACTTGGTAATTAAATTAGGATGGCTTCATCCAGGTCCCCTGTTGCTATGCTCGAAGGCACTGGCGAATGCGCGGCTTTAAGGGCCCGTATCGTCATGCTGGAGAGAATGGTGCGGGAGCTTCGATCGGAGATCGCCGGCCGGAGGGCTCCCCTCGGGAGAGATGGTGCTCAGGGTAGGAATTCGAAAACCCGCCACGCCCATAGGGGTGCACGGATTCGTCCGAATGCAACACGTGGCTGGGCGATTAGAGACCTACCCCGTGTCCCATCTCTCAACGAGGGAGTGTCCCACGTCCGTAGGTCGGACGATTGGAGGGTCGTCTCTCGGGGCAAGGGGAAGGTAACGCTGCGGCGAGGATTGGACTCTGCGGAGGCAGATACCATCCCCGTCTCCAACAGGTACCAGGTGCTGTCGGATGACAGCACCACCGTACCTGCAGCCCCTATCCCTACTCCGAGGGCACTGCCTAGGGTAAGGCATCAGCGGTCGGGGAGGGAGGGAACCGTTATATTAGGTAGTTCAAATGTCCGGCGTATAATGAACCCGCTGCGCCGCAGAGTCCAACAGGAGGGAGGTGTTGGATTCTTGTCGTCCTGGTGTATACCGGGCGGCGGGGTACCCCAGGCGACGCTGGCGGTGAAGGCGGCCGTCAGTAATACGGGCTGCTCCAAGCTACGCATTGTGGCTCATGTCGGGACAAACGACGCCTCGGAACGTGGATCTGAAGAGATCCTGCGCTCCTTTAAGGAGATGCACTCGGAGGTGAAACGAGTCGAGGCAGAGTTGAAGGTCCCAATTAAATTAAGTATATGTAGTATTGTGCCGCGTTCAGACCGCGGAAGGCTCGTTTGGAGCCGCATTGAGGGTTTAAATGAGAGATTGCTGGGATTTTGCCGGGGAATCGGAGCGGACTTCGTTGATCTGAGGCCCGTCCTCTCATCGTGTCGGGTACCCCTTAATCGCTCCGGGGTCCATTATACTGCCGAGGCATCGCAGTTGGTAGCGCGTAGGTTACACGAACACGTGTCGAGGGTTTAGCATAGCTGGTAGGCAAGAGCGTAGGTCATATATTGGGAAAAATAAAGTAGAATCCAGCGCTTTTTGTCAATTCAGTTCAGGTAATGCCTCTCAAATCCCCAAAAATATTGAACAAACAAGCACTTGCGTTAAAACAACATATAACCTACGTAAATTTAATAAAATTGGTGCCTCTACATACATAACAGATAGCAATGCAAGTGAATGTAATTCTTTTGTCTCTGTTCACCACGAATCGTCTCAAAACAGTTTTGTTAGCGTACATAAAACCGAAAAACAAGAAGTTATTAGCCATATTAAAATTATAACATTAAATTGCCGTAGCATTAGAAACAAAATATCGGATATTGAACATATTTTTGTCAGTACAAACGCAGACATAGTAGTTGGAACAGAAAGTTGGCTCACGGGAGATATAGCAAACAATGAGGTTTTTCCAAACGGATTCACAATTTACAGAAGGGACAGACCAAATAGGTTGGGTGGGGGAGTATTCATTGCAGTAAAGTCACATCTTAGTAGCCAACGATATGAATGCGACGTAGATGACATAGAAAGCGTTTGGTGCAACATTAAGGACTACAACGGCAGAAGCCTATACGTGTGTTCATTTTATAGACCCCCAGATTCTAACACAGATGTCCTACACAAGCTCGACGAACAAATATCCACTATCAGCAGCAGACAAAGCAACAGTATTACTATAATCGCTGGTGACACAAATCTACCGTCAATTGACTGGGAAAACTACTGCGTGGGAAAATCTGCCAAAAACAGAGATTCATGCCAAGAACTCCTTCATATATTCACAAAACACTCCTTAGAACAAATAGTTAAATCACCAAAACGGGGCCAAAGCATACTAGACATCTTTGCGACTTCTATGCCCGAAATCATTACTAACATTGAAATAATAGACGGAATCAGTGACCATAAGGCTATTCTTGTGGAGTTAAAAACTAAGTTCGTCAAAATAAACAAAGAAAAGCGTAAAATATACCTATACAACAAGGCAAATTTTAACGGACTAAGAGAATATTTAAAGATAAAATTACCGGAATACAAGACAAAAACACTGACAACAAATACAGAGAACACTTGGAATTATTTCTTAAATATTTTACGCAAAGGAATAAAGACGTACATCCCGTCCAAACTCAAATGCGACAGTAAGGAACCTAGATGGTACAACGGGGAAGTCAGATCGGCATTAAGAAGGCAAAGAAAGCTACAGTCAAATTTCAAAAAGAGTTTAAAAAGTGACGATATAAGTTTTGTGAATACAACCAAACAGCTACTAAAAGAATGTCGTAGTAAGACGAAAAGTATTATGCGCACAGCACTACACTCTTTTAAATCTAAAATGCTAAGCGAATATCTTGAGGAAAATCCAAAGTCATTCTGGTCCTATGTTAGGGAAATACAGGGTAAACGTCCCACTGTTCACTCTTTGAAGACGGAAAATGGAGAAATCATTACAGATAGCGTGAAAAAGGCAAATATTTTAAACCATTTTTTCCAGAGCGTCTACAACAAAAACACAAACGCACCAAACGATCCTCCACACCCACCCGGGGAACACATGAGCGATCTTACACTGACCAAGCAGGGAATAGTACATCTGCTCCGTAGTATCAAAGCACACAAGGCACCTGGTCCGGAAGAAATACCTGCTAGAATATTAAAGGAATTAGCTGACGACATTGCCCCATTTTTACATATTGTTTTTCTAAAATCGATAGAAGAAGGCTCAGTGCCTCGCGACTGGAAGCTAGCCCATATAACTCCCATCTATAAAGGCGGCGATAGGGATAAACCAACCAATTACCGACCCATTTCTTTAACATCGATCTCTTGTAAAATATTGGAACACGTTATTGTCACTAACATTATGAAATTTCTTGATAGTAGGAAAATACTAATCCACAACCAGCACGGATTTAGGAAAAGCAGATCTTGCGAAACACAACTCGGTCTCTTCATTCACGATATACTTAGATCGGGAGAAAACAACACCCAAGTTGATGCAGTATTCCTGGATTTCAAAAAAGCCTTCGACAAAGTCCCACACAATAAATTGTTACACAAACTTAAATACTATGGGATCAATGAGAAAATAATTAATTGGATTAGGGACTTCTTGTCAAACCGCAAACAAATAGTAGTCATAGATGGGTTGTGCTCAACGGAGAGAGATGTTACTTCGGGCGTCCCCCAGGGAAGTGTAATAGGGCCTCTTCTGTTCTTAATATACATAAATGACTTAAGCACACACGTTAGTAGCAATCTAAGGTTATTTGCTGACGACACGGTGATATACAGGGAAATAAGGAGCCAACTAGATCGCGAGCTACTCTCTAGAGACTTAGACAATATCTCGGGATGGTGCAATAAATGGGGATTAACACTTAATATAGATAAATGTGCAGTTTTGAAATTTTGGAATAAAGGAAGCGAGGAACAGGATATAAACTACAAAATAGAGGGTTCAGTATTGACTACGGCAAATCAAGTTAAATATTTGGGGGTTGTTCTAACACCACGCCTTTCATGGGGAGCACATATCAGGACAATATGCGGATCAGCTTTAAAGAAACTTGGCTTCATAAAACGGGTGGTGGGGAAATGTAATGAAAAAGTTAAAGAGAGGTGTTATTTTGCTCTAGTTAGACCTCATTTGGAATATGCCGCAAGTATTTGGGATCCGTGGGAGAAAATTTGGCAAAAAGAATTAGATAAAGTCCAGAGAAAATCCGCTAGATTTGTTAAAAATTGTTATGATAAAAACACAAGTGTGACAGGTCTCTTAGGGGATTTAGGCTGGGAACCACTTGAAGTGCGGAGAGAACAAGCGAGGCTTAGACTTTTAGAAAGGTTCAGAACAAACGAGTTTAAATATGACACTGAAGGAATTATAATGGCCCCACACTACTTAGGTAGATCAGACCACAAAGATAAACTAAGGGAGATAGATTCCAAGACAGATAGGTACAAATACTCATTCTTTCCCCGAACAATCAGTAATCATAATAGCAAGAAACCGAAGTCACTTTAGAAATATTAAAAACTTTGAATTTACAAGTCGGAACAAAATTAAACACTATAGAGATGTTAGGTATACTTTCAGGTGCATGTGTATGTTAGTTGGTAGTTTGAGTGTTTGCATGTGTGTGGGGTGTAAGTGTTCATGCATGAATGTATGCCATGTTTTTTTTTATATATGATTTTGTCGTTATTGCATGCGATTTTTTTTTTTTTAATTATTTTTTCTTTTCTAAATTATGGGTGGTGTCCTAGCACCCCCCGCCACACGCCCTTGCGGCGGCTTGCGGGGTATTGAGTAGATGTAGATGTAGATAAAGACGTTAGAAAAGCCCTTCGAAAGCAGAGAATGCTACACTCTAGGGTAAAGAGGGCAGGCGTGAACACATCATCCCCTGAGAGTAAACAATTATGGGACACATATAGATCCTCCAAAATTGAAACCAAAACACAATTACGTAGCGCTTTACTGGACTTTAAACGCAAAGTACTTTGCGAGCACTTGGACACTGACCCCAAAGCTTTCTGGTCATATGTTAGGGAAGTAAAAGGGAATAAACAAACCGTGGCTTGCTTAAGGGATTGTAGCAATATAATTCATACAGACAGTGAGGGTAAAGCTAGCATCTTAAATTCATTCTTCCAAAGCGTTTTCTCGAATGATGTTGCCACCGCATATCTCCAAGAAACAATACATACTCCACCCATGGAAAAAATAACAGTGGACCAACAAGGAATTCTAAAATTGCTTAACGAGATTAAACCCAACAAATCCCCGGGTCCCGAAAATATACCAGCTAGGGTGATAAAACATTTAGCTACAAACATTGCCCCGTACCTTGAATTTATATTTAACAAATCCCTCACAGAGTGCAAAGTACCTAAGATTTGGAAAACCGCGCAAATAACGCCTATTTTTAAAAGTGGTGACAGGGAGGATCCCAGTAATTACAGACCTATATCTCTCACTTCTATCTGTTGCAAAATCTTAGAGCACATAATTGTCAGTTCAATAATGAGACACCTTGACAATATTAACTTTTTAAGTGACAATCAACACGGATTCAGGAAAACCCGCTCCTGCGAGACCCAATTAGGATTATTTACACATGATTTACTTTTATCGGGTGAGAGAGGTTGGCAAGTGGATGCCATATTCTTAGATTTTCAAAAGGCATTTGATAAGGTCCCACACGGTAAACTCATTCATAAATTAAAGGTCGCGGGTATAAACAAGGGCGCCATAAGTTGGGTTAAAGATTTTCTTTCAGAGCGGGAACAGAGGGTAGTCCTTGATGGCGCTAGTTCCGACAGCGTTCGAGTCACGTCGGGGGTACCTCAGGGAAGTGTGATCGGGCCGTTGCTTTTCTTGATATTTGTTAACGATTTGAACCGCGAAGTGAAAAGTAAAATTAGGATGTTCGCGGATGACACGGTGATCTATCGGGAGATATCTGAGGATGAGGATCGTTTTATTCTAGAGCAGGATTTAGCTTGCATTACTAAATGGTGTTCTAACTGGGGATTGACTCTAAATTATAATAAATGTTCAGTGGTAAATTTCTTTAAAAGATCAACGGGATTTGCTTACAAATTAGCTGGAGGTGACCTGGCAGTAGTTGATACGGTAAAATACCTAGGTGTCACATTCACCAAAGACTTAACTTGGGGGACTCACATACGTAAAGTCTGCGGTCAAGCATATAAAAAATTGGGATTCATTAGACGCATTGTCGGCAAAAGTGACTCGAAGGTCAAGGAACATTGTTACCACGCTCTTGTAAGGCCTCATTTAGAATACGCATGCAGCGTGTGGGATCCGAGTGAAAAAGGTCTCATTCGGGAAATTGAGAAGGTTCAACGCCGGGCAGCCCGTTTTGTAAAAAATTCCTACGATAAAACGCAAAGCGTCACCGAAATGCTCATGGATTTGGGGTGGGAATCATTGGCTGAGAGACGATTCAATGCAAGATTGAAATTATTAAATAAATTTAGATCCGCATGTTTCAGCACCGAGGTCTCGCAAATTATTCGTACTCCTACATACATTAGTCGCTTGGATCATGCATATAAAATTCGGGAAATAGATGCCAGAACTAGCCGACTCAAGGACTCCTTCTTCCCACGGACGATACGGGATAGCAACTGCAGGGTTATAGTTAGCAAAAATTCCACTTGCCACCCTCAGTGTCTAAAAAATAATTAGTTGTATTTAAATGCATGCTCTTCCACTAACCTTATGTGTTTCGCTATAATAACCTATTCTTTCCGAAGGACCTCATTCGTGTTCCGTTCATCTGTTTTTAAGTCTCCCTTTCAATCCCTCGTCCCTCTCCGCGGGGGCAAATTCCTGCTACCTGCAACGTTGGGTCGCATTCCCTGCCTTTTAGGGTCACCTCGGGGGATAGAGTGTTTCGTGTTGCATTTTCATGTGGTAGTGATGTTTCAATTTCTTGCTTGTTGTGTCCTGGCTTCCGTGTTGTAGGATGGCTTTCGTGCTGCATCATGGGGTGCAGTTTTTTAGTTGTTTTGCGGTATATGTGTTTGCATGAGTATTGGATGAAGGGATTTTTGCATGAGTGTGTGCGCTGCTGTGGGTGTAATTTTCCGTGTTGTTTTTTTGCATGTGGTATTTTTCTTTTTTACGGTTGGTGACCTAACACCCCCCGCCACACGCCCTTGCGGCGGCTTGCGGGGTATTATGTAGATGTAGATGTAGATGATGACTTGTGCCGTTTTATTCTCTATTTCAAGAATGTTTTAGGCAGCTATCATCTGTGCAGGGTTATCATTTGTGTCAGTATAGGTGCATCACAGGAATGGAATGTTAGAATCCTCTCTCCCGTAAGCTGTTAACACTGGAATAACTCCTTTCAACCCGCGTATTTGCGACCCCAGGTAATCGGGTGAAAGGCCCAGTTGGGCATCGAGATACCGGTACCACCCATAAACCCAGACCGTATTCTGACCTATAGTATCCAATAAATCTTTTCTTGTCAAGATACCTTTGGGCCTATTATGTGGTGGGAGCCATCACAGTTCACGTTCTCAAAAATAAAAAGACTGCCATTGGAGTATAAAATATTACTAATAGAACTCCCGGGTACAGGAATATGTTTTTCATCCCGAAATTCAGGAGATTTTATATAAATATTCAAGTCACATTATATCAGTTTCGTTAGCACAATGACGGTTACATTACTCATCTGCCTACAGTTAACTCTTGAGAGTATATAATTCAGAAGAATCTTCGGGAAAATTACAAATGTGTGAAATACCAATTACTATGTCGCGGATTCCCTCGAGTAGGATTTTTCTGGGAGACGGAAATTACATGGTCTGACTCGATTACCAGATTCACTCTCGGCGTGAATAGACATTAGCTTGACCAAAGGTTCCCTGGCTAAACTAAATACAGAACAGGCAAAAAGCACTAGCAGGCTACCAATTAATATAAATACTATTTCAAAATTCCGGATTTTATTTAAAAGATGTAATCTATTTTTGATTTGGTGTAATTTTAGTTTAAATTATTCCAACACAATAGAGGTATGAGAAGTGATGAATAATTTTTTTCAAATTTCAGTTAATTTTTAGTCTTATCACAATTGGGGTAAACAGTTTTTTATTTTCTACAACCAACAATTCTAGTTTCAAAAAATTACATGAGAATACATTTCAGCGGAATATATAAATTTGCAATAGGATATACGTACAAATAAGTGTATCGATAAACTTGAGAAAACTATGAAAGTCAAATTACACATTATACATTTGTAAATGCCAATTAATCCATAATGAGAGCATAGACACATTGGCCTTAAAAATAGGAATGGCTATTAAGCGTCAAACATCTGAATTGCCTGATGATCCTAATAATATGTGATCAATTCTAGAGTTGGTTTGGCGAAACTCTCTACTCCATTCCTCTATTGGAAAACCACTTCGCATCTTCATATTTCTTCCCTTTCACGAATACCTTCATTTGATTCATGTTTGCTGTGAAGCGTCTCGCTTTTCAGGCTGCCCGGTTTCGGATTTTTTTTCCAATAAATCTATTCCTTCGGTGTTTCTTCTCACGTTCGACTTCATCTTTCTTTCTCTATTTTCTTCGTAGATATTCTTCATCATTCAGTCAATCCTTCAAAATGATTTTGGCACAACATTTCCACTGCTTTCAATTTTTTTCTCTTCTACTGCAATCTTACGTAAAACACATCTGGAGTAAAGTCAACTCCATAAGCATTTATTGGCAAAATACTATACTTTATAATTTTGATTGTTACAATTTGAACTTTCAGTAAAATTTTCTTTCTGAAGAAAGACTTCTTGCACTACTTCCTTTCAGCTTTTTCTTTACTGCCAACAACAAATCTATTACATTTCTGGCTTCAGATTCAGGTCGCCCAGTTGTGTCGCCTTCTGAGCATTTATTCAAATTGCTGCATCAATTTTGTTTTATTTTATTTTCAGCTGCTGCTTCTTAATCATTGTCTCCTATTTATCGATCTTCCTCATCTAATTGCTAACATCGCCTTGCATTCTCCACTTCAGTCCAATCTTCAGCAAACGCCCTTTTGTTAAAGAATATCCAGCCTATTGCTGAATTACCGTTCCCTTTATTTATTAATTTATTTACGGAGGATGAGAAAATGGACGTCGGTTCACACTGTTTACTCACTCCTTTCTTTTGGCTCATTCCCCCCCATGCTCAGACCGGATTTGATAATATCGTCATCCTTATATTAGTCGTATTCTGTGATTTAAAGACCAACATCTATCTGTCCTTTCAATTTTAATTAAAACTCATGACCGGAAGAATAAATAACAACTCTAAAACAGTTCCCAGCATATATTTGTGGAAGCTTAGCTTGATTTGCGAGAAGTACGTTGAACATAGAGGTGTGTATAACAGTTAACTGCTCAAAATCTGAATCATTTTACATTGAATTCCGGATAAATGAAAATATTGAATGACTAAATTCAAATATAACGAGTCATGCGATGCATTTCAGGCCCAACAGATCCAAACAAATGGGAGAATACAAGCGTTTGTAAATTAAAGCAGAATCTTAGTAAATGGCAGAATTTCCTGCGGAAGAATTCATTAGAACCTTTCAACTAGAATACCGTCCGTGCATCTGCTGAGAGATGGATAATCGCTTCCTCCCAATGGTCGTGTCAATGTCGTAGTTAATGCGGGAGGCGCGCGGCTACCGACTGAGTCAATTACCATCATATAGAATACGAAGCAGTTGAAGTTGGGCGTGCGGTTGCGTGGAATAGAAGGGTTGAGTGAAACCTGGGTCGGCAACAAACCTCTCATATCGTATTGCGGCAGGGGCTCCACCAGTTGGCAATCTACCAGACGGAACACTCACCGCACTTGAAATACTCTGTTCCCGGAATGGATACGAGGAGACTGGTCCACAAATGAAAAATTCAATGTTCGATTTTCGACACATAGGTGGGCAAAAAAGACTCGCCTGAAGCAATACTCTTGTGTCCAAGAGTATTTTTCATTTCTTTTTAACATTTTTTAATCAAGTTTGCATGACATAGACTTACTTCTGTAGCCTTACTACAGAAGCACTAATCCTATTATGAAGGAGTGATGGTTACACGTGAATTATTTCGATTAGCTCTTGGCAGATATAACAAATTTGAAGTATTTTTCCTTTGAGTGTTAAGTTTTCTTACTGATATTGATTTTTAGGATGTTTTATATCAATCTAAAAAGTGCGAGGACCTCATTTTAACTCAGAAATGTTAAAAAACCGAGAGTAAGTGCATTCATTTATCCATTCAATGAATTCTACCTAGTTAAAGTAGGTTTTGGATGACCCCTAAGGACTGACACATCAGGAGTACTTCTTAATTTACCCTACATTGTTTCCTTAATTTATCTATAACTTCCATCTGCATTGTGAAAATCCAATCATTATTCGTCCTGTAGTTCGATATTTCCTCCTCCTAATTTTTCTGCCTTCCTCAGATTTCACCTTGTAGCTTACTCTCTTCTTCCATCATATTTAGGACTCCGCTTTCGTCAAAATTAATTTTTACATTCTATCCAAATTAATTTTTACATTCTTCTCATTACCCACACCTCTAATCTCAAAATACGCGAATACATCTTTTCTTAATTGCCAGGTTTCAGATCCGTAAAGGACTACTCTCCATGTGCAATACCTCACTAGTCTTTCCTTCCAATTTTTCATCATATTTATTAAAACGTATCTGCGATAAAAGACACTCTCTTGTTTCCCAGCATATCACGGCTGACCCCGATTCTCCCTCCGGTATCCTTAAAGATTTCGAATAATTCCCCTGTCCCTCCATTCTGCTTATACTCGTATATTCTCCAATGAATCCATCAACTTTGAAAACCATACTCGTTCAAACGGCTTCTGAAAGTCTACCAAGCACACAAATATTTTCTGGTATCTATCCGATTTTCCTGTCTGTGAATGTTTTCATTGCTGCTATGGCGTCATGTGTTTCTACCCTCTTTCTAGAGCCCAAGCTGATCTTCGCCTGGTAAGTCGTTTTCACTATCACGTAATCCTTCTTTGATGACTCTCAGAACTACCTTTGCTGCACAAGAAGTAAACTTCTCGGCATTAAGTCTTCACATACTCCCGCTTTACTATTCATTGGGATTAGGTTCGAAATTCAACTAAAAAAAACCTATGGCCAAATTCTTTCTTCTTAAATAATGCGTATAATTTCAAAAATTTCCTTCCTTCCACTTTTTTTTATACGAGGGTAATCCCAGAAGTAACTGACCCAACAAAGAAAAAGACATTTTGGAAAAAAATGTATTTATTTTCCAACTTAATCTCCTTTCAGCTCTGTACACTTTTCCCAGCGATGTTCAATTAGTTCGATACCCTTTCTATAATAAGAGCTGTCTTGTTCCTCAAAATAGCCATTAACTGCCAACATCACTTCTTCACGGTTGGAACATCTTTGACCACCGAGCCATTTTTTCAAGCTTGCGGACAGAAAATAATCCGAGGGGGCTAAATCTGGTGAAATACGGTGCATGAGGTAGCAATTTAAAGTTTAATTCAAGGTAGTCGGTGAAAATTATTCCACACGCATCCCAAAAAACCGACGCCATGACTTCGCCTGCAGTTGAAACGGTCTTCGCCTTCTTTGGAGGCGGTTTTCCCTTTAGATCCCATTGTTTTTATTGTTATTTTGTCTCGAATGTGAAGTAATGGACCAATGTTTCATCCATGGTCATGAAACGGCGCAAAAATTCTGCTTTCTTTCCGTAAACTTTTGCTAGACACTCAATTGAAACATCTTCACGACACTGGTTTTGCTCGAGTGCGAGCTAACGCGGCACCCATCTTGCACGCCGCCACTTCATGCCCAAATAGTCAGTTAATATTCGATGTACTGTATTTTTTGAAATGCCTACTATGTCTGTTAGCTCGCCTACTTTCAGTTGATGACCACCCTGTGTCACTTTATGGATTTTCTTCGTCGTTTCTGGAGTCAACTCGTTTGGTTGACCAATGCGATGCTCGTCTTGACAGCTCACACGACCTCGTTTAAACTCTGCTACCCAATATTTTACTATTGTAAACGAAGAGGAAGATTCACTCAGAGTAGAATCCAGTCAGCTTTTATATTGGTTGGGCTGAGGCCTTTCAAATAAAAGCATTGTATCAAATCAGGATTACTAATTTTCTCCATTTTCACAAATTCACGGTAAACGTTCACTATTGATGGCTACCAAACAAATACTAAACAACGTGGCGTCTTTAAACTTAAAACATATGCTTTATAGATAGCTTACTCTCTAATACAGTAATATTTTTCAAACAACTACCACCATCTCTGGGTCAGACCGGGTACTTCTGGGACCACCCTCGTATTTTTTAGCAAACCATCCATGGACATTACCTATTCCTTCAGCCTCATCTAATTTGAACTTATTGAACGTTTTTTCCTCCCAGCATCTGCTATTTCTTGGCCTAAACTCCTTCCGTGTATATTTCACTTTCCTTTTTACTTCTTAACTGGCTTAACTGGTTCTATTATCGTTACCATTAAGCTATTCTACATTTTCATGCCTCATTCCGTAAAATCCTTCTCCCTCCATTTATGGCTTCTTTGTGTTATCATACAGAGTTGGTGAATATTTTTCTTTGATACATCGAAACAGTTCACTAACATACTTATAGTATAGCGCTTCTATTTTTCCTCGCTCCATATCCTCCCACTGATGTTTTCCCATATCTTATTGACCCTATTACAACCTCGAATAAGTTTATTATTTAAATATCCGCACATTCTTGGCCCCGTTTCCGTGCTAACGTTCTTTCATTCAGCTTGTTAATCATCTCTCCAATGATATATGGATTCTCTTAGTGTTCACCATTCCTACTGTTTCCTTTGCTTTTCATTCTGTCCAATTCTTATATTCAATCTAAATTTCCCTAACTATTTTCATTCCCCTATTCTTCTTCGGATTTTGATTAATATTTTTCTTGGTTTCCTTCTCTTTACTTCTTTACTCTCTTTAAAACTTCAAAATGCCACTAAGGCACTCTCCGAACCCTTCTATTCTTTGAATTTTTAAGTAGTATTTCATGGCAACTACATTATGATCCAAGTTTTCATCCACCCCAAGTACGTTGTGTGAGCGGATGGCGTTATTCCTAAATCTATATCTAGCCATTCATCAATCTAACTGGTGCCATCTGTTTCTTCCGGCATTTTCCATGTCCAACTACGTCTTTGATGGTTTTTGAATCAGACATTAGTTATATGAAACCATTTAGCTGAAGAAACAAAGTTTCTTTTATTCCGCAATCTTTTCTAATTCCTGAACCATACTCTCCTACTCCTCTCTCATTCCTTCTTCCCCCAACACCGCGTGCTAATCACAATTTGGTGTTTTTTTCCCGATACATATTACCAAAAATACCAAATATTTTTTCTCGTTGATTATAAAAATTTCCTACTTCTAACTCGCGGTGACTTCTTGTCGGCATGTAAAGCTGGATTACCACTACGTTCGTCAAGCCTACGTTTGTCTCTATCTATAGGATTATTTAACTCACCAGCTCTATAATCATTGTCCTTCTCTTCAGTATCCTATTCAGTGCTACGGCCACTTTAGATTTACTCATCTCCCTACCACTATTAATTACTATATATCCATTTACCAAGTAATCCCCGTTGTCTCTCCACCTTGCCTCACCAAAACTACATTCCATGCCCCCCTTCTAACCGCTTCGGTCCTATTCTGAGTCGTCTCTTTCACTGCTTTCAATTCGGTTGTGCAAGGGTCTCGTGTGATGACAATGCGGGGGCTTTTCCTCCCCCTACTACCGAGCGCGACACCCGACTTAGTGGGCCGTGCACCATTGTTATCAAGATTCATTGTGTCTTTGTTTACGCTCATATTATAAAGGTAAAGATAATTGAGGTGGTTTCCCTCTACCTTCCTCAATAGTGTTTTTGACGTGACACCATCACCTAAATAACTACCACACTGGGGTCACACGCTTTTTAGCCATCTCACTTAAGAATAGACACTGCGCATACTACCTCTCGTCAGCCCTCTACCCTTCGAGCTATCTGGCCTGAGTGACCCCTAGCAGGAGAAATTATTACTGCTCTAGCAGATAAAACAAGGGATAGAACGTAACACGTCAGCCTATTTATCGCGTCAAGGTTGTGATCTATGGGAGCGATACGATGAGATAAGTAAGTGTAATATGGTTAGAAATTCTTAGAATATACAGACTATCCATACTTTGGGTTCTCGCTTTCATTATGATAAATAAAATATCTCAAGCCATTGGGTTAATTGTTTTATTTTTTTAAACTTTCAATAACTGCAAATTTCCTGTTACTCTACCAAAATTTTTCCATTAAATTTTCATCTCCCCATTAAAGACCTTTAAAGAGTTATTTTCCCAGTCAAATCCAAGTGGATTTTTTGAAATCGAACCAACCACCTTTAAGTGTTTCACTGTGGAAGTATATTGCAGAGAGCTAGCTAATTGGTGGGTTGTCGAACAGGAAATCATGGTAACGATTTCATAAATATTTCCTCGATCATCATCATACAAAAAACACTAATTTGCGCCGTGATATGTTTTATTTACTCGCGTTTTGTTGCCTAGGTGTCACATAATAAATGTTTCCTTTTGTTGATAATGGCGTTGATGGGGATCCATTTCTAATAAACCTTAAACAGATATTCCTATTGGAAGCCATTTGACAAGAGGAGACAAACAATCCTCTCGATATCTTTGGATCCAAAACAATTTTCAATTCTAGATTATCGATAATTTGGTCCGGTCCAATGGCAATGTAAATGTTCTCGACTGCATTACCCGTGTCGATGGTAGGAGTGGGACAGGCCCTGCTGTCACTCCCGGAAGTAATGGGTATGGAACAAATGCTCGTGGAAGTGATGTTATTCTCGTTTGGAAACCGTTATGCCCAGTTCTAACCTAATTGAATAGGTCTCGTCGGTTTACAAATGGTGTTAAGTGATCCAGCGTTTAATTAATATGGTCATATAGGCGAGATGCAACACGTTCGCTCAGTGCGTTTCCCAGGAATTTGTGCTCAATGATCCGTCCATGGTAATTTGGCATTTAACGGCATGCAAGAAACCCTATACAAAATGGAAATGTTCAATGAAAGTATACGTGTACGATGAAATTACTCGCAAAAAGGTCGGTATTTTATCATTTTTACGGATATGTGCGTCTTAAAGCTCCGCTATACATAGGTACCTACGTCGTTAAGTTAGAGACAATATTGCTGTTCACATAATGCCCAGGTTAAACTGTGGGTACATTTGATTGCAATTCAAAGAAAGGGAAACTAATGAAGACGCGCTCAAAATGCAAAGATTGCAGCTCGGCATGAAAAAATTCAGCTTAAATTTAGTAAGAAATATCTTCTATACAATAACTTGTAATTTTATCAACAACCAGTGCGCAGTGAAAAATGCCGACAGTGGTGAGCGGATATTAGGTACCGCGAAGCTTGAGGTCATTTATAGTGCTCACATAAAAAGAAAACCTCTGTATCTAAAGACCATCATCTATTATTGTGGCACAACTGGTTACTGCAAACATTTTATTGGTCACAGTTTATCAATGGGCTTTCTCCTGTGCCAAGTTGCAGAACAGGATGAGATGTGATTTGTTTGGCATAATTCAGTTCCCTCACAGCATCGTTCTCACCTCACCAAGCTATTGGTGTGGCCTCTTCCATAATGGTTTGAGTCCAAGTTTGCAGGCACACTGTTGTTACAGTGCGGTGATCTCTCCACCAATCAGAGGAAGGGATTCGTACCAGAACACGCCCGCACACATCGAACTCCTTCCGCCTGATTAGCTACAGGATTTTCCAGGATGTCAAGGGATTTATCGCTACTCTTTGTAGAGGTAGATAAATAAAAGAGGGAAAAAAATTGTTCCAGGAAAATTCCCATTTACCTTGCGCAGTATTGTTTTCATAAGCAGTGGAAGGCAGAGGTTGGAGTTCCCTGAATGTGATAATGCCGAAGACTTGGGTGTAAGACTTCAAGCAAGAATGCGCTGGCACTGCGGAGGTTTAAAGGCATTACTGGAAGTGATTTACGAGGGAGAAAATTATTCAGCCACATGAGATACTCGGGGAAATTCATTCAAGGGATTTATTCTCCGACCTTTGGTGGCTGAGCGCACACCTAAATATGAAAGTGTTAAAGCAAACGCCCTTTCAGAATAAAAATATGCTTAAAATTTTGTTTCATTATTATGACTTGCTGAAATTTTAGCAGCTAATAATATTAAAGCATCATATATATATATATTTATATGCAAACGTTATCAAAATTATGCACATATATTTCAACTTATATATGTATATGTATTTATTGCGAATAATGTTTTTACCTTAGTACAAGGATGTGAGTGCGTACTTTTATATTGATTTAAGTATCGTATGACGATATTTTCCAATTACAGTACACGCTTTCCTTTGATTGAATCGCTTAATCCTTTATTTTCGTAGGAAGTTCTGCTAAATGATAGTATTTGGTGTTCGCTGAATTGAACTTTAACGTGTAAGTACATTTTACTGCATGTGCATATAATATATATACAGTTTGTTTAGGACGAGATCGATACAAGTATTATAAAGGTTAGTTCCACCAAAATTCTCTCAGAATTCCACGAAAACGTCATTATTTCCATGCTCCCACAAAAAATTAATTTCCGCAACAGAGAAAATGATAACAAACTTCCAAATCCACAATTTATTCGGTTGAATCAAAGTTATACATATAAGAATCCAATAGTGGAAAACAATATTGTATCCAAAACCAATTATATTAAATGGGAGCGAGGAAGTTTGAACGCAAGAACACAACTTGACAATGGCCAATTAATGTCAAGGTTGGATGAGACGACGGGAGATGTGAAGCGGAACAGTTAAGAGAGAGAAGTGGGGAAGAATGAAGGCGGCAGGGAGGGAGAAGGAAAGGGCTAGAGAACGAGGAAGAGAGAGCTGCAGACTCTTAAACATATCGAGCCACCGTGAAAGCAACAAGAATAAGGACGCGACAAAAACTGCAGCCGAGCGAAAAGAATCGAAAGTATGCTCACTAAATGGCGGAAATGAGAAAAAGGGAGGATGTCGGAAGGAGGATCGGGAGGAAATGACGCAAGCGAAGAGGGAGGAGGGAGCGACCAAAGGGGGAGGCTTCGGTCTGCACGGGGGTCGGCGGAGGATGAAGGGAGGGATTGAAGGGAAGGAGGGGGTGAAGGCTTCTGTGCGGGGTCGCCGGGACCGATGAGGGTGGGCCGGGGCCGTGATTAACGGGCAGGGATCGGGGATGTGAGGGTGGAGGGGGATGGAACGAGAGCGCGGCGGGAAGAAGAAGAAGGGCGTGGAGGAGGAGAGTGGGATCGGAAGGGTGATCTTGGGCGGTGAAGTGTGGGGGAGGATTTTGTGTGGCGACCGGAGGTTGGGGGGTGGGATCCGGGTGAGGGGTGGCGGCTCTCGGGTAAGGAGGCTGGACGGGCAGCAGGGAAGATGTCACATCGTTACCATGACAATAGGAGATGAGATTCCTCGACCAACCCACTTCAAACCTCCCCTTCCGAGGCATCCACCACCTAACCAACCAACCCCCTTCCTCTTTCCCTCGATCCTGCTCCGTATAACCCCCCACCATATAACT
Organism: Hetaerina americana; assembly: GCF_022747635.1. NCBI lineage: Eukaryota > Metazoa > Arthropoda > Insecta > Odonata > Calopterygidae > Hetaerina > Hetaerina americana. Next base: position 46,386,797 of record NW_027286874.1, read on the forward strand.
CACCCCGCCATCCGGCCCTTATACCCTTTCTCCGTCTCCCTCTCCCTCCATCACGATCCTCCTCGCAGGGAACGGCTCCTTCTAGCGTCCAACCCCCTTCCCCACGCGTTCTTCCCTTTCGCCCCGCAGACACCACATTCCCTCGCCCCGCGCCCATTCCCCAACACCCCGCCGAAGCCCTCCTTCCCTCCCCCTTCTCGCACCCGCTCTCCATTCTTCAAAGTCCCCTCCGACGCCACACCGCAACCCGTAATGGCCCTCCGCGGACCAATGTACTAATTGTTCCGTTCATCCCCGACCCCCCTGCCTCCCTCCCTTCTCGTTGTCCTCAACTCCTTCCCTTCTCATTCATCCCCTCACTCGGCTTCACCATCTTCCCCACCATTCGGGTCCCTGGCTCTTCACCGCACCCACCCACTCGGCGTGATGAGACACCCGAAGCCACCCAACCTCCACCCTCTCACCCTCCCTCCTCTTTCACTTACCTCAGTTTGGATTTTCCAACCTACCATCCAATCTTCCGACGCCATCGTTTTCTCAGCATCCTCCTACTCACTTCAGCTTCCTTCTCTTTCCGTATCACTCTCTCCATCCACTTAATGTATTCTCCTTCCGCCTTTTAATTTTTCCACTTCCTCTCCACCTTTCACTTCCTTTTTCTCTCTAGTACTCACTCTTCTCTTTCCCCACTTCCCGCATCCTACGGGCCGCGCTCTTGGTGGATGGACGGCGACTCAATTTACCCTCACATGAATTCGTTTGCCTGCCTAATTGCGGTCTTGCTCCTCTCCTCTTCACCCGCTCTCGTTCTCGTCCCCTCGTTATAGAGGTGCCGGGCCCTCGTCACTTCTCGGCCTCGGTGGCCTTTGAATGTCTTTTCTCCCTTTCTTTTTCTCACTTGGGTCAGTCTTCCTACCCTGCCGACCATTATCCGACTCCTTCCTCCGACGGCGTCATCCTTCCTACCCGTTCCTCCCCCAGTCGTGTTTCCCCTCACCCCAGCCCCCGCCTCAGTACCTTAGCAAGTATTTCCACCTAAACGCTTACTGCTTCTGAGCGGCTAGTTAGCATACCGCACATACCTCCAGGTCCCAGTGGACCCTAGGAATCTCTCTCTGGTGGTCTCAAACATGCTGCTCCCCTCGCTGGTTCGTGAGGGTTTGGTACTTCGGTATATTTTCCCTCATATGGTTTTGATTCATTCAATTCGTTTCACGCACCCTTTTAATCGGTAATTTGATGACCGAAATCTCATATCCAATTTAATATAGGCAGGGTTTAACCATAACATTTCTTAACCACGAAATCTCATAAAAAGACTTCGGCAATTTAAAAGGTATGCACAATGTTCAAGATTTTGGGTACTTCCGTACTGTCTCATAGGACGGTATGTTAGACTTTATTCCCTTGTTATTGCTGATTGTAAATATGCATTAAAACCTTTAAAAACTTAACTCTAAATGTGTGATCATTGTAAAGATTTGAAATAATGTTTTAAATCTGCAAAAATAATTCATAAAGAAAAGAATAGGTTGTAAATAAAATAGAGACACAGGAAACCACGTAACCGTTTGCTCCTTGAACCAAAGTATCCGGCTTTTTGGAGGCCTAACTTCGAAGTTTGAAAAGACCTGCGAAATTGTGATATCTTTTGTGACGCATGAAATCCACAATTCAAGGGGCATTAAAATATTCGTTAGATCGGTAAAGTGCTAACATTTTTAAATTTATCATACTTTTAAAGTTCAATCACTGGCGATTAACCTGTCACTTTAATTAATTTCATAATAAAGTTAGTGCATACGATTATCCATTTACTGAAATTTTAGGAAACCAAATGAAAATGCATAGGAGGAAATTCAGACAGTGCTCCATTTCTATCCTCTGAAGTCCAGGACTTGTTTTATTTATGCAAAAAAAACCACTCAATACTTCGCACGAGTATCCGTATTTTTCTGAATCTTAGCATTCATGCCTATTTACGTCTGTTATTCAAGTGTATATGCAAGCTTAAGCAACGAATTTAGTTCCAAAGTTAACAATATGATTTTTAAAGGAACGGATTTAGTCGACATTAGGAGATATGCTGACCTCGACCACTTATTCTATGAGAATGATTTAAGATAAGTGAGAGATGAAAGATGAAAAATACCTCAAACTAGCGAAATTCAAAAGTACCGATAGCAAATTTCCAATCGAATAACACGAAAGAGAGTTTGTGACGGCACAATCTGCAGCTTTCACGTGTACGGTTTATTTATGGATTGAGGATCCATGTCACTCTTTTCACGTCATCGCGGAAAGGTAAAAAGAAAAATATTAGCTATTACCGGACTTTGCATTTATCCATGATAAACAAGCTTATATGGGGCGTCATGCTTATACGAGGCGTTCTTCCCTCTAAACTGTTGGAATACATTGCCTTTGTGCATTAAAGGTTCTATTCAAATACGGATATATGATGAAAACTTGATAAGAGAGAAATTAAAACCTTTAAAACAATACCTATAATCTTGTTTAGACCGTTACGCTACACTTTGTTTCATAGCCAAGCGCTATTTTAGCCAACTTTATGGCTCAGGCTAATATCTTTCCAGCATAAAAACGATGAAAACTCGATAAAAGCTGAATTGATTTTTTCAATAATTCCAATTACACAAATTGGATACCACAGCGCAGTGCTTTTGCCAGACAATAAAGCGATAATTTTTTGCAACCTTCCCATTTAAAAAAAAAGGTTGCAACAGAATGCACTCAAATTCGTGATTTAAAAACTTAATTCAGGATGAAATCACTCTTTTCATAGTTTTCAAAATTCACGGCAAATGTACAGTTTATTTTACGTACTCGGCAGTGGAGAAAATCAAAATTTAAAATGACCTATACACTTTCGTCACCATATATATTGAATTTTTCCCATCTAGAGCCAACGTCATTATTTAATTGACTGGAATTTACAGAATACGCGCGGACAACAGACTTTACTGCAATACACGTGCCTATTTTGATTTTTTGCATGCTTATTTATCCATCTTTTACGAAAAGACGAATCGGATTTACAATACCACACTATTTGAATACATAGTCGCCTCCTCCATAAACAAATTACGATCAATATAGTTTTTATTACTGTTCATAGTTTATATTCTTCATATACCTCGGAGGTGACACCACCGAGCTCCCTCTGCTTCACCAAAGATAAGCAACTTTTTGGGCATAGGATCGTCCTGAGAAATAGTAGGCCGCACAGGTAAAGAAACTGACCTTGCAACCCGAGCGTGTGAACTCCACACCCTGATGGGCTTAGCATTAGTTTCGCTCTAACCTCACCTATCAAAACCAACGAGTTGAAATGCGGTTTATCAATCCAGCTACGGATATATAATGAACACTTGATAAGAGAAAAATTAAAAAATTTAATTTGAATAATGAAACCCTAATAATAAACCCATAATATGAAACCCTAATTTGCAGGCATTGGGTTGGGTTTATAGAGAAAGGGGCGAGAGCTTGACATGTGGACATGTAGAGATTTTGTTCAAATCCCTCGTAATTATTTTGTCGATGAAAAAGGGAAATGGCATTGACGTTCTGCATTAAATTCTTTATGAAGTTATATTATGACTTTATACGGCAATGACGAAGGCGTTAAAGAGGCATGGGACGAACTGCATATGGGAATGAAAGTCGGTGTGCAATTGATAAAACCAGTTAGGTTTGCTGATCATCAAGTTTTAGTATGTCAATCAGCCAAGAGGTTGCAAGCATGTTTGAGTGCATTGGAAAGTCAATGCGATATATATAGGGTGAGAAATATAAATGAATGGGAAATATAATAAATGTAAATTAAACAAAGGCCCTGTGACTTTCTAGAAAGAGAAAAGGCTAAGCTACACGTTACAATAGGAGGACAGAAACAAAAGCATGTGGAACAGTTTACGTATCGCTGGAAATGTTTTGGACCGAAATGGTCAAAATAGTAGGGGCGTAAAGAGAATATTTGCATTAGGCAAAGAAGCTTTCACAGGGAGGAAATTAATAACAGGGATTGGTTGAATAAGAATTTTAAGACGAGGCTCGTTAAAACTTTGAAATGCAGAGCAATTATGGCACGGAGACAGTCATTGAAGCAGGATGATAGACAGATTGGAGGCTTTTGAAATGTGGGTGTGGAGAAGGATGGAGAAGGTAAAATGGCCCGAAAGGAAAACAAATGAGGAAGTACTAGGTTTGGTGGGCGAGGAGAGGGGTTTGTTGGGAGAAATCCTATGGAGGCAGGAAAGATAGATGCGTAGCCTTTTGCTTGGCAATGGGATGTTACAAACAGTGATAGAGGAGAGAATGTTAGGCAAACAAGGAAAACATGAATGGGGTGGGGATATTGGATGGAATAAAGGGAGGAAGAAAGAATGCGGAGTTGAAGAGGGGATTATTGTGAGATAGTCTATTGGGTTGGTTCGCCACGAGAGACAAAGGGATTATCGCTGTACCGTTTGGTAGCTTGCGTCCATCCAAAACCTACCTTAATAGGTAGATTCCCAATAGTAATTATAATTCCTGTGAGGTCTCGAGATTGGTGCTCTTTGCCCGTTGCCTGATGTGGATTGAAAAGATTCCGGTTAAGATAGGAAAAGATACTGTTATGATAATTTCATATGACGTTTCTTAAGGATTCGCTTGAAGGTAAAATATAGAAATTCTATTTTATTTTAAAGAAAAGTTAACTACCTAAAGGCTAAAATTTAAATGCACATAATGGACCTATTTCATAATTTTTATGTGGAAAACGATTAGGAGCTGGATAAGTAGTCATTAACCGACAGCTGAGACCATTTATTCCGTTAGGGATAGGGGGGTAATTTGGTGAGGGAATATTTTCAGAGAGAAGTGGGAGACGGGCTAGGCGTTACACATTTTATTGACCTGACATACAGGAGGTCGCACATTTGAATGGCCCATCCGATGGACGGCGTACTCTCCGAATAGAATCCCCAGTAGAGATATTCTTGACGAAACGAGACACCACCTAGGTCCAAACCCGAACTCTTGGGGTGGGAAGCATTAAACTAGCCACTACAACCCAATTCCTCAGGAAAACCAACTTTTTGGAGATTTGAAAGGTATACGCTCAATATACAGCATGCAAAATTGATCTGGATAGAACTAAGTGCCTGAAATCCTTTATTAATTTCCAACAAAGGAGTCATTCCTATGGACGCTGCCAGCTCACAACTCATGGGTTTTTAGGGGTTTTTTGAGTAACCGAATTTTCCCATTTACCGACATACAGTAGACTGTACTGAGGAAAGAAACTGATTCCTCGACTCTATATGTGAGAATTTTACACACCAGAGGGATTGATGCGAGGTGAATTCCACCCTCACACCATACAAAAAAGTTTTGGTCCAAGAAGAAGAGAGATCATTGAGTAAGAGCTTGTATACTCCACCGTATGCGACTTTACAAAACCATGTCATAGGATCCATCGCGAGTAAACATTCAAATATAAGTTTTGAATATGACCGATGAGCGCGGAGCTTGCTGCCTACGTAGAAGCCACACATGCAGGGTAGAAGGGACGGTATTTTCCTGTGGCACCAAACAGTTTAGCATGCCATTCTTAGCCTTCTAAAATATCGATCCGTTGAGGTTGCTCAAAAGCATCACTCGGGATTTGAATTCGGACCCTACAGTCAGTAGCAGAACGCTCTACCTACTCTGCCACTGTATGTCAATGATTTAGAATACAGAATAGTGAGTCAAATAATAGAACCCAGTGCACGTGGTCCATGTGAATGTCAAATAGATTTAAGAGGTCATTTTTTCCATGAACGATAAGAGATCAGATTAATGCTGTCCAACAAGCCAGGAGGGAAAGGTGTTTTAGGTCAAGGGTAGTTTACCTGTAGTGTGTAGCCACCCTCTGCCACATCCCCTTGTGATGGCTTACAGGGTACTAAGTAAAATAACTAAACTTATCCATAGTAATAGAATTAATGATATAGATATCATGGCAACATAACACGCCATGCGACATCACAAACAAACGCAGAAAGGTAAAATATTCAAACCAAACATGAGGCATTGATATTTTATTAGATTAAGGGGAAACGATGACTCGAAAATTTATCATGATTAATTTAAGTATACATATGTGAATCATGCTGTGCCAAAATCATTTTTTTTAATTCTTAAGAAAGTACTGTAACATTTATCAAACAAAATGACATTTGGTGAATAGAAAATAAAACCTGAATGTAATATAATGTTTTCTGAGGGCCGAGTTTGATTTTAGTAAGTATAATACAATTTGAAGGCTGCACTACTTCCAGGTAATGCATATTAAGTTGCAAATAATAAGGTTCGCCATGGATCTAGATACAAAAAAATCGTGTGCAAATGTTTTATATAGATAGATGTATGCAAAATTTGTTCCATTGACGTATGTCTTTGCCTTAGTGGAAGTTATTTTAAAGAAAAAATCAAGGAATACTTATTAATGAAGTCTGGAAGTTAAAATGGTAATATTCATACTTTGAAAATTATCAGAATCACTGAGCTATTTTTGCTTACATTTTAGTTGGTCATTAGGACTTATTATTGACACTTGGCCATTCACCCCTGTAGCGATATGGACGGTGATATTTCAATAGAAATTAAATAAAAATTTCAATAATAATAAAACTTGAGAGCACCACAGTGGTTTTTCACTAAAAGGATTGTCGAACAGTTGATGAAAGTCATTTTAAATTATTATGACATACATATTTTAAATTATATACATGAATAACGATACCGCTCTTTCAGAGAACTTAACCTGGATTGATTGACCCACTTTAAAAATTGGTTGATCTTTATTACGACCGTTTTCACTGTTCCGTTTTTAACTGTTTAATTTTATCTCTTTAGAAAACAAACTGTTATTAATGTGATGATCAATAAGATGAAACAAAATAGAATTGTCTCGTTCAGTTTACCGATTAGTATTCCGCCATTTAATAGTGTTATACTTGTATCTTAAATGAGTATTTTAAGTATCAATTTGAAGTATAAACTTCAGAACTTAGAGCATTTTTCCCTGAAAGAATTTTTTCCTGTTTCCATTATCACACAACTTATATAAAAAGTATTTGTTTCTCAGAATAGGAATGATTTTAAAAATGAAAAATCTTATGTAATCCCATGGTATGTAATATTTAATCTTCCTCCATAACGAATTTTGAGGGAATAAATTTATCTGCGTAGATGGGTAAGTGGGTAAGGTAGGTGGTAACAAAAGGAAATAATATACAAAAAACCACATTAGTCATCTGGAGAATAGGTTATCACGGATGCCCGGCATTTAAGATCAAAATAACCGGATCAGATCACGCTGCAGAGGAATAAATTGCATGCAAAAAACGCACGCTTCTAACTCTAGACGGTAGCACCTGAGGCAGTGACCGCTATATCTTACTTGACATCACAGCCATGCAAATATTGGAATACTAAAACGTGCTCTAAACAACTAAGGCTCAGCAACGATGCGCCAGTGATAAATATGATTTTATGGCCACCACTCCTTAAAAGACCCACAGGGGGTCAAACGTTTGCAGCAGCATACATGGCTATTAAATCATTTTATAGTTCACCCCATCACCCCACTTCAAAAGCTATTTAAGGTAACCTGTATTAATAGTATACGAACGCGTGATTCACTTCTACCACCTGAGGTCAAACGGTAAATACAAACATTAGGACGATAATATTATCATCTCTTTTCCTGCAATTAATGGAAAACATTCGTAGATGGGTACATCCTCGACTGATGCCATACTGTAACATTTTTGTTCGAGAAGGTAAGCAGAGCGAGGTTAGCAAATCCATGTTATTTATATGGCGTGCAATACAGCCATATAGTGTTTATTAGCATATGAAGGACAAGGTCCAAAATCGTCCAACGACAGACAGTGAGATGCATATTTTTTCTAAATCCAAATAAATACATAGTCAAGGTTGAACGACGGTATTTGGAAAAAGAGCTAATTCCCTATTTTTAAAGCATTACTATAAAAACGATTATTATTTCGACTCCTCAAACGAGGTACGGCCGTGCAGGAAAGAGTGTCTCCCTTTACGGATCTCAGATTTATTTTTGAAACTTTCTAAGTATTTCACAGTCAAATAAATTATTATTATTATCAATAAAAATACACATGTCCTGATAGACAGTGTCAGGTGGCACACAAGTCCCAAATAATCGCAAAATTGCAATATTGCAATATTGCAAAATAAATATTGCAATGTGAACAGTCATTTGAGAATATGTCATATGCCGTTTAACTGAGATACGTATGTCATATCTCGCCAAGCTACCGAACACTCACCACAATTTTGGTGCCTCGCTACTTGAATTGAGGTAAGGCATCTAATTAATATTCCCGCCCCTCTCGACTGATCGATCCCTGGTTGCGCCCCTGTTGTGGGCTCAGGGGATCCAACTTGGGTCGGATCCTCATCAATTCAGCCCACTACTCTTCCTACTTACATACTCTCCCCATCCGACGCACTACCTTGCTGCCTCCCTCGGCCCTCCCATCTAGCCTCTCGCGCCTCATTTCTTTTTCCGCGCAGAATACTCATTCCAATTCAGCCTCCTTTTCCGCTCTCCAACCATTCCATTCTTATTCGTCCCTAACCCATTCTTCCTTTTAATTCCCTGGAAAATAAAAAGGAAGGATCATCCCTTCCTACCCGTCCCTCGTGTTACCCGCAGACGCAACCCTTACCTTCCCTCCCCTCCGCACTCTCGAAATCCACATCAAGCGCCTTCCCCTACCCCACTCTCCTCCTCTCCCCCACCGCACAACCGAGCAGCATTCCCTCGAAAGAAACAAACTGCTTGTCACGCCACCCCCCCCCCCCCTCAACACCGCCTCACCCCTTCCCCAAACTCCTCGAACCATTCCCCTCTCAAGTACACCCGCTCTCGCTCCCTCCCGCTCGGTGGCATTACTCGCATTTAAATGCCGTGCTAATTTTCCTCGCACGACGCTAAACGACTTGGAGTTCACGTGGAAACTGCGATAACTTGCTCCACGTGACCCGAGCGATAGGTTCGGATGACACATTTGTGATTCATGGCAGCATGTTGAAGTAAGAGGGAGAGCGGGGAGAATAAAGCGGGGTGGGGGTGGGTGGAGGGTTGGTGGTTTGGCGCGGGGGGGGGATGAGACGGGGAGAAGAGGGGGAGAATTGGCCTGTGGAAAAGAGAAGGCTGTGGAAGGAGAGGGGGAGGAGAGGAAGTGAGGGAGTATAAAAGGAGTATGTCCGATAGAACCGAGGCTTTGATGGCTGGCGGTGCGGCCAAGTTTTGAGTGGCCCATTCCCCCTTCCACCTTGTTATGCTAATGGCATATTGCGACGGCGGGGTGCGATTGTCGAACGTCTGACGCCTCAGCGGAGGTGCGCAGTGTGCCATTTTGTTTGGACACGTGTGAGGATGGGAGGAAGGCTGCGGTTGGTGTAGTCCCTTGGCCTTAGGAGGGGCGGTGGGGTGTGGTAGATGTTGTAGTTGGGGCTGAGAGATTGAGTGATCGGGAAATATATTGTGATGGAGACGTTTATCTTCTCTTGAATTGGAAGAAATCTGCTGCAAATCTGATAACAACACCATCCATCCCACTATTATCCTAAGGAAGATACCATCGCATTTTTATGCATATGGACCGTCTTCGACTGAAGTCCTTGAAAGAGCAAGCGGAAATGTCAAATTCACTTGTACTAGCGGCATAATTTAAGGCAACAAAAAAGAGGTCAGAGGCCTGATATTAGCGATAAAGGTCGTCAGTAGGACATATAGAAGTCGTTATTCAGAATATGAGCCAATTTTACCTTACGTGAAAGAAAATATTTCTTAAGCCGCATAATTGATTCCTCCAATAATATTTTATGCTGTACATAATACTATATACTCCCTTTTATGCTCCTCTGCACATATATGCACTAATTCCTATGCTAGGCCGGGGGATGTCATTTGTCAATATATAGATGGCGCTTGTTTCATGGGCTACTATAAATAATACAGCCAACACAAGTAGCGAGTGAATATTTTTGCTGCTGGATGAATATTTTTGCTGCTGGATGAATATTTCCATTAGCATATTCAATGGTTTCTAGATCAACTTTGTGGAAGTTCATGTTCATGAAATGTAAAACAAAATGTATGTTTCCAATGTGTGTACTGTTATTTATATTGGTACTAACAGTTTCAACGCCTATACGTCATCATCAGGTACCTTGTTACAGGTATATATGTGAAATCACTTAAATTCACCTGATGTAATCAAATATTTTTAGTCTCGAGAGCCGTAAATGATTAAAACAATCGTTTTGGAAAAATATTAATTATCGAAATAAAACAGGTATGGTGCTAATGCCAACCTTACCATTGGCGAAAGGTTAAGACACTATGCCGCATACTTTGTGTTAGACATGGATCGTTTGTATACATTTATTAACGGCCGGTCATTAATTATCGGCCAGCGAAAGGGGGGCACCGTTGACTCGAGCGCCCAAGGCATTCGGGTCCCTCCCGTTGGTGGGCGGGATACGAATACCCGCCCTTGTGCATGGGATGTGGGGAGGTGTGCGGGCGGAGAGGTACTCCATACGCCATCCTTAAGTGTGACCGGTAAATATTAAAATCTAAGCGAGAGAATACTATATATAACAAAATTAACATCGGGACATGACAACGGGTGGTGTCCCAACACCCCCCGCCACACGCCCTTGCGGGATATTAAGTAGATGTAAATAGACATTTATGCACATACGTATATATACTCGTTAAATTATATATATATACTGTTTATATATATATATATATATAAACAGTAGATGTATATATGGGCCGCGGTATTCCTGGGGGTAGAGCGTTGGACTACTGACCGGAGGGTCCCGGGTCTGATTCCCGGGAAAGTCTCTGGGCACCTGCAGCTCCACCCAAACGATGTGATTTTATGGGTACCAAATCTTCCTGGGAAACCATAACTGGCACAGGGAAAGGAACTGGCCCCCCTACCCTCAGGTTCAACGGTCTACCCCTGGACTACCGGAACCCACGTATACATACAGGTATGCATCAGAACATATATGCATACAGAACTGTCCCTATATATATATATATATATATATATATATATATATATATATATACATACATATATGTATGTTAACTTTCGCACGAGAAGGGGGCCGGGCGCAAAGGGTGTCAGAGGCCGTTGTGGTGGTGGCCTGGTAGGGGGAACTTCGAACGGGAAGGGAGAGGGTGAAACGGAGGAAAAAAATGAATAGAGGGAATTGCCATGGAACTGTTCGGTCGGTTGATTTCGGCAAAGGTGAGGGGCGGGAAGGGTGAATGGTAGAGGAAATGGGGTAGATGCGGGGGAGAGGAGCCGAGGGACATGGGGAAAGAGAGAGAGAGAGAGCGAGGGCGGAAGGTACAGCGTGGGGGAGGACGAGGAGGAAGGAGGAACGAGGATAGTTTGGAGGGAAGGCTGAGGGGAAGTGGGAAGAACGGAGAGTGTGGTGGGGTGGGGTAGGGAAGGGGTTTACCCCAGGGGGAGAGGGGCAGGAGGACGGGAGGAAATCGATAATGAATGAGGAGGCGCGAGGGCAGCGAGCTAAATTACGGCCTTGCAGGGAAGCCCCAAGTTTAACAATTTCGGCCCTAGCCGCCCCACTGTCTCCCGTTCCCACACTCCCGCCCACTGTCTCCCGTCACCCTCTCTTCCACCGGCCGCCATTCTCCCGTCCCCTCTCCCAATTGTCCACCACTCCACCCTATCCCATACTCTATACCGACATACCACACTTCTCTGGCACCGTCCGCCTCCTTTCTTCCCACCCGCCATTTTCCGTGCATTCCTCCCCCAGACCCTAAGTCCCGCATGTCCTCACCTCCCTCCCTTCCCGCCACATTCAACCTATTTCCTCCCGGCATTCAAAACTCCTCCCACTCCGACGCGCTTTCTTCGACTTGTTCACACGTAACAATCTCTGGGACCATTGGACGCTCTGCCTCCCTCTCCCCCCATACCATCTTCTTCTGCTCTATTCATATCTATCGCTCGTGCCCACCTTTGTCTGCCCTTCCCTTCGTTTTCGCTCCATGCTGGAAGAAAAAAGAGGCGACCCTCCGCTCATTTTCTTACCTCTTTCTTACTTTTCCATTATTTACCGTGTCACATTTTTGAAGTTCCTCGAGCAAAGATATAAATTGAATAAAATGCTTTATTTAAAGCACTGAAATGGGGATTGAGAGTCGATTTCATCTTTCTCGGAAGAAAAATCTATCCATTTTCAATTTACATAAAAAAAGTCAGGGAATCACTCGTCTTCACTGCACACTCGGCTGAAATACTTGAGAAGTACGAAAAAATGAAACTTTTAAATATCTATTTACCATGATCGCGTAACTGTTCGATTTGGTCTATTCTATCGTAAGATACAAATAAAATATTTTGGTTACATATTCCGACTACTTTTTGTTACTTGAATCAGTACCATCACGAATGGAGAGAACAAATATTATAGTTTTTCAATCTAGCAAAGAATCTTTGCCGTAAAGGAAACTCTATATAAAAACCATTAGAACTGACTTAAATTGGATTTATTGTCACCAAAAAGATTTACCCAAGCGGGAAATAATGGTTTCTATTTTCAAAATCATTATTTTTCTTCAATATTAACCAATCTTTACTGAGGAAGAAGAAAATGAGTGTGAAGTCAAAATGATCGCGTTATGCTTTACCATAAATTAACAGATACATAAAATCCGGATTTATATGAATATTTATACGTAAATTTTGTAATTCTTTGACATTTTGAAAATCTGAGGGCAGATCAATAGGGAGTATGAGTAATAGAGGTGAGAATATTGGTGTTAGCATTAGTGAAATCAATTTATATTAAGAATACATTAATTTCTCTTTCTTAACTAGTGATCGAAAAATAATAGAAGTACGTGTATATCTATGCATGACATCATAGGAACATATGATGAACATTTAAACAAAAGTAATTAATTTTTCTGAACATTGCATGGCCAAATGTTTCCACTTATGATGAACATGTGGAAAAATTTAGCCATGCAATGTTCAGAAAAATCAATTACTTTTCCTTACAACGAACGACATATAGTAAGTCACCATCGAATGAGCAATGAGATAGTGTCTACTCTACTGTTGCATTAGATTTAATTAGATATAGTCTTCGACTGTAATCCGATTCCTATTGGCAAAACCCTATCCGACTTTTTAAATTAAAAGTCCCGTTTCTGTGGCAATTTTCTACGATTATCATGCTTTTGTGGTAATCGTATAATCTTTTTCACTTATTTCAAAATACCAAGTAAATTGACTAATCTCATGCATTATTATAAGTTCATCCAAATTACATTTCCTTTGGTCTAGAAATCATACACTAAAACAGGAGGGTTTCTTTTACCTGAATATACTCGTATTATTATATGCTAATAATTACTGACGGTGTAGACAGTTTCTATGACTACAGAAAAACAGCTACAATGCTAGTTGCAACGTATCGCTGATATTTCTTCATGCAGCAATGAAAACTGATGAACTGATTGACACGAGATGTGCTCATTGAAATAAAAGATGTGAAAATAAAGTAACAAATATTGTAAAGTGGTCCGCCCACATCACCTGACATTTTGGTGAAGGTCTGGAGAAAACTCCACCACTAGTGATACTGCAACATAATGAATGAGCAAGAAAATGTTCAATTTCGGTAAATCACAGGGCTATGTTATTAAATTTCTGATTGCACAAGACATTTTAAATTATAGTTAAAAGGAGAGATATAATTGACAACAGTACTACACGGAACAAGGCGGAAGTCTGATGTATTAGCTCGTAGCTTGGTTTAATTAGCGCCTTATCGTCTACACGTGCGAGGAACTTAATATGGGAACCTTACATGGGAACTAAATTTTATCACGTAATCACGCCTGTCATTCCCTCAGCTCAGGTGCTCATAAAAAAATACGTATAACCACTCCTTTAACCATCTAATTTATCAGCCTCAATCTTGTCTGCTTCGCGAACAAAACACGCACGGGAGCACGCAACTGCATTTGCATCGCCTTCACCCCCTCCCCCACCTTCCGGCGCTCCGCTTGCACTGTCTGAACACTCGGCGAGGGTGATTTTTAAAAATTCAATTAACCTCTTACACGGCAACCGTAATGTCTTTTTCATGCATGAACAAACCAAAGCGAGGGATAAAAAAAAAGACTGTCGGCACACGACGAAGCCCGCGCGGCTTAATGAAAGGATAACGGGGTAATGGCAAGCAGTAGAATCTTTCTTGTAGGGGAATAATTTCTTCTAACGAAATGATGAAATCCGTGGATAACTGCTGGAGGGAAAATGAAAACACGAACAAGAAAAACAAAAGCCAATGGTCATTACCTATGGGCACTTTTTCACCTCTAAACGCTCATGTATTTCAGTGAAAGATGAAGGAGTGTGAGAAAGATTAGATGAAATAATTCAAGAGCATATTTTCTCAATACAATAGGTGTCGAAAGAGAGATATACTATATCAAATGTAAAACTTTACGGCGCTAGCACAGGTTTCATATGCAATGACTAATACAAAGTTACCATCTACGTTTTTTTCATGTAAACACACACACATACTAGTATAATAAATAAATGAATATATATATATATATATATATATATATATATATATATATATATATATATATATATATATATATATATGCACACATACATGAACAAACACATTACTGGGCTACGCCCCCAAGCCCGCCTATGGTGGCCCATAACTTTGAAGGTCTCTTTGTCACTCGTTCCGCCGCCATTCATTCCAATGAAGAAAAAATAATACTTCTATGGCGCTAAAGAGTACCGCATTTGAGGAATTCTTTCCAAAATACATTTTTATTTATATCAGTACATTCCGCTGATTTCTTTGGGTGTTTTCCACACACATCGACAATGGCACGGGTGGTGAAGCGGACACTTTTCAAATAGAGCCCCGTTAAAAAAATGTTGGAACATTTTTAAAAGGTGCTCCAAATTTCGAATAGAAAAAAATTCAAGAGAAAAATATGAAGGAAGTTTACTCAATTTTCTTTCATACGACATTATTTTTAATTTTGCACGATTATTTCTTCCATTCATATTTAAAAAAAGAAATTAAACCCGCAATTGATAACATTGAACTTTACATGTATTACCTATGAAGGTTGATGGGAATAATCTGGAGCGGAATTAGATGCCTAAACAATTTTAAAAGTGGGCTATTATCTGCTGAGTTGACATTCAAATATGTGCGAAATATATATGTGATTTTCGGTGGCCAAACCACCTTCCTCTAGGGAAAGAAGGAACCGAGGAGAAGGTTTTACGAGGAAATGACGAGGACATTTGATGGAAGGGGACGGCTGGGGCTGGGAAAGGTTTGGGATAGGAAGAGTTGGGAGGGGAATGTTTGGAAGTGTGGGATTGTTTAGGAAGGTTTTGGGAGCGGCGGGGGGATGAAAATACCTGGAGATTGGGGGGATAAAGTATCCGATATTACATGAAAATAGGAGGAAAAAATTAGAGTAGGTGGGACAGTTTACGTATCTTGGAAGTGTTATGGAACATAATGATCGAAGTAGTAGGACGTAAGGAGAAGAATTTAACTTGGCAAAGAGACTTTCACAAAGAGGAGGGAATTGATGGCAGGGACGTTAAGGAAGGATGTTAAGATAAGGCTCGTCAAAACCTTTATATGGAGCGCAGTTATGTACGGCGTGGAAACATAATCACTGAAGCAGGATGGAGGCTTTTGAAATGTTGGCGTGGAGAAGGATGAAGAAGGCTAAGTGGACTTAAAGAAAAATAGACGAGGAAGTGTTAGGCATGGTGGGGGAGGAGAGGGGTTTGTCGAGAGATATCCTAAGGAGGCAGGAAAAATGGAAGAAGGGCATAGTGGTCGGCAGTGGAATGTTGAAGACTGTAATAGAGGGGAGAATGCTAGGCAAATGAGGAAAGGTTAGGAACGGATTACTCAAAAGCCTTAAAAATTGCACCTTTGTGCTGGCTTACACCGCTGCCAGCGGATATTTCACGCCTCGTACGCCTTCTGAGAGGTGATATCCGGCATTCTGTGAAGTTCCCTCGTCACCGCTTGTTGAAAGCTTCCATCGAGCCGCAATGGCGTCGTTTCAGCATGGGTTTGAGGCCGGAGAAGAGGAAGATATCTGGTGGGGCATTGTCTAAAAAATTTTAATCCTCACTCAACTGGTCGAGAAGATCTTGGCAGATCCGCGTTCGAGTTTCCTATTTCTCATCCGAGAGCACTCGCGGCATCAACTTCGCACACACCTTTCTCATGCCCATCTATTCCGTCACAACCAGATGCACATCACTTTTAGGGCTACCAAGTTCATCAGAAACTATGCGAGCACTTAATCTGCGATCCTAGTCCAACAAAGCCTTCACTCTCGCAAACGTTTTCTCACTTTTGAGGTCATAGAGCGTCTTGAACCTTCGGCGTTTTTAATATATTCTCTACCTTTTCGAGACAACTTGTGCCCCTGAAATACACCCAATATACCCATGCCGTCATCACTATCTATCTTGAGTATTTCATGAGTCTCCTTCCTGGTTTTGCCCAGTTTCACGCAAAATTTGATGGCTTAGCGCTGTTCCAATAACCGGTTCATGACGGAGCGTAACGAAAAATATGTTACAGAGGTTTCGCAAACGAACGCTCCGCACTCCGCAGAGACTTGGAACTCACTACTACCGGCCTCGAGCCTTTCTTGAGACTCTTCTCACTCGAACTCAACTAGAGAAACCGCCGCCAATCCGTCTGTCTATCCGGAAAAAATAATTCACACTACTTTTGTGGTAGACCTTGTATGTACAGGTATATACATGTATACACATAAAGAAGAGGAACATGACGTAGAGGAAAATGCTTAGGTCCAGGAATACTCGACGAGGAGATAAAAGTGCATTAAGGGAGATGAAACTAAATAAGGACGTGGGGGTGGATAACATTCCCGCGGAACTATTGAAATGTTTAGAAAAATGTGGTAGGAAGAGGCTATATGGGCTGATTCGTAGTATTTATGAGGAAGGAATCTGGCCGGAAGGCTTTGTGAGATCAGTTTTAGTTCCTATTCCGAAAAGGTAAAGGCTACATCCTGTGAGGACTAGCGGACAATAAGTTTGTTATCCCACGCAGCTGAAGTTGTTCTCAGGATGATCAAGACAAGGATAGAGAGTGGGATAATGATTACTCAGGGGATGATCAGTTCGGATTTAGGAAGGGGAGAGGCATGCGTGATGCCATTGCAGTATGAGATCATTAATCGAGAGGAATATAGACCAGGAAGTATTCGTCTGTTTCGTAGATAGAAAGTCAGCAGACCCTCGCGTTTAATAGAGTGAATTGGGAAAAATTAATGATTACATTGAAGAAAATAGGAATAGATTTGTAGGGAAAGGAGGCTAATCCGCAACCTGTACATGTCTCAGACTGGTCAGGTGCGAGGGGGAACGGGGAGTCCGGATGGACAATGTTAGGAAGAGGTGTAAGGGAGGGTTGCCCATAATCAACGTTGCAGTTCAACCTGCATGTGGAGAAAATGATTAAAGAGGCATGGGAAGACCTGGAGGTGGGAATGAAAGTGGGCGGGGAATTCGTAAAATCAGTTAGGTTTGCTGATGACCAAGCTTTAGTTTGCCAGTCAGCCAAGGGGTTGCGGGCATTGCTTAGTGTACTGGAAATTCAGTGCGACAGGTATGGGATGAGAATCAATATTAACAAAACAAAGGTTATGCGATTTTCTAGAAAGAAAAAGGCTAAGCTAAACATTAAAATAGGAGGGCAAAAACTAGAGCAGGTAGAACAGTTTACGTATCTCGGTAGTGTTTAGGACCAACACGGTCAAAGTAGTAGGGACGTAAGGAGAAGAATTGCGCTAGGCAAAGAAGCTTTCACAAGGAGGAGGGAGTTGATGACGGGGACGTTGAGTAAGGAGGTTAAGAAAAGGCTCGTAAAAACTTTGATATGGAGCGTAGCTATGTCCGGCGCGGAAACGTGGTCATTGAAGCAGGAGGACGTAGACTGGAGGCTTTTGAAATGTGGGTGTGGAGAAGGATGGAGAAGGTGAAATGGCCCGAAAGGAAAACAAATGAGG
Source organism: Hetaerina americana (assembly GCF_022747635.1). Taxonomy (NCBI): domain Eukaryota; kingdom Metazoa; phylum Arthropoda; class Insecta; order Odonata; family Calopterygidae; genus Hetaerina; species Hetaerina americana. The sequence goes on from NW_027286874.1 coordinate 46,405,029, forward strand.
AAGTACTAGGTTTGGTGGGCGAGGAGAGGGGTTTGTTGGGAGAAATCCTATGGAGGCAGGAAAGATAGATGCGTAGCCTTTTGCTTGGTAATGGGATGTTGCAAACAGTGATAGAGGAGAGAATGTTAGGCAAACGAAGAAAGGGAAGGAACAGGATAAGGATGTTGGACGGGATGAAGGGAGGAAGAAAGTACTTAGAGATGCAGAGGGACCTGATATAGACTAGGTTGCTGGATTGTGTTCTTTTTCAGGAGTCACAAAATATTTATTTGGTAATTTTTCCATCCTTATCAGGTAACTTACATTAACCGGTAGATTACCTAATAATATATATATATATATATATATATATATATATATATATATATGTGTGTATATTCGAAATGAAACGCTCTTCAGTGGCGACATAGAGGAATAAAAACTTTGATGAAAGCATCTAAACAACCAAACACAGAGAAAAGACACTCGCATATCTTTATATATATATATATATATATATATATATATATATATATATATATATATATATATATATATATATATATATATATATATTTGCCATAAATGTTTCAGCTAAAGTTAATACTAACAGTCTGACCTGAAGAAGACATCGGAGGAGGCCGAAAGCTTAAATATTCTGAAATATGAATGTCCTTTTACGTGTTTTAATATTTCTAATTTTTGTGTTCTATTGTGCCGTCTAAATTGCTCTCGCGAGTGCTTCATCATCATCGATATTATGTATGCATATGAAAAACATTGTGAACTTTTATTTTGACTCAATATCATGTACGAGAGGTTTTTTGTGAACGTAACTCATGTATGCGTAATATTATGGTGCCAAAAGAAAAATTAATAGGATTGTAACATTCTGGGTCAAGGATTTAGTTAATTCTAATTTTTCCTTAATTCTAAAGTGTAGTTTGTTGCGGATAACATCATGTCCCCATACATATAAGGGCGTATATGTATAGTGATCTCGTACAAATACTTAGTTTGCCATAGACAGTTCCAATGTAAAAAAAATACATCCCACCTCTCCTCGCGCCAGCCGTTGCCGATGTCACGGAGAACAAGTGAAAGCGAAATTTAAAGAGCTGCAAATGAGCTCGTGAAAGGGGAGGACATACCATGCGTTGCTGGACTTATAAAGGTACACTTAAACGCACATTTACGCATTCCCGAATTTATCTCGCAATTAGAACGCCATGATAGCAGATTAAATTCCATTTTTAATTATCCATCGCCCCAATCCAGCCCCCCCAACCCACATCGCGCTCTCCCCTCCCTCCTTCAGACCCGCCCCTCACCACCGGCTCCTCCAAAAACTTCCGTCCCCCCCCACGGAAATCCTACCACGCCGCCCTCCTCCGCCAAGTCCTCCTCTTCACATTCCTCTCCTCACCCCAAACCTCATCCCCAACCCTCCCCGTCCGCTCCCACCCACCCCCAGCTCCCTCCCGTCTCACCGCCTCCTCTCCTTCGCTCGAACCTCTGGTGGGCTTTCTCCAACCATGATGAACGACGTCATAAACTTGGGAGTATTGTTGTCGCGGGCGCAAGTAGAGACTGCCCGCAGGAATATGGGAGGGAAGAAGGAAGCCTGGGGGGAGGAGGAGCGAGAGGGTTACGGGGAAGGCCAACGGGAACTTAGGAAGAGGAGCTTGGGGGGCTGCTGGAGGAAGGAGGGCTAGGCGGGGGATGCAAGGAAGGGAAGGAGGTTCGGAATGAGGATATAAGGGTGTGCGGAGTGGGAGAAGATGGAGAGGAAAATGTGAGGGAGGAAGTACGAGGATGAGGGGCGGAGTGAGGGGCATCTTGAGCTACTGGGACGAGAGATGATGAATGGACGGGGAAACTGATTCACAGATAAATGATTCTGGAGTGGAGTTAGACGAGTAAGAGTTGTAATATCGGCTAAAGGGAGTCGAAAGGAGGGAGGAGGAGGATGTCGAGTGAGAAGTGGAGTGGTGTGGTGTGAAGAGGTGGGATGCGTGTTGCCGAGGAGTGGGGCAGGAGGATGAGGGGGAGGGGGAAGTGAAAGAATGAGGGAGAGAGAGAGAGAGACGCTTTAGCATAAGCTAAAAAAAGTGGGGTGGCTTGGGAGGTGCGATGAGGGGAGAAAAGAACGTAATGGGATTATATTCCAGGGAGGAAGATCAGTGGAGCCGAAGGAAGTAGTTAATTAGCTGCCTTGCAGATTGGAGAGAGGGAGAAAGAGGAAATGCATTTCGGGGGAGGAAAAATGGGCGGTGCTTCTCTCAGCCGGCTCCTTCGAAGGTGCCCGCAGATCGGAAGGTTCTGCCGGGGACGGAGGAGATGGAAGGAACTTGGAGGTGGATGAGGAGGAGGACGTGGGTGAAAGGGCGAGGGTGAGTGTAATTAACAGGAGGCGGGAAACATGAAAAATACTGATAAAGAGGACAGAAATTAGCAAAGGATATAGCGCGAAATTAGTTGAAAAATGGTAGGCAAATGAGGAAAGAAAATTGAAGGGATAGCCGACTGGATTCGTGAAAAAAGGCGAAAGAAAGATACTTCACGGAGGTCTGTAAAAACGTCGGCGGTGGACAAAATAATAATAACAGAAATTTTGGAGAACTCTGTTGGAAGGAGAGTGTTAAAAGTTCGAAGTGGGGATTGAGGTGTTCAAGATGGAGGGAGGTGGAAATTGGTTAAATAAAGGATTTGAGAGCGACAAAGGGATATTTGGTTGAAAAACAACAATTAAAAGTAGATAAATGCGAAAATCCAAGGTCTTAAATGACTAAAAAATTTGGCTAAGATGAGGTAATGACGACACGAAGGCAATTATGTTTTAAGGGCTTAAGGGATTTGGTAGATTAGTGTGATAATTTGATAAGTAAAATTCAAAATAAATCAAATTATTTTTTATGGCGTTGAATTATTCAGAAATATTTTGAGGAAAACATGTTTCATTCGGGTTTATGGCGAACTCATTATGGGGGATACAAATTTACCTAATAATATATAAGGCACATAAATCAACAGGAAGTTGTGAATTGTAAATATCTTCCGCTAAATGTATTCTAGAAAACAGTTGCCAATGAAATTGAAGTTAGATACTAAGTTTCAGATGGGAAGGTGATAAACGTCTACAAATCACCCCTCACTGTTTTTCATTAATTTTGAGCAGTATCATCATATGAAGTCAAATTTTAGGCCAAGTTTAGTTTTTACTTTAATTCTGTAAAATTTGTATAAAGAAGTCGAAAAACTCACGGAAGTGTATTTTTCAGCATTAGAACTACTTGCATAATAAAACTACCATTTTTCTAATATTTCAGCCTGAAAATCAAAAACTTTATATTATTCACATGCACTCTAATGAAAACCTTCTTCGACCAGATCCCAACATTTAAGAGCATTTGAGTGAAAATAATTTTTGACATTTGAACTGAACTTGAACTTCGACTTAGTCGTCAGGATAACTTACTACATCTCGCACATTCTGGTCTGAAACTATTGCTTTTTCAAATACCAACGTTTGCAGACACAAAAATCTTGAGCCAAGGAAATTCCATAAGCTTGGTTAGCTTTGAAACTCTTCGATTCACTGCCGTAACGCTCAAATTTCATTCCTTTCTTTGAACGAAGTTTTGTTAAAGGATTTTGAGGATAGTATAGTACGGATTACTGGTGCATACAATGCATAAAACATGAGTTTAGTTTCAAAATGGGGAAACTAGGGGATCGCTAACTTTGCTGTAGTCATAATAAAAAGAGAAAGCGCAAGATTTTGAAATTTCCTATGCCAAAATGTACATGAACTACATGCGTCCATAGGGCTCAGTGGCACTGAAAAAATCCAAAATGATAAATATTAAATGAGCATTATTAAAGATTTACAAAAGATAACGGCCAAATAAAACCTCCTCGACCATTACTACCTCACTCAGCCGTTATTTATTGCGACAGCAGTGGCTTTAAGTGTGCTGGAATGATTCTAAAAGAGATTAACAAAATGTCAAATATAAATTCCAAACAATGCGAGAAAACGCATTAGCGTCAGTCACAGGAAAAGTTACGTCAACGGAAATTATTTCCTGTTGTATTCTTGCACAATAATGGTCTACTTTTAATTTATGACTGCTATTGAATGAAAATAAATATTTTCATCAAGGTAACCAAGATAAATTAAAGCGAAAGATGTCAAAATCTCCTGATAAAGGATCAAAGGTTATGAAGGCAGATGCCATGTTCATTGAAAGGTTTTGCTGAACGGGCACAATGGATGACAAAATTATGACAAAGTTACCTTCATGAATGATGCATGAGCCTCATATTAAAAGAAACCTCTTTATAAATGATATTTTTAGTCTCTCATTTATTACAGAGCAAACAGCAATTGTGCTCTTTATGTGTTATATGGCATCTAAATGTTTATTTATGCAAACTATGTTTCGCTCACAAGTAGAAATCTACCCAGATAACGGCCAAAGAGGTCATCAAAAAAGATATTATCTACAAAACTCCAGAAATAATTAATACGAAGCACTTCAATATTCCAGTCAACATTTATACTCACCAAGTTAAATATGACTATGCTTACACCCAAATGAATATTATTAAAGATTTCTTCTTTTATTATCCTGAATTTTTTTGGTACTTTGCTCTTTGAATAATTATAACTTTTTTAATTACCATAAAATAACTGTTTCAAAGAGAACATTAATATTGATTAGGCGTTGAAAAATGACGCTTACTGAATTACGGAGTAACTTGCAAATTGTTAAAGTGGTCTTGCAATTCAGAACCGTTGATATTTTTCCAAGTAATTTGTAATTCATGAAATATTTGAAATACATTCTGTTTACCCAACCGGTGAAAAAGTTAAGGTGGAATTGAAATTAGCTACATTTTTACTAATAGGCCCTAAAATGAAATTTAAATTAGTTTTAAAATTGGGATTATCAATTCCTATTTATTTTCATTTTAGAACTAACTATATGAATTCAAAATGAATAGTAATTCCGCACCAGAAAAGGTAATATGCGCGTAATTAACCAAAAAAACTATTGATTATGATACTTAATGACGAATAGCATTCGCAATCTAAAAAAATTCAAATTGCTAACAACTTTAACAACATCGCTTGCAAATTATGAATTTTCATGCATGATTAATAGTTGGTAAGGTTCATTTCGTTTTAAAGAACATTGAGGTGAATAAAATGGCTCTAAGGGAACACGTTAAAATACAGCTTCAGACTTCGATACATAATTCAAAGAAACTACGGGAGATGCCGTGACAGTAACTTTTAACAGAGTCATCAGCTACATTTTCATACAGTTTAACAACTTCAGAGTGTAAAAATCATTCGCCTTCAACGAAATTGCATCCCGGACAGGGCGAATAATTTTTACACACTGGAATTTTTGCGTTGTATCGGACACATAAAACTGGGAGAAGTCATGAAAATGATATTTCCAATGCTAATTTCTAGTTATCGATTGCTTCATTATCGATAGATGATAATGTGTCTTCCAATTTATTTTATTCGACATTGATTATAATCTTTCAATTATAAAATATTCACTAATTATTTTGAAATGGGTTATAAATTCATTATAGGCATTCCTTTTCCCGTTCTTGAAATTGAACTGTTTAATGACTAGCAATCAACAGGCAGGATAAAGGATAACAGAAAAATTGCTTGCATTTTCTCAGTACACGATAACAATTCATACAAAATTACTGGCAGATCCGGTATTCCCTTTCGATCCCCACGATTCCTTTGCACGGTCTCGAAAGCAATTGTCCACATCCGCTTTTGCGTAAGGGAAACACTCGTGGGGCGTTGGCGTGAACTCGACGTGGCACGAGGTACGCATAGCCACAAATTCAATACGCGCCTCCGCTTTAATTACTGCCCATTAATGACTGCTTTGGTCTTGTATACAAAACTCACTTTCTTTTCCTCGCTATTCTGCTCCCTCGCCATCCTCACCTCTACCTTCGTCCCCAGAGCTTAATTGTCGCGACAAGTTCCACCAAAGTATTGAATGGGATGGAGTAGTTGTTCAAAGAACTTTCAGAGGCGGAGCAGAAGGAGAAGGGTCGGAGGAAAGAGTTAGGGGGGGGTCCAAGGGGAAAGAGAGAGAGAGAAGGGGAGGGGTGGGATGTAGGCAGAAGGGGGGTGGGGGGAGGGAGCCGAAAAGGAAGATGAAAAATTATATATCCACAGAAATGAAAGATTGAGAGATTTTTCTGCACAGACAAATGTGAAGCCGAAAGAAGGAAAGAAATGAGAAAATATATTCTGGTAATAAAGGGAATTGGATGAAGGGTAGCAAAGAGAAAGAAAGAGAGAGAATAGGGGTAGGCATGTGAGGGTGTGTTGGTGTGCTTGGAAAGGAAAAGGCGTAAGGAAGGGTTTTTAGAAGGGCCACCGACTGTCGTTTCTCCTCTCTCCACTTGCCCTTCCCCCGCCCCCCAAATCCTTGCATTCCATTTCGGATTCTCCACTTCCACCTCGGCCGCCATCACCTCCCGCAACCCCATTCACCCCCTCATTTCCCCAATCCCTCCCTTCTGCCCCCCCCTCCTTGCCTCACCTCTCCGCGCGGCGACTTTTTCTTTGAAAGTTTTGAACGGACTAATTCAATTGTTGATAAGCTTTCCAAATTACGGGAATAAAATGGAAGAGGTGGAAAAAAAGGAGACGAAGTCGAAAGCTGAGATTAATTGAAAATAAATTAATTGTTCGGAAGAGGGGGGGAATTCCGCACGGAGGAGGTTTTTTTTGGGGGGAAGGTTGGTGGGCGGTAGTGGGGTGGTGGATTGGTCGTAGGCAGGGAGGGTGGTCGGGGAAAATGGGAGAGAAAGAGGGAGAAAGAGAGAGAGAGCGAGGATGGGATGGTGGTGGTGGTGGTCCAGAGTGGGAAATAAGGGGGTGGAGTGGATTTGGGAAGAGAAGGAAAGTGCACGAAAAATAGCATAAAAATAAAAAGATGTGGAAGTGTTGGGGGAGGAGAGATGGGGTTGGAAGAGGTGGGATGGGGGGGGGCGAGAGGTAGTGTTATTGGTGATTGGGGGTGTGGAGGCAGAAGGGGTTGAGGGATGCGAGGGTCGAGGGAAGAAGGGGTTGGAGATAAGGAGGAATAAGGACGTGGATTGGGTAAAGATACTGGGATTTGCCAGGCGTTATTAATTCAACACGCGTGCGCCATCGTTTTTTCATGAAAAATCCCAATATATATATATATATTTTTAATTCGGATTTTTTCGCGTCGTTCGTCGAGATTTTTTTTTCGAGTGCGCTGCCGTTTGGAATGGGATCGAAATTAAATCCGAGATAATACGCGATCTCAAGAATACCGAAGTGGTGCTTTGACCTTTTTAAAAGTTGTCGCAAGGATAATCGAAACGGCCATTGTTTGCTTAAACCTACAACGTGATTTCACTTTTGGCAAGCTTGGGAGATAACAGCAAGCTCATTTTGATTCTCCAGTAGAATACAAAATGACAAATATATGGTTTCCTCGCACGCTACGACAAATATTCCACCATAAGTGATGATTTGCTGAAACGTTAACCATTCAAATAATAAAAACTGTGGGAATAGAATGGTTTCAGGCGTTACTTTGTGGAAGCGATTCATTTCAGAAAATAAATACTTGGTTATTCCACATATATTGTCTATGAAAATATAAAAAATATATGCGGAATAACGAAATATTTATTTTCTGAAAAACCGTGGGTTTACTAAGTAATAAATCTAAAGCTGTAACAAAAACAACAACCTTTTTTTATTGACTATTAAGAGGATTTTACGCAGAGGAGTGGTGTCGGACGGGATCCCACTTGGTCGGTCGAATTTTACGTGTGCCATTTCCACTCTGGTACGAACGAGTTCAATATCGATTTGTTTCTTATCTGTACGGAGTAGTCACCCTCCTATTAACCAACTTGGTGAATTCAATTTCTTCAACCAAATATTTCCGATAGAAATAGTAGAGTTGGCACTTGCTTTCCATTGATCGGGCTCGTTAAGCAATGCTGCTGATGCCACAAGGCTGTGGATGGTTTTGACGCTAAGACTTGACTCGCATTCCAGTGTGTCCTTCAATTGTGGGGCGACCCCAGGATATAGGATGGAGCTTTGAAATATGCCTGTTTACTCAATAAGCATGTAGTCATCAATAAACGGTAGCACTCAGAGAGCGTAAGGGTCTACAGTTTTGTAAGAAACAAAATTAAATGCTTACCAGAAAATCCTATGAAGCACATTTCGGCAAATGGCAGTACCGGCACCCCTTGTATTCGGGCAACAGCGCTCCTTGTATTGGTGAAAGTGGGGATGACATAAGACTCTCTGCCATTGAAACTCGCATTCCATTGAAGACGTGAAGAAAATTACTCTTCAGCAGCTGTGGTTGGGACTGCAATACGAATAGCAATGAGAAACAAGAGCATTATTATACCAAGGATCAACTGCACCACAAACATTTGGATGGCACGCCAAATATAAGACAGGATGAGGCTCTTTCGTGTAAAATATAATGGAGGTATATTAATTCTACTTTTGGGTCTCCTGAGGTGAATTTTGGTGGATACTGCCGGGGATCACCCCATGTCAAATGTGAGGTCAAACATTCAGTACTGAAACTGCCAACTGAAATTCAAGAAGGACAAGGAAGAAGGGCAGATTGGAAAAACTCAGGGAACTTAAACCCAAAATGGCTAATTTTAGGACACTAAATGCATCTTTAGGAAAAAAATGATGCGAGACAAATTTAACAAGGAAAAAGAACGTGAAATATGGAGTAATAAAAGCAGCAGACATGAAAGTTCAAAAGTAGTCATCAACTAAGAGGATACTATGGAATACATGGCTACTCTAATAGTTTGGAGTAGTTATGAAAATGTAAATAACCAAGTGGATATATATATACATATACATATATACATATATATATATATATACATATATATATATATATACTCATATATACAGAAACATATATAAGGAAAAGGGATAGGAACACGTATAAAGGACGAACACAATAGAGGTGGGGAAGGCGGAATCGAACGGATCACAAGAGTAAAAATATTTCCTCAACCGGGACTCGAACACCGGATCTTTCCACTTGCCGGGCGGATACTCTTAACCACTTGAGCTATCGAGGATACGTAATTTACCCTGAGATCCGTGGGTCTTATATGTCGCCAAGCGCCCCGATTCTTTAGCCAAGAGATGGCGTCAGGGGGCTGTTTCACCCACCAAAGGAGAAATAGACAATACACAAGAGGAAAGGCCAGTGGTTAGAATTCATACAACATCATACAGGAAAAGAACAGTGCGTTTCGTGGCACGCATATCCAGAAGAAAGAGATGAGCCACATTGGCCAAATACACATTCAAACACGAAATCCCGCCAAACGGCGAATAAATACTCATATATACAGAAACAGATATAAGGAAAAGGAATAGGAACACATATAAAGGACGAACACAATAAAGGTGGGGAAGGCGGAATCGAACGGATCACAAGAGTAAAAATATTTCCTTGACCGGGACTCGAACCTCGGATCTTTCCACTTGCCGGGCGGATGCTCCTAACCACTTGAGCTATGATATAAATTATTTTATTCGGTTCAGAATATTACAGAGTTTGTTAGCATTATGCATAATATCAGGTCACAGATTATGGGTACATCATGTTTTTCTTTAGTATAAGTGTATACATGGATACATATATGATACATATACCACATACATATCCACTTGTACATACATACGCACACATGCATATCCACACGCACATACATAAGCATATGCATACAGACGCATACTCGTGAATTTGACCATTAACATTTAGAAAGAAAAAATAGAAAGGAAGACAAGGTCCACAGATATTAGGAGGGAGATTTTAGCTAGCAATGGAAAATTACGTATTGTAAGAAATTATCAATGGCAGGGTTGAAATTATCGATTCAATCAGTCATTCAGCAAAAAAAAAACCCTTCAACGATGGACGAAGTGTGTCCGGCACCGGGTGGCTACCGGACATCACTTCCCAGAGTTCTGATCGTGGCTAGCGTCGCTCCGGTCGCGACTCGACCCCGGGCGACGAGTGCTTCGCCGTTTCCCGGGACGCCTCGTCCAACGGGTCGACGAGCGAGGACGCGGCATTTCGCCACATCCCTCCCCCCCGGCCTCATCCGAAGAGGAAGAGCCAGCCGCGGTCTCCACGAAGACCGGGTAACTCGGCAGCGTTCCACAGGGGGCCTTCTTCGAAGGAGCACCGCTGGGGGCCGCCAAGGGGCAGGACGCACCCTCGGGGAGGGTCGGAGTGGCGGACTGGGGCTCATCTGCGGAAGGGTTGTGGTCGGGAAAGATCAGGGGAGATAGTTGCTTGTGGTCCGTATCTTGAGAAGCGCTGGGAAGATCGTCGACATATTGACTGTCCTTAATGGGGAAAGAAGATGGGGTATGTGGGATTTTTGACTTTGGGAAACTTGTATGCGGGTCGACTTCCGGGGTCGGTGACGCTTCCTTTACAGTCAATGATAAAGGGGTCGAGGGATGAGCTGTTGGGGACTGGAAAACATCGCAATCAGATGCATCCTCCTCACCTGTCACCAGAGGTTCTTGGGGTGTTTGAAACCCGTGATGCAAGGATTGCGTAGCGAGGGCGTCGATGGCGTGAGCGGGGGGAGGAGGGGCGAAAGACCATCCCTCCTCATTTGACGAGCTCACGGAGACGGGGGCTGGAGGTCGTGTGATATTAGGCGAGGTGGTAGGTATGTGAACCATTTGTAGAACGGTATTCGAGACCAGGAGCTTGGGTTTGTCTGTCCTCTTCTTTTTCGGTTCCCTTTCCTCCGTTGACGATTTTCGCTCCCGCTGACATTTCCCTCCAATTGAAGGGAGATGCGGGGGACCAACGGGAGCAGCCGGGACCGCACCCTCGATGAGTAGAAGCGACCGCGCTCTCTCCTCCACAGCCACTTCGGGCTCGTCCATCTCCACGGCGGCGTTAGGGTTGGAGGGCATCGTCATTGCCTCCACATAGCTCTTACCTCCCTGGTTCCGAGGGCAGGTCTTGCGCTCGTGGCCTTCTTGATTACAGCGGGCGCAAGTGCGGCGCTGACCCTCATAGATGATGATGGCCCGGTTGCCGCCGATGTGGAGGTACGAGGGGATATTTCTCTCGACCGTCATCCGCACAACCCTGGTGCCAGTAAGCACCCGCGCCATATTTTCTCCCTCCCACCTGTTCTCCCACGAGCGATGTATTTTACCAAAGCGTTGGAGCTCGCCTGTTATGTCTTCCAATGGGGTCTCCACGGGGAGACAAAGAACCCTGACATTACACGGGCTGCCGGAAGTCTCGTCAATTGTTATTGTCGTCCTCTGGTCACTTAAAGACGGAAACGGTAGTTTCCGCGGAGTATTGTCTAAAATCCTAGTCATTGTAGCTTCGGTTGCCAACTTCAGGAATATCAAATGGCGATTGTATCCAAATTGGATCGCCACTATCTCTTCGGGTGTGAGGCCCAGCGACTCTAACGTGAAGAGGTGGACCTCCAACGGGGTAGGGGGCTTCGCCTTCTCGTCAACTTGCAAGGCGAGCGTGTTTAAACGGCGCACAGCCATTTGAAGAAATCAAATTCAGCACACTAGCATGAAGAAGGAAAGCGCAACAAAAAAAAACGAGCACTTTAAAGGGAAATAAAACACTCACGAACGCTCCCTCCCCGCCACACGCACCCGGCGGTAGCAAACAAAAGGAGCCTAAGCTCTACACCAGGAGTCAAGGTCAGTCTTGATCCACTAAACAAAACAAAAGTACGGCCTTCCCGGCGGAAGAAGTCGAGAGTCAAACTGCGCGCTTCTTGATGAACTAGGCGGTCAACCGCCGCTCGAAACAAAACACGATCGGAACCTCGATTTCCGAGAGAGTCCGGCAGTGCCGCTCTCCAAACCCCGGCGACCGAAGCCTCGGACGCCGGCGATTTTAGACACTCGGTGAACACAGGCACGTCCTGCTATCTAGGCAGCTATCGAGGAAACGTAATGTACCCTGAGATCCGTTATCACGAAATAATCTAATAACTTTGATTTGCAACTCAGTTTGTCATAACAATAATTCATTTAATCGGGTATAAACTTTCTATTTCAGTATTCGGGAAAGAATGTCTCCAATTCAAAAAATTCATAACTTTGCCCTTTTTATGCTTAATTCTAATTACAAAGTGTCGCACAAATGTTTTTCTAAAGCATTTTGGTCATTTGCTAAATTTACATAAGCTTCAGGATTACGGTTATCTCTATAAACCACTGCATCGTCGGGAAATAAACGTATCTTACTGTTGACCACGGAGTTAATGCCATTAACGTAGAGAAGGGATAAAAGAGGTCTGATTACACTACACTGGGGCACGCCTAAAGTGACTTCTACCACATCATAGCGTACACCATCTATGAATACCCTTTGTAAGCTACCATTCAAAAAGTCTTTTATCCAGTCCAGGATAATTTACTTATGGCTTCTAGCATTGTAGGTAGTTTACCATGAGGTTCTTATCAATGTCTGTGTTGACACTATGTCGAAAGCCTGTCTAAAATCTAGAAAAATCACGTCCACTAGAACATTGCTCTCTCCCGAACTAAGGCTATTATGAACAAAAAGCGCAAGTTGTGTCTCGCAGAATTTACCGTTTCGGAAACCGTGTTGGTTTTTCATCAGTAACTCTTGACTATCGCAGTGTCTCACCATCGAATTAGCAACTATATGTTCCATGATCTTGCATGCATGGTATAGATGTGCGGGAAATAGTTCTGTAATTACTCGGTTCCTCCTTGTCTCCGCTTTTAAATATAAGTATTACATTAGCCGTTTTCCTTGTAATCTAATAGCGATTTTTTAATTGTGATTTCTAGGGCTTACAAGTACAGTAGCGTGTATTGTCAGATTCCATCATAAACCTATCTGAACTTTGTAGAAAACAAATTATAATAAAAATTGTTAACGGTATCCATAAGTAGAATATTTATTTGAATTATAAATAATATGTACGTTGCATTTTATATCGGAGCTAAGTTCAGACGGGCTTTACTATGGGACATTTTGCATAGCATGGATGGCGGTAGTCCAGGGGCAGAGCGTTGGACTACTGATCGAAGGGGCCGGGGCCGATTCTCGAGCAAGCCTCTCTGGGCACCTGCAGCCCCCACCCAAGCTGTGCGACTTTTCGGGTACCAAATCGTCCTGGGAAACCATAACCGACACAGGGAAAGGAGTTGGTCCCCCTACCCCAATGTGTGAATTTTACACGCCGCCGGGCTTAGTACTGGGTGAACTCTACCATCCCCTATCAAACCGACCTTCGGGTTGATTACTGTTTCTTATTTAATATTGTTAGCCTTAGCCAAATAAGTGAGAAGATTCACACTAAGGATTAGGATATTCATTGATATTTGTGGATCTTTAGAAGGCCCAAGCTAATTTATTTGTCCTACCTTTATTCGTAAATTGTGGAAATCAAAGGAACATATTGGTATTGGATTTCAAATAACATCACTTAGTCAATTTATATACCGAAAGTCTAAAGCTTCTCATGGTAAGAAAGAAATTTTTGCTTTGTTTCGCATGTTTAAGGACTTAGACAAGAATATGGCTTGTCTCCGAATTTTTTTAAGTACGAGAATATGTGCAGAATGTGTCGGAACATGAGAATCTATTCCGTGGAGATGTAAGGGACCACTTTCTACATGGAAAAATAAACTTAACTATTGTTAACGGGAATTATTAACAGGAGTTAATTGCCGAAAGGAATAGGAAAGGAATATTGCGGAAAGGAATAGGATTAGATAGTTATTAGAAGCCTTCGAAGGCGGAAGCTTTTCAGTAACCACAAAGAAAACCACATATTTATTTTGTAAGAGGTTATTGGAAGGTGAGGTTAGTCTACCCAAAAAGGAGCCAAAAAAGGCAGTAAAACATTACAAGTATTTAGGCTTCATCATTCACGAATCTGCTAGGCGTGAATTAGATTTAGGAGACAGAGTATTAGAGGCTCGAGTATTAAATAAATAATTGAAAATCAAAACTTTAATGAGATACTTTGGAGTAGAGGTATGCCAACGTAAATAAAGAAGAAAATCCTACACACAATACTAGGAAGTATATTGACTTATGGGGCACAGAGCTGAGCTTTGAGTGAAAACCTGAAAAGTAAACTATAAGCAGTGAAGATGGAGGCTACAAGATGAGGAGCCAGGATATCTGTTAGTATTATCACCACCTGGGAGAAGAAAACGTGAACGGCCTAAGGACAAGCATGTAGAGCAGAAATAGCCTTGATGGGGATGGTTCGAGGCTTGAATGTGAAGATTGAAATGTCAAGAAAACTGAGGGTCAGAATACTAGACGACCACTGGAAATAGGAAAAGTCCTTAAAAGTAAATAAGTAAAAACGTTAGAGTAAAATGGTTGGGACTCATGATTCATTTCAACGGGAAAGGGTAATTTAGAGAAAGGAACGTATGCGAAATGCTAACAGGAATATATTTCCGACTCTCACAAGGGAGGTATTAGATATTTGTTCTGGGACAAGATAGATTTGCTATAAGAAGAAGAGTTAGTAGTGATTCACTACGGCTGCAGTACTGAAGGCGAGTAAAGAGAGAGTACTAAATTTACGTGGATATGAAAGCAAAGATGGAACAATAACCACTATACTATATTTGTTTGACGACAAAGTCATCTTAGTGGAGAAGAAAGAGAATTTTATGAGGACATTGGCCTCCATGGAAAAGGTATTGGAGGAATATAAGTTGTATAAGATCCAAAACAATAATTTATGGAAGAAGACGGGAAGACACGTCTGATATTTATTTTTATTTATTTATTTATTTATTTATCGACTTAATTGGAATAGGTTGAGACTAATAGTCCCTTCTTCCACCTAACCGTACATTACAGACATTATATTGAAGACAATTACGTACAACTAAGCCCTAGATGGAGGGAAATCCACCTTGGCGGGAATCGAACCCGCCACCTCTAGTAGGCGAAGTCGTTACCCCGCCGCCACCGGGGCTGATATAAGTGGTCAGAAGTAAAAACTGTAAATAGAGAGAGATTTTTTCCAACAGAGTATGATAATCTTTAATGAAAGAAGCAAGAACTTATATAGAGAAAAAAAAGTTCAGACAGAGAAGAACCCAGTAAGATAAAAAATCTACTGATAGCTTATGTGAAATGCTCGGGAGTAAGGGATCACTTAACGTACATGGGAAACGCAAATTTATTGTGTCAAGGTACAGACTGTTTCACGAAAAAAAGAGGAAAAATAAGGAGAAGGTATTGAAATTGAGTGCTATAGAATAGTGATGAGGATTGAAGGAAGAGTGGGATTCACGAATAGATCCTTCATTGCCGAGAAAAAGAAAGAAACTAATTGTAGATACTGTAAGGCATTAGATCCTCCATAAGAATGGACGGAAGGATAGCTGAGGAGACCCACAGACCACGAATGCCGCCGAGGAAATGGAGTGTCAAGAAACAAAGACGTTAAAAATTATAAAGACCTGTGAATAGAAATTTGTAGGAAGCAAATCCTTGAATGAAATGATGGCTGCTTATTTTAAACAAAGATGATCGTACTATCCAGGAAAATCAACTACATCGGTTTCTTTAAAAATATCTTCGACTACTATTTGTGCTGTTATGAATTATTCACTCAATCCACTCCCTTGGTAATATGTTTATTGTGGTATGGCATAATGAAAAACTGTTTTGAGTACGGGCATTGGTTTATTTTCAGTTTCGTTTGACACGCTGAATAAGAATATTAAGAGATCACTTTTTTGGCGAACAAATCTTTGCAGTCATCACAAGTGCCACTCTCAATGGGGAAGGAATTTAATATTTATTTACACAAAGAGGAAGCCATACCTTTATTTACATAATGTATTTAACCATTTGTCTCATGAATGAATATTCGATTGTTCAGGTGGATGACGTGTGCCCAGCTTACACGAAGAACGGGTTTTCGATTACTGCTTCGGGAATGAATGCTCGTTTTTCTGTAAAATGTCAATACCAAATGAATAGCATTGCCCCTGCGGCGTGAATGTCAATGATTATTCTAATTATGACCAAATACCTAATTCAGACGTATAACGCATGGAAATTCTGAATTCTCCGAGATATAACCTCGCAGCTTACTCCATATATTTAGCATAATAATGGTAGGCTCGCAATAATTATTCCTAAAATTTGAAATGAGTCTAAAGTGACAGCAAGCCGTCCGGGAGTGGGTCCCCCGCAGTCATTGTATATTTCCAAAATCCAATATTTTTAACTTTGTCGGCGGGAAGGGGAGGAGGAGAGTGCGCCCTTTTATACCCAAGTGCACACGCGTGGGCACACGGGCAAGAGCAGAGCTTGGCAAGGAAGCAGGCAAGCGAGAAAGCGAGCCGCGTCGGGAGCAAAATGAGGCAGCGGGGGGGGGATTGCGGGAGGGAGAGAGGGGACTACGGGGAGGGGGAGGTGCGGAACGCCACCACGAAGTTGGGGGGGGGCAAAGAAGAGGAGGGAGCGCGCGGAAGGGTGGGGGGGGGTAGGGGGAATGGGATTTGGTCCAGAGTAGGACAAAAGTCGGCGAGTGAGTGAGTGCGTGCGTGAGGGTTCCGCGAGTGCCTGTGTATGGCACGGGAGGTGTGGGATTCGGATGCGGCGGCGGTGGTGGCGGAAGGAAGGAAGGAAGAGGGGCGGTGAGGGAGGGTGGGAGCGCGGCGGCGGCGGCGTTGGGCGGGGAGGGGCAAGGGTGGGTTTAAAGGGAGGGTGGAGGAGAGTGGGGGATTTTGCTTCTCGAGGCAATCTCGTTGCCCAACAATTCCATCGAATAAATCTCGCGGCAGCTGAGAGGCGCGCCTCTGCTCCGCGCTCTGCCGTTTCTCCCCTTCGTCCCCTCAACTCCCCACATCCCCCTCTCGTCCCACCCAATCCCGTACCCGCCACCCTCCTTCCGCCGCTCGCTGCCTCCGACCATCCAGATCCGTCCGTCATTCCTTTTAAGCCTCCCCTCCCGCTCCACACTCCCCCCTTCAATCTCCACCACCCCCTGCACATATACACACACACACACATAGACGCGCGCATACACACATACATGCACACACACACACACACACACCTCTACGAACGGATTGGAGGGAATTGCTCCGTCTCTCCGGCCTCAATAACCGCGGTTCGTATTTCACATCATCATTTTCAATGCGCCGCCCTCCGCCGGTTGAGCGTGCTTCGTGTCAGGACGCACTGCCGACGCCGCTCGAGGGGGCGACGCGATAATTATACGACGGGTGAGTTCTCTAACGGCGGCCCATCGTGTATAAAAAAAGATATGGCGTCTCAGAATTTATCTCCGGCACCTCAGCCGGACTTGCGGACCCAATCCGACACAACTTCTGGCCAGACGAGCTCTCAAAGAGAGTAAATCATTTCACTAATGCGTGGAAATTCCTCGCCGTACGAATAATTTTATGGGATCAGATTTCGAACTCGAATCTCTCGAATATCAGCGTAGGAACCAAATTCACCGCCAAAACGACATGAATTCAAGGCGATTTTCCCTTCAGTTTGGAGGTAACCGTTGTCTCACCTTCTTCATCTTTACCGTGCAGTAAGGAAATCGTGCTTCATAATCCACGGATACAGAGAATAACCCGAACCCAAAGAATGCTATCTGGATTCTAGTCCGTCTGATCAAATTGATTGTATTGCCACGCCAGATTCCACACGTTTGTGTATTAGCTTTGGAGATTGTGGACTTTTTTTATCATTTCCTTTTAAAAAATCGTTGAAGGTCAAGTGAGGTAATCTGTGCGAAGTACCTTATTCATTAGTGCATGGGGATTTGAGTCCGTTTCAGTACAACGGATTAGATCAGTCCAAAAGGGGAAAGAGAGTAGACGGATGTCATTGATGGCAAAAAAACGACACATACCTGTTTGGAAAACATTTCATGGCTTAATTCTTTTCGTACAGAGTAAGTACGTGTTTTGCTGAAGGAAGACTTTGCACAGTACTATATTTCTTTCCCCCCGTCTACCCTGAAGTGTTATTTCCACAGCGGCTGTCCTAAAATTACGTATAAATTTCAGGTGGAACGGGGCTGGGTGCCATTTAATTACGTTTCCTTACGGGGGAGGGTTGGGGATGAGTTCAGGAGTAATCTTACACACGGCTAATTACTGCATTGTTATAGCCACTGTTCATGAAGAAAGAATTTTAATTATCACCAAAGAAGACATTGTTCACATGCTATTTAATGAAAGTGTTGCTTCAGAATATTTGAGCCATGTTTCAATCTGTTTAAAAGAATTTCAATGTGTTTGTTTCATTTCACGCATTGTTTTCTGATACCAGTGAAATATATGCATTTTTTCACACTTGGTATTTTCTTTTTTCAGTAAAAACACTTAATTGACGTGCTCAGCAGATAATCGCGAAAAACACTTTTGTCTGACAGAAATGCGTTTTTTTTCTTTTTTTTAGAAAAAGGTACCTGTTAGGTATTAGTGCAATCACCGGTTATTGCGTAAGATGTTGGAAGGGGATCATATCCTTAGGATATTTACAAAGGGGAGAAATACATAGGGACGGTCCCACACGCCTCAGAGAAGTACAACATGCATTGCGCATGACCCGTAAACCTCTTTCAATGAGGTCTAGACGTTGACTGATTAAAATATAACAATATTTGAAATTGCTAATTATTATGTTATATTCCAATATGTAACAAAATTATTTTAAAATTCTGTTTAGTATTTACTCCATGTGCTTACTAATTCAATAAAATTATTAAAATTTTCGATTATAATTCAGTATGCACTAAAATTTTTCTGATGCAGACAGTAAGTTAGGAAAATTTCCGTGGTGCAATCCGTTAGCAGAAAAAGTTAACACATTACAGCCGTAAAGCTTCGTCGAAGGTGAGTCCTGCCCCCATGAATTTAACCAATATTTTTCCTGATGAACATCGTGAGGCTGGTAAATGGTACTTTCGAATATTTATTTCTTTAGGATGTGGAAGGATGAGAATAAAAAAGTCGTAGACACTTTTTCACTGAACCTCTTCTCACAGAACCAATGGGTAATAAAACTATGAAAAAGTAGTATGATTTTCATTCCTTCGCAATGGAGATAATGCAATCACCATGCTCACTTAATTTTTAAGCAGGGTATCCTTTCCTTTCATTGGACAAAACATGTAAGTACTACCCGTACCAATGAAGGAATATTTGTGGATCCATAGATTAATATAGTACAATAACTTCAAATTACGTACCATATTAGGTCTGAGAATGCAGTGAGAATTTGATTTTAAGCAGTTTCATCAACTGAGACCTTACGCCGCTAAATGCCTTCAATTGAAGAGTGAAATTTAAATGTTATAAAACGGACAGTCATGGCATAAGGCGGGATTTAACTCCTTGGTTTAATCGTAACAAGCGTTATCTATTATAATATAGCAAATCGTTTTGGTAAATCTGCAGAAAATTGTTCATGGAATCATTGTAGTAGCTAAGTTTCCCTTTAAGAAATATTTCGCCGTAACTGTCACATGATGAAAAAATATATTGTGATGGGCATTTGCGTAAATAAAATAATATTTTATTTTGCACACTTGGAAATGTTAAAATCTTCGGTAAAAATTGAATCGGCAGAGGTTAATCCTCAATTAATGACGGGAGACACCACTGATCACAGGTCCGGGCTCTCTACCCCACCCCTAACCTGGTCATAGGCCTCACACGATGCAATATGGCTTCCAGAGGTGCCCAGGACGCCAAGAGATAACGCCCCGTAACCACCCTAGTATTTCCTTAGGTCAAATGCAATACAGCACTACATTTGTGGCTTCTCCGTGGCTGACGTAGCCGTCGTGGAGCAATGATTGGGTTGATGGAGGAATTCGCAATAGGATCGTTGCCGCCGCTTTCAAGCGTCCGAGTTCTTGAAATACTTTTCCATGAAACTAAAAAAGTCACTCGTTTTCGAGCCGACTATGATGACTGACTGGCACGTCGCTTCTTTTACTCGTCGTTGAAATCGCAAAGCGAGGGATTAAATCAAACAGCGGAAAAAGAGGTCGCTTCATCGTGAAGGGAGCATTGCTCTTAGTAGAGGGGAGTCTCATACGTCTATTCTCAAGGCCAATTGAGGCACATAAAACCTAATTTCTACGACCACTAATGTCCATGTCTTGGTTGGAGGCGTGGATTCTCGCGTTAATGCCCACCGCCGTGCAAGACATTTTGTTCGATACAGGCATGGATAAAAGATACCGGATGGGAGGGAAAAAGGGAGAGAGAGAGAGAGAAAGAGTTCGAGTGTTTTGTGTCTACCGAGCAGAAAAGCTTCCAGTTTCCTTGTTTTCAAGTTCCTGCCCCTCTTTCCCTTCTCTCTCTATCGCCCTGCATATCCCTCCTCCATGTTTCTCTCTCTCTCTCTCTCCATCACTCCTCACGCCTCCCTGCTTCAACACGTTCCTTCCAACCTCCCCGCACCACTTTCTTGGTGCTTCTTCACGTGGAGCCACACCCACACGTCCTTCGCCCACCCACCCATCCCTTTTCGCATTCCCTCCATCCTCTCTTATACCTCCCCAACACGCCCCACCATCCACCTTCTTCTCCACCGTCTATCCATCCATCCCCGTCCTCACTCACCCCCAATCTCCCTCGCATCCCCCATGCCGCTTCTTCCGAAACCATTCCCGCACTCCACGTCTCTCCCTCGCTCCCTTCTCAACCCCCAACGCCACCCTCCAAATCCCATCGACGCCTCACGGAGAACGCTCCCCTACTCTCTCCCTCTCACACCCTCTGCGTGCCACCCCTCTCCTCCTCCCGTTTTCCCCCACCCCCCGCGGCCGCCCAAGGCGTCCCACCTTTCCTTTCAACTCATTCTAAATTCCTTCTTCCGCCTCAATATTTCACACGTGCGGAAAAAATCCCGAAATCCTTGAGAGCGGATTTCCTTCTGTTTTGCTCTCGTTTTTTATTCCATTTCCTTTTTATCCTTCCCTACCTTCCCCCCCCCAATCCCCTCCCACCCCTACCCGCCGCTCCGCCGTCTCCAACGCCTCTTTCGCCGTCGCTTTATCTTTCTCCGCAACTACCTCGCGGTCCGCTCTCACTGGCGAAACAGGAAGGAAGCCCCCATGTCCCGGTATATGTTTTTGATTCCTATTCTTTTTTTTCCAGACGTTTTCCCTTTCCCCCTCGTGGTTTCCTTCGCTTTGCGTGGTTTTATGGAATGCCAAGGTTTTTTCCCGAGTGTCGAGAAATCTGTGATCTGCCTAATGTCTCTACACGTAGAAGGTTGGGGTGGGACATTATCATGAACAGTGGCGACTTGGATGCATTGACATGAGGACGGAATGTCTAATCTAAAATTCGTCGTACTAATCAATTTCCGTCATATTTTTTAGGGACGATTATTTATTTCAACTCCGGTGATATGGCAAAACTGCTCCGTATCGGAAACAAATTAACAACTTTGTATTCTCCAAGTATAAACTTGAGAAAGACCCGGTTTCGTCATGTCGTGACAATTTCAAGGAGACACCTAGAGATGTCGAGATGTGAGAATACCCATCTAGAAAATATTAAATAAATTTGTGGAATACAAAGATGCTCATTTATTTCTGCATTTTGCATTGCAGTGTGAGATCAACAGTGCCAATACGAATGGGATTGTTGGATATCAAATTGGCTCGCTAAGTGGCTCTTGAAATGTATCCTGGAGACTCAGGATCAAACCCTGAATATGGGGAATTTTTTAGACATATTCCGATCTTTTATAAAGGAGAACTTTCATAGTACTTTATGATCGCTTAGGTGTTTACGTTGGGAAACTTTCCGTTCTCACTCCACTCTTTGGAATCCTCTCTAATCAAAAACTGTGCGCCTACGTCTACTGTCACAGACATGCCCAGATGTCAAGTTCAAACGTATTTTGACAGTCAAACCCCTGCCAGAACATTGGCCGAAGATGAATTTGTTGCACAACGCTTTCAAACTGAATGTTTCATCTAGTTCAAAGTTCACACGATACGTAAAGCAGTATAAAGCATTATAATGGAAGAATTGGTATTTGATCTAGCTGGAATAAATCACTACAGTCTTTGATTGTCATATAAACTGATAAATATGATTTGTCTATCTGTTTTTTATTAGAATAATCGAACAACCAATAACTTTATTTTGGTTTTATTTTTCACTTGTTCGGCGCATTTGGCTAATGTTGTCACCATATTCATCGAAGGTCCTGTAACCATTTGAGAGCCTCATCAAAAACCCAAATGTAAGGGAATAGGATGTATGCTTTCATTTAAGACGTCTTGTCTAATTTTTTTTCACAACATTTAATCCTAATTTGTAAAGGGGATTTAGGATTTATTCTAAGGAGGGTGGTATACAACTCAAGTGCTTCAAATGTTGGCTATGGGAGGAGACACTTTTGGCCAGGTGTGGTGTGTGTGTGTGTGTGTGTGTGTGTGTGTGTGTGTGTGTGTGTGTGTGTGTGTGTGTGTATATATATATATATATATATATATATATATATATATATATATATATATATATATATACATACACGTGTACACGAGCGGCACAATAATGGGCTCACACAATAAACACAAATAGAAAAGAATAGCAACATTTAAAAGAACACTCACACGGTAAATTACAAACACGGTACAAATACTAATTCTTTCCTCGAACAATCACAAATCATAATAGTAAGAAACCGAAGTCACTTTACAAATATTAAAAACATTGAATTTAAAAGTCGGAGCACTTAAACACTGCAAAGCTGTTAGGTATACCTTCAGGTGCATGTGTATGCAAGATGTAGTTTGAGTGTTAGCATGTGAGTGGGGTGTAAGTGTTCATGCATGAATCTATGCCATGTTTTTTTTGTGGATGCATGATTTTGTGGTTTTTGCATGCAGTTTTTTTTCTTTTCTAAATTACGGGTGGTGTCCTAACACCCCCCGCCACGCGCCCTTGCGGTGGCTTGCGGGGTATTAGGTAGATGTAGATGTAAATTGTTCGAGCTTTCGGCTCCTTCAGAGGCCTTCTTCAAGTGAGACATTCACACAGTCTCACTTGAAGAAGGTCTCTGAGAGGGCCGAAAGCTCGAGCAATTTACCGTGTGAGTGCTCTTTTAAATGTTGCTTATCTTTTCTATTTGTGTTATATTGTGGCAGCCCATTATATATATATATATATATATATATATATATATATATATATATATATATATATATATATACATATATATATTTGAGTTAGATCGCCAATTATTTAACGAAAGGAAAAGGTAAGATGGCTTAAATTACATAGAATTCTATACCCATTTCTACATTCTTCCCCTACTTCAAAAAACTTGACCCCAGTCGCACTTAAATTTTGCTTAAAATAGCCCGCACTAGAGATTTATACTACCCAGGGCTAACGAAAAGGGTAGAAACACTCAGTTTGTGCAATGGCCTCATTTTCATTATTCTTAACCTACCTTTTTCCAGGACTGCGGAACATATTTTCTGAGAATCCTCATTTAGTACTAATGTCACTGATAAATATGCATGATATAGTTATCTGAAAAAAGAGCAATATGTGGAGTCCAACACATTATTATCAAATAAAATATGGGTGAACAATTGATATGTCTTGGGAAAACTTCATACCATTTTATAATCCCTGATCGAGATAGACCTCCAACGGATATACTTTATAATTGGAGCTTGAATTCAGCTCAAATACGTTACTGATCGTTTTTATACTTCTTTAGTGAGAATAAACTCTCATATCTATGCCAAAAATATGTCCCAATTATGAATCTTAATTCTCATTTTCGACAGAGCGCACTACATGTTTATCCATTATTTTACTGTAACTTAGAAATATATTTTAAACACTTGAGGCACGGCATTATTCAAACGATGATTAACGGTACATTGCATTTAAATATGTACACTGGATTTATGGCTTAAGCCTAATGAATATCCAGGCCTAGGATGAATTGGAATCACTAAAGAATATAGGGAGCTGCGGCAGCTTTAATGCTCAAATGTGAGTTGGGAAGATATTTTTATAAACAAAAGGATTAATATTCAACAATATTGTGGTATTTCCCCTATTCGTTTAATTATTTATGATCCCCGCGGGGTTATCTTGGCTCATTAAACTTGCTTAATATCACCATGGAGGCCTCGGAATCGCCCACAAATTGCCGAACTGAACCCGATTTCCCACATCCTATATTAATCTTATTGCCCCTTGGAACTGATTATATTGTGGGAAACCATTTCACTCTCTCACCATTATACGCATACTTGAATCATTTATCTGACCGCTTTCGCTACCACCTTCCGACTTCCGTTTACACCAACCATTTTACTCCCAGCGAAGACATGCTTTTGCAAAATTCAATGAATATTTTTCGCCGCCGGGGCAGCTTGAGGGCGGGCTTATGATATAGCAGCACGCGGCGGGTGGCCGGGCAGTTCACTGCCATTCGTTTCCCTTCGGCCCTCTCTCGCACCCCTGGAGCACTTGACCCACTCCTCCCACTCCCGTCACATTTTCGCCACGAGCAAATCCTATTACCCAGTCTCTACAGCTCTCTCTCTCTCTCGCTGTATCTCGCCGTCGTTATATCTCAATAATACGTTTACTCACGCACAGCTGACCCATTTCCATTCCATCCCGCTCGCCTGGCTCGTGGTCTTATGAAAGAAGAGAATAAACGTCCGAGCCTTTACAATTTCAATCAACACACTTCGGGTGAGGTTGTGTAACTTCACCTAAACACAGTGGAATTGATTCAATTAATAGGTTGAATTCACTTGCGTTGGCAGAAACTTTTAATTTCGGCTTTTTTTTATTCCGAGTCGTTGATAAATTTCAGATCACTCAAAATCCGTATCATACCCTCAATGAGTAGTCTCCAAACTTTTTAAAACATAGATTTCAATATTATTGCGATACGTTACACGTATTCAAAAAGGAATAATGTTGCAATAAAGGATACTTTGAAGGTCGAAGCAAGGTTTTTGGTCTCATGATTTAACACCTGTTTATGAAGTCTCCTCTGTCAAATGTATTAAAAATTCATTCGGGTAAAAGCTCAATGTTACTTGTAAATTTTTGTCGCAACCTGCAGTTTATCATTACTTACTTCGCTTCAAGCCTGCTTTCCTATATGCACACTCCGCCTTCGTTCATTTCCATTGCATTACTTTGCGTGTCCCGAGCAGGAGTGACCTAGTTATTCCTGTGGGCAGAAAACTCAGCCACGGCTTAAAGTATGAATTCCGTCACTAAATCGAGTTGGGGAGCCAAGTGATTGTAACATGACACGAAATTATCTGTTGGAACGTCTGAAATCAATCTTCTACCATCAGAATAACTGTAATGTATTACTTAGATGGTAGTTGAGGAACGACACACAATAGTTGAATTCACATCTTAGGTGCACAAAATCTGATCTCTGTTTTGTGCTATCGAGACCAACATGAATTATCATTGTAACTATCGATAGGATTATCGTTTTAATGTTTTCAGACGCTTCCCTAATTGTTATGAAAACTAAAATATTTCTCATTTCGAAAAATTACGTTTACGCGGTTTGAAACGGCTTCCGAATAAACACGAATTCAGTCTTTGCGAGGCGACCGCGAGGCGTTCACAGGGGAGAGAAGGAGGGAGGGAGATGGCTGAGATTGAAAAAATGTGCGGGGATGGGACGTTGGCGAGATGGGAGGTTGCGGTATTTGGCGAAAGATAAGGTTGGATGGAAAGGAGACGCTGGAGAGGGAGACGCGGGGGCAGGAGGAGGAATGGCTCTTTAAAGCCGTGGCTTGCAAAGGCGGACGGGACGATTGCATGCTGAAGGGAGAGAGAATGCGAGGGATTTAGAATTGAGGATAGCGACCGTGGGTGTCGCGCGACGGGTGGGAAGATGAAAGTTGGGGGGAAGGGGGGAAGGGAGAGGGAAGGAGGAAAGAAGGTGTGTGGGGTAGGGAAGACGAATATTCAAGCGGGAGGCGTCCATTTTAAATACCTTAACCTAAGCAGTACCAAATCTCATTCTATCTGACGAAAAACCTAAAATTTCTCCTGCACACACGTTCCCGGAAAAAAATAACCAAGGGAAACTCAATTCTAGGGTGAAATGGGGTGTGGGATTCCTGGAGAGGAACCCAATCTTTTCTCTGCCAATTTCCTCGGGCGTCTTACTTAGGATAGGGACGCTGTGTTCTTTTGCTGATGACGGAGGGATATGATGATGGACAATATGTTAGGGAGGATCACAAGGCTCATGGGGTTCAGTGTCAGAGGTAGATGAAGACGGTGCGTGGAGAGAGATTCGGGCTGAAATGAAAAGGCTCCAAGGAATAGGATGAGGGAAATAAGAACATTTTGTGAGTAAAAGGGTGAAGGAATGTTGGAGAGAAAAAAAAGATAAGATATGGAAGAGAGCGAAACTAGATGATTTGAGACGGAAAATAAATACTTAGCGCTAATGAAAGCATCATTAAATGAATATTAGTTCGGATAAAATAGTGCTGATGGAATTCAGTGACAGAGCCCCGTGGGAGTTCAATTTTTCATATTTAGCATAAGTGAGCGTTTGATATACTATGGAAAGAAACCTTAAACTTAACATTTCAATGCTATTTGTCCTTCAAAACGAGTCTCAAAGGTAAAAGCATTTTTTTCTAAGTCCGTTATATCTCGTTCTCGTTCGAATGTGATATCTACTGAACATTTTTGAAGGAAATACAAATATATTGGCAGAAGGAAACTAAGATATAGATTTAGATTGAGTTTCCATGTGAGCGAAATGATTAGATAAAATTTATAATTTAGGTAATTACATATGAAGGAAAAATAATGCAGCATGAAGAGTGATTTTAAACGTCATCAAAGGTTGCGGGACATTTTAATTTATACTTAATAGCTACTAGTTTTGGCATTAAAATATCATTTATATTAAAATAAGAGAAAATTGTGATGATTCCACGCTCGATGAGGAGCAACAGAGGAAAGAAGCAAAATATAAAAACAGACACGGATGGAAAGTGTTCAATGGGCCCTTAGAGTGAAGATGGAGGCGGAGGAAGAGTCGTGTACGTATGTGCATGAAAACTCATAAGCAAGACTCTTTCTTCACTTTATAATATCTCTCAAATGGTAATGCAATGGAGCCATTCCATTAGAATTGCAAAATTCCTTTTTTCTTCTCTTTTCAGAATACACGCTGAGATCCGAGATTGGCGCACCACACTCCACAAAAATGAAAAAGGGCTTTGGTGGCCAAGCGTCCCTTCCGAAGGATTGCTCGGTCACCTCAGTACATCCTCGGCGCAATTGGCAATCGGAACATAGGATAATGCCTCACTTGTAATCTCCTTTCCATTCCTATTGAACCAGACCCTACGGCTTTGAGGACCAGCGTTCTACCTCTCCGGTATTGTCACTGGAGTGACTCTGAGTGAGCGTTTGAAGGTTAAGATAAAAGTAGCGAGGAAAATGGAGGTGAATCAACATCCAAGTCGAGACAGTAAAATCCTCATCTGATTTGGGATATCACCGCAGTTGCGTACTTTGAAAAAAAATCTAAAATACCACATCAGGAAAATGGTTGACAATAAATAACATTCACAAATGTGATCACTTACTGGAAAATATATCACTGCCCACCAGCTTTGCGTGCATTTATCAAATTAGCTTCCAATCTTTTAGTGTTTGATAATGACGAGAGAGAATGCTTTATTTTACTCTAAGTTATTATTAGGTCCGACCATATTTCATTTAGAGGCTCATTAAAGGGCTCTTTTGCTAAGAAACACCGTTGTTTTAAAGTGTTTGGTGCATTATTAGTGAAATTTGGAGCGTGTTTATAATTTGAAGTGAAAAAATATTCATCCCTTTTCGAATTTCAAGTGTGGAAAACTTGAATGAAAATATCAATTATTTCGAGTTGATTTCATGCACTTGATTTTATTATAGACCAGCTTAATCTCGTCTGATGTCCAGTGAGGTATTCGGTGGGAGATGAGGAGTGTAATGAATGACAATTTAGCGTTAAATGCATAAAAATGACGGGCCGATTGATAAAATGGTAGAAGTGCCTTCTATAATTTACAAACCTGACACCTGAACATATTGTCCAACAACGAAACTAGTTTTACCGAGGGTTTTTTTATTACTAGAAATCCTTCATTTCAAGTAGAGGATGTGACATGTGTCACTGGGTGCCCTCTGCTATAGAAAAAGGGAGACGCTGTGCGAAGGGGAGATGGAAAGCCATGAACCGGGCGAAATTGGGATGTCGGCAGGGAAGGGTAG
Source organism: Hetaerina americana (assembly GCF_022747635.1). NCBI lineage: Eukaryota > Metazoa > Arthropoda > Insecta > Odonata > Calopterygidae > Hetaerina > Hetaerina americana. Next base: position 46,433,440 of record NW_027286874.1, read on the forward strand.
GAAAAGGTGGAGAGGGAGAGATGGAGGAGTGGGAGTTGTCCAGGGAGGATGGAAGTTTGGTGGGGCCACGGAGGGGAGAAACGGGTTAGGGAAAGAATCAAAGCTGTCTCCGGGATGTTGAGTCCCACCACTGCACGCTGGGGACGGGTACAATAGAAAGAGAGAGAGAGAGAGTTGTGAGGAGAGAGGGAGGGACAGAAGAGAGTTAGAGAAGGGAGCTTTTCGCCCGCAAAAGCCATCCCATTCACCACGGCCCAACTCACAAGCAACTCGCACCCGCGCCCACTAATTCCTGACGGGGAAATACAAGTTGTCGTGCCCCAGACGACGGGGGTGACCTCCGTTTCTCTCTCTCACACACACACACACACCGCATTCCCTCTCCCGTCGCGCAACCTCACCCGTTCCTCTCCCCATCCCGTTCATTCCGACTCATCCTCCCGCAGCCACACCGCCTGCTGTGGTGGTGGCGGTGTGTGGCCTGCGGACCATCGTGGCTCTCGCAGAACCTTCCCGGCCACAACACCGATTTTTACCGCCGGAACTCCACCCCCCATACTCCATACTCAGGAGAGGTGACAAGGAGAAAGAGCGGGAGTGGAAGAAGAAAAGAGAGGGAGAGGGCACAAAGTGAGAAATGATCTTCCATATTTCCGCGAAACCATCCCCACCCCTTTGATCCTCCTCTTCTCACCTCTTGTTAACTTGGGCGGAGGAAAGAGCATGCCCTTTTCAAAGATTTGAGAGGGGGAAAGAAGGTAAGGGAAAAGAAGGTGAGGGGAAAATGTAAGTAGCATTCTCAGTGCACGTACGTGGACTGTAGACGTGTTATTTTCAATGCCGCGCGACCATGACGTGGGATGACATTCGGGGAATTGAACGGATGGTGTTGTGTGGGGTGTGACGACGTACGAAATGGTTTGCGTTCTGGAGAGGAGGGATCTTTTCTTGGCCTCACCTTTTGCAGTGGTATTTGTCATGAGGACTGAAGTACCGAATGGTCTTATCCCGAAATCGTAAGGGTCAAAGATTGTAGAAAAATGCCTCCAAATTTCGAACTAGCATTTTATTCCGCGAGACTGTAAATTCCCTGTTCTCCACCGTTGAGTGAGTTCGCCATCCTCGCGTCAGATCTCGTGATTTTTTAAAGAGCAATCTTTGCAGACAGGATCTTTTTGGGGGCTTGCTTATGGTAAAATATTCATTACCCAGGCTTTGGTATCAAATTTACGATGTTGATCCGCATGTTCAATGCGCCAAAATTATTTAATAAGACGGGAAAATGTGCAGCCAGTTCTCTCTGCTACGAGATGGACAGAAATTCGAGAGTGTGCTCGAAGTATCCGTTAAAGGGAAAATTGAATGCATTAAATTGGGTCCGTTTTATTTGATTTTGTTTTGAATCATTATTAAATAGTAGAAATCCATTTGTATTCAGAGACTGGGACTCACGATGTTGAATTTAAATGGACAATGCCGAGTGAATAATTTATCTGCACCGGCATTTCATTTGCTTTGTGTAGTGTGGCAATTAGATTTTAAAAATGAATAGCTCTTGCAGCCTATTCAAAAGTAATTGCTATTAGCCGCAGCGGTGGTTGCTTAAAACACTGATAAGCCGCTCTTGAAACAAAAAAAATCTCTTATGGCGGTCATGAAAACCACGGCCGGAACGCACATTCACCACCGAGACACCCTTTGCCGTAAAGGGCCTACTGCTATCAATAGTTATTACCACTTGGATATTGCCATTAAACACCCAAAGGTTTACGAAAAGTGCGCTATACGTACACGTCCTTGGTATGTCGAGACACGAAAAATAATATACTGAAAATAAAACGAACCCCTAAAGTTCAAAACTCCGAACGGGCAATAGGGACAGGGGGAGAGACGAGTGGTTGGAGGGGAGGAGAAGTTGAGGGAATGCAGAGGCGACTAGGGAACACTAGGCTTGGGGAGTGGAGTGTGGAGGAAAGGGTCGGGGGGCTGACGACGAATGAGGGAGGAGTGGCATCACTCAGGAGGGCGGGGAGGGCCCAAACGGGACGGGGTGGGCGCGAGGGGGGTGGGCCGTGGAAGAGGGAGAGGAAGGAGGAGTGCGTCTGTCGGCCAGAGCGTCCGCATTGGACGATTAGACAATTGCCACAAATCACGGTGAGACTCGGCGTAATAAAAAAAATACAACCAGACAAAAGGGGGTGTGGATGAGGGGGCTGGTGGGAAAGTGGGACGGTGGGAGATGAGGAGTGATCGGGATGGAGGGGATGGGGCGAGGGCAAGGGAGAGAGAGAGAGTATATGGGGAAAGGGAATAGACGAGGGCTAAACGGGGGAGAGGGCGGAGGGAGAGATGGCGGAAGGCAGGCAGGACGGGGCCCTCGGGGAAGCAATGTTCTCTCTCTCTCTCTCCACCGCGGGTGGACGATCGGGGGCCGGGGGAGGGGTAAAGGCTGGGAGGTTCGGGATAGGAGTAGTGGGAAGGGTGAACGAGAGTGGGGCCGGGAGAGGGAGCGAGGCTCGGAGGCGGGTGGGATAGGCGGCGGGGTCAGTTTCGGGCTGGGGGTGGCGGAGGAAGGAAAAGGAGGAGGACGTGGCGCATGGCGTCGAAAGGGGTGCACACATCTATTCCGGGCACCCGGTGCATGGAATTTCCCTGGAGGGCGAGGGGATGGGAGGGAAGGAGAAGGGGGAGGGCAAGGGAAGGGGAAGGGAAGGGAGGTTTGGAGGCGGGCAGGGAAAGGAGATTGAGAAGTGCAGGTGGACATGGAAATGCGAGAGGGAGAGGAGACGGAGTGGGGTTGAAAAGGGAGAGGGCAGCAGCGGGGCTAAAGGTGAGGGAGTCGATACAAATGGATGTGGAGGGGGGAGGGAAGGCGAGGAATTTGACGGGAGCGTGGGCGAAAGGAAACGAGGGCAAGGGGGAGGGCGAGGAGGGAGGATGGGAGAGGGGGGAGTGGGGCAAAGAGGGGTGACGGCAAAGGGGCGGGGCGGGCAGACATACTCATTCGAATCGAGTCGGGAGAATCTAGGACCGGCATATCCCACAGTTTCGCGTACAGCCCGTCGAGGTCAAAACGAAGTTATAATTTTGCACGCGTTCCTTAAAAGTGATGACAGTCAAAAAAGAGCAAATAGAGACAAATATCTTGGCAGGACACTGTAAAAAATGTCAAAAAACGCCATCCATGACTCTGACAGAATAATATACGCGCTTGAAGTATAAAGCGATCATGGTTTCGAACATTGCCACACTGCGCGAGGACAACGCTTTTTAATTGGAAAATGACAGCTTTGCTTGGCCGCAACTTTCGTTTTGGGATCCAAATATTCACGTCAAAGATACGAATTTGTCGAAAAGTATGGCGGAATTGGAGAGATATCAGCACAAGGAACGTACCAAATAAAAGAAAAGTGCTGATAGACTTGTGTGTGCAATATGGTCATCAGCTAACTCAAAAGTTTTCGGATTCTAATCTCGTTTCGGGGAATGGATACTGTGAATCTGATGGAACTCGAAGTTTACATTGAATTGTCTCCTCGTGGCTATACGTATGTTCGAGGAAATAGGAGCTCTTCAAATCTTTTTAAGGAGTCTCCAGCAGCAGAGAGCTCTCAGAAAAAGACTTGGATACACTTTAAGGAGTTCAAAAAAATTAAAATGATGAAAAATACTGAAAAGAGAGAGTAGAGAGAGCAAAATAGAAAATAAAATAATAAAAGAAGAAATTAGAATGCGCGCAATCACTCGAACCGATAATCTTATGAGACTGACTTGTGTCACCGTCATTCAAACATTTCTAGAATTTGTTTTGATGCTACTCTGCTTACAAATACCTATCTTGTTAGTCCACCTGTCCAGTCTTGATTTTCTTCATCGTTAAGACTTACTTCACTTATCCGTACAAGTATCATTTCTTAAAATCCGAACGCTCTAAATCTATTTCATTCAATTTCCCCTGAATAGTTTCTGTCCGCCGTAATCATTTGATAAATGGATACAAAAATTTGATATTTTCTATACCAATTTTTATTTAGCGGAGGATTTAAAATATTTCTTCGTAAAAATCGAACTGAAACCCCTGTAACCACTGTGGCCACGTAGCCATATTTTTGACGCATCGCCTTGAGAACTGAAAGGTCACGAGTTGAACACACTGGCTAGTAGAGATGTTTAGTTTGTCGCAGAATTCATTGCTGGAATGAAATATTAGGTATCGGAAAATTAAACTACCGAAATCAATCGCTACTATGACTGCTTCTACTTTTAGAATTATCATCCGTAGTGGAGGAAATGATATGGTGGGAAATAATAAATTCTTTTTCCATTGAGAGTTATAACCGAGGATAAATGCTGTATCTTGGCTTTTTAAATGGAAAAAAAGTTTATTGCTCTCAATACCGTTTTGATCCTTTGAAGTATGAGAAACTGCCACGTAAATAATTAAGTTATAAAACGACAATATTTTAAAAAGGTTTAAGTATTTCGGCATGTACACGATGATTCTCACTAATATTGAGTCTGGACAGAAAATGTGCAGAATCATGCCATATCAATCACCGCAACATAATAATTATCATAAAAAATACATGTTGAGCAAGTTTTGAACTGCGCATTGATCTATGAACAAACAAGTAGAGTAATCCACGTTTTACAACCTGTAAAGCTGAACGAGTTCACTGGGCTATTTAAAATGGGAGAATTTCAGTTTCCTCAATATTTTGCGCATATTTTTCCAGCAATTACATGAAAATGAACATGGCACAAAAGATTTGCAGGGACTTCAGTCTGCATTACTTCATACGCGAAAAGATCGTCACGCGATTAGCGCAGTAGATTGACTTGGAGACACGAACGAGTTAATTATAGTATGAATTCCAAAGAAAAGGCGGGAGATGCCCCAACAGTAACTTTTAACGGAGTCATCCGCTAATGTTCATTTCAATGCAACAATTTCAGAGTGTAAAAATCATCGTAGTGTATCCCAGTCAAGGCGAATGATTTTTACACTCTGAAATTGTTGCATTATAGTCTGTAAGTGAATTTTCATAATTAAAAATGTAGAAAAGACATCTTGCAGTGGAATTGTGCTTCGCTGGTACTTAAGTAATATCCACATGAGTAGAAAAATATTCCTGAATATCACAATGTGATAATCGAAGTGGCAAAACAGCAATTAATATTTGAAAAAGATTCTACTTATGGATGGTTCGAGAATTTGGAGCCTGGGATAAAAAACTAAGATTTCGGTAACTTTTCACAAGTTAGTCAATTTTTCCTCAAATCTAGTAGTGACACCAGCTGACTGAAAGGAATGGGGATTGTTGGAAGAGAGGAGAGAGCAGGAAAAGTAGTGTTCTGGTAGTGGAGCGGAGGTTTTTGGGGAGGAGGGAGAGGGACAGTTAGACAGGAGAACGTTAAGTTAGAGGAGGGAGGCAGTTAGAGGGAGAGGCGAAAGTGTAGGGCAGTGGTGACCACGACCAGCAGAGGAAATAGCGAGGGGAGGGTTGAAAACGGGGCGATATCACGTGGTTGCGCAAGGTGGGGATGTAGGGGAACGAGGAGCGTGGGCCATAGCGGCTTCGGAGGATTTAAACGTGGATGGCTCGAGCGGGGGTTAGGTGGGCGAAGCAGGGAGGAGGAGGGAGTTAAATAGGATAGAATGCATCCTCGAGCACTGCAGGTGAGGAGGTCCTGGAGCGGTTCGAGCGAATGGGGATATAAGACCTTCTCCCTTGCATGAAGCGTCTGTCTTGACTACGGCGAGATTTCTCTTTTTTTTCTTTTACATCGCACCCGTTTTTGAGTTTTTTACTCTTACTCTCGTCCCCACCAATCCCCTTAAACATCGCCCCCGACTTAACCGCTCCTAGACGGCGTCGTCGTACGTATCTTTCGAAAGAATCGCTTCTTCTCGCGAATTTTAATCCTTCTCCCTCCCTCCCGACTTCGACGTGTGCGTCTTTTTTTGTGCTTCTCCAATGGGATTACGTCGTAACGTGCAGGAAAATCGAGACGAGGGAAAATATCGATTTTAATAACATTCCTTCGTTGGCATTTTTACAGGAAAATGTCAGTTCGGGTGAAGATATCGCGAAATTCCACGGGCAGCATATAAAGTTCACGGAATAGTTTTTAGAAGATATTCAATTGCCTGGATGGAGGATGATATAGCGCAGGTAGTATGTGGAAGCTTAGGTTTTTTTATCTCGCTTGTCTACATTTATACACGCGTACAGCTATCAAAAGAAGCTTCCAAGTGTGCTGAAGCGTACAATTTTTGCCTTTTAAAACCACACATGAAATAAAGCTCGATATTTGTATTAAATAATTTCATAAGTTTTTAGTATTATGCTGTTAACGGACTCAATATCACCACTATCTGAATATTTTTAATTATCAATTAAAAAATTTGAATCGAAAAAGTAACAAAATATTCTAGCCAGGTATTACTGTATTTGGAGCTCAAGCTTTGTCTCCAATTTAGTTAGCCTTTCAAATAAATTAACAAAATTGGTGAAGTAGATAAACAAATAACCAACTGGTAAATTGATTAGAAAATAGAATACTTCACAACATATACCTATCGGCATGGGGATTGCAATCCGATAAAGATAAAGATAAACCCACTCTTTCACACAGTCATTTTACAATGTTATATTGCCGCAATTATAACAAAGGATTTTGCTTAAATACATTGATTACTTATAATGCTTCCAAGAAATGCTTTCCATGTTAGCATTAATGAAAGCAATTTCCCCCAAAACTCACAATTACTAAATGACTTTAATAATATTCATATTTAGGACGTTCACTAACATCTGCCATTAGACCTTATTCGCTGATGATATTATAAATAATTTTCATACATCAACGTTTAATTATTTTATTACTCCTGCGAAGTCTCAGTGTCCTAATTTATTTGCAATGTTGATACGCTCGTTTGAATTAAATGTTAATTCTGATTGGATTTAAAATATTTCATTAGTACCAATTTAAAATAATGAAGAAACATAAAATTGATCGAAATAGTGACTTCATGAGTGGAAAATGGAAGTCTTCATTCTACATGCGTTTATAATAGGTAAAGTCTTGATGTTGAATCCCTAATGTAAAGGAATCATTTTGAACTAGTGGGAAAATGTGAATATATATATATATATATATATATATATATATATATATATATATATATATATATATATATATATATATATAAACATAAACACAGTAATCAACCCGACGGTCGGTTTGGTAGGTGAGGGTAGAGTTCACCCAGTTCTAAGCCCGATGGCGCGTGAAATTCACACTTTAGGGTAGGGGGGTCAGTTCCTTTCCCTGTGCCGGTTATGGTTTCCTAGGAAGATCTGGCAACCAAAAAATCACATAGCTTCGGTGGAGCTGCAGGAGTCCAGACTGGAGGCTTGCCCGGGGGAATCGGATCCAGGCTCTACCCCCTGGACTAACGCGACCCACTATATATATATATATATATATATATATATATATATATTGCTGGTCGCGTCAAGTCATGTTTCTGGTTAAATCTTTCGTTTCAAGATATATTTCAATTTTCAACAACGTTTCCAAATGAAGCTCCGGATACTATAAAAGAGCATATTAGATGATAAGTGCGGATGTTTGAAGAATGTTTTTAAATATAACATTCTTCAAGAATGTTAACTTTGATACATCTAAAAAACTTGATAAATTTCATAACCAAGTTAGGCACAGTAATTGAAGGAATATACATCTACATCTACATATTACCCCGCAAGCCGCCGCAAGGGCGTGTGGTGTGTACGAGCTGTAAAATATATTTATGTAGACTAATCATCGGGTTTCAGATTCCTTCAATTAAAAGTCAGTTAAATTCAAAGCTTTAAAGTTTCGAAATTTAATTGATTTGGTTTGAATTATGAATGTACCAATGTTTGATGCAGAAGCCTTAACTTAGCGAAATTAGATTTATCTTTCCGCATTAATCAATGAACTTGTCCAGCACAAATTCATACCAAATTTTTACGGTTGCGTTTTCTTCTCTGGTGACAAATAACAGATAACTATCAGTAAAGAATTAAATCCGTTGTGTAAGAGCGTGACTTATTTTCACCATTTAATTAATAATTCAATTACCAGTGAATAAATGAAAATATGATGTAAACGTTTCTTCTTATAATTACGCTATTATAAAATAATAATTTTGTGCGGTAAAATGTAGTACCACACAATTTATCACCTTTAGAATGGCCCCACCAAGCTTTCATTTACTTATTTTAACTACTGTCCCTACCAGTGCTCCTCCTTGCAAAATGATTTGCCCATGCGTATTATACGTATTATACGTAATAACATATAATCTCATGTCCTCAATAACATATTCTCATGCAGTATTAATTTGGTAGAAATCCGTTTTCCTCATTTCAAATCACGGCAATTAAATGTAGACATTAAATATCAGCGGATTAAGGCCATTAAATATGAGAGACAAAACCTCATGCTCCACGCACGTTTCCGTGGATATGGAAATTAAAATCAACCGAATAACAGGGGTAGATAAGGAAGAAAGAATTAAACTTGACAAACGATTATTCTTCTCAATGTTGAAAAAAAAATTGGAATATCTCCGACTTATTTTCACTGATAATTAACAAGTACAGAATATTCGTGCTTCCAAATGCGAGTAACAGGGAAACATGTTTTATTTCCCCTACATGTTCGATCACCAAAGAAGGAAGGAAGATGCGTGGTTTTGTCGTCCAGCATGCTCCTATAGGAATGTGCTTTGGCGCCTTGTTCCATCTGACCTGGTTTGTTCATTGTGTAGCGTGCTCGCCGCAGTCAGCTCCTAAGCTTGAATCCCGCTTCGACTAACTATGTTCTGCTTTAATGAATCGTTACAAACCAGTCATTATGTATATATATATCCGGTTAATGGATTTGTTTAACTTAATAGATTGTGCTAAATTAAATGAAAAATGTAGTGTTCACTTCAATATACTCACTTACATTGGATTGATTAATGCAGGCTATAATGTAGATCTTCTTTCTTCCACATTATACCAACATTTTCCTATGAGCCGACTGCAACACAAAGAAATAACAACTGTTTTTACGATTTCATATGCTAATTTCGTACCATTCATACGTACAATTCCACAAAAAACATAATATTTCATACACGGCAAAAGATGGGATGGCATTGGATATTAGGCTTGAGCCCACCCGCTCGAATTAAATGTAACTTGCTAATACAGGCTTCTCTATGAAGGTCTCGACCACAATTGTAATATTCAGGAATAATCAGATGCTGTTACAATAGTCCCTTTTACTGATACTAAAACTGGAAATGAAGTCGCAGGTTTATAAAGCATGTGTGTATATTATAAAAAGTTGAAGGCGCTAAATTCAACTATGCGTTGCCGAATTATTTATGCCAAAAAGTTTTTATTAAAAGCATACGTTTGATTTTTCGATAAAGAAATATTCAAATATGACAAGCTATTCTTTTACTTTACGTAATTAAACTATGTTTAATTATTAATTTTGGGCTTTCCCTTAACGTGGCCATGCCTGGCATTGACCAAACTTTCCCAAGGGTAAAACGTAGTTAAAGTGTAGCAGACCAAAAATATTGGTAAAATATTAAACATTTATTCACTAGAATAAAATAATAGAACACTTTGGTTTATCTGGTGATTTATTTTTGAAAAAAAATCAATCAATATAACTTAGCTAAAAAATCAAGGGCGATTATACATTCATGGTATATCCTATTTAAAGTACATAGAACTTTTCATTTCGCTTGAGCTATAGTTGGTGATTTATTAGCAGTATTTTATGCTATTGTGAACTAATTATTATAAATTACAACCAAAAGAATTCATTGATACTGAAATAGAATTTGCTTGCCGTGACTCTTATTGTGGTTCAAATTCTATAAAATATAAATGAGCTCCAGCCCCATGGAAAATTGAAGCTTAACAAACACTGATTAGAATCCGCGGGAACCCAGTTTTAATATTTCAGTGTGATTTGGAAGACGTAAAACAGGAAATGATGCGTGGTTTCGTATTTAATCATTGAAACTATTATTAAATATGGATGCATATTTTGCCTAACAAATGATAAACAATGCATTACTACTTTAGAAACGGAAAAAATTAAGTTGCCAAAGGTTTCCGCATTTTGATTCCCTCCGTCGCCGCGAAAGTGAATGAAAAACAAAATCCGTGCACGCATGCATTATGCTAAGACTAATTCGATGAGGTGCTCTTGTTTTCAAACTAAACGATCATGATAGTTACTGCCAAGTCCATGCGCAATAACAGCATTATATAGATAGCTAGGAACGTGCTAATCACTCCCACCAATTTTTAAGCGGAACTAATTCAATGTAAAAATTTTAATCTCAATTTCTACATAAACATCAAGTTTTTTTATGAAAATATGTACCTTTAAACTTCGGAAGCTACACGCTATCTTAGTCAGATCCAACTCAATCCTTAAAAGCTTCCCCCGTCCATTGCTTCATGTACGTAACCCTTCCCTGTGCCGTTCGTTTAGCCTGGAACTCATCCTAACGGAAACACTACTTTTAATTTTGGTGATGGATTTATGAGCACGTCAAAAAACTTCTTCAACATCCTTCCGCAATTTTAACGGCTTTACTTCTCATTTAATTTTAAACTCCATAGAGCGCGCCCCCGCATGAAGTAAAAGAAGGAAGTCTTGGGGAACATTATGGCGGACGTGCTAGAGTAGCAACTATTTTGCCCGCGCTAGCACGGGTGGCAAGAGGACGAGGGGTTGGTAGGAATGGGGGTGGACAAGAGCGAGCTGGAGGGAGGTAAGAGAGAGAGAGAGAGATAAGAGAGAGAGATGAGAGAGAGAGGTGAGAGAGAAAAGATGACCTTCTTTTGCACTCAAGTGGGAAAACTCGAGGTGATGTCGGGGAGCGGAGTGAGCGGGGAACGGGCGAAACAAAATAAATAGGAAGGAATAAAAAGAGCCAAAAAGAAAGAAAGAGAGATATGAGGAGGAGGGGGGACGATAAAAGAAAGGGAAAGAGAAGCCAAAAAAACAAGACGGGAGTAGGGGGGAGGAAGACATCGGAGGAGAACGGTGGCGATGGAAATGGAGCGATATCTGGGGGAGGACGATAGGAACCAAGAATCCAGAAAAAATATATTTAAAAAAAACTGAGGAAATAGATAGAGAGAAGGGGAGTCGTGGAAAGTTCGGCGGATTCTGACTGGGTGAAGGGACCGAAGGGGAAGGAGCGAGAGAGGTCGGGAGCACAGCCAGGAGTGTATAGATTAAGTCAAAAGGCCTTCGAGATGCCAGCGGAGGCGGGGACGGCAGTGGATTTGGGGGCAGGAGGTTTTGTATGTGTGTGCTTGGTCCGGGGGCGGGAAGGAGGAGAGGGGTGGGGAGGGTGTCGTCGGGGGGGTGGGGTGAGGGAAGAAGGGGAAAGGAGGAATCATAGAGGAGAGGAGAAGCCAGGGGTGGAAGCGCGGCGGCGGGGGGAGGGAGGGAGAGGGCTGGGTGCAGAGAAGAGGGTGGCGCGAGAGCGAGCGAGTGGTTCGCGGGGGAGGGGTTCGGGGTTGAGGGGGCAGGTCGGTGCGGGGGGTGAGCGGAAGGGGAGAAGGCGGGCGTGTGTTCAAGTGCCTTGCCTGCATCGGCGTCAAGCATGCGATGAAATAAAAGATGGTCGGGGAGGAGAGGGTTGATAAAAAATTAGGCGAGGGAGGCGGCGCGGGAAGTCGAGAGGTCGGCACGCCCGGATGGGGCGGGGGGTGAGCGAGAGCGAATGGGCGGGGGGAGCTGGGGTGGGGGAAAGAGAGTTGTGAGGGCGCAGGAGGCAGGCGAAGAAGAAGATACGCGGGGGAGACGGCATAGGGCCGGGGTCGTTCGAAAGGAGGAAGGGTTGGGCGGAGGAGGTCGGATTTTCGATCGGGTTTTGCCCGTAACTTGATTATAACTTCATTGTCATCCGCACCTCTGCTCCCTTTCCTCATCGGTATCCCTTCCTTCGAAAAACCTTACCTTCATAACTCTCTCCCTTTCTCCTGCATTTAAATCCCTACCACCCACTCCTCCTCCATCTCATCCCTCCCCAATCCCTACCCCCCCCCCAGTCCGTCCACTGAAAAACCTCCTCTCACCCGCCCACCCGACCCTCCTGCACCCCTTCAGCAACCCGCTCAGGAGAACCCTCTCAGAACCAATGACGCCCTCATTGTTCTCTCCCAGTCAAGCCAATGCGATACTCTCCCCCCTCCCCCAACCCCCACGCCCCCCCGGCCCTCGATACTCTCCTCGGCTCCCTCCAAACTCCTTGCCGCACCCATTGTGCCGCTCCCCGCTCCCCCTTCTTCTACCACACCACAACTTCCGGCGCGTCCTTCGCAATATTTCTCCTTATTCAGCTACTTCCACCTTCATGCCACCGATTTCTACTTACTCCACCCTGCTCCTCTCCCCCCGCCTCCGCCCTCCCTCTCGCCCCCCGTCGTCGTCTTCTCTCCCCCCACGCAATTCTCCCCAGAGCTTTGCTTCCCTCCTCTCTCAACTCCACCCCACTCTCCTCCTCCTTGGTCTCCTCCCCCTTTGCCAAAGTCATCTAATCTCCCCGCTCACTCTTCAACTTCTTTGGCAGTCTGTCACCTTATCTAACATCCTCCTCCTCACAGCTCCCTCCCCTCTCACACCCTCGCTCCGGTGCACTTCCTTTCTCTCCACACTCCTTCGGAGACGACCGACTCACCTTCGCTGCCAGCTAGCAATATCTAACCCAACCCAATCTTTCTCTCTCACTCCCTTTTTCGTTTTTCCCTAACTCAACCTGGTTCTCACCCCCCCCCCCCTTCTCTACTCATGCTCCCGTAAGCTGACTCATCTCCACCTCTTCGCTTCAATCAGTCATAAAATTACGTCACATGGTGTTTGGAGATATAAAGAAATGTCGCGAAATGGGTTCTTTTTCTCCCCACATCGGAAGGGAGTATATAATCTCTAATGCGTACACCCAGAGATGTGATCTCCACCGTGAATAAAAGCGATGTTTCATTTCTTTTTCTTTTTAGAGGTGGCCCAGAGAGAAAAGTTGGCTCGTTCCCTCCCTCGTAAAAATGTTTAAAAATAACGCACTCTCAACGTTGTCGCGTAGGTAAATTGTTTGAGCCCAGATATAGATTCGCTTCAAATACGGATCCTGCTCTGCTTTTGCTGAAAGAGCTGTCGTGAGTCAAAGTAGCAGCCGTAGAATTTAGTGGGCATGATGCAACGGGAAGATTTGAACCTCGTGCCATGGCTCTACCCTTTTTCTGGTAAACACTTAATGTCATGTAGCTACCGCACAAAAGCCGCTAATGGGTGAAGTTTATGAATTTCGCTCAGACACCTCGTTCCCCACGTCCAAATGAGTTATGGAGAGCACTTTTCAAAATAATGATGCTCATAGCCTAAGACCTCTCGTTTTCTTTTTCATTGTTAGTTATGTGAATATTTCCATCTGAGGTTTTCTTTAAAGGTGATTTAAAATATTTTTTGATTTCATCATCGTAATTAATTTAACCAATAGCTATACTGTAACGTTCGAACAATGATTTTGTTTGGTTAATTATTGAATCGATTCACTTCAAATATTGAATATTTAAATAAGAGATTTTAAAAAAGTGATGAATTTGATGTTTTTTAATACGCAAAAATGTGTATTACATCAATATAATGGTAAACTTAGATTTTAAGCGGGGACTTTTACTTTGATTGGACACAGGGACTAGGATAATAGGAGACTAGGATAACTTTTACACATCTAGATCCTCCGACTCAACACTAAATAGCGTGACTCCCTACATTAAAACCAATTGGGTAAAGAAAACGGTAGAGGTGGTGGCTATGCTCGTTGTCTAGTTAGTGCGATGCCGGGTGGGCGTGGCCTGCCGCCATCTTGATTCATCCCTACTTAACGTATCTATTTGGTAACTATCTATCTTGGTAACCTGAAAGCCAGCGTAAGGGTGTTTGGCAGGAGGTGATTCAGCATCAAGAATGTAAGATCAAAAATTGTTATTTTGTAGTTACAATATATGTGTAAAATACTGCAAAAAATGTAGATCATGATATGTACTTACGCAGATTGCTTATAAAGCGTTAAAATTTTTCCTCATGGTATGGTTAAAAAATCTCAAAGAAAATGATATGCATTACTAAAGTGACGCAATTTGATTGAGCAAATTGGCTTTAACTAACAACAATTTCTTTGGGGTCGTTCTAACGATTATAACTGGCTTTATTATGCTGATGGGAAGCAGATACAAACTATTAGACTTCGGATGTATCGAGAACAATTGAAAAATAAAGTTGGCCGTTAAAGTTATGAGTGTGAATGTTATAAATCAAGAATGATTGAAAAGATAAATGAGGAAGGGAATATAACATAGATTAGCGAATGTGATTGAATGTATGTGTACTGAAGGGATTTTTACTCGAAAGAAGATTTATAAAGCAAAAAGTCAGGAAAAAGAAATACATAATAAAGCAGCACATATTATTTTATGAGAAATTGAAATAGAGGAAAAATAATATGATACTTTTAAGGGATAGGAAAATTATTATATGGTTTGGAGAAACAAGATTATTTATACGTTTGTCCTTAACCTCTGACGACCAAGAACCAAGGCAAAATGTTCCTAGTTCAGCATTTAAAATAGATACTTTCCTTGAATATACATTCTAATCCAGCAACATTTTAAGAAGTTCAGTATGAGGCTTTTACTGAAAATATCATTTCATTCAAAATCCTGTTTTCACAGTAAAGATAAAATAATATCTTTAACAATCAAGATGGGTGATGTGATGGTATAAATAACTATTGTCCACTTGCTTTGCCTTCATAGATTGTTCAAATCTTTGAGAATCTAAACTGTCAGACTAATAGGCTTCCATGGATTCCTCTGAGTTCATCTGGAACATTTAGGAGACTTAAGTGTAGATTCATTATAACTTCCATGCATGAAACTGAATTTTGTTCAATAAGCAATATATAATGAAAAATATCCACCGAGTTCGTTTTCATATTTCATAATCCATCTTCAACAACTGTTTTTCCGTGCAAAACTGTACTATTTACTCGATTAATTCAAGGCCCTCTGATGCATTTAAATTGGATTATTATAACTCCAATGAAATAAACTATAACCTATTTGTGAATAAAAAATATTTTGGTGGGTCACAAGCTGAAAATCACGCAGTTGGGAAAGAAATTTCATCATTTGCGATGACTTTTTTTTGGCTATCTGTTATCGTTAAAAAGCATTACGAAACATAAAAACTTACGGTGTGACGTAAAAGGTATGACCGGAAGGTTTGAATAGAATACATGAGTTTGTTTTCTTTTCCAAACATAAATTTAAAGCAGCTCATAGGAGGATCGTTTGAAATCAAAGAAACTTGCCCGCTAACAAAGAATATTGGCGACACTGAACTCAGCTAAAAGTAAAGAGGTTGAATATAATATTTATGTAAGGTGTGTTATTCGGTAAAGTGACATGACCTACTAGCGCAGTATGGATTTTATAAACATAACAATGGGAAATCTAAAAGCATAGGATATTTTAACTCAGTATACAATGGAGGGATGGGGAATTAGGATATTGAGTAATATGAACAAAAGTTTATATTTCCTTTGCTTTTCTAGTATTAGGCTTAGAGAAAAAGAGATACGATGACATGATTACAATGAAATAAATAGAGGATAGCTATTAATATTAATTAACAAAGGAATTATTCCTTAAATTGAACCAAGAGTACAAACCAGATAGGATTTTTCAAAGTTTTGGAAAATATTTAGAAGCAATGGCACAAACTCTTGGCAGCATTGATCACATGATACATTTAATGAATTTAAATTAGACATTTTATTGACTTTTAAACAAGATGTTAAATTGGCGCCGTACTTAATACGTTTGAGAAAAACTAAATTACATTTGGATGAATGTTTCAACCTTAATTTTATATACTTATTTGTTACACACACTATTAGTAAAAATCATTGATTTCCTGGTTAGGTATTCTCATCTCAAATGTGATCAATGCGCAACAACCAACAAATATAAGCACTTACCTCATAAGATCAATAACATGAAATCAATCTTCCGTCTAATATCTTACCCACCTTGGTGTGAAAACAGTGACTAATAAATGTAAAAATACGTTCACTTGGGATGCTTTAAGGTAGCAATAGGGCTTGGAGATACCAGATAATAAAAAAAATTGTCCTTTTCCTTTACCTTTTCCTCCTGCCTCCATTATCCAAAATTCTCCCTTCTATCATTGTCTTTAATATTTCATTGGCCACCTTTATGCCCTTAATCCATTTTTTTCTGCCTTCTAAGAACTTTTCTAAAAAACCCTGCCTCCTCCACTTCCAGACTATAATTTATCCTTTTTTTTATTTCCATCCATTTCGCTTTATGAGTAAAACCCTCATCACACCAACACCTCAAAAGTCTCCAAAAACACTTATCCTCTTTACTTAATTACTAAGATTCAGAACCATAGGAAACTGGGTTTCAAATCAGACTCCCCTTTTCTTTACTTTTTGTTTTTACTTTAGATCACCATCATTGACTCCCCACTACTTTTCATAAAACCTTTCTCTAGCGAATCCCTTTGGTTGTCCTCACCACTTGACTCATCTTTTTCTAAAACACTTCATAAATACGTTAGCCGGTCTATAAGCTACAGTTTATGCCCCTTAATTTAAATGGTTAGTCTTTGGATATCTTCAGGTTATCATCACCATACCTATCACACTAATTCTGCAAGGCGTTCAGTGATGATTGAGATTCCTAGGGTGACTGGCTAAACAATGCTTGCTCATCATGAAATTTAACGGAGTTGATGAGCTCCCAGCCGCCTTTGTTCCCACATCCAGTCCTTGCCTTTCATATTTATTTTCCTATTTTTTCTATCTACGCGCTGAAAAGTAGGGCTGATGATAAATAGACGACCTTTCGTGCCCTCTTGCTTATCATTGCCCAGGCTGATTCTCTATTTTCTACGCGCAATTTTGTAGTTTGACACATGCAAATAGCGGTATTTGGATAAGTCGCCTATCCCTCCAGTGTGCTCCAATCTTCTTCAATATTCGTACTTTCATTCACTGGACCAACTCTGCTCTTCCAAACGCCTTTTCAAAATCCACGAAGCAAGCATCCTACTTATATTCTATAAATATTTCCACAAGTGATCTCATTACACGTACTTACGCATGTTATTTTAAAACCAAATGGATTTCCTTTAAGTAAGCATTAGCTCTATTCGATACATTTTTGTTGATGGTTCTGATCATCATCATTATTCCTTCACTTCTATGATTGTTTGAATGTGGTCCCCAATCCTTCCCTATCCCAAACACGGACTAATTCCCTCATGTTCTGGTAAATTTCTGACCTGATCTCTCTTCATAAGGCCAATGTATTTATTCATTGGCTCTCCCAGTAAGACTATTCAATAAATTTCCCTGCTATTATATTTTTTTTTTAAGTTTTTGCCACAATAAGTTTGTCAAGATTGTTCAATCCATCTGGTTCTTCCTTTGAAGAAGCTACAAGGGGTCTTTCCTCTCATAAAATTCTGCATAATTTTTAATTGATTACTTTGCATATCCATTTTGCACTTGGCCAGCATTTCCTTCCAGTGCCATTTGTTAAAGGCTTCTCTTCTCCTTTGGTGTATTATTCCTATTGAACATGTTTCTGTTCTCTACAATGCCACAATACACATTGATTTTTTCAAAAATGGCTTTTTCATCCGAGGTCATATTTTCTTTGAGCATAAAAGTTGATTTTTCACCTTGAATGTCTGCTTGTTTTGAGCTTTTCTGCACTTGATATTTGTTGAGCTTCTTCTATCGCATGTTATTGTGTTTCCGAGGCAGTAGTATGCTTCCGAATTTTTATTATTTTTCTCCTCACGGTGCAACATCTACATTAGGCTTTTGTCTTTCGCAAAAAACGAATTATGTTTTCTACATATTTATTTTAAAGTTTTATTTATGTTATATTTGATTCATTGAGTTCAATGATGTTTATCTTCTCTGATATAACTGGGATGTCATCCACGAAGCGAAGCATATTTATTTCTTCTCCGTTCACTTTTATTCCTGATTTCTTTTACTGCCATTTTTGCTTCTTGGGTTTTTATATGTTAAATAACGCTGGTTAGAGATTGCATCTTTCTTTCCCGCCACTGTTCATTTATTCTAGCTTCTATTTTTCTTCCATCTCTCATTTTCAATGTGGTAACTTGTTTCTATATTGTGGTGCGGCAACATAACTTCCTTTTTTCAAAACGCAATAAAACCTATCTCATGAAACACAAACCTTTTATCATTTTTTTAATGCAGGTGCATATTTAAAGTTTTATTTTACACAGTTTTGAAAATCAAATCAGGTAGGTGACGCCCCCCAGTGTCCATGCACCGAATAAGCCAACTTCTGGCGTTTGCCATGACCCTTATCAGCATAGCAGCAGGTATGTTGGCAATTTCTACCCGGATGTTTTCTTTCAGGACTAGTACGGTCCTTGGCAAGGTCAAAATAAACGCGGAATTTCAAATAACCCCAAAATAAATCGCAAGAGGCCAAATAGGGGGAGCGGGATGGCCACTTTAAATCGCCCCTTTTTGAGATGAGGCGCTCCGGGAAGTGTCTCAAAAAAAAGGAAGATATGTTGCTGCACCTGTAGTAGAGTTGTTATATTATTCTTCTATTATTGTAATCAATTGCAAGTTTTTCAATAAGCTTAAAAATATTAACAATATCCAAACTGGTATTCCTTCTCTTTTCACTTGGTTCTGTAATTGCTTGAGCCGCATACATTTCTAGGGTGGTTGTATTTTTTCCTTTCTTCGGTTAGGTATCTTATTTAACGTCTTATATTTCAAAAAAACCTTCGATAAAATCCCACACAATAAACTGTTACACAAAATTAAATGCTTTGGAATCAATGGGAAAATTATTAATCGGATTAGAGACTTCTTGTCAAATCGAAAACAAATACTAGTCATCGATGGGTTGTGCTCAACGGATAGATATGTAACTTCTTGGGGGCATCCCCCAAGGTGACTTAAGCGCACATGTTAGTAGCAATCTGAGGTTATTTGCTGACGACACGGTGGCATACAGGGAAATAAGGAGCCAACTAGATCGCGAGCTACACTCTAGATATTTTGACACAATCTCGGAATTGTGCAAGAAATGGGGATTAATGCTTAATATGGACAAATGCGCAGTTTTGAAATTTTTGAGCAAAGAAAGTTCCAAACAGGGCAATAACTATGAAATAGAGGGTTCAGTGCTAACTACGGCCAATCAAGTTAAATATATGGTGGTTGTTCTAACCCCAAGCGCCATCTACGGGGAGCACATATCAGGACAACGTGCAGGTCCGCTTAAGAGAAACTCCGCTTCATTAAACGGGTGATGGGGAAATATAATGAGAAAGTGAAAGAGAGGTGTTATTTTGCTCTAGTTAGATCTCATTTTGAATATACCGCAAGTATTTGGTATCCTTGGGAGAAAATGTGCCAAAAATATTTAGATGAAGTCCATAAAAAATCCACCAGATTCGTTAAAAATTGTTATAATAATTACACAAGTGTGACAAGTCTCCTAGGGGATTTAGGCTGGGAGCCACTTCAAATACGAAGAGAAAAATCGATACTTAGACTCTAAGAAAGGTTCAGAACAAACGAGTTTAACGATGACACTAAAGGAATTATAATAGTTCCACACTACTTAGGTAGATCAAACCACATAGATGAAATAAGGGATATAGATTTCAGTACAGATAGATACTAATATTCATTCCTTCCCCGAACAATCAGTAATCATAATAATAAGAGACCGAAGTCACTTTAGAAGTATTGAAAACATTGAATATACAAGTCGAAACAAAATCAAACATTGCAAAAATATTAGGTGTATTTGTAGGTGCATGAGTATGTTAGTTGGTAGTTTGAGTGTTTGCATGTGTGAGGGGTGTAAGTGTTCTTGCATGAATGCATAGCATGTTTTGTTTGTGGATAGTATAAATTTGTGGCTTTTGAATGCGGTTTTTTTTCTTAATTACGGGTGGTGTCCTAGCACCCCCCACCACACACCCTTATGGCGGATTGCGGGGTATTAAGTAGATGTAAATGTAGAATGCTATCCAGGTTCTCTAGGTTCCAGTTCTCTTGCGAGCGAGCTGCTCTGTGTTACATCGCATTTGCCTTCCTCAGTTCATTACATCTCCCTTCTATACTGTCATCATTTCCTCTCCCCAATTTTCCGTCGACAGTTGAGCTGAATTTTTACATTTTTTTCCTTTTTTTTGGTTTTCGTGCTTCTTCTCATTTTATGTTTTACTCTCTTCATTTTCATTTTCTTGAATCGCAGATAGCTTTCCATGAAAAGTAGATTATGATCACCGTTTATATCTGCGTCGGGAAAGTACATGCACTATTTCACTTGATTCTTAGTTTACCTCTCTCTTCCTGGGATGTAATCAAAATATATATATATATATATATATATATATATATATATATATATATATATATATATAGTCGCTGTAGTCCAGTGGGTAGAGTGTTGGACTGCTGACCAGAGGGTCCCGGGTTCCATTCCGGGCAAGGCACTCTAGGCACCTACAGTTCCATCCAAACTATATGGTTTTTCGTGTTCCAGGTCTTACTGGGAAACCATAACCGGCACTGGGAAAGGAACTGACCCCCTATGTGTGAATTTCACACGCCGCCGGGCTTAGTACTGGGTGAACTCTGCCATCACCTACCGAACCGATCTTCGGGTTGATTGCTGTGTTTATGGTTCTGTTCCCAGGTCTTTTACAAAGGTATTCTCTGAGAATTTGTTGCATGAAGAGTGTGTTAACCAAAACCATATTCTTTTCTTTGTGCAATTAGGTTAGTCTCTCTCTTTTGGAATTTCATTTCCTCAGCCCGAAACACCCCTAAACAGAATCCGTCTTTGACTAATCCAACTTTTGCTTATCAGTCGCCCAGTACGATTAAGTTCTCTATTACTCTTCCCTCGCTGATAAATCATCTAATCATTCGCATACCTTTTTCTATTTCCCCTTTAGTATGACTGGACGTCAATCATTTCAAACACTGCCTTTACTTAATCCTAAATTTTAGAACTCATGGCAATTATTTAGGAATCATAGGAGAAAATTTTCACCAATAATTAAGATATGATTTAGAGAAAATCAACAAGGTTTTTAAAATATTTCTATGAGAAGCAAGTAAGCGTCACGAGTATGCTGGAAGACTTACTTTACTGGGAGTCTCTTGATCCTCAAAGAGATCAGTCAGTACAGACTTATAGAAAGGTACAGAGAACCTAAATTTTCTAGCCGACTCCTTGGGAGTTGTTATTTAACAAATTATATCGGTAAATCTAACCACCGGAATAAAATATATGAGATAGACAGATTCAAGGACTTGTTCTTCCCTTCCTTCATATCTTGCGGGGAAGATAAAATCCAAGATTCCGAAAAAAAATAAATTAATGTTAGGGCTAGAATTTTACTTATCCGTCAAATGTCGAAATTTTTACATGAAATATATCGGCATGTATGTGCATGAAAGTTTTACATGAGCTAAGATGTATTCAACAAGAATTAACATTTCTGCATGTGTGGCTGGTCATTTACTCCCCCGCCACACTCCATTGCGGCGGCTTGCAGAATATTATATAGATTTAAATGAAGTTCCTAGTCCTGGATTCCCTACATGCGGTCGGTTTTTCATTTGTACAGATGGGAATTAAAAAAAACGAGTGGATTTTGTGGAAATTACAGTAAATACACAAAAACTGCTGCCAAAATAAAAATATCATCACCATTAAAACTAGTATTTTACTCAGTCAAGTGTTTATGTTATTTTTTCATGGATTGACGCATGCCTGAAACAGTAACAAAAGCAAAATATTTTGAATATTATGGTAATATGCCGGAATATTCTTCAGAAAATTTTACAAAAATTTATTTCTCTACAATTATTGACAATTAAAATCTATTGTAATATGAATCAGGTCATAATGCTTTTTAGTGCATAAATTATTCAAGTTCAAAGTTCCGGTCTGAGGGGCATAAGCAAATATTATACATATTCATGAGCACCTGAATGACGACATATGTACATACCGCATACGTGGAGTTTGCAGTCAACTTCAAAAACATGCACATGAGTGGATTTAAATAAATTAAAAGTTATTTGGCAAGCCCTAATAGCAAACTGTCAAGTGATGAGGAGGGAAAAAATGATAATTTTTTTTAGAAATATTTCATTGTGACAATCATTTGTTCCTGCATTCCACAGATAACATTCCTTAGATTTAGTCGAAAACCGTAAATACAGTATCTTTTCTCAAAAAGACTAATAATAAATTTGACAGTATCAAAAACAATGGTCGTAATTTGGGGGAAATTATGACTTTTGGGTAAAATTAACTTATTATACATTTTAGTGAATACTTAACCAAATTATTTCATTGAAAATTTATTCATTTGTAATTTTAGCCTATATACTACTCCTCCTTTATCCCATCAACCTTGTTTGGAACAAGAATCAACCCTACCGATATCACGAAGACCGCAATTGCTCCTGACTCTCAAGCAAATTGTTTCATTTTTCCTCAATGACAGATACAGTATAAAACATTTTTGGTAGAAAGTAAAACTTAATTTTCAGGTTTTAGCGCTTTAATTGTCAATTTTATATTACTTTTTTCTTTCAAAATAACGACAGTAATTATGGATACATTTTTGAGATAAATTTTTCTGCACAAATATTTATTGTTATTCTAGGATACTTAAAGAGCGACTAATTGGAAGGGGTGTTCTTCTATGTACGTAAAGATTAGAAACCATTGACATAAGGCTTACTAGAATGAGGTATTTCATGAGACGCTTTCATCATGCATTTTCCATTCAGGTATCATATTGATTAGAGAATATCGTGGTACTAAAATACAAAATGAAAAATATGGAGATATGTGGAGCTGTCATCGACACCTCAAGCTTTCATTGAATTCGTTTTTCATTTTCACTGAGTGCCTTCCTCTACTAAATTGACAAACGGTGGGAGTATTGGCCAGTCTTCAAATTTAAATTCCAACCATGAAAAAGAATTCAAAGAATTCGTAGTGAACAATTGGATTTGGCATGTATTTTGAATTGCGAATGTTTAATGAAGTATATAGAATTATTTTGACAAATTTAATAGCTTTTAGACGATTGTTCCACGGTCATTTAAATAGAATTTTCTATAGAAAATTAAAAACACACTAGAAGAATTTTATACTGTTAGTGAAAGAGAGAAAAGTCAACCTTAGACCAATATTTATGGAGCGTATCAATTTTCCAGCTGGCTTAAAAGGACCTTTAGGCAGGACTAATATTCAGGGTACAAATAATTCCAGCGTCTTAATTCCACCCCCTTAAATAAATTTATAATGTATCAAAAACATTCATATTGCATGTCGTATTTTAGGTTCAGAGATTGTGATGGATTGAAGCTATTTCTCTAATCCGTAACATTACACAGTTTTCCCTCTCCCTAAATGCGTGACGCGCGAGGAATATGCACAATTTAGGCTGAAATATAAATTTTTGATTTGAATTTGGCATAAATGCCAATGACGGATCTTCAGCCTTTATGTAAGTTCTTTGACAGAGCGTATAGCAAAGTGTATGCCTTTAAGTGTGAACTATGGAAGCTCAAAAATTGGGAGGAGAAGGATAAAATATTTTGATTTAGTATTATCATACAAGGTTGCATTAACGGCTCGGGAAAAGTTTCAGAAAAATAGATTTATTTCAGATATTACTTCAATGCCTCAAAATTATTCAAAGTATATCCCTTGAGCGTCAACACACTTTTACCAGCAGCTTTTCCATTACTCGAAGGTTACCTGATCGGCGGATTCTAGAATGTACTTAAGGGTGCGCGTGCAAGCTTCTTTGATGACACTTAGAGTCCCGTAGTTGTGTCCTTCGAGGGAGGATTGCACTTTTGGGAATAGGAAATAGTCAGCTAGTTCCAAGTCGGGACTGTCCAAAAATACAAGGTCTTTTTCAACGCGTTGCAGGTCTTCGCAAGCAGACACTCGACTCTGCTTTTAGTCATCCATCAAGACCTTTGGGACGAGCTTATCTGGAATCTTTCGCAGAGCCAAATTCTCCGTGATAATGGTGTGCATTATCATCTTAACAATGCCAATACGATCTGCGATCATGCGCACAGTTAACCGACGGTCTGAATTCAGCACTTCACGCACACGCCAGGAAAAATTGTTACCGATGCATGAAAATGAAACAGTTTCTGGCGTCACTTGGTGGAAATTCTTCATATTGAAATTAAATTTAAAATACTTCGCCTTTCCACACAAACCACTTAATTACGCCCTAGGTTTCGTTATGGTATAACATCATCACCTGATGATGCGTAACAAAGGGCGTAACAAAGTGGTTTATGTGGAAAGGCGAAGTATTTTAAATTTAATTTCAATGTTACCGATACTTTTTATACAAACCTTGTTCATAAGTTTCACATTTTTCTTCGAGTTTCCTCAATATAGCTTCCCTTCTTTAAATATCAAAAATTAGATTTCACATCTGTGTCGGGGTCTTGTATTTGAGATTTTCTTTAATTTTAAGGGTATTTCTTCGAACCCTGGCCTTCAACAACGTCAAGTGAAGCAAGATAATCAAGATATGTGTATTTGAAGTGCTCAAAATGAATTAATATGACAGGAGAATATTCTATCACCTTAACAAAAAACAGGTAATAATCATACAAATGAAAAATTTACGGAATTTCAAAGCCAAAATATGAGAAGTCAGATAAGGGTGCAACCTCTTGCGAATACTATTCAATCTATATGTAGAAGAGGCAATAAAAAAGCACAAGAAATGGTTATTAAAGGAGTCAATATCAATCACGAGGAATTAAAAATACCTCGTTTCGTAAATGATACTCGTACAAAAGTAATATAGGAAACGCAAGAGGACCTGCTCTGAATTATATGCACAAAGTACTTTGGGAATATAACATAAGCATCAAAAAGAAGAAAATTAAACTCTTTTTGCATGGAAAATGGGAGTTAAAGGTAAACATCACGATTCGAGGAGCGAAATTAGAGCAAGTGGGATCCTTCATTTTACCTGGGCTACATTATAACTTATACTTGGGATGGAAGAAGTTCGATCGACATCAAACTAAGAAAGCGTTCATGAAAGAAAGAACGGCAACTGTTATGAGCAAAGAACACCTGAGTTTGCATAAGAGGAAGCAGTTCGTCAAGTATTCAAAATGGAGCAAGAAAATCTAGGGATCAGAGACATGAAACATTGGAAAGATGGATCGCCAAAGAATGGAAGCCATCGAAACATGGTGCTAGAGGAAAATGCAGGGGATTAAATGGGCAGATAAAGTGGGGAACAAGAAAGTATTCGAGGAAATGGAAAGGATGAACCATATGGATATATCTACGGACAAGAAGAACTAGTTGAATTAGAAACACGATGTATGTACGTTGAGGCACAATGGATTAGTTGGAAACGTAGTGGAAAAGGAAATTGAAGGGAAACTCCCGCGAAAGCGACTGAGGGACAAGTACGTAGAACAAATTAAGAAAGTCGTACATGTGCAACAGAGATATTTCCAAAGGGGTGATGGAATTAACAGTGAACAGAAAAGAATGGAGGGCTACAGTAAACCTATCGAAGGATTAAAATACTGATGATGATGAGATGACACATTTGTATTCACAGCAAAATTTTTACGATATCTCTACTTCACTTAGTACGTGAATTTGCTTGTAAATTATGCACGATTTATTCATAGTCATAGAGATCTTGTGACTTAGAAAAGATCGTCTGGCTCAGTCAGTGTCTAGGAAACATCGGTGGATAAAGACGATGCAAGACGCCGACAGCGACGATTTTCCGCAAACTATGTGGCATCGGGAAATCCACTGCTTCCCTAACACTCCTCGCGGTATTTGCCGTACTCCGAATCGGAAAACCCTCTGCTCCAAGATGGCCGTTAGCGGCTAGTAATCTCTGTGTGTATGTGAGAAGGAGAAATAGTGGGGGCCCAGCCGGCTTCATTTTATTTGCAGTACGAACCGTCAACTTGGGATTCAAATCATCAGGAACCAGACGGGATGGACGGTTTAGGCCGTCCCGCGATGCACACGGGCTTGTGTTTGTGTGCCATCAGCTCTGCCATTCAGTCAACGTTCTCTCTCTCGCCCTCCCGTTTCCCAGCCGTGCATGAGCCTGCGTGCAACGCGGGGTGGCCTAACCCGTTCGTCCCGTCTTGTTCCGAATGATTTGAATCCCAAGTTGACGGCTCGGACTGCAAATAATATGAAGCCGGGTGCGTCGTGGCGACCCAGCCGGCACTTCACCACTATCTCTCACACACACACACACACACACACACACAAGGAGGAGCACGGAAGGAGGAGAAGGAGAGATAGAAAAAGAGAAAAGAACGGGGAGATGAGAGAGATCGTCCCCACTCATTGGCGGCTCTCACCCGCGATCTCTTCTGAGGCCCTTTTGTTTACCCCGTCACCACTTGGTGGCCGGCGCCTTTCCCGAGGAACCCTCCGGAAAGAACGCCACCCCCTCTCCTCACTTCCTATCCTCCCTCCCTCTCTCCTTCAACCCCCTTGAGCCACTCATTCAGCCTTCGATCCTTCCGAAAGGGGTGACGTGGTGGAGGGGGGATCGCCTCAACCCTTCCGATCTTATTTTTCTCTTCCTTTCCTTCACCCCGGCGGCACGTAGAGGTACTCCTTTGGAACAGCCACCCCACGCATTTTCGACTTTCCCTCATGCGGTCTTCGTCACGGGTTTTCACTTGCGTGCGCAGTTAATAATGGCCTTTCGTTGATATGGTCTTCTCCACCGGGTGCCATTGATCTCGTGGTCGGGACTAATCCGCGCTCGGAGGCGGACACGCTGGCGGCATTCGGTCCCGGTCCCCTCCGGTTGGACTCTCTCTTCCCACTTCCACCTCCCCCACGGCAGATGGGAACACGGATTTGATTAAGGGCTCACGCTTCCACGTTATATTCCTCTGCGGAAGGCAACTCGCTAGGCTGAGTGAAGGAGGAGGCCGGTCGAAGAGTTTTTACTCCCGAAAGGGCTTCGATTGATTCTGGTCATGCGGAACGGCAAGTTAAAATGGCCCCCATGACATGTCGCTGTCGTCGCAACTAATTTAACGATCGCTTAGTTCTTAACACTCGAGCGTTTGTTTTGGACATATTGCCACTGTATTGGTGGTATATAGCTGAGGCCATTGTCTTCGGATAACATTACAAATGGCATACATTTCGTCATCGATTAAATTCCAAATGGGATTTTATCACGAACGATATCAAAGCTCACGAAAGCGAAAACGGGTCTCTCCTTTATGTAGCTTTTTCTATATTTTTCATGATTCCACTTTTTCATGATTGTATAATTCTGTGCTTAGTGTAAAGCCGTTTGCAAACTATTTACGATTCTTCTCATTACATTCCAACCTTAGAACTCTTACAATTGATAGGACCGGATTGTTGCGGTGGTTAGTGGACTTCCCTGCCGTCATTCCTACCTCGAGGCCCTGGCTTCAAATACGACGGAATCGATGGAAGAATATTATTAGAATAAGAAGTATACCGATATCTATTTGGGTACCATTGTAGAGAGCACCTAAAATGGAGTACCCCGTAAATTGTGGAACCCTTTCGTTAAGATTAGGCTAATGTCCACATGTGTCGTCGACCATTCCTAACCCCTACCAAAATACCCCCCTATGCCTAATGTCGCAAGTGACCATAACTATTGGTCGCCTCTGGTAATAACAACACCATCACTACTCTCATTAGAATTTGGTACACACACACACATATATAAATATATATATATATATATATATATATATATATATATATATGTGTGTATATATATATATGTATATACATACATTAAAACACGAAATCCCGCCAAACGGCGAACAAATGCTCATTCACATAGAAATAGATATAAGGAAAAGGGATAGGAACACATATAAAGGACGGACACAATAGAGGTGGGGAAGGCGGAATCAGGCAAATCACGAGTGTAAAAATATTTCCTAGACTGGGACTTTAACTCTGGCGAGTGAAAAGATCCGGAGTTCAAGTCCCGGTCTAGGAAATATTTGCACACTCGTGATTTGCCTGATTCCGCCTTCCCCACCTCTATTGTGTTCGTCCTTTATATGTGTTCCTATCCCTTTTCCTTATATCTATTTATATGTGAATGAGTGTGTGGGTATATATATATATATATATATATATATATATATATATATATATATATATATATATATATATATTCCCTGCTATTCCAACTATTCCGGATATGATTCCTCAAAAATAATAATAAAAAAATTTTCTTTTATAAAGTTAAAGTTTTCGTAATCATGCTTTCTTAGAATCAAGGAATCGTTACTCAGCATGTACTTGAATCTTCTCTTGACCTACATATGATTATTCTTGGTTGCACTCTCGCCGCCTAGCGTCGTCTCTGCAGTCCTTAACCCGAAGTTCGCCGCAAGTAAGGCTATATTCCGAAGGGCGGGGTAATAACGATATTTTTTTATTCCTTAGCATGAGTGCCTTTAAAACGAAAGCCGTTTCTCATACAAAACCGCACGATTTTCTGGAAACTTTGTCTTTGACTATCTGCATACAGATGGGAAATTTACAAAAAAAAGAAACAAATTTTCGCCGTTGACGAAATTTACGCACTAGCGGGAACGGCAATCCACGTTCCCGATGAAGTTTTGCCCTTGGTGGTTGAGGAACACCGTTCCACACTCCCGTCAATATCCTGTAGCGAATCGGATTTCGTCGCAAAAATGCGATGCGCCCGCCAGTCGTTTACGCGACTTCCCTCACCCCCTCTCACCCTCCCTCTTCACCCCCTCGGCGTGCACGCGTCCCTATTCCCACCCCCTTTGAGTTCTGCCTCTACCCCCCTCCGCACCATACCCCCTTGCCCAGTCACGCTCCCTTTCCGTCCTGTTCCCTCTCGCCTTTTATCGCTCCCCTCGTGACCCACGGCAAAGACCTTTAGTCCCAGCCCTCAGACTGGCTACTCATCCTCTTTCTTTCCCTTCTGCTCCCTCCCCCGTTCCCCCTCGCCCTGTCCCACGCTTTCACTCGAGTAGTCTTTCTCTTCTTCCCTCCGACCGTCTTAAGGCGTCCCGCAATGCCACCTCCTCCGCATGCCTACTTTTCCGACCACTGACCTTTAATTCTTTACATATTTTTTAGCCGTCTCTCTCGAAAAACCCACATCCTCTTCACGCGCATCCCTCTCAGGGCGCGCGCGCTCTCTCCTCCCAACCTCCCCTCTCTCCCTTCCACCCCCATCGCCCCTCACCGTCCTACTCCTCCTCCCTCTCTCTTCTTCCTCTTGCCGTCCAATATCCATGCTCATATTTCAATTTCAAGAATGCGTCTGGCAATTATCGATGTCACCTTGTTTTCATGGGAAATGTATGAATTATTCGTGCCTTTATCAATATTTGTATTTTTAATAGGTACTTGTATGATTAGTTAGTTGCTCTGAAAATAGATTTTTTAGATTTTAAATTTCTTTTTCTGTGTGTGTGTGTACATATATACATTCAAAATATTTCAGGCTTTTATCCTAGAAGAAGATATCTCTTCACTTTCGTTCTCTCTCTCTGTTGACTCATCCAATGTGATCCTCTAATTTCCAGACCTTTACCTCCCTCAACGCCTGCACCTCCCGTTTCCAGCCATTCGTCCCTGTCCCTGGCAACCCACCGCAGCCGGAATACAACCCACCAATTGGACTGTTTTTTTCCACGCATCCGACCAATTTCCTCCAAACACTGCCCCTATTTGATCGACCCCTACTCACATCCTTCAATCCCTCCTCCCCTTCTTTCTCCTCCCCAGTCTCCACGCTCCCCTTTTAGCCTCTCCTGTCATTGTATTAGGGAGGAGGAGGAAAATAGCACTATTCAGTATTATCAGGTATTGCTTCTTTTGTGCTCCAATGGTAGTGGCGACGTATTAAAATTAGTTCTACTGTTGATACCGATATTAAAATCTACCGATATTTGAAGAACCCTGATATTTCACGTTTTAACTATTAACTACGAATCTGAAGACATTGGATGGCTGAATATTACGTATTGAGTATTTTTCTTATGAAATGTGAAATAAAATACTTATGCCATTATTCATTTTTTTGCTTTCTTTTAAAAATAAGGTCCGATTCGACCATCGGAATACATGCATAAATTTGAACCGTTTTGCCGTATTTTTGGGATAAATTTTCTTCGTTCTAGACAATATTTTTTCGTGTTAGATTTAGATTGGGTACATATTTTTCTAGGTACTTAAAGAACTATGCTATTAATGCTTTAAAGTTACCGTAAATATAGATAACTACATTTGGAAGCATCTCAGAATAATATTTACAAATATTGAAGAGGGTCCAAGCTATGCTGTACATCACAACTTAAATCAACCTCTTAATGGGGAGAAAATCACTCAAAATTAGTCCTTCGTGATCAGGGATATATGATTAGCTTAACATAAGATATTAAATGAAGATATAATACAAGACTATAATCTACATCAGCAGGTGAAACGATAGCGATAAAAGTTAAATATGCAACCGTTGAAAAGATTGATTCAAGGATTCGGTTATTTATTCCTAGGACAACTCGAGATTACGACAAAAAGAGAGAGAATCACAAATACAGCAGAATATATAATTACTGTCTCCTTCGCCTACTTCTTTGTGGATTGTATCCTAACGCCCCCTGACACATCCTCGAGTGGCGTGTGGAGCATTGTGTAGATGCATATGAGCTAACGAACAAATATAGGAACATATTTTTGTGGTAGTACCGAATGCGTGTCATGGCGGTTTTTATATACCCATCAGGAAGTTTAAGCCACTCCTTAATACCGAACAATTCCAAATTATTTCCCCCCGGCACGTTCCCTGGCCCCTCGGCAATGAGCATCCTCCGCGTCCTAATTTTCTTCCCTCATAGTTCATTCCGGTGTATTTCTTTTCTTTTCCTCTCCGCCCTCTTCTTCGATTCCCTTCCGTCCTATCGTCCGCACCGACTCCCTCATCTCCCCCTCCCATTGTCTCCCGCCACCACCGTCCCCTCCACCCTCCCCCACCCCAAATCCCCCGCTCGCTCCAGTCCCCATCGACACCGTCCTCTCTTCTTCTCCTCGCAGCCTCTTATGACCTCTCATCGCCTCTTACGATCCTTGTCTTCCTCCGCCCTCTCCCCTTCCATCCACTCCCTTCGCCCCTTCCGCCGCGAACCCTCCCACTCACTCCCCACTCCTCCCTTCTCAACCCACCACCCCACATCTCCCGTCAAACCACCCCTTCTCCCCACCCACCCCATCCCCCTTTCTTCCCTCGAGGACCGCCACATCATCAATCTGTGAGAATCAGCTGCAGAGGGTGGCTTTCCTGGTGGCTGACGGGAACGGCGGGGATCGAGGAAGGAGAGGGTGTGGGGAGCTAGGAACGGGTGTCATCGAATGGGAGGCAGGATGCTAGGGGGAATAGAAGGATTTTGGCTGGGTGCAGGACGTTAAGATGGTTTTCGGGGAGGGTGGAAGCTAGGTGGTGTCCGACCGCAGGCTTTAATATAGGTTGTCGAGCTGGAGGGAGCGGGGGTGTAGACGGGGGGGAATGGGTGGATGGTTCGGGAAAGGTGGGAGGCAGAGGGTTTGGGAATAGAGTCTAGGGGGTGGACTTTAAAGAGACGATAGCGCGGGCTGCGGTTATACTTTGCTGCAGTCTAACCTGGCGGAACAAGGAGTTTACGGCGGGAGGGGAGAGGTGGAGAGGGGCGCCCTGACGCGGGGAGGGTGGAGAGGAGTTAGGTGGTTGGAGAGGGGGTAGGGGCGGGCAGAGTAGGTCGGGGGCGTCCGGGAAGGGGCTTGCGATGAGGGGCCGAGTAGATGAGACGGAGCAGACGGGGGTGTGAATGGGTGGGACGTATTTGTGGAACTCGTAAGAGCGTAGTGAGGTTGATGATGCGGGGGAGATATGACGGCGGCCTCCCTTGGCCCGCCAGGAGGAGAATGGGGGGTACGAGTACGGGGGGGATGGGGTGTGTGCAAGTGGGGGGGAGGCAGGATAAGGGGTCGGCAGAATGGAGGAGTGAGGTGGGATTACGAGATGGGGGTGCGGGTGGGGGAGGGTGTTGGAGGGAGAGGCATTTAAACGGATGGAGTGATAGAAGGGAGGATGTGAACATATATACTTAACCGTATGTATGAGGCACGCGGAGATATTACGGGTTTTAACTACTGCTTCCGTTAAATGTGAAGTTGAACGTCGAGTGAATTTTTCGAGGATTAATAACGCCGAGGAGGCGAGCGGAGGAAGGAAGCAATGAGTGCATTGGTGATGTTACACGCGCTGTTTGCTGAAGATTTGTGGAGTGTGTTATCCTCGCGCTTGCTCCCGTTCGTTTTACGCGCTGGGTTTGAGAAGCGTTGCAATTCTAGGCTGCCCTTCGCAGACGGGAGGATGAAGTGCGTGTTTCGCGCACAGTCTGGTTTTATTGTGTCTGCCCAAGTCTGATTCACGGCCTCAAAATGAACTTTTGCAAGATTGTTTGTCGTTGTTATGTTGTTACCAAAAAGTACCTACTGACAAAGGATACAGAGAAAATTGTGCATTAAAAATCGCGATGGGCATTTATTTAGTCATTAGTAGCAATACAAACGACTTTAAAGTGTAGGATTTATTTTTCCAATTTTATTGCATATGAATAAAAATCGTCAGTGGATTTGCAAACCGAGTATGTTAGTTAAAGGCAATAAAATGATTGTCTGCAAATGAAACTTATTTAGAAACATCTTTAGAAAAACACAACCGTTCACTAAATATACTTCGAGTGATTGTCAGAATACTGATGTCTGGAGAGATTTAAAAAAGTCATTCCCTCATTCACAATTTTGTAATTTTGATAGTAACTTTAGCAAATTCAAATACAACAAATACGTACCATCAAGAGTTTAGCGAATACAATTTTTCCAATAGATATTTTCATAGGTTGAACATGCTAATAGTGGTTGAAGTGACGGTAGTGAGAAATTAGGCAGGCATAAGGGTAATTCCAAGTTCGTCTTCAAAACTGAATTAATTCACTTAGACTTATTATTATGATATCGTGAAGGATTAATGAAATTGATAAAATTGAATGCCCTTATAATTTCTTATTCATGTAGGACAAAAAAGATTGGCGTTCATCACAATATTGGTCAAAAAATGCTTAGCTCAAAATGTTGGTCAAAAAATGCTTAGCCGTATCAGGAAGAAGGACAAGTATTTGCGAGAACAATAGTTAACAGTGTGATTTATTCCAATTACCGTAATGTTAATGAAACACTCCAAAATCTAATAAGAACAAAGAATACATATTATGAGATCCAAAACATCGTGAAAACGGATAGACCCATCCAAGAGAAAAATATATTCTAGAATTTCTATAAAATTTAATTGTTTTTATTTTTAGCGTCATTTTTATTTATATCTTACAGCCTTATTTAAGGTGCATTTTTAATGGACACAAGCTAAGCACTACTTTATCTCTAAGTTACTACTGAAATGACACAACCTGACACCTCACAGAACAGTAAATCCTTTTTCAATGCCGAATGCAATCTACCTCTCTTCAGTCCTCACAACATTCCTTTGCTATTCCACCTCCTACCGCGCCACAAGCAGGCCTGGAGTAGTAGAGGTTGCACACAAGTTGCCTGCCTCTCCAATCAACTTCTATTTTCTGCAATAAATTCATCATTTTTACCCAATACACTCTATCAAACTCATTCTAGAAATATACGAAATAAGCAGGTACATCCCGACTATTCTTTTTTCGTGTCCATGAGTGACTGCATTACTACAATGGCATCACGCGTATCTTTTCTTCCTCAAGCAATCATTGGGCCTCCTTTCCATACTTTTACTGATGATCTTAAGTACCACATTATTTGCGTGTGAAATTAAATGTATTGCTCTATTGTTCCAAAATATGGCTGCATTTCCACTTTTAGGGATGGTAACTAGCGCTGGTCCAAGAAAATATTCTGGCCTAATTTCCCCCTGAAAAATACGACGAATTAGTCCATTAACATCTTCCTGCCAGTTTTATAAACTATAAAAGTAGTGTTGTGGGAATGTTATCCATCCCCACAACCTAAGCTGTCCTCACCAGTATACTATATATATATATATATATATATATATATATATATATATATATATATAACTTTTTGAAACTCTCACGGACGTGAATAATAATGTATAACACTTAGCACTAGTGGTTGGTCACGGCCACCGAAAATTCGAAAAATAGTGAGTCTCTTTTTTGTGTGTTTCTGTGTGTTTTTGTCTGTGTCCACTAAGTGTTATACATTATATATATATATATATATATATATATATATATATATATATATATATAGTACAATACACAGTAACACACAATATAGAAACACAAAAAAAGAAGAACACTCACACGTTATTTCTTGATATTTCGACGGAAACAATCCGTCTTCCTCTGAAGAACTTCTATATCTTCAGAGGAAGACGGATTGTTTCCGTCGAAATATCAAGAAATAACGTGTGAGTGTTCTTCTTTCTTGTGTTTCTATATTGTGTGTTACTGTGTATTGTACTATTCGGCACTTCCGTGTTACGTCTACGAAAGCATATATATATATATATATATATATATATATATATATATATATATATATATATATATATATATGACATAGTATGTTTGGTATATAGTATAGTATATATAAAATATAGTGTGTATGTATAATAACTATACTATTATACATAGTACCTGTATATGTATTATTGTATAGTTATTATACATACACACTATATATTATATATACTATACTATATACCATACATACTAAGCCATATACTTACATTATCTATGTATTCTTTCCGTATTTCTTGAACTTTTCCTGGGTCAATAAATAATATTCCTGACTGATCTTTGATAGTGTGCTATGATTTTCCCTTTTTACTTCCTGGTAGTGCTTTCACCCTCCTTTCCAGCGTACCCATAGTTGCCAGGACTCATTCTCGTAATTATGGCCACCATAAAGTGGTAGGATAAATAATCGAGGCCGTGCCCCGTTACCTTCCTTAATAGTGTTTTTAAACTATAAAACCTTCACTAAAATGGCTACCCCTTTAGGGCCAGAAGCCTTTTCAGGCGCTCACTAAGGAACAGATGCTGCGTGGAATACCTTTCCTCTGGCTTATACCCTTCCATGGTTGACCTTTCCAGGAGCAATTATCATTACTCTAGCCAGCACAGTTCTATGGGTGATCAGAGCGCACGCTTCCTTCATCATGTCAAGGTTTTAGATCAAGGGAATAGTTACGAGAGATAGAAAATTCATTGAATTGTTCAGTAGATTTCTCCTTTGTAAAATTTTCATTTTTCAAGTATTTTGTATTGCGATACATTGAATGCAAATAGTAACCGAAGGCGCATAATAGTTAATGGAGTTTTAAAGCCTTTTTCGCTTCTATCTAATTGATCAGATATTAGCGTTCACTAGGCTTCGAAAAAATCTAACACTCTGCCCCGACAGTTGTGAGATTGAGCATTTGAGTACCCACCAATGTGAGGACCAAGTGCAGGTTTGGGAGGCCTGGGGATGAATAGCTCAGGGGGTTATTAGAGGGAAGACACTTTCTTTCGGGCCCGATCGAGACTATGGACTAGAGAAAGCGATTTGAGTACTTCATAAATTTTTAATTTGGAATATGAGATAAATTAGCTCTGGCTACGTTACAGCACATGTCGTCAATGAATAATCACAAACTACTCTCGTATACAAGCTATATTCACTCTCTGGCCCTCAACCTGAGCGGACCTGCCTACTGAGCGCTCCTGGTAACCGGTTTGACCCACCAGAGACTACCTGCCTGCCAGCTTGATTCTTGGTGCTTTTGGTTTTAGTGAAGTGCAGTGTAGTGTCAACGTATACGTTGCTTCGTTTATATAGTTTTCGTTTTGTGTGTAGTTTGTTAACCGTAGTGTGTGGTAGTAGTAATTTATTTAGTGGATTGTGGTGGTTTTTGTCCTTCGACTCTGATTGGTGACCGGTGAGTGCTTTCCTTTTTCTTACTATCTTTTTTTTTGGTCCTCTGAAAACCAGACCTTACTCAAGCATCGTTTTTTCCACTTAGGCTTCATATTCAATTCCAAATCGTAACTTATTGGTTGAGCTAAATTTAGCTAACGCCTTCTAGAAATTTTAGCATAGTGTATACAGGTTAGCTTTTGTTGGGGACTTGGTAATTAAATTAGGATGGCTTCATCCAGGTCCCCTGTTGCCATGCTCGAAGGCACTGGCGAATGCGCGGCTTTAAGGGCCCGTATCGTCATGCTGGAGAGAATGGTGCGGGAGCTTCGATCGGAGATCGCCGGCCGGAGGGCTCCCCTCGGGAGAGATGGTGCTCAGGGTGGGAATACGAAAACCCGCCACGCCCATAGGGGTGCACGGATTCGTCCGAATGCAACACGTGGCTGGGCGATTAGAGACCTACCCCGTGTCCCATCTCTCAACGAGGGAGTGTCTCACGTCCGTAGGTCGGACGATTGGAGGGTCGTCTCTCGGGGTAAGGGGAAGGTAACGCTGCGGCGAGGATTGGATTCTGCGGAGGCAGATACCATCCCCGTCTCCAACAGGTACCAGGTGCTGTCGGATGACAGCACCACCGTACCTGCAGCCCCTATCCCTACTCCGAGGGCACTGCCTAGGGTAAGGCATCAGCGGTCGGGGAGGGAGGGAACCGTTATATTAGGTAGTTCAAATGTCCGGCGTATAATGAACCCGCTGCGCCGCAGAGTCCAACAGGAGGGAGGTGTTGGATTCTTGTCGTCCTGGTGTATACCGGGCGGCGGGGTACCCCAGGCGACGCTGGCGGTGAAGGCGGCAGTCAGTAATACGGGCTGCTCCAAGCTACGCATTGTGGCTCATGTCGGGACAAACGACGCCTCGGAACGTGGATCTGAAGAGATCCTGCGCTCCTTTAAGGAGATGCACTCGGAGGTGAAACGAGTCGAGGCAGAGTTGAAGGTCCCAATTAAATTAAGTAAATGTAGTATTGTGCCGCGTGTAGACCGCGGAAGGCTCGTTTGGAGCCGCATTGAGGGTTTAAATCAGAGATTGCTGGGATTTTGCCGGGGAATCGGAGCGGACTTCGTTGATCTGAGGCCCGTCCTCTCATCGTGTCGGGTACCCCTTAATCGCTCCGGGGTCCATTATACTGCCGAGGCATCGCAGTTGGTAGCGCGTAGGTTACACGAACACGTTTCGAGGGTTTAGCAAAGCTGATAGGCAAGAGCGTAGGTCATATATTGGGAAAAATAAAGTAGAATCCAGCGCTTTTTGTCAATTCAGTTCAGATAATGCCTCTCATATCCCCAAAAAAATTGAACAAACAAACACTTGCGTTAAAACAACATATAACCCACGTATATTTAAAAAAATTGGTGCCTCTACATACATAACAGATAGCAATGCAAGTGAATGTAATTCTTTTGTCTCTGTTCACCACGAATCGTCTCAAAACAGTTTTGTTAGCGTACATAAAACCGAAAAACAAGAAGTTATTAGCCATATTAAAATTATAACATTAAACTGCCGTAGCATTAGAAACAAAATATCGGATATTGAACATATTTTTGTCAGTACAAACGCAGACATAGTAGTTGGAACGGAAAGTTGGCTCACGGGAGATACAGCAAACAATGAGGTTTTTCCAAACGGTTTCACAATTTACAGAAGGGACAGACCAAATAGGTTGGGTAGGGGAGTATTCATTGCAGTAAAGTCACATCTTAGTAGCCAACGATATGAATGCGACGTAGATGACATAGAAAGCGTTTGGTGCAACATTAAGGACTACAACGGCAGAAGCCTATACGTGTGTTCATTTTATAGACCCCCAGATTCTAACACAGATGTCGTACATAAGCTCGACGAACAAATATCCACTATCAGCAGCAGACAAAGCAACAGTATTACTATAATCGCTGGTGACACAAATCTACCGTCAATTGACTGGGACAACTACTGCGTAGGAAAATCTGCCAAAAACAGAGATTCATGCCAAGAACTCCTTCATATATTCACAAAACACTCCTTAGAACAAATAGTTAAATCACCAACACGGGGCCAAAGCATACTAGACATCTTTGCGACTTCTATGCCCGAAATCATTACTAACATTGAAATAATAGACGGAATCAGTGACCATAAGGCTATTCT
This sequence comes from Hetaerina americana, assembly GCF_022747635.1. Lineage (NCBI taxonomy): Eukaryota > Metazoa > Arthropoda > Insecta > Odonata > Calopterygidae > Hetaerina > Hetaerina americana. The sequence goes on from NW_027286874.1 coordinate 46,471,902, forward strand.
TGTGGAGTTAAAAACTAAGTTCGTCAAAATAAACAAAGAAAAGCGTAAAATATACCTATACAACAAGGCAAATTTTAACGGACTAAGAGAATATTTAAAGATAAAATTACCAGAATACAAGACAAAAACACTGACAACAAATACAGAGAACACTTGGAATTATTTCTTAAATATTTTACGCGAAGGAATGAAGACGTACATCCCGTCCAAACTCAAATGCGACATTAAGGAACCTAGATGGTACAACGGGGAAGTCAGATCGGCATTAAGAAGGCAAAGAAAGCTACAGTCAAATTTCAAAAAGAGTTTAAAAAGTGACGATATAATTTATGTGAATACAACCAAACAGCTACTAAAAGAATGTCGTAGTAAGACGAAAAGTATTATGCGCACAGCACTACACTCTTTTAAATCTAAAATGCTAAGCGAATATCTTGAGGAAAATCCAAAGTCATTCTGGTCCTATGTTAGGGAAATACAGGGTAAACGTCCCACTGTTCACTCTTTGAAGACGGAAAATGGAGAAATCATTACAGATAGCGTGAAAAAGGCAAATATTTTAAACCATTTTTTCCAGAGCGTCTACAACAAAAACACAAAAGCACCAAACGATCCTCCACGCCCACCCGGGGAACACATGAGCGATCTTACACTGACCAAGCAGGGAATAGTACATCTGCTCCGTAGTATCAAAGCACACAAGGCACCTGGTCTGGAAGAAATACCTGCTAGAATATTAAAGGAATTAGCTGACGACATTGCCCCATTTTTACATATTGTTTTTCTAAAATCGATAGAAGAAGGCTCAGTGCCTCGCGACTGGAAGCTAGCCCATATAACTCCCATCTATAAAGGCGGCGATAGGGATAAACCAACCAATTACCGACCCATTTCTTTAACATCGATCTCTTGTAAAATATTGGAACACATTATTGTCACTAACATTATGAAATTTCTTGATAGTAGGAAAATACTAATCCACAACCAGCACGGATTTAGGAAAAGCAGATCTTGCGAAACACAACTTGGTCTCTTCATTCACGATATACTTAGATCGGGAGAAAACAACACCCAAGTCGATGCAGTATTCCTGGATTTCAAAAAAGCCTTCGACAAAGTCCCACACAATAAATTGTTACATAAACTTAAATACTATGGGATCAATGAGAAAATAATTAATTGGATTAGAGACTTCTTGTCAAACCGCAAACAAATAGTAGTCATAGATGGGTTGTGCTCAACGGAGAGAGATGTTACTTCGGGCGTCCCACAGGGAAGTGTAATAGGGCCTCTTCTGTTCTTAATATACATAAATGACTTAAGCACACACGTTAGTAGCAATCTAAGGTTATTTGCTGACGACACGGTGATATACAGGGAAATAAGGAGCTAACTAGATCGCGAGCCACTCTCTAGAGACTTAGACAATATCTCGGAATGGTGCAATAAATGGGGATTAACACTTAATATAGATAAATGTGCAGTTTTGAAATTTTGGAATAAAGGAAGCGAGGAACAGGATATAAACTACAAAATAGAGGGTTCAGTATTGACTACGGCAAATCAAGTTAAATATTTGGGGGTTGTTCTAACACCACGCCTTTCATGGGGAGCACATATCAGGACAATATGCGGATCAGCTTTAAAGAAACTTGGCTTCATAAAACGGGTGGTGGGGAAATGTAATGAAAAAGTTAAAGAGAGGTGTTATTTTGCTCTAGTTAGACCTCATTTGGAATATGCCGCAAGTATTTGGGATCCGTGGGAGAAAATTTGGCAAAAAGAATTAGATAAAGTCCAGAGAAAATCCGCTAGATTCGTTAAAAATTGTTATGATAAAAACACAAGTGTGACAGGTCTCTTAGGGGATTTAGGCTGGGAACCACTTGAAGTGCGGAGAGAACAAGCGAGGCTTAGACTTTTAGAAAGGTTCAGAACAAACGAGTTTAAATATGACACTGAAGGAATTATAATGGCCCCACACTACTTAGGTAGATCAGACCACAAAGATAAACTAAGGGAGATAGATTCCAGGACAGATAGATACAAATACTCATTCTTTCCCCGAACAATCAGTAATCATAATAGCAAGAAACCGAAGTCACTTTAGAAATATTAAAAACTTTGAATTTACAAGTCGGCACAAAATTAAACACTATAGACATGTTAGGTATACTTTCAGGTGCATGTGTATGTTAGTTGGTAGTTTGAGTGTTTGCATGTGTGTGGGGTGTAAGTGTTCATGCATGAATGTACTACCTTGATCAAAAATTTCCCGGAATTTATTCAGAAAATTAAAAATACAAGTTTATTCATCTAAATCTATATTGTCCCCTTCAAAGTAATCCCCATCGACTGCAACACACTTATGCCAGCCCTTGATCCAATCCTCGAAACATTTTTTATATTCGGTTTTCGGTATGTCCATCAGTGCTTCCTGCGATTTTTCCATTACTTCCTCTCGGCTGCCAAAACGCGTTCCCCGTAATGGTTTTTTAACTCGATTGAACAGAAAGAAGTCACAGGGAGCCAAATCAGGTGAATTCGGTGGCTGTTGGATGGTATTTGTTGCATTTTTCGTCAAAAAATTACGAATAATGATAGCACTGTGCGACGGTGCGTTATCATGGTGCAAAATCCACGAGTTTTCTGCCCACATTTCTGGTCTCTTTCGGCGAATTGCTTCACGCAAACGTCTCATAACGCCCAAATAATACTCTTTGTTTACTGTCTGGCCTTCTGGCAAAAATTCATGATGCACTACACCGTTGTAATCCATGAAAACCGTCAGCATTGCCTTCTTTTTTGACTGAAAACGACGTGGTTTTTTTGGTCTCGGCTCATTTGGTGAACGCCATTCACTTGCCTGATGTCTGGATTGCGTGTCGTACTCATAAACCCACGTCTCGTCTCCAGTAATGATCCTTTTGATGAATGTGGGATCGGATTCAGCCTCGCAAATCATGTCTTTTGCGACGTCAACACGGTCTCTTTTTTGCATGAAATTGAGGTCTTTTGGCACCAACTTTGCTGCTACACGACGGAAACCCAAATCATTAACCACAATGTCTTGGGCGGATCCATAGGCAATGTTCAAGTCCTCCGCTATTTCTCTGATGGTTAATTTGCGGTTATTGACCAACATTTCTTTTACTTTATCAATTTTTTCACCGACTTTCGATGTCGATGGTCTGCCACTGCGTTCATCATCTTCGATTGACTCACGACCACTTCTGAACCGCTCGTGCCACTGGTAAACGACCGTTTTTTATAGAGAATCGTTGCCGAAACACTTTTCCAACATTTCCAACGTCCGTGTGCCACTAAATCCGTTTTTTACGCAAAATTTAATACAAGTTCGTTGTTGCAAATTTAAATCCATTTCTGAAATTGTAAAAAATCGCCAACACACACAGAGATAGATGTACTCTTGGCTACGTAACTTTTGCAAATGTCAAGTTATGACACTAAGATTTAAAGGGAATATCAACAACAGATGTACCAATTTAACAAAAAAAAACAGAACTCAAATCGGAACGATGGGAGCGCCACACGGTGGTTATTCCGGGAACTTTTTGATCAAGGTAGTATGCCATGTTTTTTTATATATATGATTTTGTCGTTATTGCATGCGGTTTTTTTTTCTTTTCTAAATTATGGGTGGTGTCCTAGCACCCCCCGCCACACGCCCTTGCGGCGGCTTGCGGGGTATTAAGTAGATGTAGATGTAGATGTATATTTTGTTAAAAAATAATAATTTAAACAAAGGGTTTTTAATTAAATTAAGTCTACAATAACTCAATCACTTAAGTTCAGAACGATGTAAATGTGAATGTTAAGTCCATGAAGTCTTTGAAAAACCGGATTTAATTTATTTCATATAAGCTATCTGAAAGGCTTTTTTATGCATAAACGATCTTTGAATAGAAATAAATTGTAGAACCATTACAGTTTCTGACTTTTTAGAGCAAATACAGTGTCCGTACAAGTATCGTGACTGGTTCTCTGTAGCCTCAACGGATCGGTGGATGGGGGTCCAAGCGGTCGGCTCGGTAGAGGGGTCCCCCACTACTCAGGCGCACTTTAGCTCAGCCGCCTCCGGGAACACGTTGAGACAGGAGTTGGATTTTTGTGACGTGTGATTGTTGGTGATGTCGTCGCGCCAATATGGAGCGCACCGTCGAGCAATGCTACGCTGTGAAGTTTTGCATAAAACTCGGGTCGGAGGCCCTTGAACTCATTATACAGGCTTATGGGGATGATGCCTCAAGCCGAACAAGAGTTTTTGAGCGGCACAAAATGTTGACGGAAGGCCGGGAGCTCGTCAATGACGAGCACCGCGTCGGCCGCCCGACGATTGCTCGAACAGATGCTCACGTGACCAAAGTGAAAAATGTTTTGGACTCTGACAGGCGTTTAACCATCGCCCTTATCAGTGAGGAGACCGGCCTTTCAGTCGGAACCGTCCACACCATTTTAACGCAGGATCTTGCGATGAGGAAATTATGCGCGAAGCTGGTGCCGGAAGTCTTGAGCGAGGAACAAAAACTCTCGCGGGTGGAAATTTCGCAAGAAATTTTGGACTGCCTCCCAGAAGATGAAGATTTTATCGACAGTGTTATTATTTCAAAGGATAGCTCAAAAGAAGCTCAAAGGATGTCGGTTCGACTCCATCAAGACGGTTCAAGTGGCGACGACAAAGGCTCTCAACACTATCCCGGAAACCGACTTTCAGTGGGATTTTGACGAGTGGCAGACGCGCCGAGCTAAAGGTATTGATGCAGGAGGAATGTATTTTGAAGATTATTAAGAAATTGTACTGATAACCAGTCCCGATACTTATTGTACGGACCCTGTATACTTTAAATGGATTGTCTATACCTTCCATGAGATACAATAACAGGCTTTGGTTTATTATATTTGGGACAATTAGGAGGATTCTAAGACAATTAGGAACTTTATTTTGAAAGAATATCGTTCGGAGCAATATTAACGTTAGAATTTCATGCAAAAATATTTTACCGATGACTGTTTACTTATATATTGGCGTTTAATTCATGAAAATGTTTTCTTATATCATGTTCACTGCAATTTTTATCGGTCACGTTGAACGTCTGTGCACTATAGTGGACTCTTGATTAAATAAAATATATATTAAAACGTACTGAAGCAAGCCTTCTGACCACCTTATCCTTGTTCTCTTCATAAATCCATAGACCACTCTATAGCTTTACCCATCGTTTTCCCTTGACTGGGCAATGTTCCCCATCAATCTTTCGGTACATTCCCTTACATACCCCGAAATTCACGATTTTATTGGAATAATGAGTTTATTAATTGTATTTTAAATCTATTAATTCCAAACTGCAAAGAATTAGTTCAACAGATTCAGGCTTGAGGTCGTGGAAGTTCATCATAATGAAATAAGGACAATTTGCACTTTTCCAAAGTTTAAACTGTGGAAAAGTGCAAATTGTCCATATTTCATTATTGCAAAGAATTACTTTTCCACTTGAGTTTCTTAAGATGTGCTGTGGTAATCGAGAAATTAGATCTTTAATTCGAATGATAGCTTTCGAATTGCCAGTTTGTTTCCTTAAATTTGCCCACCTTAAGTAACGAGTTGGAAAATATAATTCCTTCTCAGCTTTAAAAATTTTATTTGCAGAAATGTCGTAAAAAATATGATTTCACAGATATGAAATATGCTAATAAAAAATCAAAACCCCAAAGAATGGTGGTTAATTTTAAAGCTCTGAAGTGCTTTCGCCGGATGAGTCTAAAACACTCTGAAAACGCTCATGTGAGGGAGTTGAAATGAACAAAAATGGAATAAAATCTTTTAAAAACAACCCCAAAGATTTATCTAGCTAAGCAAATACGTACTTCAGCACATTCGTTAAGATCAGACTCTGGGAAATTACTACAATTTCAGGAGTGTTAAAGAGGTTTAAAAGTGGCAGCGTTTCCTCTTTATCTCCTCGGAGATAACAAACATCTGGAGCAGAGTGAGAGAGAAATTAGCAAAACTTGTGAAATATGAGATTCATGAGTTGGAGATATAGTGCCAACGAGAACGAGAAAGAGAGAAAAGGATAGAAAGTATTTAATAAAAAGTGAGGCATGAGAAGAGAATGAATGGTCGACTACTTAATTTCTACAGCTCGGAAAACTACTGGGATTTTAGCCTTGCAAGAAATTAAACCCGCAAAAATGGTGCTCGAATGTTACTATACGGCCAAATAAAAGATAAGATGAACACAACACCTTAGTTTCCAAATATGCGGGTAAATTTGGCTTAATAGTTTTTGATGGGGACAACTAGTTTACGAGATAAACTCAAACGCTTCGTACGAGGTTACATAAGATGAGTGATTAATACACAACGATAATTTCATCAGTGAAGGAAGTAAATAACTTCAGATCGGATTAACTAGAACCGACACTGAAGAGAAAGGAACATAAACACTAATTGAAAATATTTTCAAGAGAAATGGACTACCGTTATGGAGAAAGCCGAGGATTTATTTCCGCACGCGGAAAGAATCATATAGTAATTACGAAATGGGCGAGAGAGAAAAATGCACCGCAGCGAGAACCCTTTTTTTCACCATTGCCAGCAAATACTGAATTTTAGAATTTCAAATTAGCGAGTGCAATTTCAGCGGAGAGGGCCACACTGCTGCTAACTCCCTCTAGCTAGGAGCAAAAAGGAGAGCGTGTCACCCTAGGAATGCTTTCAGGCTCCCTCACGCGGGCGTTGCGAGGGTTAGAGAAGGGGGAGAGAGAGAGAGAGGGAGAGAGAGAGGGAGAGAGAGAAGGAAATCGGGGGAATGGGGACATGAGAGCGAGGGATAGAGAGACTACTCCAAGCGCCCACTCCTCGAAAACCCTTCACACCATCACAACCCAACCCCTACCCCTTACTCCGTCCCTAAATCCCGTATAAAGACCCAAAGATTGATCACGTAGATGTATTTAACTCCGTGCAAGGGACTTGTTCCGGTTGAGGCAGGTTTGGGTTGAGGGCCGCGGGAGATCTGGTGGAAATGAGGTGAGCGAGAAAGAGGATAAGGGAGGAACGACGGAAGAACCTTATGGAGGTGGGGTTGACGGTGGTAGAAGGGGAAGGGGAGAGATGGAGCGTGGACTGGGATTGATAGATGGAGTTGGGAGGTAATAGGCAAGGAATGGGGCGTGGGTGAAGCGAGCAGATGGGAGGTGGTGGGTGATTGCGGTGGAGGGAGTGAGGCGGAGAGAGGGTGGCCTTAAGGGGATACAGATGTCTCTTGTTAAGTGAAGTGCCTATCCGATCACTCCGTGTGCCACGTGACTTTCACTAGATCCCTCAACTCTGGAACGCACAAACTCACTTTTTATCTCCCTGCTCCTTACTATACTGCGGGTGAACTTCTCCGTTACACTTTCACCGTCTACACAGTTGTTATCTCGGACTTCTTTCCCAAAAACCGCTATTTAAGGCATTAGTGTACACTAGACATAAGGGTAAGAAGTGGTGGTGTAATCGAAATGATTTTTCAAGGAAAAAATACTCCTTATGCCGTGGAATTGGTACCTTGCAGGACGTTAGTTTAAAATTTCAAACTATTTGGCAAAGAAAGGTCACTGAACAATGCAAATCATGATCCGTTTTATATTTGACCTTTTCTAAGAAACCTACAGAAGTACAGGGTACATTATGCCATAATCTATACGCAGAGTTATATATATATATATATATATATATATATATATATATATATATATATATATATAACACAAATAGAATAGAATAGCAACATTTAAAAGGACACTCACACGGTAAATTGTTCGAGTTTTCGGCTCTCTCAGAAGCCTTCTTCAAGTCTCTCTTGAAGAAGGCCTCTGAGAGGGCCGAAAGCTCGAACAATTTACCGTGTGAGTGACCTTTTAAATTTTGCTATTCTATTCTATTTGTGTTATATTGTGTCAGCCCATTATTGTGCCGCTCGTGTGAGTTTTTCCGTACAATCGTTATATATATATATACATACATATGTATCATATGGAGAGAGTTTGAATGCTGTTCATCTTTAATAGAAGCATCCATGCTCATTGCATTGTGTGCAAAAAATTGGCTTGCATCCTAATGTAATCAATTATGATTGAAATTATTCCCAGTGCCATCTTGCAAACAATGGATGAAAGCAACAAAGATCTTCAAATCAGCCCTCCAATCCGACACCAAAATTAGACCTGCTTTTGCTAAAATTAGGACTTCATTGGAATTTCCAATATTCAAACTTAATTGAATACCTAATTTTTATTCACTCCGAAGTTAGGACGGTAAAAATTTCGATAAATAGATGGTGTAATAATGAATGCACAAAAATAATATCAGGCAATTTTCGATGAAATCATTTACGTAGGTTATAAAATCACGATCAAGAGGTGATTAATTTACATCCTCATATCTCTCTGCCCACTAATTATTTTGCCATTAAAAAATAGAAGAGCGCATACATTCAAGCTAAATAAATTATATTTTAATAAGTGATTATTATATAAAATTATTAGTAATAACTGATATCATTATTTGGACGCTAAAACTTAAAAAAACTTAATTGATAAGATACTGAAAATTAAGTTTAGAACAAAGGTGACAAAACTGTACTATCGAATAGCATGTTTTATATTGCTACTGATAATTTCTCGGTACTTTCCAAGATTTAGTCAACTACCTTATCCGGGACCAGCACTTTTTAATGGATCCAAATGGGTGGAACTTATTGAATTTGTCTTCTGTATGATTTATTCCACACATCTTTGCTTAAAATGTTTAAAAGATCGTTGTTACATTTTTATCCTAAAATTGCCATCGACTCTAGATAACGCTATAGATGAAGAAACGTACGTTTTGAGCATCACCGAGACACCATATCCATTTGGTCTCCTCCGATTATTTCTCGAATTATAATAATGCTTGTATGAGTTAATATTTTATGCTGTTGTAATGGCTCATCATGAGTTGAAAAACATTTATTTTATTAGCTAGCTCAGATATCAATACATTTTGGGTGACTTTCGTTCTAATTTGCTATTGAGTTCTATAAATACTATGTGACGTTCAAATTAACTTTCGGCATTAGTTGAATTTTTTCATAGGAATTTTTATATCATTTTCGTATGTATCATTTTATCATCATCATAATTTTAGAGAGTTTTTTTTACTACATATATCATGTAATCCAAGAATGGATTCTATCTGATTGCGTGATACGAGAGATTGCGTACTGAATAGAAAGTCGTACAGTTCGTACCAGTCTCTTATTTTGCGTCGCTGAAACGCATACTAGCAGATAAAGGAACGCGCTTTAAGAACCCATTCGATTACGGATGAATAAGAGAGACTGCACTTAAGTGTTGACCTTTTATTATAATTCCTCAACGATTTCATCAAATTATCACAGCCTAAGTAAAAAAAAGAACACTTTCAGCTGTCGAGGGAAGAAAAGGCTCAATGTAACTGGAATGTTTCTCCGCCATAAACCTGGTTACTATCAAGCAGCTATCTTTGGTATCGAATCAATAATATTTGTGGAAACATTGTTGTGTGCGCTCTTAGATAACACGGTTAGCGTTGAAACGCCTTACGCGAGGAACAGCTTGTGTTTTCGTTTCAGGAAACGTTACTCGAGTACTAAAAAGCCATGTTTTTATGGGGAAATATACTCTAATGCGCCCCCACCACCGGTTTCAGCCAAGGGCCACGTCAAAAACATGCATTTGGCATAGCTTTAATTGCAGGCGAACTTAAAACGTCTGTTTTTACGGTCGGTAGAATCATCGATCCGTGTGACTGCGAATCGATGAGGACGCGTAGCAGCGAGTACATGCCAACACAAGAGGTCTTTTGGGCTCACCCTCGCACAAGGGTCACACAGTCACTCCGTCAACCATTATGTGCTCGCGCTGAATAAAATGAGATAGTGCTGGTCGGACGGTATCCTTTTGGGAAGCGCAGATTTCATCCTTCCAATAAATAAACCTGAAGCATGATAAGAATGAAACGGATAATATAATATACATTCCCTAGGATATTTGCTTCGGGGAAATATTGTGCTTGGTGGTGTAAATTCTAGGATATCATACAAGCAAACGATTAGAAACTCAGGTCAGGTTAAGTTTCGAGAGAGAATCTATTGTGTACTAACTCATATCCATGGACAAGGTGACGTATGTATTATTTTGAATAACTCACCGAAAAAATTATGACATTATTGCTTATATTTTCATGGTGCTCTTTTTTGTTTATTGAGACTAAGATCCATAATTATACGTAATAATCGAATACAACTGTAAATGAATTCAAAAGTTAAAAAATATAATTTACTTAAGGGTGCGGTTATCCGCTTATGTTTAAGGGAGTCATTTACCATTTTTATAGCCGTTTAGCTCCGCATTATTTATGATGAGATAATAAAGAGTGCAGCTAAATAAGAACCTTACAATAGTCTCATATCTCGAAGCTACGGGTCATTTTAATAATCCTATATAGTTCACTCGGATCGCACCTTATAGTAATGGAACTCTGTTAGGGCATTTTCATTAATTAAATATTAGAGTACGAGAACGTATATGCGGTCCAGAATGATTGATATAAAAATGCTGACTTTTTTTTAGAGATATTCATAAGGTAACTTGCAAGAAATGGACACCCTCTCCAAACTCCATCTCTAATCACAGAACTATCTAGCATTTGGTTATTCAGTTTCTTTTTATTAGAGTATTTTATTACCAATGTTTTGAGAAGAATAGCCTACCTAGAACAATGAGACTTTAGTACCCTTTGAAATACTCCCCTTCACCTCACACACTTATCCCACCGTCTCTTCCACTTTTCAAAACAATCGTCAGACCTCTATTGGAATGGCCATCGGCTACCTCGTCGCATTCTCCTTTATCTCGTCAACCGACTGTTGGGAGGAATGGACTTATGTTTCAGGGTTAAAGCCGTAGCCCAATGACTCCACTACAGTGATTAACTTTTTTTAGAAAACCTGGGTCATAGTTTGCGGCTTGGAGTAATTCCCTTGCAATTGTAATACAGCATTTTTGACTTTGGTGAAATAAAATTGAATGCGATGAGGCAGCTGAAGACCCTTCCGAAAAAGGACTTTGCCGATTGTTTTGAAAAGTAGGAGAGACCCGAGGATGAGTGTGTGAGTTTCCAAGGGATATTACTCAAAAGGGGACTTAGGTCTCATTGTTCTAGGTAGGCTATTTTTCTCAAAATATTGCATTGCTGGATTCCTACCGGACACCCCTTGTATAGATATGTGTGTGTGTATATCTTTACAAATATGTATAGATATGTATAGACACGGTGCCCTCCGATAGTAATATATATATATATATATATATATATATATATATATATATATATATATATATATATATATATAATGCACACACTAACACATTATTCGATTATACCAAATTATAAACAAGTACTGGACAAAAAAATAAATACCGAACAACTTAGTGTGCTTATTTTTAAAAAATATTTGAGAAATTTTAAAGAAAAATCGGATTTTTAATTAATTGGAATGTTTTTTCGTAAATGTATTGCTTTGTCTAATGATTTTGGAATGTAATTTAAAAAATACTCTTTATACATTTAGACTATGAGAAAATTAAAATGAGTGGTTGGAACTATTGAACCCACTTCAAACGTTGACAAACTATGCACAAGGAAAGATTTAGCTATGAATTTACTGAGGCACAATCATTAGTTAAATAGCACGAGAAAATAAGTCATTATGAGTGCTACATTGGAGAAGCCGAGGGCTACATGCCATAATATAAATCACATAACTAAATTCCTTATCTTTTATGGAGAATGGACTAGAAAATTAAGAGGTTTTAAAGAATAAAATTCAATTCAGTTAAAAAATCCAGGACATATTTCAGCGGGAGGACGACGCCATCTACGCTCTAGTTCTTCCAAAAAGCCACTAGGGGCCTAGTAACAAACTGAAATGCATTAGCGACGCAAAAGAATTAAGCCTCGCACCCTCCAAATTTTTTCCGTGCACAAGAGATGATTTTTTTTGTGAGGTGACGTAAAGTGAATTATATATACGCCCGCCCTCGTTCCCACCGCCCAAGTGAGAATATTTTTCGTCCTTATTAGTTGAAGGAACTGAAACGACGGGGCGCACGACGCAGGCAAGTGTGGAAGTCGGGAACCATGGGCTATTTTTGCACCGGAGAGTGGACTTACTAGGTCTCGCGGACCCCTCTCTTAAAATGCACGTGTGTTGAAGTGGGAGAAGGAATAAGGCGGAGGGAGAGAGAGAGGGGGGGAAGAGAAGGCGCCTGGTGGAGGAGTGTGGAAGGGAAAGAGAGGAGGAGAGGAATAGTGAAGAGGGAGAGGGGTGGAGCGAGGAACGGCGAGGGACGGCGAGGGGGCTTGGGCGGGCGGGGGAGGGAAGGGTCACGGTGCCCTCCGAGCGAGGAGGGCGTTATGTAGCCAGTGAGGAGAGGTACCGTCTCCAAGGAGATGTGGGATGAGACGTGGATCGGGAAGAGGCAGAGAGAGGACACTACACGTGTTTTCTTTCGGAAGAAAAGAGGAGCGAGAGCATGACAGGGGAGGAATGGTCTGATGAACATTAAGATGGCTTCGGATGAAGAAATTTGAGGAATTAGGTAGCTCATACGTACATGCATATACTTTTCATTTCAAAATAGCACGGAATTCTCAATTCTCTCGAAAGGAATTCCCTTTAGATGGTGGTAACACGTCATTCGTCGATAGACGATAAATGTCTTCCAAGCCATCGGCGATTTATCTATGAAAGTAGTTCTCAAGGCATCCATTACGGGTTCTAGCCAGCCGAATTCTGTGGTATGAAGTTAAAATTTCAGCGGTTCTATACGGATGTACCATTGTGTGATCCTGAGGTCCACCCGTCATATTAATTCCTTATATCACCTTGTAATGTGGACTTCTCGGCTGTTAATCATTCCTAGATGAACCCAAACCAACGACCGGAGGAACTAAGTATGTGACAAAATCCACCTCTCCATGAACTTGATCAGGGGGCCCTAACCTCAAAGGCTACATCCAGGACGGCTGACGCCAGAGTGGAAATAAAAAGTGCATTGCGGAATATTGCGGTGGATTCACGGCATAGATGATATGAAGTATCTGCTTCAATCGTACTGTATTAAATACCTTATAATAACTAACTAAAATTGGAAACGCCGATGAAATACGAGAAACCTTTGACTAAAAATAGATTGTGAAATCGCTTCTTTTGATTTTGAATGAGAAAAAAGTGATTAGAACACGATGTTCTATTTTTATTCCCAGGCAACGTTACGAAGCGAGGCTAAGCGATAATCCGTCTACAGTAGAAGCGATTGGTAGCACAGGTGATCAAAAGGCGACCCCCGAATGCAATAACACAAACTGACTATTTTCCATGATCCACGAACTCTTTAAGTTCTTTTATTTAGGCCAAAAATAAATTTTATGGATTATTATATTTTTGCATAAAACGGTAGATAGGAAGGTATGCATTATTATCAACAAGAACCCATTACACTAAATCGAAATAAAAATAGAGGCCAGCATTATCAATTCACTTTCAATTTAAGAGAGGCGAGGGTATGGCACTGCAAAAATGATATTAGAATACAAGAGTTTATTTTATCACTTCGAAGTGCTTTGCCTCACATATCTCGAGATCACATGCTGTGCGAAAAAAACCTTTGGGAATTCAAAATTTCGACGAAGACTGAGAGTAGAAGGAATATATTAAATTATCGAGATTTGCTATCTGAAAACATAATGCCTTCAAAAAATCCAGTTTCTCTCATTGTCATCATCGAGTACGATTTGAATGTCCTACTTTTTCTAGCATTCATCGTTTAGAAATATAAAGCCTTTTTTTTTGGCAAATTTCATAGATGAAGAAAATTGATTCTAAAAATGGCGTCTTATTTAATATTCCATGCGTCATTTCTGCGCCATATTATAAAAAATACTTTGAAAATCTTGATTGACTTATATGTATTTTTTCCGATGAAAAAAATGGGTGAAAGTAATATTTCGAAAGTTGACTCGCATGGCGGATAGCCGAATATTTGGCTTGATAGTTAATTGGGCATGCACAGTAAATTTACTCTTATTCGACCTCGCTTAAACCTCCTGTCACGTGATCCGGTTTCGCTTCCCCAAGCGGCCGAATCACAGAAGTTATCTGTTTAATTCGTAAATGGTTCGTACTTCCTGAGTAAAGTTCTCTTCAGGAAAATGTATTGAAGGAAGAGGGATGATGCTTCCTGCATTACAGTTCACTGTATATCGGTCCAGAATACAAACTGGCGTAAAAACAAGGTGCATTTATTGCTTAGACAGAGAGCAAAATAAGTAAAAAGCGGTTATGACATGGAAGAAGCTTTTGCTTCCGACTTAACACAGAACTCAATAGGCATGAATACTTTCCAATAAATTCCGTTTCAATATATATTTCGTAAAAGCATCTATATTGTTGATCAAAGTTTTGAAAGGAAACATATTTTTTCAATGTATAATCTAGGAGCTACATTTTCAATGAGTTTTTGGAAATGCTGAGAATTGGTTTATCTCATTAATGTGTGGTATCGCAGGGACTGCACAAGAGTCAGTGTGTTGTACCCAATTTGTGAAAGGGTCGGGCGGACAAGTGCGGTAGAAAGGTGCTTTTAAAAATTGAGATTTGTTGGAGAAACACCCAGCAATATATTAGTATACTCGTGGCTAATGGCCTCGTGTGGTCCACTATTTAAAGTCACATTCGACTAACTGACAGATTACGTGTCACTGAACGTTTTCTCCACGCGACATCCTAGCAAAGATTGGAATACCAATGATCCAAAACTGGATTCCTCGACTTGGGAAGTTGGCACACTAGCCAGTCGGATCCTCAGAGGTGTTTTCGGATGTTCGGGTGTTCAGAGGAGGCATTTTCTATGCGTCAGCATGAATGTGACGCGCAACCCGCCACTCGTCGGAGTATCTTATGCTCCCTGCCGACCAATATGACTGACCTCACTTGCCCAGAGAGTAATTCAATAAGTGTCTCATATTTTCCCAAAAAATCAAAAACGACACAGTTGGTTGTTTGCATCAAATCTCAAGAACGATTCGAATTGAGAAGTCCTGGATAGGAGATTTGACTCATTACTTGAGTACGGCGACAGCGAATTCCACGAGAACTAGGATTTATTCGAGTTTCTTTTAGAATTTCAAATTGCTGAAGGCATTCATTCGGTGTAGAATGCATCAGTTACATGGTGGATTTCAGAATCACTGAGGCAGCAATGATTGCATGAATTTGGTATTCCCATGCCTATCGATGAAAATTCAAACGAGTACACCGGTTAAAAGCCCACACGAAGGACGTTTAACATGTTTGATTGAGTGCAAAATGAAAGCTATTGAAAATGGGTCATTTCAACAACATAACTATTTAAGTGGAGCAGAAATGAGGATGCGAAGTGGTCCTGAACCGAGAGAGAACACGTGTAAATAATAAATAGAACAGAGTCATGGAGTTGAGATTCCATAATTACCGACTATATGACAACATTCACCGCTCCCATTATGATAGAAAAAAGTACCGGGGAAAGAATAAGCATCATTTTTTGGAAAAACGTCTCCATTTATAAGAAGAGACATTGAAATTTCTTGTTTACGTTTTGATGGATTGACTAGGGCACACATGCTAGATAAGATTTCATTAATTTCCTTGGAAAATGTTTTCTGAAGTAGTAGATTTCTTATGCTTTTGTGCGTATAATATATATATATATATATATATATATATATATATATATATATATATATATATATATATATATATATATAATTATTATTATAAGGTAATCTACCAGTTAAGTTAGGTTTTTGGATGAACATAACCACCAAATAAATAGTTTGTGACACCTAACAAAACACATTCCAGCAACCTACTCTACATCAGGTCCCTCTTCATCTCTGAGTACTTCCATCCTCCTTTCATTCCGTTCAAAATCCCTATCCTGTTCCTGCCATCTCCTCGTTTCTCTAATATTCTCCTCTATATTACAGTTTTCAGCATCCCACTGCCGACCAATATGCCCATCTTCCATTTGTCCTGCCTCCATAGAATTTCTCCCCACAAACCCCTGTCTTCGACCACCACACCAAGTACTTCTTCATTTGTTTTCTTCTTTGTCCATTTCACCTTCTCCATTCTTCTCCACACCCACATTTTAAAAGCCTCCAGTCTACGTCTATCCTCCTGCTTCAATGACCACGTTTCCGCGCCGTACATAGCTACGCTCCATATCGAAGTTTTGACGAGTCTTTTCTTAACATCCTTACACAAAGTCCCTGTCATCAACTCCCTCCTCCTTGTGAAAGCCTCTTTGCCTAGCACAATTCTTCTCCTTACGTACCTACTACTTTGACCGTGTCGGTCCAAAACACTACCGAGATACGTAAACTGTTCTACCTGCTCTAGTTTTTCCCCCTTTTTTAATGTTTAGCCTAGCCTTTTTCTTTGTAGAAAATCGTATAACCTTTGTTTTATTAATATTGATTCTCATCCCATACCTGTCGCACTGAATTACCAATTCATTAAGCAATGCTTGCAACCCCTTGGCTGACTGACAAACTAAAACTTGGTCATCAGCGAAACTAACTGATTTTACGAATTCCCCGCCCACTTTCATTCCTACCTCCAGGTCTTCCCATGCCTCTTTAATCATTTTCTCCACATGCAGATTGAACTGCAACGTTGATAATGGGCAACCCTCCCTTACACCTCTTCCTAACACTGCCCATCCGGACTCCCCGTTCCCCCCTCGCACCTGAGCAGTCTGAGACATGTACAGGTTGCGGATTAGCCTCCTTTCCCTCCAATCTATTCCTATTTTCTTCAATATACTCATTAGTTTTTCCCAATTCACTCTATCAAACGCGAAGGTCTGCTGGCTTTCTATCTACGAAACAGACGAATGCTTCCTGGTCTATATTCCTCTCGATTAATGATCTAATACTGCAATGTCATCACGCGTACCTCTTCCCTTCCTAAACCCAAACTGATCATCCCCTAAGTAAGCATTTGCCCTACTCTCTATCCTTTTGTTTATGATCCTGAGAACAACTTTAGCTACGTGGGATATCAAACTTATTGTCCGCTAATCCTCACAGGATGTAGCCTTTACCTTTTCGGAATAGGAACTAAAACTGATCTCACAGTCTTCCGGCCAGATTCCTTCCTCATAGATACTACGAATCAGTCCACACAACCCCTTCCTCCCCCATTAACCTACACATTTCAGTAGTTCCGCAGATGTTGTCCACCCCCCACAGCCTTATTTAGTTTAATCTCCCTTAATGCCCTTTCTATCTCATCGTCGAGTATGCCTGGACCTAAGCTATCTTCCTCAATGTCATGTTCCTCTTCTAAGTCTAAAATTATTGGTCTAAGTTCTTTACTATACAGTTCTTCTATATATTCCTTCCATCTCTCTTGGATCTTTCCTGTGTCAACTATTATCTTACCCGCCTTATCTGTAACTGCTAGCATAGATCTTCTTTTCTTACTTCCCGATAAAGATTTAACTTTGGTGTACAGCGCACCAATTTCACCCTTCCTCTGCAAACTTTCCTTATCCTCACACTGCGTCTTCCAACATGCTTCCCTTGCCCTATTTGTTGCCCTTCTCAATTTATTGTTTAACTCTTTGTACTTTATTTTGCCTAACTCAGTGTTTACACTCTTCCATTTTCTCCTCTCATCTATCTTTGTAATCATCTCATCCGTGATCCATGGTTTCCTAGTCCTTTTCGCGTTAACGGTTCCAATAGTGTCTTTTGCGGCTTTAGACAACCCTTTCTTGATACTTTCTCATTTTTCTTCGATAGTACTTAGCTCTTTACCATCCTCCATGATTTACTCTATCACCTTTATGTACTCCTACCTTTCCAATCCATTTAATGCTTCTACATTCCATTTTCTAACCCGCCGCCCCTGCCTTATCTTTTTGAAACGGACACTACATTTCATAACAACAAATTATGGTCAGAGTCCGCATCCGCTCCCGGGAAGCTGTGCGAATTAATCACACTGTTCCTAAACCTGTGTCTAACCAAAATATAATCTAGCTCATACCTCTCTGAGTCACCTGGCATTTTCCATGTATGCCTGCGTCTTTTTTCGTGTCTAAACCAAGTGTTGGTGATGCCCCCAACCCCCGTCTCCTGCAAAACTCAACTGCTTTCTCCCTGCGGTCATTCCAGGTGCCTAAACCGTAGCCCCCCACCTCATCACCATCTCTTCCTTCGCCTACCGTTACATTCCAATCCCCCATCACTATCAAATGTTTCCCTGCGGGAACACACTCGATTATGTCCTCTAACTGATCGTATATCCTATCGACCTCTTCTTCCTTATGGTTGCTTGGCGGCATGTATACTTGGATAATAATCAAGTTCGTCGGTTCTGCTTTTATATCTACTAGTAATAGTCTATCTTTTACCTTTTCTGTGTTGACTACGCTTCTTCCTACCTCTTCATTTAATACTGTGGCAACCCCTCGTTGGCTCTCGTCCCCGCCGCTGTATATTATTCTATAATTATCCCTCCAGTAATCCCCGCTATCCTTCCATCTCACCTCGAATTGACCTAAAATATCTATTTTTCCCCTTTCCATCTCTCGTGTAACGTTCTCTAATTTTCCTGCCCTCATCATTGTCCTAAAATTCCAAGTTCCTATTCTAACTAAATTGGCCTTCTTCTCCTGCGCCTTCTATCCTGCTGCTGCTGGTTTCCCCCCGCAAGGGTTTCGTGGGATGACGACCGCGGAAGCCTTGCCTCCCCCGCTGCCGGGCACGATACACGGCCGATTGGGCCGAGCCGCGTAGTTGCCAGGACTCAAAATCTCTGTACTGTCCATCATATTAATCTTGGGAAGGATAATTGAAGTGGTTTTCCGTTGCCTTCCTCAATAGTGTTTTTAACATGACACAATCACTCAATGGCCGCCCAACTGGGGTCAGACGACATTGCAGCTGTCTCACTGAGGAAGAGACGTTGCGTGGACTGCCTTTCGTCTGGCTCCTAACCTTCTACCTATCTGACATGGGTGACACTACCAGGAGCAATAATTATTACTCCCGCTAGCACAGCTCTAGGGGTCATCGGAACACGCAAGCCCTTCCACCACGTCAAGGTTGTAGTCCATGGGAAGGATATGGATATATATAGATATATATATATATATATATATATATATATATATATATATATATATATATATATATGTAAGTACTCAAACACACACACGCACATATGTTTGTTTGTGTTTATACATGTATATGAATAGAAGCATTTCAAGTTAACTTTAAATTGACGCGTATTTTCTTACTAAAAAGGAAAATTTCCTTATTATTGCATATGTAGAGTTTGAGAATAAATAATCAATTTGCTGGTTAACGGTAAATTTTATTTGTAGTTTGAAATTTAAATGGGAAGGAAACTATTGATTAATAAAAAGAAATCATGTGTGGGATAAAAATTTCACCGAACCTGTAACCAGAACAGATTACCTCTAAACAGGTATATTATTAGCACCAAAGTATCGGTGAAGAACATGGGTGTGGAAGGAGAGGAGAATATATTAATGGGAACGCGGATTAAATAGATCGAGGCCATGTGATAGGATGTTTAAGGAAGAATAATGGAATAATAGGAAAAAAATAGTCAGACAAAGAAGTTGGGGAAAATCTATTGTTGAGAGAAAATCAAGAAGAGACGTTTGAGATAAGTCCTGCAGAGACCGAAAGCAGGAAAGAAAGGAACAATGGAGTACCCGAAAGGAATAGGCAAGGATGAACTGCTGGCAGATTCAATTCTAAGTGCAAGAGAGGAAATGCTATAAGGAAATAGAAATATAAAGCTGAACCAAGTGAGCTAAATACAGGGTTCGTCCGGAAAATAAGTGTACTGATTTTTTCCCGCCGCTCCAGGCGCGCCCAGCACCGCTCTGACGGGCTGCGATTGGAGGGGGGTATGTTGGCAAGCGACGCTGAAAAAGGCAGTCGGCTCTGAGCTGTGGTGTAGTGAGGAGCTCTGTTAACGCGAACCTCCACGCTCGACCCACGTCACGGAACGCGATGCCGAAGTTTTTGGAGCAGCGTTATTCCATCAAATTTGCGGTAAAGCTTGGGAAATCGTCTACCGAAACTGTCGGTATGATTAACCAGGCTTACGGGGAGTCAGCCATGTCCAGAAACATGATCTTTCGCTGGCACAAGATGTTCGTGGAGGGCAGAGAAGAGGTCGACGACGAGTCTTCGAGAGGTTCCCGATGATGCCTTCGCGGGAGCGTTCCAGGAATGGGAACACCGCTGGAACAAGTGTATCGACTCACAAGGGTCCTATTTCGAGGAATATTAGCTTAAGATATGTAAAAGTGTAATACATTTTTTTTCCTGAGCTCAGTGCACTTATTTTCCGGACGAACCCTGCACGGGGCTGTGCAAAGATTACTGGATAATGGAAGGTGACTTGAAATAGATCAAACTGTGGGGGTATTTTTTCCGAAGCTTTAAACGTCGAGATACCAGCCTGAAGGAAGAAAAGCCTTAGTATGGCAATGACTACCCGAACACGTGGTGTGTATCGTAACCATAAGTAGCAGAAGGGTTTGCTATGTTTGCTCTCTATCCTTACTCTGACATTTCTTTAACAATTTGCATCACTCTGCAAGGCAGAAAATCCCTTCCACATGCATAGAGCTATTCATTCTTTTAAGAGAGAAATATAAAAAGAAAGTTATATTCGAAATTTCAGCAATAATAACTATTTCATGCATTCCTGACGGCCTCTATTGCACAAAAATTACCTGGATGGAATTTTAACAAGTGTTCTTGTCATCGACGAAGTAAGTACATGTATCAGAAAACATTTGTGGCATAATAAAGTCAATATTCTATCCGGTTCTTTTTCCGTGATGCAGGAATTGTTGATAGCAGAGAGATCACCTTGTATCGTAAAAAGTTCTACGATCGGTGGTAATGCAGAAAATTACTGGGAACATTTAATATTCAGTCTATTATTCAGATCTCATAAAAAGGAGAGGGATAAAATAAAAACGAAGTACTCATGTGAATAATATATCTCTATTTGCTTTTATCATTTTCCATTTTTTGAAGCCTGACTAATACATCAAAAAGTAAATGGGTGTCAAAAATTCTGTATTTTTATTGTATTGTTACTGATTATAGAATACATACGGTAAGAGACGTATCATTTTTCATAAATAAAAAAATATCTATTCGTAAAACAACATTTTTGCTGTTAATTCAGTTTTTCCTTGGCCTACACCTTCAGAAGCTTTCGGCAAGGTATGCCTTAATAAAAAGCAGGATATGAAAAAATCACTTTTAAAGCCCCAGATTCTATGAAAGTTACATAAGATTTTAAAAATGGAGATTATCGAGTGAGGGTTAAATAAATTGCCGAGTCACTGCACTTTTGTTAAATTTATTGTAATTTATTCTGACTTGTCTCACAAGATGACTGTATTAATAGCCATTGGGGTTTTTTCATAATTTGAGGCATAACAATCCAAGAAATGACTACTTTCGATTTAACTCTGAATAGAAAACAGTTACTGTAATACCAATGCGTTATTTGTTCTTCGGAGGAAAATTTTAATTGTGCAATAGTACATAAGCAGATAAAATATTTAATCTCACTTTTAAAACTACTTATTTTGAAATCGATTTGAGTTTGATGGAGAACAAATACTGGGTTGTTTCAAGTCTGGGGAACAAAATGATGCTGGGTTGAGATATCCAGTAAATCAGTCATTTATCTCTATCACATCCTTCTTTCTATTATCTCTGGAATAGCTATTGAGCCATAGGTGCCGCCGGAGGTCGTAAAACACATGTAACTACTTCATCTTATAGCCTATTTTTCTCACGAATATGCAGTCGTCATAGAATTTTGCCGCTCCGCTACTAGTGTTATAAAAGCAATATCTGTAGGGATTACTAAGATCATATTTGATGGACAACAGCTCCAAAGGGATACGAAAAAATTCAAATATTATTGGAAGAATATCAAGATTAAATAAGTAAATAATGGATATGAATGAAAAGAGGTAGGAGAGTCAAATAAAAATAAAAAATGGTTCAAAATGTAAAAAAGTAAGAAATTTCCAATAGGATTTCATGAGGAAATAAATTTTCCCAAGGATATCCAGGGTAAGGGCTCTTTTATAAAATAAATACCAATCTTTACAAGTGATTAGGCTTTCGTGATTTATTTCTGTCAAGAATATTTATTTTCTAGTGTTTTTTATTGTTGAATGTACAAAAGCACTTCTGCTATATCACGGAGTCTAGAGCAATAATTTACAGACGTAGCAGCATCCATAAACCATCATTTCTGGTAGAAATTTTGTTTCGAATTGAAACATTGGCTTTATTGGATACGCTATATAATTTTGATTGTGACGCTGAAGTTAGCATACGCTTTCCTAAGTCCTGAAAGAATTCAATAAAATTTCCTTTTTGTATTTGAACCTGGATCTAAATTTGATCCAGTTCGATTTTCAGGGATTAGATCCACTTGATATATACTTGATATATATTGACTATATATAGCTTGATAGTGAAAATTATACCCAGAAATTTCAGTTACCGCAGGCTCGAAGCAGTGAGAGTGTCCGGGGTGATTTCTCGCGATAGACTGAATAAATTGACGAGGAGAGTTCGAAGCAAGTGGAAAGGTGAAAAATTGAGGAGATGTGTGGAAGAAAGGATACGGTCGACCTCTCCGGGTAGGAGTACAGACACCTCCGAATTCACATGTCGCATGGGTGATCCTTTTCCCCCCTGCTTCCAAGAGACAAGACACCTGGAGATGGTCATAGGTTGGAAGGGAAGGCCCAGATGCTGTGAGCAAAGGAGAAACGGGGGAAGGCCGAGAGAAAGACACGGGGGGATAGGGAGAGAGAGAGAAAGGGGATAAGAAAGAGAGTGAGCGAGAGGGTCTGACGGGGGACACGTCACGCCTTGGGCACCTCGCCTCGGGTCACTTTCCTCAAGTAGGACACAAGGAGAGGGGACGAAGGAAGATGGAGAGGGAGAAGGAAGGGAAAGGGAAAGGGAGGGAGGGTGGAGGTGGAGCGAAGAGTAGCAGCAGCGAGGGCAAAAATAAAAAGAACGTAGCACAAAAAAAGAAGGAAGGGCCTGGTTATGGAAGTGGCAAGGAGGTGAGGCGTGAAAGGAGAGGGAAGATAATTAGAGGGAGAAGCTGCGGGTGCGACCGTTATGGGGAGGGGTTGGGTGGCAGTGTAGAGAGAGAATGTGGTGGTGGTGTGATGAGATTAAGGTGGTGGGTGGCTGGGTTTTGAGGGTTGGGTCAATGCGGAGACGGAGAAAGACAGAGGGAGAAAGGAAGGTGCAAAATTTCGAGGCGAGAGGACGGAGGGAGAGGAGGTTGTTTTCCGGGGGGCAGGGATAAGGTTGACGGGGGACACAGCGTTGGGGAGGGAGGAAGTGATTGCACAGAGGTGGAGGCGGGGGAGGGCAGAGACGGATAGGGTTGGGGCATTTAGGGGATGAAGGAATCTTTGAAATATCGGAGTATATCTGAAGAAAGGTGTGTGAGGGGGAGAAGATTATTAAATCAAAGGCTGGGACGATGGCAGAGAAATATATATATATATATATATATATATATATATATATATATATATATATATATATATATATATGTGTGTGTGTGTGTGTGTATATATATGTGTATGTATGTAGGTATATATATAAATATATTTATATGTATAATATATATAAATAAACTAGAGTCATCTGAAAAGTTTTCGACCTAACAAAGATACAAGACATTTTTGTAGACAAGACCACCCTCGTACATGTATACATATCGTACATACATAGTGGACTCCAAAGAAATGGGAGGATCTTGAGTGTATGGGCCGAAGTCTCTTGAGGAGAATGGAGATATTTTATTGGGAAAACTACTACTGTGTAAGATGTAATATAGAATTTTATTTAGACGCATTTTATTTCACAGTTAAGCATTATTTGAAAGACCTTGACGAAAGAAGTAGAAGCAATTGGAATCTCGCTGTAGGAGTTCAAGGAAAACCATTACATAACAGGACACCATCAACCATCAACATCCGAAAAAAGTCGAGGTTGCGACCTTTTCTCCTAGCCTCCCCAGAGTCTCTTCGGGTTAGCCGGCGAGTAGATGGCTGGTTGGACTATTGAAATTGACGAAAGTACTCCTGTTTCAACCAAAACCACGGAAGTCGGGTATGCCTCAGTCGGAGAGTGAGTACCATTTCCAATTGTTTGGAGTATGAATAGAAAGAAAAATTTTGAGAAACAATGGCTTTTCGCAAAAACGTTGGGTCCATTGACTCGAACTTGGGTCCTATTTTGCAATATCTGAAGCATAATTGGTCGTATATTAACCGTCAGTTATCACAAAACTCACGGATAGTATGAAATAATACGTATCATAAAATAATTCTCAATTTGTGAATTTATACCTAGCTCCTACAAGAATGTCGCGAAACTATATGCATTGTGCATTTGAACATGCACTAAAAATGTCCTTTCTTAAAAATCCTTGTTTTTACATATTATCTGTAGAGATATTGACTTCCTTATCCTTGTACGAGAAAGTGATGACCAGAATGTCATTAGATATTACGCTTAAAAACCACTTTATGATCGTAGGAGAAATCAGAACTCATAAACCTTCCTTAGCCTGTTATGATTATATTTTATTTTTAAAATAGTTACCTGGAAAATAATGAAAAAGCATATGATTTAACAAAAGTCGTACTTATGAAAATTTTACAGCAAAAAAAATCGATACAGGTATTTTAAAAAAAGTACGCCATAAATCTTAAAGAGCCAACGATAAAGTCTAAATTTTTAAAAATTAATTTAATTTTTAATATCTTTTACGATAAACTATTCTGGATTACTATGACACACTAACCCTGGACACATAACTTTGTGGATAGGAATTGAAGATGATAATGTAAAAATCCATATTGTGTTTGAGGATTACAGAATATTATCCAATAAAATAAACAATGAATTTTAGGTAAAATAGGGACAAACTTCAATAGAAGAAATATCTCGCTGAACGCAAAAACCACGGTGAATACCTCTTCGCATCGCAATTTCATTCCGTGGGAAGAGGCTATGAAGACGGAATGAAACAACCAAAGTACACGCCATGAGGGGTTGGAAAAGACAAGGAGAGGGTCGTGGATCAATAAATAAGCAAAATATCTGTGCATGAAAAAATAGAATGGGGTAAAGTTGTGCGTGCGTGAGGGAGGGTGGGAGAGGGGAGAAAGGTTAAGGATAAGGGAGATGAGATTTTATTTGGGACGGAAGGAATGAAAAGATACGGAAAGAATTGAGGGCGAGGGGTTTGGGGGTGGAATGGGAGCGGGGAAGTAGTTCTGGAGGGTGGTGCCGCACCGCGTGTGGAAGAAAAATGGAGGCTGGAGAATTAAAGGGAGGAGTGGGGGGAGGGAGGCTTGGGGGATGGTGTGTGAGGTTGGGTGGGGTGACCAAGGTGGCTCTGGATGTGGAGTGGCCGTGGGAATGGGCGGAGGAGAGCGAGAGACGTGGGGGGGGGGAGATTTCCGAGGAGAGAGCAGAAGGGAGGAAGTGAGCGGATGAGGGAAGGCGGGTACGCCGAGCAGGTATTCTGCTGTATTTAAAGTGACGGAATAAAGGGGGCAAAAAATGATGGTACCAAGGGCCTTCTTGGCACTGAAGTATGGCCGTGGGATGACTGGGGAATTGCAAAACGTACAAAGCGTAAGAAGAATTTAGGGTATCTAAAACTCTTTTCAGACGGTAAAGTATTCCGGCTGTGAGAATTATCATCACACATCTTTAGGGTGTTAGTGGCTTGGAATGCGTCTCATCTACATGATTGTAACTTGGGGGAAAGTTATACGCTATATTTTCACGGACGAAAAACGTTGGGACAAAAAATTTTAACATCGTTATTTAATTTCCTATTTTTGAGATCCGGCTTTTAATAAATCAGCTTCACAACTACAATCATTTACAAACTTAATATTCATTCTGAAGAATATAAGTCAGTTGGTGCACGCTTAATTAATTTTTCCGATCATGGTTTCAACAGAGTGCCATTTTCAGTGTATCGAGCATGAGTCACCTTCAAGTAAATTAAGTGATTTAAATTCTTCATAATAACCGTAGAACACTTCCACCGAGTGACGTCAGATACCATTTCTTATAATATAAGTATTATAATATCGCACTATTCTTATTATGAGCAAAATGGTTATTCATGTTTATCAATATTCCCTCAATTAACTGAAATCAAAGAATATTTTTCAATTCATTAAAATATTTGTGGTATTGAGTTTCTGACGGAACGTTATTTGAGGTATTTGTTGCTAATGAGTCCAAGGCATTTGCTTTGGTCTAAGTTTTAGATTCCTGTGTGTATGTGCCACGATTTACTTTGTGTTGTATGTGTACGATTAACTTTTACACCGTAACTGTTAGATTCATTCATTTGACAGCTTTTTCTTCAATAAATTGGTGACAAACGACTAGAATGCTGTACACTACCCTGATGATTTCTTTTTGCCTAAGAATTACGCGAATTGTTAGCATAATGCTATTTAACTATTTTTTTATTTGGAACTATTAAATTGAAGTCATATGACATATTACTAAATAGTTGACGCCATGCCATAATATCATCAAAATTGTGATGCATATTATAACATCAAAACACTTTCAGAAAAATTTCTATACTGAGATCATTTTAGTAAACGTATTACAATGAGTATCTGAATCAATGATCATATGCACCAGTAATTTCTGAAATCGATACGTATTTGAGCTTCATATTAATCGGATAATATCTGAATTAATTTTGAAATAGGTATAAATATAATGTAACCCCACATTTTTGCAATTGGGGATGAAATGGAGACCCTTAGTTCACCGTAAATCTTGAAGTGCTTGAATGATTTTTACTTAGTACTGAAGATCAGAAAATTAGGCAACCAATTAGTAACTCGGTTCATCCATTTCTATTTCTAAAAAAAGAATTTCTAAGAAAAACATTAAATTGCATTCCTACGACGTCGGCAGGTTTATTACTATAACTTTGCCTTAGGGATTAACAGAGTCTAGCCTGTTGAAAAACTATCCTTTCCATAGGTCGACATTTTCCAATGCTCCTGAAAAGTTTTCCCCTCCCCCTTTACAAACATACCGACTCCGACGCCGGCACGTGTCTGGACACAAAAGCCACAAAAGCAGTGGTTAGGGTGTTCTTGCTTCGGAAGGGTGGGAGAACTTTAGAGCGAAGATTTTAATTAAAATGAAATGATTCACTGAAGTGAAATTAAAATTCCCTTGGTCCTCGCTCTCTCCTCTGCGAAAGAGAGGCATTAATCGATTCAAATTTTTTCGATATTTTCGAAAAAATTTGCGAAGAAATTCGGGTAGAAATTAGACACCCGCCTAACCCTAAAATTATGGATATCCAGGCGATGACATACGAGTCTTAATTACGTCGGTTATCAGCTATGGCGTTATTTGAAAAAAAATCAATTCGAGCTTTCTTTTTGCATCAAAGAGAACCAAATAGGAGATTAATTAATTTTTGGTTGCCCGTTACCCATCCACAGATTAAAGGAGACGAGGAAGAATTTGCGAAGACAAGGATCTATACTTTTATTTTTTCGGCAAAAATGGTATTTTACGAGTGCAAGCTTGTAAAACTCTCAAAAATGGCGGAGAAGTCAATCACTTATTTGAAAATCAATGTTTTCTGGACTACACAAGGTTTAAGTTAAAATTATTAACATTTGTGCAGAAAAATATTCTCTTTATTTACTGATTGGACTGGAGTCAGTGAAACTCGATAGCAGCTCAATTATGTTCGATAACATGTACCTTCCAAAAATTGTCTTGCGAAAAAAATGAACAGTTAAAATTTCAGTATGGTAATACTTGATTAATATCATATTTTATAGTAATAAGGAGCAATATGGCGTTCTTAGGAAACAGCTCAAAACAATAAAATCTCCTATTAAGACTCACTCTTTCCGTTAATAATTTAATAAAAAGCTTTTTCCGGACATCTACCTGTTAATTTGGGAGCTTCTTCCATGTCGTAACCATTTCCGTACTCTTTTCAAAGGTCTTCCAGTACATTACAGTGGATAGATACAGCAGCCGTCATCCGTAAATCGCTTATCGGTGACGCTGATGTTTTCGCATCTTCGCTCCTGCAATGAAATGGGTCGTTGTTAGGCCCTTTGTCTCTTGGGGAAAAGGAAGAGCTGGGGAAAAAAAAAGGATTCTCTGCCATTAACAGACGAGCGCGAATACATATGTTGGTGAACTCACGTGTTGGGACAGAGAAAACAGAGTCGCACGCACACGGGAGCAGTCTGCAGCAGACCTCACGTCTCGTGTCCCCCACCCCGCTCACGTACCGCTCGCACCCTGCCCCAGTCCGGGCTTAAATAAAGGAGATTCGTCACTCAACAAATGAGCGACCCATTTTGCTGCACCACACCAGATCATTAAACCTCTCTTTCCCCTATCTCCCTCCACAAGCATTACCGGCTGGAGATGGACTAGGCGGTTGGATAGATAAATAATTTTATCCTTCTTCCTGGCTAAATTGGAATCACTAGGGCTATCCATCGAGTCAACACGATGAATATTTTGGATCAGAAAAAAAGTGAAAGCTTTAGGATCACTGAAAGGGGAAAGGTGGAGACGCAAAATAAGTACGCATATGCAAACTGAATGCAATTAAACTTACACTAAAGATGTCAGGTGTACTCACTATGGAGGACTCGAACACATAACGTTTGGAAAGGTAGGCGAGCACGGTGCCTACCAGGTTGCTAATTATTATTATTGATAAATATATGATGGGACGTAACAACACTTCCTAACTCATGAAGCTCGTTCGGAGACGAGGGGAAGCGCCCCACATTCGCGTGCGCACCACTCCCCCGCCCCCCCTAGTGTTTCCGCGTGTTTGCAGGGAAGCAGGTGGCGGCGAAGGGAAGAATCGGACGCGCATTTCAGGGCGCGGGGTTGTCTACAGCACGCATCCGACGAGAGCGGTATCCGACGCTCTCCCGCGTCGATTTATTTTCCCTCTCCTTCCTCATCGATTTTTCTGCCCGCGGCGAAACGAGACGTGCCTCTGGGCGCAAAGGATGCTTTTAATGGTCTTAAAAAAATTACGTCCTCCGCGTCCGAAGGAGGACATGGACACGGTGGACTGACGCCCGCGTGAAACATCCCTCTGCCCGAACGTCCCTCTAAGACCGTAATGATGCGTAATGTAAGTTTTGATGCAGCTCGTGGGTCTCCGACCACATGGCACCATGAATACATACAAATGTGTGTGGTTGAGTTTGTTTGTGTAAGTTTAGCGGAGGAAGCGAGCGATAAAAATCTCCGTATGCTTGCTGCATCTCCATCTTTATCCCTACGGATTTCATATGCATGCGCCTTCATTTTTTGTACATATTTTGCATTTGAAATAAAACAATTCATTATTAATGACACGAAACAATGACAAATTGGTCTTTACATCCAGTTAAAAAAAATAAATATAAGGACAATCACAAACATTCAAGGCTGAGGAAAACTCATCTCGGTTGGAGTCGTACACCGTGGTTTCTGGGTTAGGGGTTGAGAACGCAACTACGTACTTATCAAGACCAATAAATTCTCGGCATTTCAGTCATCATTTAGCACAAATATACAGACCCATTTTTGTGAAATTTTGAAACTGTATTTACAGCGCTGAGTCCCATTTATTTTCCACAATTTATTAGAGGAGCCTACAATATTTTCTGGGTTAGAACTTGAACTCGATGAAATGCCAAAACTTAGTGGTGAGACTGTGATGGCTGAATAACGCGGCAAGAATAAAAAGCAGGTGAGAAGTAAATACTAAGTTTGAATTTGACTATAATGGTCATTTTGTTGCCATTATAGTCATATTTTATCCTTCAATATTTATTTCATTATTTTGAAAACTGTATCTGACGAAATTTGGAATATGTATTCATTGCCGACTATACGAGAGAATATATTCAATTTAACCGTCAAAGAGGCTTTTCTTGCGGTGCCGGAAGAAAATGTATTTGAGGAAATGCCGAATGAAATTTGAAACAAGTTTTCTGAGAATGAAAAGCTGAAATGTTCACCACCGTTGAGCATTTAAAAAAGATTCGTATGAGTTCCCCAAATTATACACTGTGAGTCTTTGCTTTTAGTGAAAGCATAGAGAAACTATGTAAGTTGAATTTGAGACTGATTCATGCGTATCCCTCCAACTCTAGCAAACGACGTGAATTTTATCTGCTTTTACTGCCAAAAATCTTCAAAATTCATAACTCGGCGGATAAGATGTCGATTGTTCCAGCGAGGATTGCGTTGCATAACTAAATACGTTTATTTGAATTAGAAAGGATAAAGAACCATACAAAAAAATAAAATAAGTGAAACCTACAGGCGTTCTTTATTTTTTTCCTAAAAGTACTTAAATAATCATATTACCAAAGGCAAAGAAGATGAAATTTTGTATAAATGAATTATTACAGAATTACATATATGAAACTTAACAGGAGACTACTAGCTATTGTTGCGACTATTTCGGCGTATGCAGTTACGTGAAACTCTCGCGTAGAGAGCACTTTGAATTGGCAGTGGAATAATGCACCTCTTTGAACTTACCTATTTTCCTTAATTGCTAATGAACTCCATTATTGGAAGTGCTTTTGAAATTACTGATTGAATGAATGAGCGTAAGTTGACATGCATTGTAGGGAATGCACAATTTATAAATAATTAAGTTTAGAAATTAAATCAAAATAACTTACATTTTAAAGGATATTTTTAATTAATTCTCTAATATTTTTCCTCTTGCAGCTCTGCTGAGCAATTTAAGAGTATTAAAATCAATCAGTGATTTTTAAAATATTATTTCAAAAATAGAAAAATACGAAATACGAGACTGAAATCATTATTGCGGCTTTTTGTGTTTGTCAATGATGAATCAGTAAAACTCGTTGTAAATGTTGGCCTTATATTATGACGTAGTTTAAGATATTTTAACAGCGTGGTATTTGAAATAAAAGGATTGTTCATTCATGGAGAACGATAGAATTCGGAGACGGAGATTTAGTGAACACAAAAAAATATATTCCCATGTGAAGCTTGCCTATAATTTTCACCTTCTCAAAATTTTATCAACTTATTAGTATTTATGCTTTTGCTATTACCATTAAAGGTTCTATTTTCCACTATTGAATCTTTTTCATTTTAACCAAATAGAATTTTTTTACTTAATGCTTCATTAACATAAAGTAATGATTCAAATCTACATTCAGTCCCAAGCTGATCTACAAATCTACAAGAGTCCCAAGCTGTGTTATTTGATACCGTTCTTTCTAAATCCATCTCAGCCTATGAACGACAATTCTCATTACCTAATAGGGCTTTTAATTTGATTTTTGATCTATTTTCTACTATTTGGATCGTGTTTCAATAAGACTGATTAGCACTAACATTCTGTGCATCAGAAATATATTGTGTTCTCAAAAAGGTCACTTAATATTCTGAGAACACTCTCTCCTACCTCACTCCTGTTCCAAACTTCGCCACCTTCTCATCATCCCTCACTAAAGTGTTTTCTCCGCGGCACGTTTCAAGTTATTCCTTTAGTTGATTATCTATACAATTCTTATTCACATAATTAGTTGCAGATATTAACACTCCGAATATAGCTATACACCATCATCTTATTTATTTTGTTACTCTTACCTCATTCTCCCACGTTATTTTACCACTATCGTTTCCAATTTAATCTTTAATGACCGAAACAAAGAAGTGACAACAGAATCGTTATGGTCTGTTCCTGTCATCATTTAACAATTCCACCACATCACACCTGAATCGTTATTGTGCTTTAATACGTAATACTAGTTATCTGTTGACAACTTCTGTCCACGGTTTATTGCTCTGTGACCATCGCTACCATTAAATTGAATATCGTTCCCTTAAACTTTAGTTACAAAAACCGCACTTATTCCTCCTTTCTGACTTTCTCTGGTGGTGATGACTAACTACCCTGTCCTGAAATTTCCAGTATTTCTTTAACTCACATTAAAGGCAATAGTTCTTCACTCGTACAGTTTAAATCGGTTTTACGAGAACTTCGTGTGTTGACGAGACGAAGAGATGCTTTCCCACCCTCTGAATGATGACAATTCCCAGTTGGGCTCAATGTTTCATTAACCCTTGGCATTATGATTTCAAGGTGAAAATAATTAAAATGCTTTCCGTTTGCCTTCTTCAATAACATTTTTCACATCTGCACATCAACATTTTTCCTCCTTAAATCCGCTTTGGCGAGTGCTAAGACGTTAGGTCTTATTTAAGAAAAAAAGTCTGACATATCAACTTGTCTGTCTCCATCAATCACTGCTTCCGATATCTGGTAAACCAACCTCTAGACCAGGCTCTATCTGGCCTACCAGCTACGTGTTTTCGTTTATCTTGCGTATTAACTTTTTCAATGGTTTTCCATGCAGTTGACTAACGAGAGATTGAATGACACCACCATGTTTTAAATGACATCATCCTCAAAACACCTCATTAGGGAACGGACGCTCTATGGACTTCCGGTCCATTCCTTTGAATCCCATCTTTCAACCTATTTGAAAGAGATCGTATACTTGAAGTTCCCTACACACTTTAACACACTCGTATGGACAATAAAAAGACGTAGACTTATGTGGCTCTAGGATAAATGTAGGGATTTAGCTGGTATGGTTAAAACTATATTAAGGATTCACTTACACCGTGTAAATGCTAGTGGATTTATCTTTGAGCATTAATTCTGTTTTACATTACACCTGAAAATTTTATTATTTTTGTTTGAAGCTAATTATTGGTGTATGATTTACTCTGGATTACTATTTGAATCTAATGCAGTGGTGGATGGTCCTTGCTGTGAAAGCCGATTATCAAAAACGTCCTCTGTATATCAGAGGTAGTTTCACCCGAAGAATGTTTTCAAAACGATCGCAGGGTTATTCGTTAGAGGGAAAAGAATAATTGGGAATATTTATTATTATTGGATTCGGGTTGGGAAAATTCAGCATTGGATACGCAGAAATGAAGGTGAAGTCACAAATATACTTGTGCTTTCACGATACGACCACAGCTGTTGGGGTTTGAAAATGCATATTGAATATTAAATATTGAAATTGGTAACAAATAATTATGTAGCATAACGAAGTTATAGCTATTAAAAAATATTGTTATGCTTAATGTAGCTTAATTGATTTAAGTTCTACTTAAAGTTAGGTTAAAATATTTTAGAAGTAAAATTGTGAAGATAAATTATAATTAATCAAACCTACATGAAGGTGTTTTCCTTTTTATAGTAATTTAGCCTTCTAATTTAAATACATAATTTCTATTGCGACTTGCTTGCACACTGACTATTAGCAACTATCAGATTTCGACTTGTGATAAATAGTTAGTTACTAGTATCGGTGCGTATCTAGTCCTTATGAATTATTATACATGTATGTTACATTACTCATAAGGACAGGTGATGTGTAAATTTTGGAAATGATAGCAAAGATGAATGTATTCTTCTAATTTTGAGGTGCACTCCGCAAAATATATAACTTGCGATGAACTAATAAAATTATGATGTTTTTGTACAATTGTATTTTGCTTGAAAATTGTGACTAATATTTATGTCATGTGATGGCCTAATTCTATGGTGAAGAATATGATATGTATATGCATTGCAAGAAAGTGTGTAAAAAAAAGAAAAATCCCATGAGTGCCATATTCACTTCCCTTCTCTTTGAGAAAGCAAAATATTTTTGAATCAGGATTAAAAAAATCAAATGATTGGCATTTCTATTGCACTTATGAGTATTCGTACATGGCTACAAACTGTGTGTTTTTTTAAACATATGCTTCATTTTAATTTGAAATCCGGCAGTCCTCGTCACTGCATTGTCCTTCCCGCCTTAGTCTCAGTAATTTTCATCTACATCTACTTAATACCCCGCAAGCCGCCGCAAGGGCGTGGCGGGGGAATTTTAGTGGAACTCTAAAAAATTCAATGCGAGGCCATTATGTATATTATTATTATTATTATTGGTAATGGTATGCCAAAAAGGCACTTTTTTCAATTCGAAATGACAAACATATAAACTATTTGTACCACTCCATGGTATAAAAAATTACGTTCTAAAGACTATCAGGTTGATTTCACCATTAAATCTCCCTAATCCTTTGCGTATTACCGTACATTAGCATTGCAAAATATGATAACCAAGGTAATAATTTTATGCATTCCTGATGGGAATTTTAGAAAATTAATCTCTTAAAAATGAATTTTATCAAAATATAAACGTCCAGTTCAAACGAAAAACTGAAAAAAAGCCATAAAACGCAGATTTGCTACGATTTTTATCATATTTTGTAGCACGGATCTCTCAAAAAACATTATTGACTTTCTAGCGCATTAGCCCATGTTAAAATGGAAAGGCATGATTTGTAAGACTTTTTACGAAATTATTGGTCAACTGAAACCTGATTACAGCAATTTATTTTTATGGTTTAAGGAAAAACGAGATAGCAGAGGAGATGACATGGAAACAATAGTTTATACACACAATTTATTTAAGTTTTTAGAAAAGAGAAGATATTAATTTCATAAAATAATTAGGTCACTCACAACAACTTAAATGCTGTTTTTATTCATTTCCAAACTTTACTTTCATTCCCATACATAACGACGTTTCACGTCAATAACTGGATCTTAAACTATTTTTAGCGTTTCTATTTTGAAGTCGGATTCCATTTTTTTATGCTACGATATAATATCATGGTATTAAATATCTGCTGAGCTGATGGTGAAAATAAATGAGAAAGCTCTTTCCTGATATTTCGTCGTTAACATTCGCTGCAAGGAATGATGCCTGATGAAATAACACAGCGGCCACTGTAAAAGTACTGCGCATTTTCTGGGAAATATAGATTTGTTGATCGTACTTGTATATATGCTAAAAATTCATCAAGATACTCTCTCCCTGCATCAATACGCTTGCTGAGATGTGTCTGCCACGCCTAGGAACGCTATAACATGCTTTTGGATGTTTTCCACGTTCTCCCAATGTTTTTATTTCAGCTCCCTCTTTGGTCGGGGAAACGAAAGTTGCACGGAGCCAAGCCGAGACTGTAGGGGGGATGGGGGACCATCGGGGTGGTGCTGCGAGTCTGGAAGTTGGTAACGATGAAGGACGTGTGTCCGAGGGCATTGTCATGGTGGAGCGTGGCTTTGATGTCAGTCCTCACGCGCGCGACCTGGCATTTCAATCTCTTAAGCACCTCCAGTTAAAAGGCTGAGGTGACAGTTTCTCCCTGCGGTACAAACTAAAAATGAACAATTCCTCGAACGTCAAAGAAGGCCAAGAGCATCGTTTTGATGTGAGACTTGCTCATTCGCTCTTTCTTGGGGCGGGGGGATAATTTCGTGTGCCACTCACAGCTCTGCCTTTTTGATTCTGGCTCGTACTCGAACATCCAGGATTCGTCTCCGGTTACGACAGAGAAAGTCGTCAACACTTTCGGCACAAGATTCGTGCAGACCTTGCGCATTTTGAAATCCTCGGTCACTATCCAATGAACCGCAGATGTGTAGGGTGTTTAAAATTGGCGCACACGATTCACGTTTTCGTCGATTCTGACCGTTGTTGAGCGTTCAGAACGGGGTTCGTCGGTGACCTCCTCCCGCCCCTCCTTGAACGATTTTGGCCACCTCCCGGACTGCGACCTTGATGTGTGTGTATATGTATATATATATATATATATATATATATATATATATATATATATATATATATATATATATATATAGATAATCATTGAATTTACGTTCAACCCCTGATGTAGATGGGCATACAAGTACGTGTGTGTACACGTGTTTATAATATCAACGTGCATACGTTCGTATTGGTGCTTAAAATGTTGGTCCTAACACTCTAATTCGTTCGCTCTTGCAGCGGCTTTCGAAGTATTGTGTTGGTGTTGATGATTTCTCGTTCTAGCAGAGGATTTTATCTTTCCATGAACTCCATCTCGTAATTATTAAACAAATAATCCTTTCTTCAATTGGCAATTTTCGAAGGATTATAAGCCTTAACCTATTTAATAAAATGCTTAAAGAGTTTAATGCTGGCAACATTTGAGGGAGCGTTAAATCGGTGAAGAGGTTCGAAACGAAAATTAGGGAAATAAATACATTGGTATATATTGGAGCTCCATGTGAGGTCCTTCGTGTCCCTCGCCCCTTTCCGCCCTCGCAAGCCTCCTCTCTCACTCTTCCGTCGCAGGCGCTTCAATCCTGAGCTAGGGGGACCCATTCAACGCGTCCCCCTGCGGTGACAAATCTCATCCCTCCTTCCCCAGCGCCCACCTTCCCGTCGTCCTCCAGCCGCTCTCTCCTTCAAGCGACCCCTCGCATCCCTCTCAAAACCTCCGGGATTTCCCTTCCCTCCCGGGGAAAGGCGGGGCAGAGGAGGAAGGCTGATGGATTGGGATAGGTCAAGAGGAAGCAGGAAAGCAGATCGTCCGTCGGAGAGGTAGGGTGAGACGTGTCTTAGATGGGGGAACGGGGGGGTGGAGAAGGATGCGGGAGAAGTGAGGGGATGACCCAAGGAGCGGGGGAGGAAGGCGGGAAGGAGCCATCTTCGGTGGTTCGTGGGAGTGAGTGGCGGGGAGAGGATGGATTCGTCGCCGGGGAAGAGGAGCTGTCACCAATCCTGTCACTAACCGGATCTTACCGTGTCCCCCCCCCCTACAATCTCTCGTCCCCCTCACCCCGCCTCTGCCTCCCACCGTGGTCCCACTCGCCGTCCCCGGCCTCATGAATGACCCTTTTCAGCCCCGACGGCTATCCTTCCCTATTGGATCGGTCTATCGGAAGATTTTTAGCGAGACGTCGGCAGTGCCGTCGTCTTGCCTGGTCCGCTGACCGATGGTTGGTGTGTCTGCGCTCCTCGGCGTGGTATGTGTGTGTGTGTGAGCATGGGTGTCTACGTGCGCGTCGATGTGTGTCTTAAAGAGCCATCGATTCTCGATGCAATTCGAGACTCCGCCAGAGCGTGGAGGAGAGAGAGAAAGAGAGAGAGAGGGTAAGGGAGGAGCAGGAGAGCGGCCTCCAGACACATCGGGGACGCGGAGACTTATGCGTCCGTACGAGAAACACATACACGGAAGTGTCGATCCCTTTTGTCCTCGTGCATGTGTGTGGGTGTGCGTATTTTTTCATCTTTATTTCTACCTTTTCTCTCTATCTTCCTCTCTCCCTCTCTCTATCATCCTCTCTCTCTTCCTCTCTATCTCTTCACTGGTGCCGCCGTTGAAGGAAAAAAAGTTCCCATGCGTGTTTTTTGTCGAGCAGCGCGCCGAACCGTAAATAAGCCAGGAGTAAGCCTCGCCTATCTCTAATACCTTACCGCATCGAGAAAGCTTCCTCTTCTCTTGCTCCCTCCCTCTCCTCACTTCTGCAAGATATGGAGAAGGATGCGGGTGGGAGAGAGAGAGACGCGAGGGAAGGAAAGGGGGGAAGCAGAACAAAACGACTGAGTTTATTTTTATAGGTTTTCCGTGGATTCGCGAGTGCGAGGAGGATTAAAACGGAATCCTTGGATCTCATGCATCCACGCACGCTCCTACGCTATGAGCGATTTAATTGCGATCGCGCCTAGCGCCTAGAAGCTCGTTTCATCCCTCTTAAATCTTCCTCTCTAATAGCCCGAATCAAGTGCATTAAAAGATTAAAAAGGTTCTCCATTCGTCACGTTGAGTCTCCTCATGATAAGCCGCGCGCGACTTATTGCATCAAGAGGAGCATGAAATGCCTTGAGAGTTGGCTGTTTGTCCATTGGCATAACTTGCAGAAAACTCAAGCAAATGACGTGTTCTCATCTGCTAACATTTTCATTTTTGATTTTTACCACATCGACAAATGTGCATTAAACCATTCCCATACATATTGCTTTCGGTGAATTCTGGATTGTGCAATTGTGTATTGAATGCTGCGCTCATGTTTTATGTAACATAAATTAGTAAGTTGGCTCAATCATAATGAGATACAAAATAACCACTCACAGTTAATTCAATGGGCAACATGCTCTCTCCCACCTCCTCTTTTTCGCTAGAGTAATACCTCCTCCGCCATTGATGTTGGCTGTGAAATTATGATTTTCCTTAAATACTTCAGCAGTTCTAGGGCACAGCATCCATCAGGAATCGTAATCTCAGAAATCGAATTGCCGCTGCTGTTCAAAGTATAAATGATTAAATGGTAGATAGTATACTTTGAAATGTAATCTTGGTCTGGAAAGCGAATAATTTAAGTTGTACAAGTTGAGTGAGTCTCCCTCGATTGAACGGCATGCAGCCATCATAGGTAAATAGTAAAACATAAAGTTTAACTCAATTAAAAATTATCCATAACGGCCTCTGTATATAAAATGACAATGAGCTTCATTCCATATCGTGGAGCTGAATGACGCATATTTTGTGTTGGCTTATGACATTTGTTGTATGTAATGTAATAGAGAGGAGCTCTGAGGGTGCTACTTGTAATGCCTACTGAAATAAACAGATTAATTAGAATTTATGGGGCAAACATAATGACTTCGAATTTAGCCAGCCATGGAAGAAAGTGAAAGAACCATTTTCAAAGAGGTCTTGGTATGTCGAGCTATTCCACCTCAACTGCTTAA
Organism: Hetaerina americana; assembly: GCF_022747635.1. Taxonomy (NCBI): domain Eukaryota; kingdom Metazoa; phylum Arthropoda; class Insecta; order Odonata; family Calopterygidae; genus Hetaerina; species Hetaerina americana. The sequence goes on from NW_027286874.1 coordinate 46,510,851, forward strand.
GAAACTGTCTCGAATGAAACAACTCTTAAATATGTCACCGCTGACATGATCTGGGTATTTACCCTCTCCTAAGCAACAGTACCTACGAATTGTGAAAGTCGAGATAAATATATTTAGAGATGAAAAGGACTATTTGTACGCTTACTTGAGGGAAAAGACTAATCAGTCGTTTGCATCCCCCACACTGGGGCTGGAAAATCCCTTAAACTCTTAAACTGCAAAGAGACCATATCTTGGTGGCGAGGGCTCGCTTCAGAAAGAGTAAGGAATTCGCTCGCGGAGTGGGGGTTTATAGCATGGGGCATTGCTGGAGGGAAATGGATGGCCCGCCTTGATAGAGGCATTAAAAGAGACCACAGAAAACGTTAATGCGGGCATTTATTTCGGCGCGATGCCTCAAGCCCCGACACACACGAATCGATGCAGCGGAATAAACTTGGCAGAGGCAAAACATTCGTTACACGGAGCATTCCATCAACTTAAACGCCACACCCCCTTTTTCTCTTCTTTTTACAAATACTTGGCTTAAAATGCCCTCCGAAGCAGGACAACTTATTTATTTAGTTCTTTGCATAAGATCTATCTAGTTCTTTGCCCGAGACAACTGAGAGGACACTCAGGGGAATGGGTTTTTATCTTCTAATTAATTAAGGGGCGGAAGAATTTTTCTCTCGCGTTTAGAAGAACAACTTGCTGCCAAACACTTCTAACGAATACATTCTAGATTTATTCCTGCCCGTTATCCTTAGAATTCATTGCCATGGGATTGATCATGATGTTGGACACCCTCAAAGGAAAGAAGCCTGGATCTGGTCTAGTTTGTGCCTCAGGGATTTTGTGCAACACAAAATAAAAAGTAAAACATATACCATTGTATCGAATATGGGAATGAAAAAACAAAAAGAGAAGAAAAAGGCATAAGGACATTAGAAATATAGCGAACCCTATCGACGAACGAAAACTTTGGAAGAAGGCATAGTAAAAGAAAAGAATTGACTGAAAAACAGGGCTTCCTTGGGCTCAGTGAGCTTGAGAAATTACACCGACAAAGTGGCACAACCTTAAGATGCGCAAAAGGGGTGAGACAAGACAAAATGGCTGGAGAAGTTACGAAGGCACTAAGAGATATAGCTGAGGACACTCTGCTAACCATATTAAACCACTACCAAAATGGAAGAGTAGTAAATGTACTCCAGAAGAAGAAATGGTTGTGATAATGACTAGAGCAGGGACATAGGTATCTCGGGCTATTGGTTGTGTAGTTATATCCACCCAAAAGTAATATCAAAAATAATTTTGTCAATGACAAAACTGGAAATTGAAGACTGATTATAATAAAATCAATTTGGTTTCAGGAATAATAGATGCACTAGGAAGGTCGAATTAGAATACCGCTGGACTATAAGAAACACACCAACACGTCATCTCATTTGGTATTCGTAGCTTTAAGGAAGACATTCCTCAACATCTAGTGGAGCGATAATTTTTATTTACAAAAAAACTTGCAATGGAATACAACGACATATAAATTAGCACTAAAATAAACAAATCGACTCACTGCACGTGAAAGATAGATGAAAAATAGGAACTAAAATAAATAAATAGGAGACAAGTATGTATAATTGAAATGCTCTAAAAATCAAACCAGGGAATGGTTAATGTCAATGAAATAAACATCTTCCGTTTAAAAAAAGATAAATGAGGGAAAGAAAAACAGACGAAGTCCTTAAACGTCTCGAAACGCTCTGGGTCAAGGTTGTCAAGAATACGAAATGAAAAAAAGAGGACGACAAGAAACATAAGCACACGAAAGAGAGAAATTGTTGTTAATGCTGCAGTGCGAGGATGGAAATATGTGGAATGAGAGCTCTTTTAAATACTTCAGAAGTGGCATGACACGATTTGTTAAAAAGGTAAGCCAGCTTTTTTAGGATAAGTGACGTGCAATTGAATTTATAACGGAACAGCAGCTACTATGCTAACGGTGAATTCGGTTTTAAAAATGAATATAGTAGGTAAAAACCAAATATTCATCCGGAGTTTGCAAATACATGGTTTGGAAATATGAAAATTTGGAAGGCTAGGAATAATAGAAACCTGGAAGAGTATTCTGGAGATGGAATGGACAGCTAAAGTAAGGACTGAGAAGTGCACACCATGGTCGAAGAGGAAATGGTCGTTGGGTGACACGGTCGAGGAAAATTTGGAGTGTATTGGGTCCGCCTTAAGACAAGAGGTATATTGGAATTCTCCATTAGAACTGCTCCGGGATTTCTCATTTGTTACTGATGTCATTTGCTATATACTTATATTTTTTTGCTTATATTTAAGATTCCAATCCAGGCATGCTTGTCTGCTTAATATATTTCCTGAAGGCGTATCATAGAGTGAATGGGGTAATTAATGAGTGCATTGTAGAAGATAGAGTACATTGGACTAACTGGCGATTTGTCCGCAAATGTGCATGTTTGAGAATGCTAAGGAGCATGTGACGGACATAGAGTTGGGATGGGAAGTGTTAATAAGAGGAGTAGGGCAGAAGCGTCCCATATCATCACTGATTTTCAAAGTTTCAAAGAAAACATTTGATTAGACATGGGAATAACTACGGATAGGAATTAAAGTTGATGGGATATTGATAAATAAACAGTCTAATCTGAGCATGATCAAGATTTAATTAGCCAGTCAGGTGCAATCATTGATGAGCGCGTTAGAAAATCAATGGCATAGTTTTGGGATAAGAATTAAAACATATCAAAGACTAGGAGATTTACATTGAAGAGAAAGACTAAGTTTAATATTGAATAGAGGCCAAAAACTAGGCCAGGTGGAACATTTTACCTATCTCGGAATTATTTTGGACAACAATGGCCGAAGTAGTGGGGACGTAAGGAGAAGAATAGTAGTAGGCAAAGAAGCTTTCACAAGGTGGGAGAATTGATGACAGGGATGCTGAGTAAGGATGTTTAAAAAAGGTTCAGTAAAACTTTGATATGGAGCATGGTTTTTACACGAAATGGGAACACGGTAGTTGAAGATAGGCACAGATTGGAGGCTTTTTGAGTGTTTGGAGATGGTAATAAAAGGTAAAATGGACGCAAAAGAAAACCGGCTAAAAGTACTTGGCAAGGCAGGGGATGAGAGAAGATTGCTGGTAGAAATACCAAGAAAGAAGGGAAGGTATTTTAATTGAGCATTTTAATTGATGTTGAAGACTATGATTGAAGGGAAAGCATTAGGCAGGTGAAGATTGGGGAACCAGGAAAGGCTCATAGGATGGAATGAAGGAAGGTAGAAATTATGTAGGCTTTAAGAACAGTTTAATTTAATGTAGAATGTTGTTTCTTGTTAGACAAAGCAAAGAAATCTAACGATGTTTGTTTGATACATAAAAAACTTAGTTTGAACAGCAGAAAATTGATCAATAATAATAAGTGATATATCTATTTTAAGATTTTTAAATTTAAATATGTTATAATTTTTAATGAAAATACAATTTATCTTTATAGGTGAACATTCAATTTATCAGATATGTATCATTAGGGCGAAAAAATACGAACTACCATATGCATTTTCATTTTCCTATTCAAGGATTCAAGTGTATTGTAAACTGCTTTGTAAGACGATCCACTGGTGACATTTTTTTGCTTTTCTTCACACCCTTACCAAAATGATGTCATTCCCGAAGAAGAATGATTAAACTTTTTTAAGAGGTCATATATATATAGCTTAATTTTTTTGCAATATTCTAAGGAAAATATTTCAAAATATAGGTATAAAGTACTTAGACTTTTTTTGGGTCAGATGGAAGAAGGGACTGCTATAATCTCAATACCGCCCGAATAAAGCCGATTTCTAATTATAATAAAGTAATAATTGAATTTGTGTTAAAATAAGCACCAGTGAAATGTATCAAGCCGAAGTGGATAGTGCAAGACTGTTTATCCATGGAAATACGTTTCAGTTTGAACTATATTTGAATGGCCGTTAGAAGTATATCATTTGTGTCGTCTTTTATATTTCCCAATCAATAACTAATGACAAGAGAAATTTCTATGCGGGCAAGTCAGTGACAAACAATGACCGTTAAGCCATTAGGTCTGATTCAATTGGTTGGAATCTGAATTTCCAAGTTATCTTTCTTAATAATCGACTTATTATAACATATTACCGATGGAAATGTATGAACCTAATATGACTAGTCCATTAATAATGTGCTATTGATGAAGGAAACTATTTTTGTTTTATGAATTCACACTTGCTTTGTAACTTTTGATTCGATGTTCGAATTAATTTGATTAAATTCGAATTACGTAAAAAATATTATCAACAACTACTCAAAATTATTTTTTAAAGCAAGAGTTTTAAAGATATTTAAAATCGTATGGTAAGCATAACATGCTTACCATACGATTACACAAAATATGTACGCTACATGATAAAATTTTGTTACAGTGGGATGATTTTGCATGACTAAACGACTATTAATGTCACAGTGTTAAATATAGATCCACTACCCAGTGATATAATTCACCAAATTACATCTGCACAATCACAATAATATACTCCTCCAAGTGCAAATGAGTATTATGAACCTGGTCAGCTGCCAACCCTTCCGCCTGCAGAGTTCTCCACCAAAAAAAACGACACTTTCCTTTTGAAATAGGACCCCTTGTCACTCCTCTCTTGCCAACCATATTGTCGCAGATTTTGAGTCTCTCTGTCTCCTTCACATGTGACACAATGACGAACAGTCTCCCCTCCTTACATAAAATATCTCTACTAAGGTAAATAATTCGTGACTGGAGCAAAAATAAGTCGTGGAGCATCCCTCCACTTTTCAATGCTCGATTAATTAATCTGCAAATTGATGTCTTTCTCTAGACGGTTACAGCCTGTACAAAACCTCACACAATAATTTCCAAAGTGCTTTAAAATTTATATTTCCTTAACAAGCAATTGTGAAGAAATATACGGAGTGGCGTTCGGAACGGAACGACTTTCATAACTCACTACTATTACCAAATGGATTTTTTTTCTCGGGACCTTTCATTCTCCGCATCTCTTACTCTTTGTCTTAATTTGCTATCGAACAGAATTTATACTCGGTCCCTTTAACCTCCCCCTTATTTCTGGCATCATCACTCTTCCGCCTCCTCCTCCTCTATCTCCCCAATCGTCTCGCCCACCGACAAGCGACCTTCTTCCTTAAACTCCTCCTCCGCCTTCCACTGCCATTAAGCTACAAAACAAAACACAGGCGGAGCAGGAAAAAGAAATGAGCGCCTGAAACAGGCAGCTCCTTGCCTTTTTTCCTTACAGATAAACGCACGCGAACCTCAATAAATCCATACTCGCGGTCGAATAGATAACAGAACCGTACCATCTTCGCGGGAGGTTTTGGAGCATAAAGGGGTGGTGTCGTCGAGAATGGGGGGGGAGGGAGACGCGGGGAGGCAGAACGGGGTGAGGCGGCGGGGAGGGGGGGGGTGAGAGGGGTAAATAGGCGAGGCGCACGGTGTCTCCACAGGAAGAAGTCGTCCTTTTTCTTGGAAGGAGGCCATTTTGGTCCCTCCGGGAAACGTGAACCTTTATGTGTGTGTGTGTGTGTGTGTGTGTGAGAGAGAGAGAGAGAGAGAGAGAGAGAGTGTGTTTGTGTGTGTGTGGGAGAGAGAGAGAGTCCGTGACATACCATCGACCCGCAACCACTCACTCACTCACCCAATGTCTCCACTTCCTACTCCCTTCCTCCTTTCCTCTCTCCTTCCTCAACCTCCCTATCCCCCCCCCCCACCATACTCCCTCAAATCGCTCTCATATTCCTAGGCGGAATTTTTGAGAGGTTGTCGGGAGCGGCTGAGTCTTTCACGACAAGATGGTTGAAAAAAGAAAACGAGAAACACAACGGTAGAGGCATGGATTTTTTTGGGCGGAGGGGGTGTACATATTGGGTAGAGGAGAGCTTTGGGGTCGGAGCGAGAACCGAAGAGAAGGAAGGGAGGGAGGGAGAGAGAGAGGGAGGGAGTGCGCGAGAGGGAGTGGGGGGATCGGAGGGGAATGTGCCATGGTAAAGAAGAAAGGCCCGTGACTCAAATCTTTCATCTCTGACTCTGTCGCACATTTTATTTCCTTCTCCTTCAAATATTTCCCCCACCCAGTCCCCGACCCTTCGACCCTCCCTTTATTTTTCCCTCCCGTTGAATGAGAAGAAAGCGCGAGGATTGGGGAGGAGGCCGCATCGTTCGGTCACGTTTTCCCTTTCAGATATCAATGCCGGATATCGATTCCCAGTCCGAAACCTTCGTCCTCTATCCGTTTATGCTCCTATCTCTCTCTCTTTCATTCCATTCTCTGCCCGGCTCTCGCGTCATTCATATCAATCCTTCCGTTTGCCACTACCACCCCCTCCTAGTATTCGCCGCTCCTCCCCTCCAGACCCCCTCCCCCAGGAGCTAATTCGTGTTCCTATCTCTCTCAACCAATGTATTAGTTGGTACGTTTCAATGATCCGTTGAATGACGCTCGAAGTATCGGAGTTACGACGACTCTTTGAGGGATAAAAGTTGAATTATAGGGCGCCCGACAAATTGCATTGTATTCCTCCTCTCCCCCCCTCCGACATCTCCATTGCATTTTGGAACGAGGTGACAGAAAATGGAACATTAAGTTTGCGAAGTGACGTGCACCGAACTCAGCAGAGCAGATTGGAAGGTTACATACACTTTTAAGTCTTCGGTGCGGATTACAGTTTGCCCTCATGTTCAATTAAATGGGATAATTCGGCTAGAGGGAAAATATTACTCCTTTCAAAGAAATAGAAAAACTGTTTGCTAATGCTTAAATACGATATATGCATGACATGTACATATATATATGAGAACTTTAGTCAATACTTCAGTATTTCTGTTCCACCATAACGTATTAATACGTTTTTCAACAGCACATGTGGCAGGTTAACTTGACATGTTAGCGAGCCAAATGAGAAGACATTTGAGTTCTCTTGGATCCACTTATCCTCTTATATTAGAAAACAACTATGCTGCCTGTACTTGGAGAAAAATTGCTATTACTGTCGTTAATGCAAGAAATATCTTCCCATTATCTTAAAAGAGACTTTTATATCCACGGAACAAATAATTTAAGAAAACGGCTCTCTGGAGGAGAATTATTTTTAACGCTATTCATTTCGAAATTTCTCCGCATATTTTCACTTAAAAAACATCAACTAACTTGAAGCTGCCCAACCGTAAATTTAAATGAAGACCTAGAGATGTAAAAGAGATTATCAAGAAGGCTCCCTTCTTCTTCTTCTTACAATGCTATTTAAATTTATCAACTTTATGCTCTTCACGCTTTCATATCTACAGCTATGTTATATTCGTCATATATGTTTCCCTTTGTCCTTTGCAGACAATCAGATCTTAATAATCGCGATCACAATATAGTTAGATGTAAAATAGTTTTTCAGTGACGGTAATATTTTAAGATGTATCAAAGATACTGCTGACAAGTTAATTATATTTAAATGATCCATTAGATAGCAATAACGCATTAAACAATAATAAGATTCAATACTGTAGGGTGATTTCGATAAATTTGCTAACATTTTACGTATCATCACATTACTGAAACAAAAAAAGACAGTTTTATTATTTGGCGCAATAAGAATGTTTTTAAAGGCGTATATATCCTTAAAATGTTATCTATTCAGGAAAAACGAATTAAGTCTTGGGTAAAAGTGTTCTGCACCAAGAAAAATTAGCCATAAAAATAGCCAAGGCACTGCTTAGAATCTATTGCGTATGTTCATGTAGGAAAAATAAATTTAAGAGATGTGGTTGAGTAGATTTACTAGTATAATTGGGAACAGAAACGTTTGGTCAATGTACTAATTGAAAATTTACTCAAACTCGATTTTGCTCCATCTTTATTTTTTTAACTTAACAAGCGATGCATTCCAGTTATTACTCAGATTCAACACTCAATATTTAAATGTTAATGATCATTAAAATGGGCCAAAATTTTGCAAAATGAGTGGCACATGTTTTAATTTGATTGTAAAAATTGTAAAGTTCACATTGGGCTCTGATAAATAGTCTTAAGTTGTGTTTCTGGAGTAAAATTTACTTGACTTTATAGCTGATGATGTATAAGACGGACGGAGCATAGGTAAACATACATTTTATTTACCACCTCTTAACTTTTTTTTCAATTTCTTCCATTTAGTTCTAATAGATGAACGTAAATCCTAATGCTTGTTTAGTAGTCTTGTGTTGATATTTCATGACCAAAAATAATCGAGCTTGGTAGAATCATTGAGTCCATATTTTCAAGTTCGTAAATACTAAACTTAGTCAGTAAACGCGATGCGTTTTAACTGTATGCAATAAAGGCACCAAATTTCAATTATTATAAGACGGATTTAATGCACAAATAGCATCATCACACCCTGTTTATTTGCTAAACTTTAAGCAACTGTAATTCAATCTTTTACATCTGCACGGAATAAAAATTTGAAGACATTGTTTAATCAATGAGTATTAATCTTGATGACAAAATAAAAAAAATGGACGAGACACCGATTCTATATCGGAAATTAAAAATAAGCTTTTATAAATTTTCTTCATGGAAATAACGAAATAGGGCAGATGAGTTATAAACATCCCAAAAGTCTTCGTGTGAAAGTTAAAAAAAATCCAATTAGTGTACTTTTGACATTGATAAGGCACAGCCAAAAACAATTTGAAGAGTTTTCAAAAGTCACGTTTCGTCATCACTGTAATTAAAAATTAAACGTTCTCTCGTACATATGCTTCCCGGAAAGCACCTACCCGGGCGACCGATTTTTTTTTTAAATTAAAGCGAATCCCCCTTCGCGAGTTGGCATAGGCATCTAATTTGAGTTTGCGCATGGGGCGCCCACGGCACCACCTCGAGCCACTCCCACACACACGCTCACCACCCAACGACCCCTCCACCCCCGTCCCCCGCACCACACCTACCTCACGGTCTGTTCCCCCCAATCCAACCCGTTCCTCACTCACACGGCAGATTTTTCTCTTCCCCTCCCTCCGACCCGCGCCAAAATTCCCTCCCCCTCCCTTCCCCCAGACAAAGAAAGAATCATTGCGTCGAACAGAAATATAGAGCGAACCGAGGATGGTTTCGGGCCAAAACACAACTCTCCCCCATTCCCCTTCTCACACCCTACAGTGGGGAAGGTGGAACGGGGCTGTGGGGGTGGTAGGAAGGGATGTGAGTGCACGGTTGGATATGGGGAGGGAGAGATAGAGACAGAGAGAGAGAGAGAAATAGAGGCGGGAAAGGGCGATGGGAAGTCTGCGGATGAATTTATGGCCGCAAGACGTGCAAAGGAGGGCAAAAAAGTATTGGAGCGGAGGTGAGCGAGGGCGATAGGCGTAGAGAGAAAGAGAGAGAGTGGAATGGGAGGGACAGGGCGTAAAAGAGAAGGAAGAGGCCATGAGAGAGATATAGGGAGAGTGGGGGGGAGTTCATGTGGTATATAGAGGAATGTCAGGATTGATGGAGGTAGGTGGGGGACGGAGAGGCTAGATTGGCTGGCTAGTAGTGGCTAGATCGGAAAGGGGGGAGGAGAGAGTGGGAGCGTGCGAAGGAGGGAGAAAGGAGTGAGAGGAGAGCACGATCTCTGGGGTTGAATATAGGGCAAGAGGGTGGAGAGGGGTGAGAGGGATGGGGAGAGGGAGTGAGGGCTCGTGGGTGAGTGGGACGGTGGGTGGCATCGCATTTCTGCCGGCGCATCCACACAGCCCGACGTATTCGATGCAAAGGTGGAATAGGGTTGTTTTGTTTGGGGGCGCGTCACCGGTAAACACATTAGATCCAATGAAGAAGGGCAAGAGCGAGGGGGAGGGGCAAGAGAAGGGGCGTACAGGATCCCGTCGGCGGAATAAGCTGCCGCACTTGAGGAAGTCGAAAGGGATTTATGTTGTTCTCTCACAGCGTTGCGATGGAGAGATAGAATACAATGCGGTGGCGGTAGATGCTAGAAAACTTGTACCTTTTAAAGCCTGGGCTTAATAGATTACCTCACCACTATCGCAGCATAAAACATATGCTATTTTTTACACGCAGTGCTGCACAGCATACAGAAAATAATTCGTGCAGGAACACGCGGATTCGTATACACCAAAATATACTTTGAAGAGAAATGATTGCATGAAGGTACTGGGTAATCGAGAAAATTTACCAAATATTAGCGGTTTATCACAGGATTGAAGACAGTAAAGAAGAAATGAGAAAGAAAGAAAGACAAGGTTGCAGTTGACCTACTCCCAAATAAGTGTAAACATGGCTAATTTCATGGCCACTGGATGGTCCCCAGTAATTTTGATCGCTGTTATGAGACATCTAAGGTCATGAAAGTAATACTCAAAAAAATCTGGTAATTAATGTCAGTGTAATCTAACAAAGTTCTTGAAGAGAATACGGAAGGTAGTAAGCAACTGCAAAAATTATGAGAGTATTCCGAGATTTTTTCTACGCATAACCGTCTAATTCTTCATCCTCCTAGAGTACGTGGACTTCTTTTTCATCTTGATACTCGCACGCTACGGAGGATTATAGTTGATTGATTCATCGCCTGCAAGGTGACTTTTGACTGCAAAAATCTGTGATTAATGCCTGAAAGGCATTTTTTAATTAATCTGCTTTCGTGAATTTGTAGCTCCCAATTATTCACAACAAAACCTTGTATATAAAGTGCGTTCATGAATTAAGCATCTCGCGATGATTCAATTTGGGACCCCAATTCCCTGGCGGAGGGCGCAGCCGCGTTCCCGCATCTGTAGTTAAAACTTCATTTAGGGGATTTTGTCACTCGAATGAAATACCGGAATGACAAAATTTTCAAAATCTTTCCAGGAGATGAAAATATTTCTACTTAAGCGAAAGCTTTAAAATTAAATTAAAACTTTTTTTTACCGTAAATAAAAATTCATTTTCATTCTCATTTGCATATTTGCCAAATTTCTTTTTAAATACATTACTTCTTGAACGCTAGAAGTTTCGATGACGTCCTTTCCACTTTAGCATTCTGTGTAAATAATTGAAAGATTATTGAACAAGGAAAAATACGTATATCGATATCTGAATTACATCATCATCACGGCAATAAGTGAACTTAAATGAAGTGAACCTGGCTAAAAACTAGGTATCCAACGTTATACATATGAAAAAGTTATATAATCACATTTTATTTCAAATTCTTTTAACGGATAAATTTCATCGGGTATTTCAGTTTCACTCAGTGAGTTTTTGCCAGTTAAAATTTATGAAACTGATAATTTTACCCATTAATCAAAGCAAAACTACTATGTACCATATAAAACGAAGATGCATTAAGTTTTACTGGAAACATTGTCTTAACTACTTATGAGAGAAACATGTAGATATTAAAATAAAAACTAGCCCTAGTGGATCGTTATACGAACACACGTGGGAAAAATTTAGGAATCATGTAATCAAATTTGATTAACTGGAATGAAGACATAAAAGATGACGATTTTTTATTACATAAACACCAAAATCAAACAAAGCCGACGTAATTTGACATAAAAATATATATCTGTCAGCCAGCAATGAGTTTCAAATTTTTATTTGGCGATATCTGTCTTTACATGACAGTAAAAAAGTCTGAGACGACTTCCTATGATTTCCGAGTTATCACATGAGATTCATTCCTCGCAGACGGAGGTACCACTTTAAGTAATAATTATTTGTAACAACTTTATTATTCAATGAAAATAGGAACCGTTTACAAATATTTCACCTGAGTCATTAAATAGTCTGTAAGATCAATATTCTAATTTGATGATAACTATCATGACCATCACTGAGTATCAAATTTCAAACAATCGATGCAATTAATGAACCCCAGAAACGATGAAAATGATTATGGCAGAGAAGAATGTTTAGCTGATAATTACGGCCGACATAGAGGACGTGTAACCTCAAGCATCAAACAGGTAAACTACAGAATTACGAGTCACAACAGAACTCGTATTCTGGTGCCTCTATCGGCATGAAACTCTAATCAGCTTTGTCTACAAAATAACGTTATTATCACAGCTGACTGTCTTCGACAATTAAAAGTCTTGATTGATTACATTTACCTACATCAAAATGCCTTGGTGAAAGTTCCGATAGAGCAAGAGACCGCCATTGCACTCGCATATACTTCCCTCATGCGCTGTGCATCAATACTTTTGACGGCATCAATATCACGAAACTCGAAAGTGACTTTGTTTCTCGGGCATAATCCTGCAATATTAATAAATTGGGATTGACAGCTCGAGGGGAAGGGAAGGACGAAGTAGGATTTGGGGGTGGTTGGATGGAATTCACGAGTGGAGGGCAATAATTCGGGGGGGGGGGGGATGAGTTGCTGGCTGGCTGGAATGGCTACGCGTGTGGACCCTGCGACGGGGGCGTCTCCGGTTTTCACCAGAAAGAGGGGGAGGGAGAGCGGACGACCGGTGTGGGAGAGAGGCGTGGAGGGGGGGGGAGAAGGGAGTGTAGATGTTGGAAGGAGCGATGAAAGGGGGGAAATGAAACAAATTAGATGGCGTGACAATTTTCCCAAATGTCGGGGCACCGTGAAATACGATGTGAAATGCAACGTGCAAACTGGATCATGGGGAGGGAATTGGGAGGAAGATGAGCTGGGTGTGTGTGTGTGTGTGGGAGAAGGGGAAATGGGGGGGGGTGGGTGGGCCGGGAAGTGCCGGGCGTTTCGCGAAAGGGAGGTGGAAAAGCGTTCGTGTGTGGGATGGATGGGGCAGGGATAGCGGGAGGGGGTGCGAGTCGACCAGCGTTTTCTCCGCGGGGAGGGGGGAGGAGGGGTCCTGCGAAAGATGCAGATGAGTTCGGCGCGATATTTAGCTCGCCTTGTTTCACCCTCCACGTGTTGGAAGACGTGAGACCTGGAAATAAGGCAGCGCCGGAATGTGCTTTGGGTGGGCGGGGTCGCAGAGGTGTCGGTTTCGTTGGGGGTGGGGAGACGACCTTATTTTGTTAGTGCGGATGAGGTTGTCGGACATCTTGATGTCCTATAAGGAGCGAGAAACGACGGCGTGAAAGCGGCGACGGGGAATCGTGTACCGCCGTCTCATTCTGCAGCAAGGGGAAGGGGATGGGACGGGGGATGTTTTTGATTGCGCGAGAGATGAGGCGCAAAACAGCCTCTCTAAATGCAAGTGGCGAGATTAACTCCTTTGAAGACGAAAAATTTTAAATGAGGTATGGCTCTCCCATTAATATTACAAGTGAACCGAGAGTGTCACATTTTCTTACACTCGAATCTCGTGTTACACCGTATAATCATTTGTCAAGAAGCATTTGATTCAAGTTTTGTGAAATGCTTTACTTCAAACGGAAACTATTGAGAAGAGCTAGAGGATAAGTGAGGGTCTGGCTATGGTGAGATATTTTTAGAGGGATGAAATGGAATTAGTTTTGGCTAAAAAACGAGAATACGATTTTTTATTCACATAACTCCTGATGAAACACATGTTTCTGAAATTGAATGCCTAATACGCTTTTAATTAGACGCAGACCAAGCAAGTACATATTACATTTTTAATAGGTTTAAGAGCTTGATTTAAAGTGAAATTCGGGTAATTTAAAAAATATATATTTTTCAAATACCATCTTGGGAAAAGACGGAAAAATTAATTCAGTCAAAAATCAACTATTCCAGCTAAAAAAAAAAATTTATGAAGCTGAGTTTACACTCGGAGTTTCTTCAATGTCAGTCTTCAACGACGATTTGAACGATGATCGATTTTCATTAGTCGGTACCAAACTTGAAATGGTAAGTAGCGTAATGGTAATTCATGCTCAGTGATGAATAAATTAGTCGAAAAATTCTTAGTGATGAATTTCATCGGAGATTAAAGGTTTGGTGTCGATGAATAAAATTTTATTTCACAAAAGAATAATGATATTATTTCAATAAATTATCAACGGTCTGGAGTTTCTGCGAGCCAATTGATTTTCGTATACGACAATTTTAAACAGAGTTTCCGTAAATGTTGCCAATCCAACGTTAACCTTAATTAATTGGCCAAAGCCAGCGTACAGGGTTGACATCACCCTTAATTGACTGAATTTCATTTCAATTAACGTTCGTTTCATCACTTCACACTTTCGCCGATACATTTTGCAAGTTTGCGATGAGGGCCTATGAAAGAATCGGTATTACGTTTCAGTTAAAATGTCTTTATAGCCTTATTAATAGGTATTTTAATTTTTTTAGAGTAAATTCACAAGGGAAAATATTCATTGATACAAAAAATTTGGTAAAAGTGTATCTTTTAATTTTTCGAAAGCTTAAGAAACCGGAAAACAATTTGTAATTACAAACGTAGTTATTGAAACTTGATTCGATGAAATGTTATCAAATTATGAAAGGCCAAAACAAAGCGTGTGATGCCCGTAAATAAATTATTGGAGTTGGAAATGAATTGAATACGATTATCTAAGTGTGAAAATTAATTAAAGCAGATAATATGTAAAACGGTTTTCAGGAAAAAAGTTTGTGAAAAGAAAAATAAATGCATCACCCGGCATGATAATCCATCTGCAATAGGCTAATTTATCAAAATAATCATAAGCATGAGTACTGGTTTATCATGTTTTATAGCTACATATTTTTATGGACCAAAATTTAAGCTAAACTCTTCTCGTTTCGCACAATTTAATAGAGAAATTGACAGCGCTGAATTTTACACATTGTTTTTTAATTATTTTTGCAAGGAAGAATTTGAGAATCAATGTTTGAATACAAATAGTTTTTGAAATTTCACACTTTGATGAACTTAATGGATTATTTTGTTGATTTTATATGGTTTACGGGGACTTAAAGGAACCAAAGTTATTAAGAAAAGTTCATTATGGATTTTACAAAAAGTATATTGCAAAACGTTATGCAGCTCACCGTAAATATAAATGCAAAAAATCTCCGACACCAAAAAGAAGAATTTACTAAAACATTTACTGAAGATGTAACGCTTGAATGAACATGATGGGCCACCAAAATGATCCTCTTTTAGATTATCATATTTGACTACATATGGGTAATCATCACCGAAACAAAACTATTGACGTGATTCGTCGTTGCGCAATCGATAGCTCAAGCTAGCCACTTTTATTGGCCAATGATATTCCACTTGGAGCTTTAAAACCGAGTGCCATTTCTATGAAAAATGAAGTGTTATACCTTATCCTCTGTATACAAACTTACACAGAAATCAAAACAGCAAATATTAATCCTATCATCATTCTTGAACATTTTTATCCGAGTGGGAAAATGTCTATTTAATCGCTATGATTATCGCTTTTAATTGCATGGTAATTATTTTTCTTTGAAAGGATTATTCATGACAGAGTTTGACATGCAGATTTTGTGTAAAATAGCATTGAGTCATTAAATCAAATTCACGCGTAAACTCTCGGATTGCGTGAAGGCCAGGAGAATTATCTGAATCATCCACGTAGTAGACTGTAAATTAAAAAAAATGGACAGGTGTAAAATAATTGCCCATAGGTCAGGAATTTTAAATATGACCACTGAATGGGAATTCGAGATTATAACCCTAATTAACCCTATCCTAGCAGTAACAGCTCTCATTATTGGGCGAATTTAAATTTTGGCATGTTTCCCTGACTCAAAATTTGAATTTATTGCGATGGCTGGTCTATTGGTCGTAAACCGCGAGGAAACCTCATCCTGTTACACCCGTGTAGTGATTAGATATTCTTTTGTTCGCTATTTATGGATTTATGAACGCAGCTTAAACCGTGCGGTTTAGATCATACAAGCAATTCATGAATCAATAATGAACGAGTAGCTGGGAAATTTATCACGTGGGGGACCGTTTTGAAGATATACAGCGAAAATGTGACCCACTTAATTAAATGCCACAAAATACTGCAATAAACGAAAATATCAATGAAAGTCAAAGTTTGGTCCACGGGATATGGGAGTAAATGCTCCTAAAATTACGCAGAATAACAATGTTAATAAGGGCCGGGGATAATGAACACTAGTTAGATTGTATCTTACGTTAAAAGCTATACGAATACGTTCATTCCTACCAGTGATTTAATTGTAATTTATGAATTACTTAATTAATGAATTACCCTGTGCAGTTTTGTGTACTCTTCAGCTGTCGGTAATAATTACTCTGAGCCGCTCATGACTTGAGCTCAATTCAGCAAAAAAAAACAAAAATTAATTATTTTTAGTCGATTAGATAATCGACAAAATTAGATAATTAGTAATTAGATAATAATTAATAATTAGATAATATTCGGACTAAAACGATCTCTTAAGAATTATCACTGTCATTTTATTGTGAAAAATTGTTATAACATCCCCTTTCCTAAGATAACTAATAAGTAACAGTCACTATTAATTAGCTCATAAGTTAAAACATACATGCACACTCACGTGAGGATGTTTCAAGAATTAAAGAACACCGCCAAATGAACAGAACTCAATGCTTAACTATGAAATGGAGAAGGCAATCGCAGGGCGGTGGAATAAAAAGACAACGCGCTGAGAAACGTGACGTCTGGGCGATGGGAATGGTTTGAAAGGGATCTCAGCGACATATTTCAAGCCCAATTTATTGCTCCCTTATTCCTTTCGCCTCTGATCCTTTAACTTTTCTTGCCATCCGATTGAGCCTTAGGTTGTCCTTCTCTTCCCAAAGGTAAAAGAGCTAGAGAGGACTAGCGTCTCTAAACAAAGTTTCTATCCCTTGGTTATTAAAGAAAAACCATGTCCGCTTTTCGAGTTTTCAACAATTAATTCGCTTTTGGATGAATAATTAGAGTATGTTAATATTGTAAATACTATTATGTTGACATTTTTCCAGATCTACATTTATAGACGAATAATTAATTACTATGGATTGATATGGAATCATTTATTATTCTTTAGTAGTCTACCGTTTAAGGTAGATTTTTTAATTAAACAGTCTGCACACCGTTACATTATATTAGCCTCGCCCAAAATGACACTACTCACGCTCACAAAACCTGACACCCCCTCAGTCAATTGTTTTCTACTCTACATACCTCATCTTCCTTCATTTTCCGCCCAATTAACCTTTTCCACCTTCTTCACACCCGCTTCAAATTTATCAATTTACCTTGAGTCTACCATCTTTCCTGAACAATTTAGTTACCAAGTCGTACAGAAATACGATCCATACCAAAGTTTTCGCTGGCTTTTTTTTGGAACTACTTGCATAACGTCCCTGTCGTCGATTCCGTCCTTGTGAAAACTTCTTGGCTTGTCACAATTTTTCTTCTTATATCCTACTACTGTGACCACCTTGGTCCAAAACACATTTAAGATACGTAAACCGTGCAACATACCTTAGATTTTGCCCTTCTATTTTAATGTTTAACTTAGCTTCCCTCCCTGTCATAAACCTCATTACCTTTGCTCTACATTAATTCTCATTTCATACCTACCATACTAATTTTTCAATGTGCTCAGCCATGAGTGTAATCCCTTGGCTGATTGAATAACTAAAACTTAATCCTCCGTAAACTTAACTGATTTAATGGATTGCCTATCCGATTTCTTTCCTATCTCTAGTTCCTCATATGCAATTTTTAACAATTCCTCTAAATATAATTTGAAAACGTCGGGTTTTAATGGACATCCCTCTTTTTAATATTGCCCATTCAGACTCTCTCTCCGCCACATTTATACGAGAGCAGTTTGACGCATTCAATGATTACCGATATGTATGTCATTCATTTATCCAGTCAACTCCTATCTTTTGTAATGGACTTTTTTAATTTAATAAAATTAAGTCTATTGAATGAATTCTCGAAATCGCGAAACAAATAAATACATCCTGATTGTACTACATGTTACTTTCTTTTAGTGATCTCATTACTGCTATTGAATCGCCAGTATCTGTCCCCTACTGAACCACACACCATCATCATTTCAAGTAATAATGAGACCAATGTTTACATCCTTTTATTGATGAATCAAAGTGTCAACCTGGCTGTGTATAAAATAAATTTTATTGTTCCTTCGTCGTTACGTTCGTCTGCTTTCCCCTCTGGGGATGTAAACTATCACTGATCTAACGGAACTACGGCCAAACTTCTCCCCATAAATGCTATGGGTTAGCCCATAAAACTCTTCCTTCCGCGCTTTACTAAACCCTCAAATAGTTCCGCGGGAATATCTCTCCACACCACCTTATTTGATTTCAAGTTCCTTAATGCCCTTTCTATCTCGCCATCAAATATGTCTGGTCCTAGGCTATCCTCATCTGCATCATATTCTATTTCAATGCCTAAACGTAATGGCAGACTATCTTACCGAGCAGATCTTTCATGAATTTTTGCCATCTCTTTCGAATTCTATCTGGTTCAAATAGTGACTTTCCTGCTATATATTTGATGCGTGCGCGGATTTTATCTTCTTACTTCCAGATAGATCTTTCACTTTTCTCTACAGCGTATTTATTTCGCCCTTCCTTTACAAATTCTCTAAACGCTCTCCTGCCTCTCCTCTACTGCCTAAACGTAATGGCAGACTATCTTACCGAGCAGATCTTTCATGAATTTTTGCCATCTCTTTCGAATTCTATCTGGTTCAAATAGTGACTTTCCTGCTATATATTTGATGCGTGCGCGGATTTTATCTTCTTACTTCCAGATAGATCTTTCACTTTTCTCTACAGCGTATTTATTTCGCCCTTCCTTTACAAATTCTCTATGTTCTCGCACTCTGTCCTCCTCCATGCTTCATTTACCATATTACTTAGGAACTCGTAGATTAAATTTTCACTGCCTCCTGTTACTCCGTATGTGTCTAGAAAAATGCTTATATTTTCTTTTTCCTCATTCATCTTCTTTTTTTATTCTCTGGAATCTGCCGTTACATTTCATCTATACTTAATTAAAATCTGAATTCGCCCCAGGGAAACCATGTAAATGGGTTATGTTCTACCTAAATCTGGTGCCTAACCGTAATCTAATCCGTACTCAGCCCTAAAATATCTATATTCTCTATCTCCCATCTCTCGTTTGATATTTTCTAATTTTCCTGAGCTAAAAATGGTTCTAACGTTCCACGCCTCATTTTGGACTTGCTTGGTCCCGCTCTTTGTCAAGGCTACAAAAATTTTGTGTGACAGAGTAAACCTTCCCTCTCCCACTACCAGGTACACACACGGCCCAACGGGTGGATAAACGTCGTTTACAGGACTCATATTTATAACATTTTCAATCAAAATATGCAGCTATCAAATGAAATTATATTATAATAGGTGGAAAGGATAGTTTTTCAAACTTTCACGGTAGAGAGAGAATTTTTTTAACATGGTTTCCCAACTAATGATAAGCTTTCGATTGAATTAAGCATCTCTTATAAAAAATTAGCAATCTGACCCCACGTGAATTTCTCCCAGGGAAATAAATTTATTGCATTTGAAAACCAATTAGTCATTAATTCTCATTAATGGTGGGAATCAACAGTCGAAAGTCATGCCAATAAATCATAAAATAACTGCAACAAACATTTTTTAATTTTCTATTCTACAATGTTTTAGTATTCTCTATTGCGGGCAGAGTAATTATATTTTAGCTGAACTCTACCAACAATAAGAAGTATTCCACCCACCTCTTGAAAAACTCATTTCTAAATATTTTTCCTTTATGCTCTTTATATATTTCTCTCAATCTACAAGAATATCCATCATTAATGGAAATATTTATCTTTTGAAACTATATATAAATGTTCTTCTGTAATTGTGAATATAAAAATGCTAAAAGAATGGAATGTGGACTAAATTATGTTAAATATTATAGAATTTATTTTCTAATAAGTTCTTATTCTAATCGGCTTTCTAAATTACATAACAAATTCTGCACTAAATTACTCAACTAATCAAATTAAAATGAGCATTTTCATCGAACCCTCCTTGCAGTAAAAATTATTTTACAAATTATACTTCCTACTCCTCCTTAGTAAGATTTCAACCATGGCATTTTAAATTATATTTTCGATAGGCTCGAAAAAGGGAAAAAGATTTATAAAAAGGCAAATATTTATAGTCTTCGGAAACCGTCGAAACAGCAACATCGAACTCGCTTCAGCAACACTCTTTCACGCGAGCCGAATATCCCTTTACGCCTCATCCCTCTTTCCACTCTCCCACTCACCGACACGAGTGCGCTCCACTGTACTCCACGGTGTGGCCTGGTCCCCTGTACTCCCCTCGCCCTCCATCACCTAGTCCCCGGCCGCCTTATCTCTCACGACCGCAAGGGGCTCCAGCCAAGGGAGACGACGCAGGGCACACATACCTCATTGCTTTCCCGCACACCCAATACACAGACCCGAAAACCTCCTTTACCCCTTCCACCCCACCACCGCCACTACCATCCCTCCCATTCTTGCTCAACGCCGACAAAGACGGGGCCAGTGGTCTGGGGTTCGAATCCGAAGGAAGCCACGGAGATTATTTGTTGAAGGGGTGGGGGGAGACACAAAAGGGCTTCCTCCGTTCGCGCTCCACCACCCACCCGCCCACCACTGCCCAACCTCTCCTCCCCGACTCCTTCCCGCAACCCCCGTCTTCACACGTATCTCCGCCTGACTTTTAAAACCCATTATCTCTCACGCAGTCCTTGTATGCCGTCGTAGAGCGAGCTCATGCAGTTTGGGACGACGCATAAATCAAAGCAGAGAAAGAGGTGAGAGAGGGCGCGAGGAGAAGAGAGAGAGAGTGAAAGAAAGAGCGTTTGGGAGTGAGAAGGCAGTGGGTACGGAATAGGAAGAGAGGGAGAGGTTGCGTTTCAAAGACTGTTCTGGGGAAACTTTACTCAAGAGACCAGACACACTCACACACACATACCTTTACACCAGCACAACGATAACAAGCTTTTTAGTCGAGAGACGTTACTCCGCCGCGTGGTGGAGAGGGGGGGAAGGAGAGAGGTCTTCCTGTGCTCCCCCAACAACCTTCATTCCTTCCTCTTCACATCCCTCCTTCTCCCCACGACCACGCAAGACGCTCTCTTGTTTCGTCGCAGAAGAAAGATGACTAGGGCAGAAATATATATCTTTTCTTCTCCGTCCAAGGTCTTATGAATAAGCATCAAGATTATTTTTCTATAAAAAAACAAAATGCACTACAATGAGGAATATAAGAGATAAGGGCATCGAATATTTTCATAAAGAATTTCGGGGCCGTTAGCAAGGAAGTTATTTTATTTTTTCCTTTGTGAGTATTATTTCAACTTTTCTGTCGCCATGAAAAGATATTCATTTCTCGATAAGACTCGCGACTCTGGGACGGAAAAGTTTTCCGTATCCTGAAGCAAAGCTTCTTTAATTTCGAAGACGTGATGGTGTGGAAATGGCGTGGTGGTGTGAAGAGACGTGATGGCGTGAGGAACGTGAAGATGGGTAATAGAAAATCAACTATCTACTTTTTAGGTAATTAAAAAAATCATTGGTGCACTCCTCATGATCTCAAATTACAAAAAATGAATTAATTAGAAACGCTGGTCAAGGTTTGGCCATGAGTCTTGGGAGTATTTCATGACATTTTATGTCATTCTGTCATTGAAATAAAATGCAATCTAAGATAAATTTCAAACGAATAAAATAAAATTAGGATTTTTTTAGTGCTCTGCGTCATCATTTCAATGTCAAAGTGATACCTTGACTTTTTTTTTTAATTTTAGGATAAATCATGTTGTGATACCTGTGATAATTTAAAATCAACTATAATTAACAGGATAAATATTTATTACTATTTCGTCATTTTTCGTACGTATTTCTTTGATCATTACTTACAGTGAAATTTAGAATACGCATTTGTAGTGAATGAAAACACTTTCGATATGACTGGATATTAAAATTCCTCCGAATAATGGTATGGGTGTTTTATATCACGGATCGCTGACGTAGTGGTAGTGTGCTCTTCCTTTGAGTAAAGAACCAAATAAGAAAGAAAAGAGTGCAAGATCAACAACAGGCACACCCGGAGGTGGAGTAATAAAGATGAAAAACGTCCGCCAACCACCCAGCGAGTTTCTGGAAGCAGCGAGGGTGAGAGTGGGTGCAGCGTGTGAGTGGCAAGAGGGTGGAGAAGGGACCAGAGGGTCTGTGAAACGGGGGAAGGGATTCGGAGGTGGAACGGGACAATGAAATAGGGAAGAGGATTCCCGAGTCCGCACCAAATAGCCTTTCATTTCATTACCGCCCTCATCGGTCTCCCCTCTTGCCTCATTACATGCGGCTCCACCCTCGCCGCGCCCTCACGAGCCGCACACCCACTTGAAGTGTTTGTCGTGCGTGGATCGTACCACCCGTGGGAGAGAGGGAGAAGGTGCAGGAGAGGGGGTGAGAAGAGATGAAGAGGAAGAGAGAGTGGGAGGGTGCAGAAGGAGACGTAGAGAGAGAGAGGAAGACAGAGAAATAGCATGGGGAGATGGAGGGATTGAGTGAGAGGCGCAAGAGAGTGGGGAAAAGCATTCCTAGGGGTGAATGATGCCACCGACATCTGTTGTGGACGGGGTGGTTTGGAGGACGAAGAGGGGTGGTGAATTCAAAAGTGGGGACTGGGTCTCGCGACCACCCCGAGACACGTTCGTGCTCTGTTGCAGCAATTAGGATTTAGTCCCTGATTTTTTTCGGAACACGGGACCACTCTTCCCTTCGTTCGAATTTCATTTTCTGATGGAAAATCGATTTCTCGATCGTTCGTTGACTCCTGGATACACGAAACAAGACGGGGGAATTATTTACAGGCAGATTTTAGGAAAAGATAGTCGAAGATACTTAAATTGGTAAGGGGAAGAAAGTAAACTGAAGCCCAGAATGCATACTAATGTTAGAGGGGAGAAAAATAAAAGAGCAAATTAAAGATCTTTTGGCAAGATCTTCTTACCCAAAGCTGATTCCTGGAAGTAAAATTAAATAATTCAAATCAGCTAATAGAAGGTGATACCCAATTGAAGATGTTTGAGGGGATTTGAAGTAAATGAATAAGGTTTTCGAGTTATTGGAAAATGTTTCGAAGTTGGAAAACATTACCTGAAATATCCATGTTATAATAAAGACGGAAATCTTGCGATAAAGCAAATCCTAGACGAAATAAAAGATTGCGGAGGGGAGGTGAATGTTTCGAGTCTGAGCTTCCCGAGTCCGGCCATTTATTTATTTTTTAAAATTGCTTTTCATTAATGACTACTTTTGCATTTAACTGAACTATTGTTAACCTATATATATATATATATATATATATATATATATATATATATATATATATATATGTGTGTGTGTGTGTGTGTGTGTGTGTGTGTATGTCTACATATATATATGCACACAGAAGTATGAATATTAATTACAATACATTGTGCCATGACACCTGAATCATACCCGATTTGAATATTTATTTTTAAATAATACTACTTACTGGTGACCTCAAAAGGTAATGGTATAAACCGCAAGTCCAACTGAATGCGACATGAAAACAACGAGAATTCGACATGCCACGTCATATGGGGTCAGTTCATTTTTGTAGATGTGATCAATGCTGTTTACAATTTAAACCCGAAACTATCACTGCTCGCCTAGCAGATTAATATGAATCCTTTTTTTCCCTTGGGAAGCCCTTTCATACAATCATGACCACGCAACAACGAGACGGGCGCACAGCATGAGTTGTTAACGCACATGGGGGTCAACAGAGCCGTTTGAATAAGGATTTCATGCATAGCGGTTTTCCGAATTTGGGTTGAGAGTGAACAGATCCGTTCGAAGAGCCTCGAGTGAGGGAGGGAGAGGAGATCATCCGGGAAGGAAGGAGGTCACGTGCGTGATTATGAATTCATCTCCTCCCCCTTCCCTTCGAAGGGAGCTATTCGATCCCCACCCTTCGCTGCCACTTCCGCTGCTTCCTTTATGCGGGTGGGTGGGTGAAGGGGGCGGGGAAGAGGCCCTCATCCCTCTCTGCTCCCTGGTTCCTCTCTCGTCTCCCCGGCCGTCTTCCCCCGTCACTGTCACCCTCCGACCTCCTCCTCTCCCTCTCCGCGGCATCAAAGTGCGATTAAAAAAAAGCCACCCACCCCCGCCCCTTCCCGCCCTCCTTTCACCCACTCCCACAGTCTTCCACCACCTCCTCCTTTATCTCTTCGCATGCACCCTGCGCTCGCAGTTCTTTCCCGCTTCACTTGAACTCTTGCGACATGTCACACGCCAACCCCCTCCCACTCTAACTCGCCGCCCCGTGCGCCAACCCCTTTTCACGATTCCCGCCCCCGCCCCGAAGCCGGTCCCCACTACTGACAACCCCCACTCGCAAGACCCCCCCTGCCCTCTTCCTCTCCCTCGTCCCCCCTCTCCCCTCCTCCGCGAACACTTCTCCCACCCACACCACTTCATCCCATTACGCCTTTTTCCAGGCCCGAGCTAAGCTAGAGAATGGGGAGGGAGGTGGGGAGGAGGGAGGGGGAGGGGAGCTTAACCCGATGGCATATTGCTGACTTGGCCCAGCCATCCTCTTCACCCCTCCCGCTACTCACCCGAGTCGCTTCTCTCTCTCTCCCCTCCTCCCCACTCCCGCACGTTCTCTCCCATCCCTCCTCCTTTTTACTCCTCTTTCCCTCCCCCGCACTCTAGTTCCCTTCTAGGGTCTGAGGGGGAAGAGGTTGAGCGCCGCCTCAGCCAGAAAACTATTCTTCCTCGCACGACTCTTCGAAGTGGCGGGGAAGGGAGAGGGGTGTTGGGGTTTTAGACGGGTGGGTATTCTCCTCCACCCTCCCTCTCTCTTTCTCTTTACACCCGCCTCACTTTTCTTTCTCCCCATTCGCGGCCAGCTCTCTCTCTCTATCTTCGTCCTCCCCCCATTCCACCCCTTCCGCCACGTTCCGAGGACACTCCCGACCCTCGCTCACTCTACCCAGCTTTTCCCTTCTTTTTATTTAACCCTCCGTCTTCCGCCCTCACGATACATAGCACACGACCGAATGGCGTGAAACCCATTATGTATACCGGTTTTCAGTCATTCTCAAAAGTCTTCGCACAATTTGTGCCTTCCTCCTCTAAATGCTGCTTAGATCCAGAATATAACCAATGCGCGCCATCCAGCGATGGTATGTCTGATTGCACATGAACTCCGTTTCTGTCTGGCATCTTAGGCAAAACTTCAACCAATGAATAATTCTTTAATTTATTAGGTGCTCAAACCTCAAATTGTTCTCCTAATTGGCTTTTAATCGGATTTCCTAATCTTATTTTCAATTGTACTAAAAGGATCCAGTTAGTAATAACCTGTCAAAATGCATCAAGGTGTATCGTTCTTCAGTGATTTTAGGCCGCCATCATGTCACTTAAATGTCACAGAAAGTTAGTTTGAAAGTTATATCTTATTTGTTTCACTTCAGATGCTGGACAAATGCCAATGGAGATTACTTCGTAGATTCGAAATTTTAATATTTTTACGAAATTTTTTACACAATGCTTTACCATGGTATAAAATTTTACGCATTTGTTCAAAATGAAAAATCCGATCAAGATATTGAAAAATTATTAGAAATATTAACTGTACTTCCGTCCCAAGTATCACAGTGATGGTACTAGCAGAGTTATTGTGCATCCTGCTTTCATGAGACGTCCTTCGTTTTATCATCCATCACTCTTACTGGAATTTGAGAAATGTGTCAATGATAAATATTAAAATGAAAATTGTCGGAGTATCTATCTTAACCTCCCTGGTTTGCGACTTTAACCTCCCTGGTTTGCGACTTTAACCTCCCTGGTATAGATTGGGACAGCAATATCGTTAAATCTGGGACCCGCGATCGCGAATCTTGCAATTCCATGATAAAATTGGTTCAAAGAAACTCCCTCCATCAAGCAGTACGCATGCCCACCCGTGGAAAAAACATATTGGATCTATTTCTTACAAACACGCCGGAACGTATTATTAGTGTATCAACTGATGAGGGCTTGAGTGACCATAAAGCAATTAATGTCCATTTGGACATAGCAATAAAAAAGATTGTTAAACCAAAAAGAAAAATTTATAATTACCATAAAGCAGACTTTGAATCTTTTGCCAATCAATTAAACTCTTCACTACCCGAGTTCAAAACCCGCTTAAGTCATGCCAACGTGGAAGAAACTTGGACAGAATTTGTCAATATCATGCAAAAAGGAATCGTAGATTTCATACCTATAAAATACGTTAAAGCAAATCGCGACCCCAGGTGGTACAATAAAGACGTTAGAAAAGCCCTTCGAAAGCAGAGAATGCTACACTCTAGGGTAAAGAGGGCAGGCGTGAACACATCATCTCCTGAGAATACACAATTATGGGACACATATAGATCCTCTAAAATTGAAACCAAAAAACAATTACGTAGCGCCTTACTGGAATTTAAACGCAAAGTACTTTGCGAGCACTTGGACACTGACCCCAAAGCTTTCTGGTCATATGTTAGGGAAGTAAATGGGAGTAAACAAACCGTGGCTTGCTTAAGGGATTGTAGCAATGTAATTCATACAGACAGCGAGGTTAAAGCTAACATCTTAAATTCATTCTTCCAAAGCGTTTTCTCGAATGATGTTGCCACCGCATATCTCCAAGAAACAATACATACTCCACCCATGGAAAAAATAACAGTGGACCAACAAGGAATTCTAAAATTACTTAATGAGATTAAACCCAACAAATCCCCGGGTCCCGAAAATATACCAGCTAGGGTGATAAAACATTTAGCTCCAAACATTGCCCCGTACCTTGAATTTATATTTAACAAATCCCTCACAGAGTGCAAAGTACCTAAGATTTGGAAAACCGCGCAAATAACGCCTATTTTTAAAAGTGGTGACAGGGAGGATCCCAGTAATTACAGACCTATATCTCTCACTTCTATCTGTTGTAAAATATTAGAGCACATAATTGTCAGTTCAATAATGAGACACCTTGACAACATTAACTTTTTAAGTGACAATCAACACGGATTCAGGAAAACCCGCTCCTGCGAAACCCAATTAGGATTATTTACACATGATTTACTTGTATCTGGTGAGAGAGGTAGGCAAGTGGATGCCATCTTCTTAGATTTTCAAAAGGCATTTGATAAGGTCCCACATGGTAAACTCATTCATAAATTAAAGGTCGCGGGTATAAACAAGGGCGCTATAAGTTGGGTTAAAGATTTTCTTTCAGAGCGGGAACAGAGGGTAGTCCTTGATGGCGCTAGTTCCGACAGCGTTCGAGTCACGTCGGGGGTACCTCAGGGAAGTGTGATCGGGCCGTTACTTTTCTTGATTTTTGTTAACGATTTGAACCGCGAAGTGAAAAGTAACATTAGGATGTTTGCGGATGACACGGTGATCTATCGGGAGATATCTGGGGATGAGGATCGTTTTATTCTAGCGCAGGATTTAGATTGCATTACTAAATGGTGTTCTAACTGGGGATTGACTCTAAATTATAATAAATGTTCAGTGGTAAATTTCTTTAAAAGATCAACGGGATTTGCTTACAAATTAGCTGGAGGTGACCTAGCAGTAGTTGATACGGTAAAATACCTAGGTGTCACATTCACTAAAGACTTAACTTGGGGGACTCACATACGTAAAGTCTGCGGTCAAGCAAATAAAAAATTGGGATTCATTAGACGCATTGTCGGCAAAAGTGACTCAAAGGTCAAGGAACGCTGTTACCACGCTCTTGTAAGGCCTCATTTAGAATACGCATGCAGCGTGTGGGACCCGAGTGAAAAAGGTCTCATTCGGGAAATTGAGAAGGTTCAACGCCGGGCAGCCCGTTTTGTAAAAAATTCCTACGATAAAACGCAAAGCGTTACCGAAATGCTCATGGATTTGGGGTGGGAATCATTAGAGGAGAGACGATTCAATGCAAGACTGAAATTATTAAATAAATTCAGATCCGCATGTTTCAGCACCGAGGTCTCGCAGATTATTCGTACTCCTACATACATTGGTCGCTTGGATCATGCATATAAAATTCGGGAAATAGATGCCAGGACTAGCCGACTCAAGGACTCCTTCTTCCCACGGACAATACGGGATAGCAACTGTAGGATTATAGATAGTAAAAATTCCACTTGCCACCCTCAGTGTCTAAAAAATAATTAGTTCTACTTAAATGCATGCTCCTCCACTAACCTTATGTGTTTTGTTATAATAACCCATTCTTTCCGCATGATATCATTCGTGTTCTGTTCATCTGTTTTTAAGTTTCCCTTTCAGTCCCTCTTCCCTCCCGGCGGGGGGAAATTCCTGCTACCTGCAACGTTGGGTCGAATTCCCTTCCTTTTACTGTCTCTTTGGGGGGTTGAGTGTTTTGTGGTGCATTTTCATGTGGTAGTGATGTTTCACATTCTTGCTTGTTGTGTCCTGGCTTGCGTGTTTTAGGATGGCTTTCGTGCTGTATCCTGGGGTGCAGTTTTTTGTTGTTTTGCGGTGTATGTGTTTGCATGAGTATTGGATGGAGGGAGTTTTGCATGAGTGTGTGCGCTGCTGGGGTGTAATTTTCCGTGTTGTTTTTTGCATGTGGTATTTTTCGTTTTTACGGTTGGTGACCTAACACCCCCCGCCACACGCCCTTGCGGCGGCTTGCGGGGTATTATGTAGATGTAGATGTAGATGTATCTCAATATTCCTGCCCAAGAGCTGTCGAACACATTCTATTTTTCTGCTCGAGTCATTTCTGATTCATGTAAACACGCACCTTGTCAAGCCTCCACGGCGTTCGTGGGCTGATATTTTCGAAAGCTAATTTTTGTGGGATCCCACGCCATCTGCTCTCGCTAGCCAGTTTTTTAACCGTGGTCGTCTGAACGGAATGACTGGAGATGCAATAAGGCACGAGGCCACTCTTAATCTGCAAATGCAATTTGTATGCAAATTGCGTGCCCGAAGAATGATTGACCGGCTCTGAATTCATGTCATCAACAATAGCAAATGGCGAGTGGCGACTGCAATTGACTGATCAACGATCAGCCTTTCATTGAAGACTTAACACCACGATTTGGGCCTTTATGCGATTGTCATACATCTTGCGCTTTAAATGAAACTTCGAGACCAGCAGAGGTAAAATTGTAAGCTTTAGTATTTTCATGGACGGTATTTGCTTCAATTATAGATCTTGTATTTTATCAACGTATATTAGGTGTTAATGAAATCTTAATTGAAAATGAACTTTAAAAAATGAAGTTTTTGCAAATTAGTCCATTATTTGGTTTAAGCAGAGGGTTTATTTTATAAATTGCAAATTTAATGTTTACTAACATGCTTAAACATGGAATATATATATATATATATATATATATATATATATATATATATATATATATATATATATATGTATATATAACTCCTATCTATATGCATATATAACTCCTTCCCAAACTTTGTGAGCTAATAAACCAAGATAGCAAATGCTACTTTCCTTCTATGAGCTCGTAACAATAAATGATACTAATTTAATAAACCCCTTGGTAGATTGGCATATAATATATCCTAATAATAATACAGAATACATTAATAATAGCAGATAAAATAGTTTAAATTTCTCTAAATATAGTAGTTCATGGAAACAAGATGTAATGTTTAGTTGAAAACCCCCTCTATATGCCCCATAACATATTTTTATTTATAATAAAGCAATTATCAAGGTGTTTATGTAGTTAATTTTATAACACAAAAGACAATGCAAGTAGGAGGATGTAAAAGAAAACATTTTTAACGTAATGAACGCATTTTACGTATTCTATACGTTTTCATCCAACAAGATTTTCATTTGCACTGTTCAGTCCGCGTGTAGAATATAAAAATATTTATAAAAGAGAATTTTTTACTACAAGCAGATCCTGTTACGGCCAAGTGGCTTTCTATTTGTAAATTTGGTCGCACACGCTTTCATCATTAAGCTTCAATGGCTCGGTAATCCTCATTGTTTAGCCGCAAGAGGAAATATAAATGATGAAATCTAAATATTAACTCTATGGAGAGAGGACTAAAAATTGACCAAGCAAATATACTCAAAATCAACTGTTTTTTCCCCTCTCCTCTTTTCCGTTCAAAAAAAATATCGGTCCGCGGAGAGGTCGACATGGACATGCTGATGACCACCTGAAACCACCCCCCTCGACTTGGAAAACCACTTCGTTCACACAAAACGCTTCCCATCTTCCCTTGCTCCCGATTCACGTAGTAACCACAGCCGTTCCTTTTGCTCCATTCCTCACGTTCCCTCACACTCATGCACACCTTCAGCAAATGCAGCACTCACACCACTCCACTTCATTGTTACCTCACCCCCCACACAGCGCCCTCCCTCTTCCATCGCCCCCAACAATGGTATCTCCCGCCTTGATCCATACTCATTCACTCTTTCTCCGGCGCTGTGATTCAAACCATCCCTAGTAGCAACCCTTCGGTCCGTCATCCCCCCTCCGTTAGCCTTCCAGCCCAGTACATCCCTCGTCATAACCACGACCCTCCCCTGCTCTTCCTAATTATTATTTTTGCGATTAATAGTCACGGATGGGTCTCCTCAGGAGGAGAGAATCCCAACCACCCTTCCTCCCCTCCACCCCAGGACCTTACCGCGTACGCCTTCAGTCATACCTCCCAGCCGAGAAGTCTTCCCGGCGCGCACACAGAAAACAACCCCGGACCCCCTCTTGCATAAGTATCCCCTGTATTTAAGAGCTCCCCGGCGAGGGTGGAATTCTTCCCGAGCGACCGCCCTCCCACACTCCCGCTCGCTCCTCTTCTTCAGAAATCGTGCCCTATCTCCCTTATCTACCTTTCGCCTCCGGTTCCTCCACCTCTTTTACCTTCATCTCTCCACCTCTCGAGGGCGCCTCTCTCTCTCTCTCTCTCCGTCTTTTCACCGAAGAGGGTCACTCCTCTTTCCCATGGCTCTTCTTCGCTCCTCATGCTTCCCTTCCGCCCCCTCTCTCCCCAGCCGCCCCCGCTCTCCGTCACAATGCTCTTCGCCATCCACCCTTTTATCATAAGTCCTTGAGGAGCGTTCCACAATGCTGCAGCAGTCTCAAGAAAGGCAACCTAATTCTACATCAATGCAGCTCGCGAAGGGATGACTTTGCCTCTTGTCGGAGAGGAAGCGTGGAGATGGTAACTTCGAGAAAGTGCATCGCATCGCATTGATTAAGATGAAGAAGACTGTGCGGAATCTCAGGGATATATCTTGAGAGAGTGAAGGAAATAATGGGTTCAACATGTGAAACAGTACGTATTAAATAGTTTTTGAGAAAATTTTTATTTACTTCACTCTGCAGAGGAAATGCATTTCTAATGCAAATTCAGCGGTAGTTTTATTCAAACCTTTTGAAAGAGTTTTGCAAGAATGCCATTACGCGTGTTTACAATGTGAGCCTAAATTTCCTCTCATCCTGTATAAATTATTTTGTGGGTGAACTTACGACAAGTTGAATAGACTCTAAAGTATTCAGAATTAATTCCAAGAAACTGTCCTATGACACATCCCAGACTTCGAGTGAAGGATACTTTAATCATTATATATTTGGTGGACTCATTTTGTGTAATTCAGTTCGAAATTATAACTAAAGGTTCGAACTTAAATCGCATATGATAGGTATTGTAACTCGTAGCCTTGATATACGCAATGGAGTTGCGTATATCAACTATATGTGTGTGTGTGTGTGTGTGTATGTATATATATATATATATATACGAGTATATATATATATATATATATATATGTGTGTGTGTGTGTGTGTGTGTGTGTGTGTGTGCGTGCGTGCGTGTGTGTGTATATATATATATATGTGTGTGTGTGTGTGCGTGTGTGTGTGTACATATTTTGAGTAGTTAAATATTTTAGAATATTGCAAATTGACATGGAAATTGCTGAATGAAAATTATTATTGAAATGAACAAGCAGACAAGTATTTGGTAAGAATAGAGGACGATTCATCAGAATTCTTTCCGAAAGCTGGCTTTATAGGTGAGGGTAGAGCCCATCTCGTACTAAGCTCATCAAAATGTTACTGTCTGCAAGGAGCATTTTACAAAAACCAATCCGACGAATCTTGTCATTAAATACTTATTGCATGATTATGACCTAATGCACGAATATTTTTTCATGGTGATTTACTTATAAACAAAAATAACGGAATCATACTATATGACGCCGTCATACCTACATGTACGTTTGAATAAAAAATTGTAATTGGTTGAGAAGAAAACCACGATTTTTACCGCTCACACATCAACTCTGTTTTAAGCCGTTGAGCACCTCGACTTCGGTGATATTTATTCAATCAATGGGAGAAATAATTAAACGTCTGCCAGTTCAAACATCCAGTATATAAAATGTGTTTTCAACTTTATGGAATGTACACAGCATATTGAAACGAAATAAGTAACTCTGTAATTATAAATAAAGTTTGTGTGGAATTTAAAGTTACTTATTTCATTTCAATCCAGTAAATAGTTCACATCTGTAGTCAATTGACGAAGCGCATGAGTTTATGACACTAATAAAGATATAAAAGCTAATTCCATGGTATTCGTAGGTCGTTTCTCTATGCAAACATATTTTCTTCATACTAAATTTACCAATGTTGGTTTTAACCGATACGAAAGTAAATATCATTTCCATCGGAATACGAAAAAAAGGATAAATGCGGCAAGTGAAATTTTTGATGTTGCATAAAATGGCAATAAAATATCCCATTAAATAAACAATGCATACATCCCTAAAAAAATAAATATATTTATATTTTTCATTCAATAAGTAGAAGGAAATCTGTGTTGGCCTATTAATAATTTGAATTTCACGCAATTTGTACTGGAATTCACAACCGTATCTCATTTACTTCCTCCGTTTCGACGTCCTTTAACCCTCAATTATTTTACTTAAACGCAAATATTGTCGATTTATTCCTGATTTGCGTGTCCCTATATGGTATCACTTCCGAAAATTAGTTTAGAAAGATCTATATCACTGATGTAATTTCCAAATAAAAATGTAGACACGATGAAGATTAGATTTGGCAGTCATGATGTTTTATCCGAATTGATACTTTGGCATATTGCGTCTTTGTCACTGATAATATTTCATTACCTTAGTGCGAGGAAATGAATGAGATTTTCAATTCTGCAAATGAATAAGGGTTACGATGAAGATCATTACTGAGATGCTTCTTGTAACATAAATTACTGCAATAGATGTTTGTCTTCAGAAAAACTTGATTGCCATTGGATATCGATTCAACGATTAATATATTCACCCCAGGACGGGTGCTCTTCCTTTGATATGCGCAAAGGTCACGTGATACGGAAAGTGGGCTGGAAGGTAGTAGGTGATTCGTGTCTGAAAACTCTACAAGAAGGAACGGTAATTAGTTGAAAACCTTATTTTTTCATTCATTCATACGGATTTAGTGATCAAGCAGAAATGCTCCCTTCCCCATACCATCATTACTTTAAAAAAATCCGCCTCAGACCTCGTAAATCCCTATTTACCGAGATCTTTCAATAAATTAGCATTTTAAAAATTCGATGAATTTGCATTATTAAATTTTATTCATTTCTTCTGATTAATTAAGTTCTCTTGATTTGTAACTGAATAATTAGCATATCAGACGCTCAAACAAACCCTTATTTGACAGAAATTCATAAAATAATTTCTCACACTAAATCGTATATTCCATCTTACTCGCTACATTCTCGTTATCTATATTGCTCTGAGATTTTGTTTCTTTCAAAATTTAATTCACATTTTTATGTTGAAATCTGACGTGTTGATTACCTATTGCCACTTTCAAAATGATTGTATTTATTAGAAATAAAGTCAGTCCTTAAAAAACGGGTACATGAATTGAAACAATAAGTTCTGTGATGAAATGATTTGGGACGTTGACGATTTCCTCACGTGAAGCTCGAAATAATTGCTCCGGAGAGTTGTATTACTATGCTATTAGCCAGCATCGGCTTCTCAGTTTTCATTTTCAGCTGAAGCTAGACGCGAGGAAGAATACGGAGCGCCTCTACAGATTTATTCTCATGAATAAGACATCACTGCCCTTCCCATATGTTGGAGTTGCGTACGAAAAATGACACAGACCAGGCGTTTTCGGCACGGAGGATATTGAGGACGGGCAAAGAGTATCCTTCAACCTCCAGCGCTCTCAAACAAGGCGGCCGATTTGCTATGCACCAACCGAGTATGAAGGATGGTGCGGAAGGGCGTGAGTGAATTGAGTCCCCGAGATCGGGAGTGGAGAGAACGGGAAAGGAGCGACGTTGGTGAGAGAGGGAGAAAGGGAGAGAGAGAGAGAGCCGTGCGAAGGAGACGACGGGATGAGAGGCATAAATGAGTGCGGAGGCCAATGGTGGAAAGGAACAAAGGGTAAGGTTTAGGGTGAGGAGAACGGGAGAGAGCAGAGGTGAAGGGGAATAACATCGGAATCCTTGAGGAATGAGGGTCCCAACAAGCTTGGAAAAGATCAGTAAATACATATTAATAAGAGCCTAGCATTCATTATTGCATATTAAATAATATAAACAGTAAATATTCATTATTAGTGAAAATTTTTTGATGGTATATTATCACGTGGAAAGTCCAGATATGAGTCCTGCATCAGTTTTGTAGTAGCACAAGGAATGAAAAATTATGCCAATGTAATTTCATAAATATAAGGGTATAGGGTTCATAGGGTTGAAGGTAACTCTTTGACCGTCCTCAATATCCTACCAACATATATATCTATATCTCTGTATACAGAACAGATATATATATATATATATATATATATATATATATATATATATATATATTGAACATATATATATATATGTATATATATTTGAACATTATATTGAACAGATATGTATATATATATATATATATTGAACATATATATATATATGTATATATATTTGAACATTATATTGAACAGATATGTATATATATATATATATATATATATATATTGAACATATATATATATATGTATATATATTTGAACATTATATTGAACAGATATGTATATATATATATATATATACACGAGGTCATATACGAGGGTCATCCGGAAAGTAGTACCCGTTCGTGCCGCATGAAGTGCTGACGACGCGAGTAGCCGCTGGACGAGGTCAGATAGCTTCAGTGGCTTGTCTGCCTTCTCTGAGCCAAGTTGCGTGACGCTAGCATTGCCTGTGTTGTTTCTGTGATTGTTTACAATGTTTAAAAAAATTGAGAACGCCGCCAGTTGTGAAGTGAGGGCAGTGATTAAATTCCTCAATGCAAGAAACGTTCGCCCATGTGATATTCATCGCCAATTAAAGGAGGTGTATGGAGACAATGTAATGGACGAGTCGTCTGTTCGGCGGTGGTGTCGCAACTTCAACATGGGGAGGGGGAACACACACGACGATGAGCGTTCGGGGAGACCGTCTGTCATTACAGACCAACTGGTGAGCTCAGTTGACGAATTCGTGAGGAACGATCGGCGCGTCACAATTGATGACATCGTGAGCATTTTCCCAATGTTTCTCGAACAATTGTTCATGAAATTGTTAAACACCATCTGCATTATGCAAAAATTTGTGCAAGATGGGTCCCTCGCGTATCTCAATGAGCTGGCGGCGAAGGACTATGCAGCAGGAATACAGAAACTTGTCACACGTTATGACAAATGCCTTAATTTGCTTGGAGATTATGTTGAGAAGTAGTTTAAAGTATCCTCTTTCAAATAAAATTTTTTATGTTTGTTAATATTTACTTTTGTGTCTTTATTTCACGAACGGGTACTACTTTCCGGTTGACCCTCGTATATACATATCTGTTCAATATAATGTTCAATATAATGTTCAATGTGATGTTAATGTTGTCACAATGAAAAAAGTAAATTGATGGAAGATTTTATAACATACGACACAACATGGATGCTGCAAATTTTATTCTGAATGTTGTATTTAGCATTTCTCCAATTAGTGGTTTTCGAACTCGCATGTGAAAACGTGCCCGCCAAATACGTGACCGATTTTCCTTTGCGACGAAAATATTCTTGAAAAGTAGGCTACAATATGATGGCCATGCGAGCAAGTGCCATTTGCTCAACCTCGTCTTGTCGAGCGGGATCTCGTGATGTAAAGAGCCGGTCGGTCGGTCCTCCTGCGAATAATCGCTGTTAAAGATTAATCGCATAAATTTTGCTGGAGGTGACCATCAAACTAAGCATGGGGTTATGTCATCTTTGTCCAACTCTCCTAGGCTCTCCTTATCAAATGAGAATTCACTATTACAAAGGGACACTAATTTACTCAACTACCGTTTGTGACACTAAATGCGTGAATTTTAACCGTGCTCTTTTGTTTCCTTACCACTAAGTCCTCATTTACGCCTGCCAATGGGAGATTACTCGGTGTGCTGATGACCTCAGCTGCTAAAAAGGAGTCTTATCTTCACAAACGACCACTTCCTTCTGCCAAGGCTCGAGGTTTTCTTTTAATTGGGAAGTCCATGGAAGGGATTTGCTTGAAGAGAATAGTGATTTGTCCTCCCTCTAGGAGTGTTGAGGCTTGATTCCCGGCAATTTCCAGTGATATCACCGTTCATATGTATCATATATATATATAATGGGCTGACACAATATAACACAAATAGAAAAGAATAGACACATTTAAAAGAACACTCACACGGTAAATTGTTCGAGCTTTCGGCCCTCTCAGAGGCCTTCTTCAAGAGAGACTCTCTTGAAGAAGGCCTCTGAGAGGGCCGAAAGCTCGAACAATTTACCGTGTGAGTGTTCTTTTAAATGTGTCTATTCTTTTCTATTTGTGTTATATTGTGTCAGCCCATTATTGTGCCGCTCGTGTGAGTTTTTCCGTACAATCGTTATATATATATATATATATATATATATATATATATATATATATATATATATATATATCGCATAGGATTAAATCAAACACCATGCACTGCCCGTGAGACGTAAAACTTCAGTATTTCTCGCGGTTCCCGTCGTAAATAGAGGGCTAGTTCTGATACTAACTCTCTCTCCAACCGTCCTCCACTCAGAACATGTACCTGACGACCCCAACTTAATTACGGATAAGTCCTCAATAGTTGCGAGCATCTCTGCATGACATACAGGTATGCACCACGCCGAGGTAAGCATTCAAGCATGGAATTTGAATTCTACAAAATAGTAATACTTAAAAAAAGACCCTTTAAGAGGCACACTGAAATTGACTATTTCGCCGACGTTTGCTGCCATGAAAAATTACTTGTGATTCGATCCTCGGATTCTTGCTATCGTCGACGACGGTGAAACATGAAAAATTACCGTCGTGGAAAACGACAATATTTTTCGGCGACGGGGGAAGTCAACCGCCGGGGCGTACATTAAAATTAGCGCACATACCCAAGACGGAACACGACTCCGCAAAGCACGAAGGAGGCGGGCGTGCGGGGGAGCGTGAGCACAGGAGTAGGATGGGAGTTGAGGGGAGAGGGGCATAGAGAGAGGGATGAGGGCGAGGCGGGTGGGGCGGCGATGGGAGAAGTGTGAGCCAGCCACCGCGGCGAGGAAGAGCGAGAGGGAGCGGAAGGGACGGGACGAGAGACGGCGAGGGCGGGAGGGGACGGGCAGGGAGAGCGCGGCCGGGAGACGGGGGGGCCGCCGCGGGAGGGCCCGGGTTGGGGGGCGACGAGGCGATTGGAATATAAGGGGCGGCCTCCAGAAAGGTGCGCTCGGCGGGGTGGTGGTGGGAAGGTAGTCGTCGGTGGATGAGGAGGGGGGCCGGGGGCGCGCGCGACGAGCCCCCGCCTCCCTGCAGCCGACCCGAAAGGAAGGAGTTGGGAGGAGAGAGGGAGAAAGGGGGCACGGATAAAAGGCCACCTAAAACCTCCCACAGTTCACCCCTCGAGCACGCCATGCGGAAGAGGATGGGTCGAGACGGGAGGGTTGGGGAGGGGGGGGGACGGGGAGGACTTGTTTGGTGTGGCATAGGGGACTGACTCGCTCGAATATGGCGGGGGGAGGGAGTGGGAGAATGTGCGAGAGGGGGGTTGGTTGGATGCAAAGAGAGAAGTAATTGTGGCGGTTGAGAGATGTGGATGCGATTTCGCTTTCCTCCCACCTCTTCTCTCTGTCTCCCTCCCGATCTTTACCCCTCCCCTCTCTCTCTCTCGCTTAGACAAACACAACTGACACACGTAAAAGCGCTCACCTTCGGAATGGAAGAGAGAGAGAGAGGGAGTAAGGGAGGCGTAAAGAGAGGAACAGAGAGAGAGAGAGAGAGAGAGAGGGATGTATGGAGAGGAAATAGTGTGTGCGTGGCCGAGGTAAGTGGACAACTGGACGGTGTCTCGTGATCCCATGAGGCCATTTCCGGTGGACGCGACGGGGGGAAGGGCGGGAGTAGTAGAGGGGGACGGGAGGGCGTGGGCGGAGGATGGAGGACGGGCGATTCGAGAGCGGTGGAGGGATGGCTTCTCGGGGCTTCCGTCGCGACGGTTTCGATCGTCTCTTGCCCTTCTTTTTTTTTTTTTCACCCCAGGGGATATCTCTTCCCTCGGCGCTAGGTTCAAACACGGCGTGCTCCGGAGTGTGGGAGGAAGGAAAATAAGTGACCCGCAGGGATGTGGGGGGGGAGTGGGGGAGCAGGAGGGGAGAGAGGGAGGGGCCATATTGAAATTGCGTCGGTCACTTTGATGAATTTCACGAGCGATATCTGATGCGGCGGAAAGGCTTTCGCTTATTTGTGGAAATTCTACCGAGGAAATGGGTGGGCCGCTCTAGGTTTGCAGTTTATTTCAATGGGAATTTTGGATGTGATTAAGGTTATATGTTCAATGAAATGGACATGACGTATTGCGTGATTTGAGTTCATGAATAAATGAATCCGCAGAATTCCCAAAATATGACGAGTGTAAAATATAAAAATCCTGAAAAATATTTACCCTAGCTACTGCCAAAAAATGTCAATCTCTTGATTTGAAAAGTATCATTTTAATTTTTGGACAAACTACAACAAGTGAAAACTTATTTTGTGGAAAGTGAACAATTTTCTGTGATTCACTCTGCTTGACATAATTTAACCAGTGATGATATCAGCACGTGACGGAGCACCAAATTCATTTACCTTTCACAGCTGAGAACGGAAGTTGCTTATGTTAGCAAAATATCACTATTAAAACAGTTTTGTGCAATGAGAGCATAAAATGAGAATAAATCGGAGGAATAAACATTCTGTCCTTAAACTTTGAAAATATTTTATCTTTATTTATAGTCATATAATTTCTGGACGAAATATTTCCTTCCTTCTTGATCATTTATTCGCTCTTAGCCTGCGTTATTCTGCTTTTGAAGTTATTGGAACTATTCAAAAGGAACTCAAATATTATTATACAATAAATGGCATATGCATGACGAAGGAAGCTAGGCGAAATAAAATGCATTTATCGCCGAGATATGTTTTTGACTGGGCGTCCACTGAGAAAGCCTCCATAAAAATGCAAAGCATACGTCGTTCAACCTCAGTGGGAGTGGGGCAACATTTATTTTACTGATTTAATTCGTTAACAGTTGGAAAATTCTGTACCTCTATTTTCGAGTGGGTGATATAATGGCCGTCTATTTTAATAAAGCAAAGATGCTGCCGCATGACAAAGCAAAGATGCTAGACTGGTAGAGAAATAAGAACAAAGAACGACTACTTATTGCCATTTTTTCAGTAAAACCTCGGCTTTTTGCCTTCCAAAAGTATATTTCTCCACCCAAGTGCCCCGCCAACCTGCTCGCGCTGATAGAAACATCCTCCGGATTCTCGTATCGCTCGAATCCGAAGTCCAAAATTTCAACCTTGAATCCAAACTTTAATTGAGATGACGACCACAGAGAAAAAATATTTCTCATATACGAACGCACGAAAAGGATTTACGATCAATTTACGCAAACACGGACGTCCCCTGCAAATGAATGCATGCATAAATTACTTCAGAGATCTCCCTCCAAACCCTCACTCACACACACACAGACAAATACACACAAAAGCCTAAGCCCCTTACCATCCCCCTAATTCAAACCGTAACCTCCTCATCCTCCTCCACCCTTTCCGCGACGAAACGAAATTACGCCGGAGAGCAAGGAGAGAGAGAGGAGAAAAAAACACGATGACGGAGAAATAGGAGGGAGAGTCGAGGGAAAATGAAGGGGGTGGGACTGTTAGGGGGAGACGAACGCATATGAAATTATAGCGGGCGAGCAAAAGAGCTCGGATGCGAGATGAGGCGGGTTAGGTGAGAAGACAGCGAGGAGTGGGATGGAGGGAGGGCATTGGGGAGAGAGGTAGAGAGATGGAATTCCCAAATATGAAAAGTGCGAACCAGGAGGAGGTGGCTGGTTGAGTAGAGTTGAGGGAGGGAGTCTTCGCCCCGTTTTTTTTATTATTATTATTTCGAAAGTAGGGTTTGACGCGAGGGATCAAAAGACTGTGGAACGCAATGCAGGCAAAACCTAGATCAGTGAGAGGGCGAAAAGGGGTTGGGGCGGGCGTGGCGCGATAGGGTAAGTGCCCTCCCCAAACCCTTTCCCTCTCTCACATCTTCACCACCACACCCTCTAACACCGACCAACCTCTCCTTCTCACCAGAAACAGCACTCACTAAAGAAACGAGGCAGAGAGAAAAGGAATGAGGAGATATCCGGAAGGGGGAAAGGTGAGGGCGGAGAGGAGGGCAGAGGGGGGCTGGAAGACCGCTGGAGTGGCCGGGAGGGTGGATTGAGGGATGCAGATTTTGGCCATGCGGAGGCTGGAGTCGGGTTTTTCGGGGTGCTGGGAGGGGAGGGTCGGGTCGAGGTGGGGAGATAGAGGAAAGAGAAGGGGAAGGAGGGGTCGTCGCCTTGGGTAGAAAAAAACTTTTGTGACTTCGGTTGCACCGGGCGGGAGGGGGGGCGGGTTGGGTGGATATGGGCTGGAGGAGAAAGAAAGGGTTGTGCGCGGGAGCGATGGGTGTGGGTGGGCAAGCGAATGGGGTAAGGGGGGATAAAAGAGAGATTCCAAAAGGAATTGGGAGGTGGGTAGTGGGAGGGAGGTCGAGAGAAGAGGGTAGGAGGTAAAAAAGGAAGGAGGAGAAGGTGAGAGGAGAGGGATGCGGCGCGGCGCGGTGAGGGGTTGCGGGGTGGGGGGACAGCAGAAGCAAATGAGCAAGTTCCCGTAACTTACAAAGCGGAAGCATAACAAAAGAGGGATGCTCTCGAATTGGTAGGGTGGTTCAAGGGGGTACATCCCCCACATCCCGTCCTACTCCACACACCCCCCAAACCCTTTCTCTCTCTTTCTTTCTAGGGGTAAGAGGGAAGAGGTGAGCCTGAGAAAGAGCAAGGAGGATGAGACTTTTGCGCGCCCCGTAGGAAAAGGTCGGCCGGGTGGCGCTGGGGTGGGAGGGGAGAGGGTCGGGAGAAAACTCCGGGCTGGCGGGGGAGGAAAAGGAATGAGGGCAGAGAGGGGGGTGGCTGGGGGTGGCTGGGGGTGGATAGGGGCGAGAGGGAGATGGGAGGAGTTTGGGGCGGGGAGGACCAGTGAAGGGCGGGCGGTTGGACGAGGGAGTGGTCCACCGCGGCGGCGGATATAAAAAAAGAAAACGAAATTTTTGCAGACTCTGCGGTTTTGATAAAAGAAGTTTTTTTCCGTAAGAAAACGGTGGTGTTTGCAAGTTGTTTGATGGTTAAGGGGGGAAAAAATGATTTTTCGTGGCATGAATGCAAGGAGAAAGGAAAAATGGGGAGTTTTCTTTGAGTGCCCTCGTGGGAGGGGTGAAGTGTGGGGTGGGTGAGGGGGGGGGGTTGGTTTCGCAGGACATGGCGGGACGACGTGGAGGAACAATTCACCAGGTAGAAAGGCATATGCGTTGGTCTCTATGCATTTTTTAGCCAAACATAACAAACCCCTACGAAATAAAATGCTGATGACAGTAAATAGTGCCAAGATATACGACAGTTTCTAGAAACTCACTACCTATTGCTCAAAAACGTCTAGATTTTTGCTAACTATCCTTTGAAACACTTTGATGACATGTTTCATATTAGTGACTGGGTAAATGCAACAATTTTGAAAAGCATACGTTTTGGCGGGTAGGTGCTTATATAACTTTCAATCCAGTATTTTATTGTAGAACTAAACATTACGTTTATTGTAGAACTAAACATTTCTCATAACAAATTGATATGAGAAATTGAAGAAACATGCTTTGATTTTGATTTTATATTACTCTCCTCGCTGTATTCTACCAGTTGATTGCGCATTTAATTTGGGCTCAAATATATACGTAGAGCTTGTATTCCTGCAAATATTCTATAAATATATACAGGTATATCGTTTTTTAGAACGAACTCTCCGGCGCCTCATTATTCGTTAGAGGCAGGTTCTATCAAGAGTTCTGGGAATGCATATACGACGTACCAATGGGATTTTCCGAGATGATGACAAAAGATCTGGAATCGGGGAAAAAAATATCCACATGAATTTCAAGTGAAGATAAATAACAAAAAACAATAAGTACTTTTTGAGATTTCGCGAGCCTGCCGTTAATGGGATAACTTCCTGCCGCGCATTCACTTGAAATAAGAAAGGCCGTAGCCCAAGGAATCCGGAAAAATTATTATTTATTTCTTCAAGAGGGATTGCTTTTCCAGCAGTTTATAAAATTCTAGGACCAAAAAGACTGGATTTTATTACATTCCACTCCCATGGATAGGGAAAAATAAATGAAGGCCGAAAGGGTCACACAATTGGGATTTATACTCCCACGCCGAACATTTGCAAACAGTTGTTATCGCCCCCAAAACGCTTGCCGCGCGGTGGAATGCGACAAAGAGGCAAAGATGCGCGAGGGGGTAAAGAAGTACGGGCGCCTTTTGGAATGGGAGACGTGAAAGATGGGAGAGGAGCTGAAGGGAGGTGGAGGAGGGCAGAGGTGTAGTAACCCCATTGTGCGCGGAGATTCCACGTACCCCTCGCACCCGTTTGTGGATGATTGGTGGCGTAATAAAGGGAAGACGATCGGGGGGGGGGGGAAGAGGGGGAAGCGTGCGAGAAAAGGGAGCGCCTGAAAATGAAAGGGAAAGCAAGAAAAAAAGCTATACCCACCCACCCCTGTAGGGCGACCGGGGGTAAATGAAAGAATGAGAAAGTTTGCGGCGAGGGGTGAAAGAGGATGGAGAGAAGGGTGAGTTGGAAGAAAAGGCTGTGTGGGTTGGCGCGAGAGGAGATTGCATTGGGATTGTGGGAAGGGGGTGGAGCGGTGGCGTGGGAGCCGATACGGGAAAGCCCCGCGGCAAGATAATGCAATGATTGGGAAAAAATCCTATTTCGGATAACGACACTCGTGGGCATTGTGCAGTTACTGATGAGTCTAATACAATGAAAGAAAGTTGCAAATGCGACGATTTTATTCGCGTCGTTTTAAAGTTAACAGTGCCATTTCTTCTCATCTTCTTCCTATGTGAAGCGACACATTTGATCAATAGCCTAATGGCTCGAAAATAATTTTTTCAATGGAGCAAGTGATAAATTAAATGGTATTTAGCAACGTTAGTATATGGAAGAGGTTGAATCACAGAATATCTATTTCACCAGCAGCTTCGATATTTCCTGACTAATTCCGTTTTTATGAATGGCGATGTGATGGCCGTAGGTAGTGAAGGAGCTCCTGCCTCTGACAGAATGAAAACATGGGAAAATGATCGGCTAATTTGATCTTTTGCCAGATTAACTGTAAATAAGTTTTAATTGGTATCCGAAAGGGAGTAATGGCTGGTAAGTAAACTCACTGGACGGCTAACTAAAAGGTTGCAGTGATATCCTGCACCGTGAGCCAATATTTTTTGCTAATCGTGATGTTTCATGATGGAAAATTTACACCATCATTTAACTATGGCCTTTGACGCCCAATAATCCAATATCAGTGTTCATTCATAAAGGAAGTGCATCGTAATGCTGACCTGCGAAATTGTTTAAGGCAGTAAAATGGTAATATTATTATTGAAAGCGTTGATAAATCAACCTTTCAAACTAGTATTTCAAATCTCTCTTTCAAACCAAATTAAATACTCTTTAACAGCTGATGGCCCAATAATTTCGTGAATAATGGGAATAGAGATAAATGAGGGAAGTA
This sequence comes from Hetaerina americana, assembly GCF_022747635.1. Taxonomy (NCBI): domain Eukaryota; kingdom Metazoa; phylum Arthropoda; class Insecta; order Odonata; family Calopterygidae; genus Hetaerina; species Hetaerina americana. The sequence goes on from NW_027286874.1 coordinate 46,555,103, forward strand.
TTAGAGTTTAAGCTGGGCAAAAATAAAAAAAAAATACGAACTTCTGTTTGCCTTTCTTCATTCCGGTAAATACTAAAGCCACTTTAGAAGATTTTGCACCATAATTAAATATATTAGTTTAAGTCTATATCGAAAGATTTAGTACCTGAAGAATCGAATTATTCTATGTCCTAGCCATCAACCGGGGTGGTAATAGAAAAGTATCCTAAAGTTATAGATAGTATTGCAAACCTTAACATCCCAAGAGAATCCTGGAAAAACAAAATTATTACCAGCCTCATGAATATTTGTTTCAGAAAAATATATTTAGACGAAGAAAACATGAGATTAGGGAAAGTACCTATATCGTGCGAAGTTTTTCACGGCATTCTCAAAAAAGGTAATTAGAATATATGCGGCACATTTTGATCTAAGTTAAGTCAGTGGTCCTCCGACTGGAAAGAGTCCAAAAGATGAATATTAATATCAAACTTATAAAAGGGTAATTTACTAAACGCATTACTTAATGCCCGGACAAAAATATTTCGGAATTACAAGCTAACCAATTTAAGATAGGGATATAATAATAATTTGCCCAATTAAACTTTATTTGTAGTATTCGCTGACGACGAAAGTTTACATTAAGGCACCAATGATAAGTATTTTCCGACGAGAAAGATGTGCAGTGGAATGTATATCCCATACTTCAGGTCTTTTTAACTCTACCTCGATACATTTCTGGCCCAGCCACTATATTGAGGATTAGATTGAAATACGAAAAAATCAGATAAATTAAATTTCATGGAAAAATTCATAGGAAACGCGATAAGATAAAAAATAGACAGACTCGTAAGGAGCATGAAATATGTCTGGTATTTAGGAGCTACTCTCACTACCAAACTTTATGGGATTCTCATACCAGAAGATGCTTGGGTTGGACCTTGGATTAACAATATTCGTTTCACTTAACGGGATGTAGGTGAATGCAAAAAAGTAAAATTAACTGAACGAAATTCAAAATTAAAGGAAAGGGTTATTGCACATTAATTTTGCCATTTGATCGCTAAGTGACAAGTATCTTAATACAATCAACAAGATATTAAATTGGGAAATAAAGTGTGTGTTTTGGATTAAGATTCATACAAATGAAAAGTTTCCACGGAAAGAAAAATCAGCATCAGAGTTAAAGTAAAACTAAGATACTCAAACTTAAAACATGAAGAAATACCTTTGTTTTGGCTGAGAGGATTGAACTTTGGAGTCCTCCAATATTGGAAAAACTTGCCATTTAAAACTACAATAAGTATTTTCCTGTATATTAAAGTTTTAAGCAGCTAAGCAGAAAACTAAGCAAAACCCTATTATCCATGCAATTAATTTCAAAATGGAGTCCGATTTAACATTATGCATACCTGAATAGGCATTTAATGGCTGTGGAAACTGAAATTATTCACAGAAATGGTTGTCCTGACAAAATATCTATGTGACAATAAATAAGTTATACATATATATATTTGTATATATTTCAACACAGTTATCTACCCGAAGGTGATGGTATGTCATGGTAGAGTTCACCCAGTGCTAAGCCCGACGGTGTGTGACATTTACACATCAGGGTAGGGGGGCCAGTTCCTTTCCCTGTGCCGGTTATGGTTTCCCAGGAAGATCTGGTTCCCAAAAAATGACATAGCTTGGGTTGAGCTATGTGATTTTTTGGGTACCAGATATTTATAAACATATTTAAATATATAAAAACATATAAATGTATATATATATATATGCGCTCGTAGACGTAACACGGAAGTGCCGAATAGTACAATACACAGTAACACACAATATAGAAACACAAAAAAAAAGAACACTCACACGTATTTTCTTGATATTTCGACGGAAACAATCCGTCTTCATCTGAAGATATATATATATATATATATATATATATATATATATATATATATATATATATATATATATATATATATATATATATATATATATATATATATATATATATATATATATATATAACGGCACAATGGAACACAGAACAGATAACACATAATAATAGGACACTCACATTATAGATTGTTTAAGCTTTCGGCCTAATCCGAGACCTTCTTTAGGTCGGACTGAAAGTCCTCGGAGAGAAGCATCAAAGGGGAATAAAAGATGACGGTTAAGGGTGGGAATTAATATATATACATACATACATACAAAGCGTTTGTTTAAAACCTCCCTAAGGCGTCCAAGTTCAGGGGAAAGGTTCATGGAAAATATGTTCCCGAGTATCAGAGTATTCTTTTATTAATTATTACCATTCGCTATGATATCTCCAAGAATGTTCATGCACGACTTTTGACTTACATACATACATATGTATATACAGGTATGTATCTTTTATATACATACCTGTATATTAGAGATTCTTACATACCTGCATATAAGAGATTCATCACTTAACTCATCATCAGGATCAACAATTCAAAAGCTGTTTTGATTTTATATCTCACAGTTAGCTACTTATCTCCATTATCATTTAATCTTCACATTAATAATAAATTGCTCCATTCTTAATCATACTCTTTCACTGCTCTTATTCTCGTATACTCTCATTCCCTACCCATAATTATTTCCGGAGGAGTTAATGCATTGTAGTAGCTAAGAAATTTCTTTTCCCTATGTTTAAACGATTTATTAAAAACAGTCTTAAGTTTCAACAGTATACATATTTCAAGTTTGAAGAATTTCCTTCTGATGGAAGGAATGTACTCTTCGCTTGAGAATTTACTCTCAATCTGACTTATTCCTTTTGTTACTCTTGATCCTGTTTCCTAGACGCTAACAGACTTTCAGATGCATCGATATAATAATAATAATACTATGCTCTGGTAGGTTTAAAGGCGTAATGGCCGCCTATAGTTTCTCTATGTGTAGTAACATCAACTAAGCATTCGAATGACAAGGAAATGAGAATATTACTTTGAATTTAACGCGAAGAATAATCGGTGGAAGTGTGCTTGTCCAATGGCGGAACTCGATTTATATTTAGGAGATAGCGTTAGATTTCAATGGTTTCATCTTGTTTTGACGTGACACAGAGCTCCCTCAGAGAACTACTTATATTCGGAAGGTCTATCTTTTGAGCGTCTTCTGGTGGGAAGCAAAGTGTACTATGAGATGCGTACTTGAATATCGCTTTCATTTCTCATGAGGAGTATCACAAATTAAACTGATGACGAGACATCTCCCGCACACTGCCATCCATCGGCCTCAAGTTTGTGTAGTCGTAAGCAGTAATGCCTTGAGGCGACGGTTAGGCATAAACTCAAGTTTTTTCCATCACTAGAAGATGGATGCACTTGGGGGTTGGGATTGGGTGCAAGAAATCGGCAGCTTACGTGAGGTTCAACATTTCCACCACCATCATTCATCTCGCATCCTCTTTCTAAGTTCACTCTGTACATTGCATTCTTGCTATGACTATGAGGTGGAATGAGAGGCCTCACTTTGATGCTAACGTTTTTCGGTGACATCCGCACCCCTTTTGTCCTTTTTTTCCTTCCTCCCTCACCAAGCACGGAGGATGAAACGGTTTTATGGGTTTTCAGGGACACCCTGCAACGCAGCTATTCATGGCGAATATGGCGACGCGATTACCGAGCCGGGAGCGAAATTTTAAGCGGGTTATTTCGTCTAATGGGGGGTAAACGACATTAAAATATGAGAGACGTGTAATATGTGGTTATAGGCCGTTAGTAGATAAGGCTTGTTTAAACGCTTTGAAATCAAGTCGTTTAATGTAACATACTTTTTCATTAATGCGATAGTATTTTCACTCCATACGACAAAAGTTGGTTATTTACTCAGTGAACGTAAAATTTTCCTAATTCCCCACGCGATGTAAGAATTCACAATAGCTTTTCAAGTGGATGTATAGGAGAGTATATTTAGTCTTTTGCTGAAATTCCTTTCCCTAGATATTTCTCACAAGTAAAATTTCTATCTGTTAATGATCTGATTTTACGACAGTATTTTGGCACTGCAAAAAGTTAATTAAGGAGCAAACCTTTGAGGAATACTGAGTGCCAAAAACTACCTTTTCTAAAATCTCTTTTTACTCGAAAAATTGCATTGAATAACACAAGCCCTCGAGAGCAAGGAATAAATCCCTTTTATTAACTTGTCCCATGAAAATAACTGTGGCGGCGAATGCCATTTTTAATTTTAAAAAATAACGTCATTCACAACACAACGCCATGATTTGAATAGTTGAGATCCATTCCATAAGTGATCATCATCGTTAGAAGAGAATCAAAAGTGGTAATCAAACATATAAATATATATATATATATATGTATATATGTATAATTTTATATATATATGTATATATGTATAATTTTATATATATATATATATATATATATATATATATATACCATTACTTCTATATCTTCAGAGGAAGACGGATTGTTTCCGTCGAAATATCAAGAAAATACGTGTGAGTGTTCTTTTTTTGTGTTTCTATATTGTGTGTTACTGTGTATTGTACTATTCGGCACTTCCGTGTTACGTCTACGAAAGCATATATATATATATATATATATATAAATATAAATAAATAAATAAATAAATAAATATATATATATATATATAAATATATATATAAATATAAATAAATAAATATATATATATATATAAATATAAATAAATAAATAAATATATATATATATATATATATATATATATACATACACACAGAATAAATGCATATGCACACTCACAAGATCTGCACAAAAAATATTAGACTGGTCTTTCTAGGAACGAAATACTTGCTACACAATCAGTGAGGTGTCGCCTTAAAACAGCATCAGTGAAAAGTAAAAACCTTTATTCTTTCAGGCTTCAATTTGTGGATTTATTTGATGTCCATAATAAATGAGTTTTTAATTTTCCACCGATTTAAGTCTGTGGAAAGTTACAAACTCATTTTAATATGGATTGTAACCAAGTATTTTGCCAAAAACGGCACACCAGTGATCCCACGGCCACACTACTTTCCGGATCTTGCTCCAGCGAACTTTTCTTATTTTTTAAGTAGAAATTCATCTTGAAAGGATGCCGATTTGAAACTGATGAAGACCTCTAGCGAAATTGTACCGCAGACTTAATGGCTATCCCAAATAAAGCGTTCCAGGCGGCATTCGAAAGCTGGGGAAAAACGTTGGGAGCATTGATATGGAAGCCGAAAGCTGTTTTTTATTTGGCTATTTAATAATATCTACCGCGCGAAAACAAGGCACGCTTCATTGGGCTTTACAGAGACGGGTAAAAATCATTTGATAAGACTCCATAGGTGTTTTTCTTCTCTGTAGGTATCTGCAGTCCCATGTGTTCAGGGGTCATAATTCGCCGCTTTTGACTTGCAAGCAGGCCCCCGAGGGATCTTAGGGAAAGAATACGCAATGCATTTGCAAGGCCGGGTCCTCATTTCACGGTTATTGTCCCTAGAGACGTTTTTTTCCCTCGTATTATTTATCCACCATACTTAACCTGGCCGGCATTCAAAGTACGCGGCACGAAGGACATTGGGTCACTCATTTCTAAAAAGCTCAATTGAAGGAGAAAAAATGTTAACGGATATCTTCCAAATATTGACTGCCAGCAATGATCAGGGCCTTTGTGACCACCGGGAAATGGTGGGATCCCAAAGGCAAACTCTGAAAGAAAAACGATGCAATGTGCAGCAATTCGTGACAGAACCTGAAAATCTAAGCACCGCGTTCAAGTTTCCGCATTTCCTTTTATTTACCTAAACTTTCTTCTCTCAGTCCAGTTTCCTTTTCTTCGCCTTGGCCCAAACAAAAGAAACCCTTTCAAAGCCCCACCATCACTACCGTTTCCTCTCCTCTCTACCTTCATCTTTCACACCCAACACCGGCTCCACCTCGTTATCCGTTCTCCCCTAACCACCCCTGGGCTCCACCGCCACTCCTCTGATCCTCCCTCGCTGAGAGCCTCCCCCCTCGCGGTCCCCTCGCCCCCACTCCCCCACTTTCATCACCCGGAAGTTGTTCTCGGCGGTGTCCCGCGAAATTAGTTTCCTTTCTGCACCGCAAAATGGTGAGGGAGGCGTCGCTGTTTGCCAAGTCCTCTATTGCGCCTTGGCCCCACCTCCTCGATTCCGCGTACACCTCTTCCATCTCTCTCTCTTTCCCCGCCTCCTCCTCCTCCTCCGTCCCCCTCAATCCGTTTCACTTACTTTTCCCCCTTTATTCCTGTTCCCTTTTTGTACTACCTCTCTCCCCGGCTCTGCCCTCACCTCAAGGGCCTCACCCGTATTTTCTTCCCTTCTTTCCCCTATCCCTCCCCCGAATGCCACCGCCTTTTCCCTCACGCACTCCCTCCCCTCGGGCTGTCCTCCCTCGTACTTGAGTGACCTTCCTCACTCCCCTTTCCCTGCCCGCCTCGCCTTCTCTCTCCTCGCTCGTTCTCTTCCTTCTCCTCTCATCACACCCTCTTCTCCGGCCGCCTTGCTCCACCGCTTGCACCCTTTCTCGCTTCGTCTCCCTTTCCTCTCGCCGTCCGCGCGGCGCCTCGAAAACTTTTCCCTTCGCTCTCTGTCTCTCACTCTCTCTCCCTTTCGCTCCTTAGACCCCCCCACTGCCTTCCCTCCGACGTATAATCCCAAACCGACTCTCCAACCAACTTCTCTCTCTATCCCTCCCCTTAGATCTACGACATCCCTTTTCCTCCGGATGTTCACATCTCCCTCTTTCTCCTCGTCTATCTCTCTACCCTCGCTCAACCCTCCTTCCATTTCGTTCCTCTCCTACTCCCCAATTTCCCTTTCTCTCGCTCTGTATTCCTTCGTCAAATCCCACTGAATTTGACCGCCACCACAACTTATTCGTTCTACCACCATTTCTCCTCTCACTCCTTTCAGACTCTCTATTCACGGCTTCTCTGGTATCCGGGGCTTGTGTGAAGAAGGATATTGTTTTTGGAACGTTTCTTTGTGAAGTCAGGGGCGAGGCGAAACAAGGTGGCTCGAATTTTAGCATCGAGGACCACACGGACGAGGATTATAAACGGAGTGGACCACACATGAGCCTCACCACCTTAAGAATTATGGCGAAATGTTTTATTTGTATTTATCCAAGTACTCACAACTGATTTTCCTTGTCACACTAAGATGTTGAGATCCTCAAAATAAACTCGCAGGGCAAGTAATTGAAGAATCTAGAGATCTAATAAATGTATCTGACGTAAACCTTTAATCGATAATCAAGTGACATTTAACGCATTCTTCGAGAACTAAGTATTGATTTTGTCCAATCTACAGGACCTGTAGTCAACTGTTCAATCTTTTACCACTTTATAACTTAATGAATTCGACAAGTATTTCATGACTTCAGTCTATCTCTGGCTATAATCATTTCCTAAATAGAGAGACATCAAAATCTAAAAATATAACTTCATTCTGATAAAGTACATTTAATTCTTTGCTGGCCACAAGTGTTAACCAAGTTTTATTATTTTGCGCATATTGGTACCAATATGTTTGAAAAAATGTATCAATGTAGCGGGAAAGCCAAACAAGAATATATCCTGGATTCTTCCAAAATATTTAAAGAGGACTGCCTTATTTTACGTAAAAATTGTTGAGAACTTCAGACATCAGCGTCATTAACTTACATCTTTATTGAGAGATTTTTCCTCGAAAACATCGAAGTTCCTTATTCCTTTGATAGCTTATCTATCTAAGGAAATTCTTTAACATTTTATACATTGGCATGTACAGGTATTACTCATTGGTTACTTACTGGTATAGTTATCAGTAGGGTTTCCAAATTCCCAATATTTTGTAACCTTCGGGAATCGGGAACGGGATATCGTATTTCCCGAGAATTCCCGTAAAAATCTTTTTTTATTTCATTTTTGTTTATCATCTGTAATAATGACTGTAAAAGTAAGTGCAAATAAATAGGAAAACCGTAGAGAAGGAGGGGCAACCGGGTCCTGGTCCCCGCGCAGTCTTTCAGAGGTTTTTAGACACTCCTATATGTAGTAGGCCTCTATATGTAGTATATTAACACAAATCTTGAGTGGATAAAATTAGAGATTAAGAAAAATTAGAGGTAAAATCATCTAAAGGTGAAATAACAAAGGAAATATTAGGTATTTGCCCTCGAGATGAATTTGTAGTAAAATCCTGGGTTGTGAAAATATTTATTTCTCTGTGTAGATACAAACTGTTTTCTGTTCTCAATGATCAAATGTGCTCAATTTACAAGGGCTAAAATAAGCTGGTCATGTGATATCTGATTCTGGTGTCCCGGATAAATGTCTGGTGGAGAGTAACACTTGTACCTTTAGATAGCGATTAATAGGAAACATTTCTAAGAGATACCTTATAAGTAGTACGTTTATTTGTCATTGAGGGAGTTTCTCGGCTCAAAAGGTCGATTTTCCCGATTTTCCGACCAACTTTCCTCGGGATTTGGGAACGGGGAAAGCGAACAAAATTCCCGAGAACGGAGGGAAGGAATTCCCGCCTGGAAACCCTAGTTATATGTGTTAGTCTATTGAATCAAGGAAATAAATTTCAAAAAGATATAACTTCATAACGATTATCAAATATAATACATGAGGGGAAAGGAAATTGTATATTGATGGCCAGCTAATTACCATGAAGAATTGGGGAGAGTGGAAAATGTTTTATTGAATCATATTCATATGAACGAATGTGCAATGATAATTTGATGTAATGTTAAGACGTTTCCTCCTCACGAATAACTTGACTTCTGTGCTCAGCATTTCATCTCTCACCATCCCAAATTTTGCATTAAAGTTAGCGTTTTTAAAACTATTATTCAGTTATTGACAAGAAAGTTATCACTTTAGTATATTTACCTTGAACTAAAAATAGGGTCCGGATGGGAGGCATCTTGTTTGTATCTCATCACGGCATTATTGAAAACATTTCTAGCAGAAATAATGAAAATGAGAAACATTATATCCGTTTTTACTATTAATTAAAGCTGAGTAAGCAATCCTCAGTTCAGCATCCCATTTTATAGTGGATAATGTCAATACTAAGACTCTTGCTCAATAAAGGGAAGTATTTAAATTTCTCCATTTAAATTTTTTGCCAGCGGGTTGTATCAGATCTGCACACTAATTAGATACCACAAGCACACTGCATCGATTCGTATATAATTCACTGTTATAGCTGAAGTGATCGCATAGAATTGATACGCATTAAATATCAATAAACTTATCAAATTTTCTTCGGACTAGTCATGAATAATGATCTGGATACCCTCTAACTCTCCCACTAGGTTTTTCCTAATAATCTGGAAAACCTTACGTCCTTACTTGAAACCTCGATGATTTTATTCTTTAGTTAATAATAAAAATCTCCTTATAGTTGTCATGATTGTGCGTTGTTCATCCCTCACGAATCTGATCGGTGGCTAATCATGTCCTGCGTGGTTAGCCACAAGAATTTCATAAAGATATTTGGAACAAAGTTTTGTACCCGTATACTTAGATATTTATTACCGTTCTCAATGTGTAGACATTCTAACCATGGGAAGACCGTCGGCTAACCAAACATTTTCCGTCGGCCATGCTACCTTTTCATTGATTCATACCACTATTCATGTTGTTTCTTTTCTTCTTCGCGTAAAATCATGTTTTTCCACCATTCCTTTCGGTTCAATCCTTCCCTTCGCCTTCCCGATGGAAAATCTTCTAGGCGGTGATGACGCGCTGGCTAGTTCATTCAAAATTCAAGGCCAATCAACCATTCAATCTCCTCCTTTCCAAAATGCTTACCGTATTTCCTCCTCGGCGTTTGTTTCCGAGATCCAAGCATTAACCATGCATCTCTTCATCCATTTTTAAACAAAGGGACCACAACAGGAAGAAGATTTTACATGTCTGAGCGTAACCAATCAAATCGCATCCGAAAATTGCAGCTTGCCGTCCCCACCATTATCGAAGATTCAAGCCATCCCATGCACTCACTCATTCTGTCTTCCACGACCATCCTGCCTGACACCCATCCGCCGCCTCGCCCACTTCAAATCGTCCCACGCGCCCCGCGTTCCTTCCTCTTAAAAAGTCCTCGACTGATCCTTCACGGTCTCCTCATCGAGTCCCCTTGGCACAGGACTAAGGGCTTCCAAGTCCCTTTCAGTTCGTTATTTGCACGGCTTGGATTCTTCGGCCGCCCCTCGACATCTCAGCCGTCTTTGTCCATGTGCTTGCGTCCGGATTCCTCCTCTCCTCGCCCCGCTGCTCGTTTCTCAAGAAACTATTAAGGTCAATGGGACAGCCTCGCTCTCCGCTCGCGAATCCATTCCGCTCCCAGGGTCCGCCGTTGCATTCGGGGAATTATGGGTGGGTGATGTTTGATGACCACATGTTTTGCGGACAGACTAGCGAAGTGAATCCTCCGAGGGTGTTGTGGGCTTAATTAATACTCCAGCTAAAGGGTGGTGTGCTTCCGACCGCGCTGATGCAACGACGCAAGAAGCTTGTATTTTAAAACTCAAAAAATATTTTTCATTCCAATTGTTCAACTAGCTCTATTGATTTTTCGATCTTTTGCTTTATCGGGCATCTTATGATAAGGCATTAACCCGTCAAAAATACGTTTTTCTAACGATTGAGCAACTATCTCAACTTAACTACAAGCTTGAAAACTAAAACACTGGACCAGTTTGCAACTAGATCTCAGAGATCACCAAAAGGAAGATTTAAACAATATACTAATAACTTTTCTGGACAAGGAAATAACATTTCATGGACGAATACATTTAACAACAAATAATAATCATGGCTGCGTAGATTTTCGCGGCGGTGGCTTGAAGAATTCTGCATGTCCGGGTTTTCACCGCGTTGTTGTTTGAAGCCGACAACAGTTTCGCCGAAGTTTCATCCGGCGTCTTCAGGTCGAAGATGAGGACTCAGATTTTGGCAGTCCTTATATAGGTGGTCCCGTCCAGGTGCTGCTCTCTGATTGGTCCTTTTTCGGAGGACTCTCTTCCACGCGTTGAGATGGTAGCCTTCATCTCTATTGAAATTCGCCGGGTTTTTGAACCGGGTTTTGTACGAAGGGGTCTATCAAGTACCGTGTTCATGTGGGAAAGCCTACATCGGGGAAACATGCCGAGCTATGAAAGTTCGGATGAAAGAACACCTCCGGGCTACTACGAACAAACAGTTTCACCTCTCGGCCATCTCCGAGCATAAGTGGAGTGAACCCGGCCATGATATTCTATTCCATGACGCTACAATCATAAGTAAAGAAAGTAGATATTACCCACGCCTAATCAGAGAAGCTATTGAGATAGCCAAAAACCCGGCGAATTTCAATAGAGATGAAGGCTACCATCTCCACAACGCGTGGAAGAGAGTCCTCCGAAAAAGGACCAATCAGAGAGCAGCACCTGGACGGGACCACCTATATAAGGACGGCCAAAATCTGAGTCCCTCATCTTCGACCTGAAGACGCCGGATGAAACTTCGGCGAAACTGTTGTCGGCTTCAAACAACAACGCGGTGAAAACCCGGACATGCAGAATTCTTCAAATAATAATCATAATACAAAATGAACCTCTATTAAATTCTGTGTACACAACTTTGTTAAGAAACTAAGATATGGGCTTATAACTAACACGGTCTATCATTATATAGGTGTTGGTTTTGAGCCGCTCTAGTTTGCCTGCCAATACCTTTATTATTTAATTGTTGCTTTCGTCGACTCCATCCATAACGAGCCTCTCCTCATTGATCTTCGACCTCCCTTGGTAACTTTTCACCTCTACATGGAGTTCAGTTAAGGCCACCATGAAATTATCGTTTTCTAGGATGTGTCCAATTTTTTTTCTTCTTGACAGCAAGGTTTAAGATTTACTCTCGCGTTGATCCATTTGACTGGACGACGATCTACTCGGACTTGCAGTCGACTCTTTAGGTTCGAACTACTTATAAGAAGCACTTTGGATGGCAAGGTGTTGACTGTAATACCAATAAAGAGGCAATTCTGTCAAGTGGATCAACACGGAGAAATTCAAAAACTTGGACGTCGTCATGCACATCACCGCGAAATCCTCCTTTAAAAGTGTCCTTATTTTTGTACGCAACCCCTATAGGTTCCTATCTTCAAACATAGGGTGAAGTTTTGTCCATTTACTAGAAAAACAACTCAATATTGTTTTATCTTTTCTCTCACACACACACATACATACAAAAATTTTATTTACAGGATATTATATATATATATATATATACTCTGGGCACCTGCAGCTCCACCCAAGCTATGTGATTTTTCGGGTACTAGATCTTTCTGGGTAACCATAAACAACACAGGGAAAGGAACTGGCCCCCCTACACTGATGTGTGAATTTCACACGCCGTCGGGCTTAGTACTGGGTGAACTCTACCATCACCTGCCAAACCTGGCTTTGGGTTGATTACTGTGTTTATAGTTTATATGGTTTATATATAGTTTATTATTATTAGGTAATCTACCGGTCAAGGTAGGTTTTTCGATGGACACAGCTACTAAAAAAATATTTTGTGATTCCTAACAAAATACAAAATCCAGTCTCCTACTCTACATTAGACCCCTCTTCATCTCTGAATACTTCCTTCCTCCCTTCATCCATTTGGCTGACTGGTTAACTGACATCCGGTCACCCGGAAATCTAATTAATTTGATGAGTTCATCACCTACTTTTACTCCAGCTTACATGCCTTCCATGTCCCTCTTATCATTTAATCTGCATATATATCGAAAGGAAAAAGGGATAATTGACTTTTTCGTATTACTCCTTTTACACGCCCTGCCAATCCTCACTCTTCATTTATCATCTTCACCTGCGCAATTTAGAACATGGACAAGTTTCGGATATGTCGTCCATCCCTCCAGTCTACTCCTTTTTTCTATAAAACATCCTTGACTTCTGTTCAGTTAACTCTGTAGGATGCCTTCTAGAAATACAACGAGTATACGAGTGCTTTCAGTTTATTCTCCACATGTGTTCCTTTCTACTATACCTCATTATTGCTTTGGCATCACCTTTCTAAACCCAAACTGATCTTCGTTCAAGTACTCTCTCTGAAGTACTTATTTTCTCTCTTCTCCATTCTTTTGTAGATGATACCAAGTGATACCTTTGCCTTGCGTGAAAAAACGTATATCCCTATTGCCCACATATGATGGTACTTTTCCGTTTTTTGAATGGGAATCAATAATTATTTAACAGAGTCTATATAAATGCTATAAACGAGCCCATAAAAGCTCATCTTTCCTCGTTTTATTCTGAATTCAACAGTGGTTCCCCAAGGACTTTAATCACTCAAGCAGCCTGCTTCGATTTCATTTCCTTTAATTACTATAACTTATAATTGGGATTTGTAACGCCACATATTCTATAAACCCACTCGGAAAGTGGTGTTAATGATAAGATGTAATATACCTTTACATTTTTCCATACTCTTCAAATACTCTTTTAATAGAAGGTGTAAGTATTTATTCTACGAGTTTTGTAGCTTACATGTACATTTCACTTAACTAACAAAATATGCAAAAGAAATATTTAAATAAAACCAGCATCATATAATCCCATGTTTTCTCAGAATTAGATAATGTATTTCTAGTGAAATTCTATGGGTTCTCTTGTTCCCTTTGATTAGAATGCGACCAAGCGGATAAAGAATTCAGATGAAAGTTAAGCGCCTATCTAAATGGATTTGAATGGAAATTCCCGCAACGATAGGAGGGAAAATCGACTAATAGACTTAAAAAAAATGTAGCCAAGGCCCAGTCCAAACCCCCACCTGCCCACCTCACTCCACAGACAGGAAGTCTTGACAAACTGAAAGTAAAATGCTCATGAATGCGAAAAGATCCAGCCTCTTACTCTTCGGGGACGCTCAAAAGTAAAAAGGGTCTCGCGTCGCCGCGCGGTCATCTCGCATTCCTTCTCATCCCTCCTAAATAACCCCCTCCCGGTGGGCGTAACTGTTTTCCTCCCCATCCCCCACTGTTCCCCTCGACGTCTACGTCAACACGCACATACAAACGCACACGCTCACAGAGGGGCACTCACCTCATTCTCCTCACCGAAGCCCCTCTCCCAAACTGGAGGATGCCTCAACCTTCCCCGACCGACTCAACCTCCCGCATTTACTTAACCCTTTTATATTATTCCATTCCCTTTTTTCCTCTCTCCTCCTCCTCTATTTATTTCTCTCCTCTTCCTTCCTCTAGCCCTCCATCTCGCTCCCCCTACTCCCCCCCACCCGGTCGCACCGTGCTTTCCTCTTCCCTAAAAAATTCAACACCTTCAGCTTTCTCTCCGCTCCATCTTCCGAGCCCCTTAATTTTCTCCTAATCTACCCTGAGCACGCCAACTCTCAACTTTCCCTTCCACCATCCCGCCCCTACGGTCTCTATCCCCTTCAGCCCCACCACGAAAAATATCCTCCCGCCTTCCCTCTCGCCCGTACCAACCTCCATCCTCCAATTCTTCTCGTCATTTTCAATCTCCCCTCCCCTTATTCCCTTCTTACATCACGAGACCTCGCCCACTCCCTTCGTCCTCTCAATCACCCTTCCTCCTTTCCAAATCACCACACCATGTCCCTCCCCCGAATGCCCCCTCACCCATCCTCTCTATCTACGCCAACCTTTTTTCTCACCGGCTCCAGCAACTTCTCACCTTATCTCTCCGTCTTTCTTTATCATCATTTTCCCCTCCATCTCAACTCTCTCTCTCTCTCTCTTTCCTCCAATATCCCCCCACTCCTCCTTCTCAGGACTTTTTGCTTAGCTCGCTGGCTCTCGTTTATGCTGGGGTCCCTCCCTCCACGAATCTCCTTCCACTCCCATCTTACATTAGGGGATCAATCGATAATAAGATATTACGTAATTCGGTGTATGATTAAAAGTGCTCCCTTTTTGCTTCCTTCAACTTTTTCCCCTTGTCCCAGGAGGTTATCCATAACCCCAACCCTTGAAATTTTGTGTTTCTTGATTGGAGATTGTGGTCTGATGTTGACCAAAGATTGTCTTGGGGGGCTATTATATAATGCAGATTGGGACGAGCGGATGAGATATGAGTTAATGTTAAATAATGACGGGAAAATTCTTGACTCCCGATCTTTATTTGGTATCTTAGTCATGCAGATAGCAGGAAGCTAATAATGGATTCCTCCCGTGATAGCAGACATTAGAAAAGAGAGGGAGGGTGAGATAATGACGGACGTGCGGGCTTAGTTCAGTCCAGTTGGTGCGCCTGCGTATCAAGTTATCATTCATTTTGTTATCATGTCTCGAGTTTGAAACTAATCATGCCTTTAAAATCGAGTTAATATTTCCTCTTTATATTAGTCATTTAGTGTACCATAAAATCTGCTACTACTTGGACATATCTCTTTATTTAATTTTAGAACAGCCGGTAATAATCCAGCGAAAAGTTTTGATAGGGAAAGTGACATTAAAACTCTAGAGAAAACCAGAAAAATAATATATCATATAATTTGTAATAAAAACACAGAAAATCAATGAATATTACCATATCTTTGATCCTATTACGACCTAGATAAAAAATAAAATTTCTGACATAAGCAGCCTTCATTCAGCCATATGAATTACTAAAATATCTCAAGATGAACATTAATATGTTAACCATTTTTAATTCTGTCACCCTTTCCATCAACATCAAATGTGAAAACACATAGAAGATATGCTTTGGGCATCTTGTCTCTCGGCAACTTTGAAAGCATATTTATAGGAATTTATCATAATGTAACAGGATATAACATTAAATTAGAGCTCCGTTCATTTCCACATGCATTTCAAACCGGAATGTTTAAGCAGTGATGCAAAAAAATCAGTGCCCTTTGTCGTAATTCAGGTTCGATAAAACGAGATGTTTCCATTAATTTTCACATTTTTCCTATGGATGATCAAGAGGGCTTTCGAGGAGTCTCCTTTCATCACTCAAAGGACCGGCATTATTTTCTTTCATTCATTGAACCGAGTACCAATTCTAGGCTTTTAAAGCGTGTAAAAAATACCTCTACCTCTCTTCCCAGGCTACATTGTCGAGGATGTAGTATATTTGGTCAATTATTATTTTTTTTCTCGAATGCCAAATGCCCCAGCTCGCTTCCCAACTCATTATTCGACAAAGTTTCCATTCATTAATTACAAAGCCTAGTTTGCTTCTTCATTGCCGTTTTGATTAATCACATCACGTTTTCCATTACACTAAAATGCTGAACTTTGTGCTACGGTTCGTTTTCTTCCATTCGATGCCGCAGTTACCAATTTTCTGAATCGTTTCCACATCCCATGAAGCCGCTTTCCGAAAAGGTTTCACGGTACACTAAAAACTACATTCCTCTTACTCTCTCCACATATTTATCTCATCTATCTTCGTATTTCCAATTCCATCGGGCCCTTTACCTTCATCCCTAATATCCTTTACCACCCCCTCTCGCCACTCTCCCTATCCCAATTCCATATCCCCCCATTCCCTGGTTTCCCTTTACATTCCGACGCACTGCCCGCTTGACCGGGGTCCGTTTATCTCTTCCTCACACAACTTCTCCACAAAACCTTCCTCTTCCCCTTCCTTCTTCACCAGCCACTTCCCTCCCACCTCCCCCATTCCATCCTTTTCCCACATCCCTTCATCTACCAACCTTGTTCTCCCTTCCTCTCCTCCTATTTCTCCTCCCTCCCCATATCCTCTCCGGAAAGCATGCATTTTAAACACAATTTTGGAACGTATTATGAAAAATACGCGCTGTGGATTTCTTACAAAAAATGCCTCCCAAGTAATATTTCCATTTTTTTTATCTCTGAAAGTCTTTAATGTATTTCCCCAAGTTCCTTCGCTTGTGTATTTCCTTTTCTCTTGGTTCGTGTTTTTAAAAATAAAGTGATATAATTAAGCCAAACCGATTATGGATTTTTATAAAAGCATTCTTTCCATTAAGCTGCATTTCTTTTGTCAAACTACCATGGCAGGTTTGACCCATGTGAACGTCTAAGACCGTCAAAATTTATAAATAAGTTTTGAAATAGGGCTACAAAAATTGCTTTTTACTTGGGAGAGTACATATCGCCGTCACTGTCATACTGTAATATGGGTAGAGAGAAGAAAATTACCAAAGGAAATGACAATGGGTACACATTTTGGATTATTGAGTTTCACAACGATCATCATTTTTGCTAAAAGATTTCCTGATGCCGAATTCTAGTGCCCTTTTTATCTGCTGAGCAAACAGTTTCTGGCAGTGCTTTTATAGTCAATAGGAAAAAGGCATTAAATAAATGTTCAGCGCCCAGGAGGAGAAGTTTTGTAAATGGAGAAGTATTTCTTTAATCATCCACCTTATTCTTTGACCCTAACAATGCATTGTTTTACTAGATTCTTTTGGACCCTTTTCTGTTTGTTATTTTCCATCCAAATTTTGCGTTAAATAGTATTACTTCCCTATATATATATATATATATTCTATCCCTCTTTTTGTAACATTCTGATCCCTCTTGAATCCTTTTTTATTTAATTCTTGGCTCATTTATCATCCGCCACCATGTACTATGCTGCCATATATGCTTGATTGATTCCTAGGTTTGTGGTCAGTAGCATTCTTATGATCAGATCTATCCATGCGATGAAAGCCGTAGTTCTGGACATTTATGATTTAGAATTGCGGGAGCATTCATTATAAACGATCATAGCACTTCAATGCAAAAACGGTAGACGCGTATTTTAGAAACTTCTCTGTTTATCAGCCGTAATTAGGATTCAACTATTGCTGCCACGAGGGTGGTAAATGATTAGAATATATATTGTATCTAAAACAAGCACCAATTAACACCTAAAGGAGGTCCTTTCCTAATTCTATCCAAAATGTGAGAGTTCGCACTTCTAACATCGCCTTCTCCCCTTCATCTCCCTGCGTGCTCTCCTCCTATCCCTCCCGCCTGCTTTCCCTCATCACCGCACCACTCCACATCCCCCCTCCTCGCGCTGCACCCCCTTCTTCTACGACTCGTAAATCCCTCCCCGGGCAGCCCCTCCGCACTCCTGAACGCCCTTCTCCCCACCCCTCGACCTCCAACCCCACAAACCACCCCACTCCCCCACCCCCGGCCTCCCCAATCCTTCCCCCGCCACCCAATCTTCTAGATTGAAACCTGAGGAGATTTTCCCGTCAAGTGTTCCATTGAGGTCGGACAATGGAGTGTCGCGGGAGAACGGGAGAAAGGGAGCGGAGGAGGAGGAGGAGAGTGGATGTGTGTTCGGGAGGAGGACGGATGAGGAGGGCGGGGAGGAGGGGGAGGAGGATCGTGTGCGGGGGAGGGCTGCGCTCCGAAGGCGAGCGGAGAGGTCAACCTGGGCCGTCAGGGGGAGAGAGTTAATGGAGGAGGGAGACGGGAAGCGGGGCCGCCTACCCTCCTCCACTCTCGCGTCCTTTTACTGCAAGGGTGGTAAGTACCACTGGGAATATTGATAAGCTCCCCGGCCCCCTTCCTCCTGGCCCACCGCCGTCGACCAACCCACCTCCCCTCTCTCCCCAGGCGCCAACCCCCTCCCAGTCCGATGAGGCCGGTTTGCCGGGGAGGGAGTGAGGGAGGGAAAGCGAGGGAAGGAGACGAAGACGGTGGTTGCCGCCGTCGTGTAGGCAGGTCGGTACCGTGAGCAGCGCGATGCTGCTGTTTTGGACAAGAAGGGGGAGGGACTGGGACGAATGCAGAGATGGCGGGGGAGGGAGACTGGTTACTCGGACTGTGCTCCTACCTACCTTTTTATTTTATTTTTTTTTACCCCTCCAGCTTTAATTCCTCGGCCCCAGAGGGAGGAGCGTGGTAGGGGGTTTGAGTGAGTGAGCAGGCGGGGATAAAGACAAGGATGGAGCGGGGGAGCGTGTGAATAGGGGTTCGGTGAGGAAGGAACGGGTGGCGGGTGGACGGCGACCGAGGGTACCGGTGAAAAAGAGTTATTAGGCTAATCCCGTACATGCACTGCGTACTGATACGTGGAGACGTCGGACAATCCCCTCGACCGCTCCGATAGGGAAGGAGGGCCGTTTCACTCTTTTCCTATACCCCTCCACACCTCGTTGGGGGATTATGTGGTTTATTCCGGAGCCCGGTGTCGCGCGGAATAGGAGAAAGGAAAGCTGATAACTCTAGTAATTAGATATTATGAAAATTTGAGCGGCAACTGGAGGAACGCAGATATTGTTATGTGGAGCCTCTTTTCTCTTGTTGGTAGAAGAATTTTATGGGCAGAAAGAAGGGGGGGCATTGATACTGACGTGCGAGGGATCAGGGCGAGAGACTCTGTACCTAATCACTTCGCGATAATCCCAATAAAAAGTGGTAAATATTTCCATAAGCCGAAATCTTAACCGAAAATGTCACACCACAAAACTTTTGGGAATATTAATCAAACACTATATGATTAGTTAATAGGGGTTGTAAATTGTAGGTACCATATAAATGGTAATCACATATTACGATACATTATTCCACACCCGAAACATATTTTTGTGTCCAACTATGGTAATAATAATGTCAAATGTGATATCACGTGGACATTGCTTTGGAAAGATTGAGCGTTTTAAAACATTAGCGTGTTTCTTCAGTAATCTTAGAAAGCTATCTACACTAACATTTGAATTAAATAGTTCGTGTGTGGTTATTTAAGGGGAACTCATGTTAATAAATATGTGTCTACATTTGAATTATTTTACTCCATCTAATTCGTCACAAACCCGAGACATGTCAGATTGCACAATGTGAGAGTTTGATTTCTGAAGTCATTAGTCACAGTCAGTGTGCATGTCACGGACATTCCGACGGCTGCAAAGCAAATCAAGATAAGTGAGGTACACACTTAGACATCGAGGGTTTCTACAGGGAGAATAAACAAAAGATATCGAGAACATTTTGCTGAAAATTATCTACATAAAAGATTGAATAATGCCATTTAACTCAACTAAGAACATTGAAATTTCAACAACTTTATATGATAAAAATAAAAAAAATCAATCCTACTCTTGCAAGAATGATATTTTATCCCTTCAGGGTATTTTAAAGGATTAATAACGAGTATTTTCATTTCATTAGTGTTTTGTCAATATGTGAATTAAACAGTCGGGTGGGAGTTTTGGTGAACACCGATTGTTGATTGAAAACCTACTTCTGAAATTGGAGAATTAGAAGCCAACTAAAGTAGTTATATAGAAGGAAAATTTATCAAGTAACTACTCCGATTTTCTTTGATGAACATTGGTGAGTAAGTCTTCCGGACATGAGTCCAAAGGAAAATGTTTTTCCCCAATTAAAACTGAGTTCACATCTTAATCTGTGAACTCGGATGAAAGGTGTTTGGAAGGAAGAGAGAGGGAAAGAAGAAAAAGGCTGAGGCTAATCACATCAAAGAAATTAGAACAAACTTTTGAGAATTATACCACGGCACAGCGCTCGAGTTAAGTCAAGTTCTGTTTGTTCAATGAAAATTTTATCGATGGAGGTGGGGGAGGACTTTTTGAAGCACTTAATATAAGCACGATGTCTTTGAAATGTTTTGTCACAAAGCCAATTCTCTTGAATAAAGCCTACGAGATATAATTTGCAATTTTAGAACATCTTTGCTGTACACCTGATTTAACAACACTAAGGTCAATAAGACAATATAAACGGTAATCAAAGTAGCAAAGACGCTAAGTGAAGAATGTGCCGTTGACTCGGGATAATAACCTAAGGGTATGACAATTTCTAAAAATAAAATGACCGATTACTCCTTCAAACGTTTTGCCAGTACCCCATTTATGATGAATAACAAATGTGATCATGCTATGAGCAGGTTTAATAAAAATGTATTAAATAATTGATGTAACATTAGATGCAACATTAAGTTAGATAACTGGACTGTTTATTAGCATAGTGTCAATAGGATGTATATGTAACATTATTTTAAGTAGTAAAATATATTTCGGAACCGAAGGACAAGATTAATGTTCACAGATACAATGTTTAATACTTGATAAATAGTGTAAAAATAAAATTTTCTGGCAGTTAAATGGTTGAAGGATATTAAAATTGAAAGAAACTAATAGCATATTAACATGGCAGGAAAATACTAAATAGGCCTACATAAGATAATACGATCCTAATACATTCTATAAAGTATTTAACAAAAGTCATGCCCATTATAGGGGAAATGAACATTTTTATTTTCGCATGCTACTATTCTTTGGCATATCTTTTGGTATTTAAGTGCGTACACATTTTGTGATTACAATTAAATATTTAAAACGCAAATTTATTTGAACCACTATTCAATATACTATTAACATTTAATTTTTTTTGCCAACTCTTTTGGAAGTTTTCTTTGGAAGATTATTTGGTTTAGAATTTTTATTTTTCAGACACTTCGGATATTTAATGGCTGTGGATAAAGAAATATATATAGAGATAAGGAAAATATATCAATTCAGTGGATATATATAATATATATATATATATATATATGGAATATTAATAAGTAGATAAGTAGATTCATATATACATGATAGCTAATATTGTGGTCAAGGAAATCAACTACGAGTACATTTAAATATGTATGTTCCGATAATCACCAAAATTGGTGACAACATCAAATTTCCGGTGATTCATAGAGGTTTAAATCTTGTTTCCCTAATCGAGAAATTATTTTGCGCATTTAAATCAATCTTGCACTCAAGATGCCATTCATTTCTTAAAATATTGTGGCTGGCATTTATGAAAAATTACGGCATGGAGCAAGATATTTCAGACTTTCCACGATGGCATATACAAATGCAGATGCAGAAAATAAATCCAAGTCTCGAACGAAAGTTTATCATGACTACAACAGAATTAAACTTTCAAAAACGTCCGAAAGAATCCGGGAAGAGTAAGAAGTAGCCGAACTTTTCCATACTGTCACATGTATGCCTCGCATGCTTTTATCCACCGCTTAAATTATGCCCACAGACGCGAGCCAAGTTATGCGTCTCTGTCGCACAACCGGGTCAATACTTCTTTTTGCTCCCTACCCTCCCTCTTCCTCCCCCCCTCCCCCACTTCAGACATCCACAAAAATCATAACGACATGCAAACGAAATGCCAGGGGGAGGAGCGGAATGGGAAAGGGAGGGAGGGAATGAGTTGGGGAGAGGGGAAGGGCGCGGAGAGGGGGTGAGGTGGAGAGGGGACTCATTCTTTGGTCTGGGTGCACGGGAAGGGAGGGGGGGGGCAGGAACGAAAGGCGGTGGGAAATGAGAACGGTTTGGAGTGTAAGAAGATAAGAATTGAGGAGATGAGGATGGGAGGGAGCGAGGGTGGTGGGGCAGGGGTTGGCGAGAGGAACACGGGTTTGGGGGGGGGCTCTCGAAAGGCTGGAGCCGAACGGTGGGGCTGCGGAGGGGTGGTAGTGCGGGGAGGGAGTAGTAGGATCCAACTAGGATGGCACGAATAATATGGTCCGGGAGCTAAGTGCACGTCGTGTCAAAACGCGATCACTGACTCTGGGGAAGCAATAACGTGTGTACTAGCCTCAGAATGACAGATAGTACTCCAGGAACTCGAATAAAATAAAAATGCCTCTTTTTTTTAAGGTTGAGGGCATGGGAGAAATTCATAGCCATCCGGGAACTGGGACTATAGCGGGATTACCATAATGGGAGAAAGGAATTCTGGAGACAGGAGGGACGATGAAAAACATTTTTAGATGGCAGCATAACCAGAATGTTAAATACCTATATTAAACCAATAACAATGAAGCTCGTCAGAGTTTAAATTTTCGCGACCGCTCCTCCCTTCTTCCAATGAAGTCCATGCTAAGGACAGAATTTTACCCTCCCAATGTTATACAAGTCCGCAGGGTTGTTCCCATGAGTACAGAATGTCCTAAAGTTGCATTCTTGTCTGTTGGCCTAGTCCTGGAAAATTTAATTTTGGGAGGACTTCATTCGACGGGCTGAGTGCGTAGCATTTAACCGTAAATAATGAGGATTCGAGACTCAGGAGTTACCAGACTTAATGCAGCGAGCTTAAACTTCTCCTTTGTCTCCAAACCCTATTAAGGGTGTGATTAGACGTTTTGTAGCTAAGCCTGTGCCAATAAACTCTGCAGGGATTTATTTCATTTCTACGAATTGGTCCAAAAACGGATAGGCGTACGATACCTAAAGGCATACGTAGTTATTTTAAGTCCATACAATATTTATTGGGAGCGATTTATTACTCAACCCACAAGAATTAGTTAATTTGCATATTATCTCCACGAGGTCATATGTCAGTTACATTTGAAAAAATAATTTGAGGACTCTTTTTTCACGCAACAGTCAAACTGTTCAAAACATTGACTTCCAAATTTACTTTGAGGAACGAGTGAAAATTTTGAGATAATAATGACTGCATTTTTGTTTTTGTATTCTGTTTTAACTCTTACTTGACTTAATATTCTTTTTTTTTTAGGAAATCGAATGAGTTATAACGGAAGAATAGATTTTAGTCTTACAAGTAAACGGAACCTATCGTGAGTATTACCCTCTCTTACCGAGGTAACATTCCTACCCTTCCCGTTCTGAAATCAAACTCATCCTCCCTTAAGAAAATATTTGGCTCCTTATATTGATGAGCCTAAGTATCTTTTTGTTGTATTTGAAACCAATCTTATTGTTCTATAGTCCTAATGTACGGCTGCCTGTTCCCATTTTTGGGGATTTATGAAAATTGACAAAACCTCATCGTTTTCAAAGCTGCCAGAACTATTGCCAAGGAAACTCTAAGAGCTAGATTGTGAGTCATGAGTAACAGCATAAGGGTACAATAAATCTATCTATCTAATGTGAAGTATTCTGTGATCATGTCATGAAATTCAAGAGAAACCGAAAATAGATTGATGGATTGGAACTGAGAGTGTTGCTGAACGGTTCTCAGCAATGTGTGAAAGGAATGATGATGCAATTCGCAATTGGGAAAAATTCTTCGGCTACTCGCGAAATTGCCCATAGCCCAATAATGTGTAATGAATTAATAGAATACATAAACACGACTCGCAATAAAAAATATGCGTGTTCTCATTGAATCAAGAAGCAGGCAATCCTTTTCGCAATCACTGAGCGGAATAATAACGACGGCGACATATTGTTTGGATTAGGGTGGAAATAGCTGTTCATTTTCTCAACGTATGTAAAAGGAGACCATGAGAAGTATGTTTGCTCTTCAAATCTCATTTCATTTACGCGAATAAACCATTACATTTTCAAGAGACCGTTTTAGGAAACACATTCTCTACCTACTTTTCTTTCACACTAAAGTGATTGGTAGCGACTGTCACGGACTCATGAGCGTCTTTGGAGCCTCCAATGAATGAAGAAACCTCATAAGCACAATTAGTTATTTACATAAATTAAATGCATTTTTGCTAACGTATCAAGAAACTCTCCCCCTCGGGACACCATGTCCAAAAGGCGATTTTCCTTGAGGGGAATGGATAGCTTAAATGCGAAGTTGCATTCTAAATTGATAACATTGTATAAATTTCATCTGCTGCAGTAAAAGTTTGCTTAGACCAAACTCTTTCTTTCATTTACGTTCGCTTTTGGACAACATACTTCGGAATAGGGTAAAACCTTCCGTAAATGCTACCCTCGGGTAGAGTGCGTGCAGCTTGGCGTTCGACTATGCCCATGCAATCGATTCGAGTATACCTATAGGGGAGGGAAAGGTAGGTTAATCCCGTATTGGGTCAAAGTGACTTTAAAACTCAGGACGTCTTTTATCGTCGGCAACAAAGTGACGCCATCTTCCTTTCAACGCCCCTGCCCTCCATGTCACTTAGAATCTCTCCGATCCAGCCCCCCTCAATCGCGCAGCAAGGAAACTTCGTTTATGACCGAGCCTCTCCTACTCACCAGACTTCACCAAGTATTCAAACTTGCGGTTTCTTAAGAAATACAGAGCGTCTAGGTTCCCAAGCATGACGTGTCTTCTGCTGTTCAACTGCACATATTTTTTTTGCGTACCCAAAGCTAGAACCCTGAACATTACAGAGTAAGATGACCTATTAAACCGTGCCAGTTTAATTCTGAAACTATGGGAATGGGTTTAGCTCTATTTTAAATGAATATTTGGAAGTAAAATAATAAAATCATTACGAAACCAATCTTATCAAAACAGGTCTATTTTTACCCCTGATTTAAATTAACTACCACGGTTTCAAGGCAGTGTCATTATTAGGGTGTAAAAATATGTTGTACAAACTGCGTAGTTTTAGGCGTGACATGGTGGAATTTGAGCATAATGATGACCGAATGGTAACAATTTTTCACTAAATAAGATCTATTACACGACTGGTTTCGATATACTTCATGATTTTACCTGAAAATGTTTCCTTTTGGCCATTATTAAAAACATTCTGTGTTGATAATGACATTACGTTGAAACCATGTTACGCACATTTAATCAAATGTTAAAATTGATATATTTCTGTTGTTTTATTGTGATAAAAATTAAAAATTTATTCTACATTGAGTTCGAGATATTGTCAGTTTAGTAGGCATATGGAAAGAAATTAAGGAGAATATGCCCTTACGATAAAAAGATAATTTTAACCACGTCTACTTGGCGGTGAATTCAGAAGAATGCACAGAAAGGACAACATGATTTCAAATATTTATTAACACCTTGCATGTTTAGTGTTTTGTGTTGCATGTACACGTGGTAGTGATATTTCACATTCTTGCTTGTAGTGTCCTGGCTTCCGTGTTGTAGGATGGCTTTCGTGCTGCATCCTGGGGTGCAGTTTTTTGTTGTTTGCGGTATATGTGTTTGCATGAGTGTTGGATTAAGGGATTTTTGCATGAGTGTGTGCGGTGCTGTGGGTGTAATTTTCCGTGTTGTTTTTTTGCATGTGGTATTGTTCCTTTTTACGGTTGGTGACCTAACGCCCCCCGCCACACGCCCTTGCGGCGGCTTGCGGGGTATTATGTAGATGTATGTTCATTAACACGGCTATATTAATAAACTGGCACTTAATTACCAATATTCAGAGTACTTTTAAATTTGAAGCGCAATATAAATTGGTAACTAGAGGAACATGGCATTATTCCAATGCAATTGACAATTATTCGAGGTTTATTTGAAAATGTCGGACAATATCAGTGAATTATAATAAAATTATATTCAGTTATCTCTTTTATTAGCATAATACACCAAGTTTTAGCCTGATTTGACAGTTAAGTAGCATTGAGCATTGTTTCAATCGAAAAAGTTTGTTTTCCAAAAATTGGTAGAAAAATATTTCTGAGTGTTGATCAGACATTATTTTATGAAAGAAAAATCAAACAGTGAAACTAAAGATAAATTTCATAAATAAATGGCGAACTTACGACCTCAAAATAAATGAAAACACAAATCGAAATTCGCAAATAAATGGTTTCAAAATTTGCGGAGTTGCCATTTAGTGTCCAGTAGTGACGCTGAGCGACTGAACGCCCTGTCAGGGTCACTACTCAAAAAACCATTGTTACGATCCATGATATGATGATGGATGATGGAAGAGTGGCTAATGCTCAATTGAAATCAATCAATCAATACTCAGTCAAAATCTGAAATGAATGGGTGCATTATTTATAGCATCAACATTTGGAAATAAGAACAAAATGTTTAAGTCTTAAAAGGAGACTATGTTGAAAAAATAAATTGGATTCATCCCGATTTATCACGTATTTCTCAATTTCGCACAGATATTTCAAACCACCCTCCTGGCATAGCTGTCAAAACAGAAAATTAGTCTGAAATTGCCGTTGGCGTCCATCCTAGCAAACTACTATATCAGATCGACACGATGGAAAAAATTTAACCAACAATCCCCGATCGACATGGCAGCCAATCGCTGACATTCCTTGGATGCCCTAGGCGAAGGAAATTTGGTTAAAGTGTAGAAATCGTGGGAGGAAAGAGACGCAAGAAGGAAAGAGAAAGGAGGAAGGGAATGAGAAATGGGGAGCAGGATGGAGAGTGAGAGAGAAAGAGGGGGAGGGAGCAAACCAAGAACAGAGAACTAGATGAAGAGGATTTGGGGGAAGGGGAACGTTTCGATGGATGACACTCGTCGGTTCTACTGGAGGGGGAGAGGTGAACAGGGGGTGGATGCCCCCGGAAAGAGGTGGCGTCTGGGGCATGGACTCCTATTCTCCTTCCTCAGCATATATTTTTTTTCATTCGGCGTCTCTCTCAAGCGAGGCGGCAGGGTCGTGGGCACCGTGTATTTACCTTGGAGCTCGCCACCCTGCCCACTCCTCAACCGCACCGGCCTCCCTTCCTCTCTCCCGGCACCTTTCGAACCACCCCAGAACATAAACAAGCCTCCGCGTCTTACGTTATTCCTCGAGGGGAGGGATCAGAAGAGGTGCGTCGACCTACCCCCGGCGGAGAACAGTATACGAAATCGATGCCATGTAAACAACGGCTTTTTGCCTTAAGTGGAAGAAATTGAATGCCACAGCAGGAATGAAGGGGTAGTGCGGGGGCAAGTTGGGGATAGGGTTTGACGCGGGGATGGTGCGAAATAGTGAGGGGGACGGGGGGATGGGAGTCGTGAGAACGAGAGTTTTAAATCGCCAGAGGGTTTTAATCAAAGAGCGAGAAGGGGTGAAAAAAAAATTCATTCGCATTGGTGGATACATTCTCTTAGAAAGCCAGACTCATTAATCAACACAATGGAAAAAAAGGTGCAGTTCGAATCGACTACGTGTCTTGCAGAGGGAAAAATATCGATCGTGAACGATTATCGAAAAATAAGACATTATTACACGGTCTCCTTTCGAATCAATTCCTTTGGGCATGGCACTTGAACCCATTTTTGCGGACTTGGTATTGCTGTAAAAATAAGAATTTTTTTTATGCATTTGAAATCAAAATCCTTGAATGAAATCTATTCTCAAATATAAAAGGATTTAAAAGGACAAGAGTAATTTATGAGGAAGGAGCGCAGAAAATCTTCAGAGATGTCTGAAACTTAATGCGTGGTAGGTTGAGCGCGAGGAAAATGAAGAATTCCGATTACTTGGGTCCTTACGATTACTTCCGCAGATAGAAAAGTTGCTTTCAAGAGAGCCCCATTAAAATTCATCTCGCAGCGAAACGCTGCCTATGTCTTAAAGCTCGACTAATCTCATATTTTTTTCAGGAAGTAGATTTCAATTTCTGATTATTTTGAAGTATTTGATAGAGTCACGGATTGCCAGCCTAATTTTGATCATCGAAATAGCAGTAACACCTGAAAAGACGAAATAGAATGGAAATACTAGATCGCCACACATTGATAGATATCATCTACAGAATTGTATTCTACAGCTTACGAAAAATATAGTGGCATAAAATTGTGTTACCATCCAGTTGGTGTTACCCGTAAAACGCAAATTTATCTGTGCTAATTATTTTTAATGAAGACTGTGTTATATGTATATAGTACATATATATACACATACATATATATAAATACACATACATATATATATATATATATATATATATATATATATATATATATATATATATATATATATACACACACACACACACACACACACAGATATAAGAATGTATAATACATATGTATCCATCCTGTATATTGGGTTATAATTTGTAGTGACTTAAAAAAATGTCGGAATTAACTCGAAATAATTCATTTAGGTGGATGCTTTTAAGTATTTTCCACTTTAACAGCAAGGGCGTATTGCTTCATTGTATCTGTTCAGTTGAGATAAACAGAGAGCATGTTGGGCGAAAAGTATGCGATAAACTACCCTTGTTTCCCAACGATAACTTCATTGGAGGAGTGCCTGAGGTTTCTAAGGGATTCCATCATAAAATTCCATTCTTTCGGGTGAATTCACACTTAGTACGCAGAGAATGGCATCGTTCTACATTTTTAGTAGTCTGAAATCACTTGTTCATCGCTATTTTTGACGAACAGTGTTGAGAAAATGATCGGTTTATGTGTACTCAAAACATAGCATGGTGAATTGACCAATAGCGTCACTCGAACGCGATGGATTCACATCCTTATGCCTGTCCTAATACAAAACAT
Organism: Hetaerina americana; assembly: GCF_022747635.1. NCBI lineage: Eukaryota > Metazoa > Arthropoda > Insecta > Odonata > Calopterygidae > Hetaerina > Hetaerina americana. Next base: position 46,584,250 of record NW_027286874.1, read on the forward strand.
GTTGATGACATGTCAGTGTACCCGCTAATAAATATTCCATTTATTAATATGCAAGCCTTCAAGTTTTATTTGAGAACAACAGAGGGTAGAAAACACTCACTTTCCTCTGTTCATTAAAACCTGAAAAATATTTTATAAATGAATTGGCGCCGAAACTGTAAAAGATGTTGGCGTACAAAGTCCACCCGACATTATACACTAATTACAAAAAGATCTATAAAAGCATCGATAATGATTCATTATAAATTCTTTCATTTCTTTTAAGCAGCCGGAATAATTCCTCTTCGTGATTGCAAATTTTTCATTTAGCAACAAGTTTGACCTATCTCTACGCAGCCAGGGCCAACTTTACATATTCCCAGGGAAGGGGTTTCATGAAAATGCAAATCCATCCCTTTTATTCCTTCACCTTTCGGATCCCTCGTCCCAGGGCCACCGCCACCTTACCCTGCCCCACCCCCACACCCCTGCCTCCCTTACCCCATATCCCCTGCATTTCCATTATCAAGAAGATTTACCCTTCCCCCCCCTTACCCTTCACCCCCCACACACACACTCTCTCTCTGTCTCCGTCTCCTCGGAATCTTCCCTCCTCCCCAAGCACGCCCCTCTCTGTCTTTGCCCCTCTCTCGATCCCAGTTCCGTCAGCCTCAAGCCCTTTCACCTACTCGAGAAATCCCACTGCCCTTACGTACTGTTGGGGCGGGAGGGTTGGGGAAGACACGGACGGGAGTTACATGTGCGAGTGAGTGAGCGAAGTCTGACCTGAGGAGAGGAGGATGGATGAATGAGTGAATAGGGTGGCGTAGGAGTGGAAGGGTATGAAGAGGGAGGAGCTCGGAAGAACCTAGGCGGAGTTGAACTGGGGCCGGAAGGAGGAAATTCGGGGCGGGGTGGTAAGAAAAGGAGGTTGGGGCCACTTGATATGCTTCAGTCTTCCCATTGAAAGTTAAAGAGAGAGGGGGGGAGAAGAAGGCGGTGAAGTTGAGGCTGGGGGGTTGAGGGGGCGGTAGGGTGGGAAGGAAATTGAGAAAAAGAAAATCGATTGAGAAGAAGTTTTGAGGAAAGCAATTTCACATTTAAATGAGCGGATTATCTGGGAATGAAAAATAAAGGAAAAAGGGAAGAGTGGGGTGGGAGCTTGGAAAGAATAGAGGGCGGGAGGAGAGAGTGGGGGAGTTAGTCGTGTGCACGTGCGTGGATGTGTGCGTGCGACGTGTGGGTGGGTGAGAAGGTCTTTGTGGGTTGGGACAGGTGGTGGTGTGGGAATGGGACGAGCAGAATCGTTTTTCAAACTAGACTACGGGTGAACGAGGCGGAAGGGAATGGAGGGGTGTGTGGAGGCGAGAACAAGTGGAACGGGGACACGGTGGTCCCGCGGTACCGCGTGTGGATATTGGCCGGGCCTCGCGGGGCTACCGGCCTCAGAGCTGGAATCGGGTGTTGGGGTTGCGATACCGGGGTGGGGCGAAATCCTTTAGTTTCCAGAGGCTCCGCCGAGTGGGTGACGGTCCAAGGGGAGGGAGGGGACGGACCCTCAAGACGTCGTCTCGGAGATGACTCCTCGGTCCCGAATAACGGGGGAGAGGAATGTGCGGCGATGGGGATGGATTTGGAGAAAGCGGCAGATGACACCCCATCAAATCGGTGGTCCATTGTTGGGGGCCCTACCCCGCGGGGCGGCGCCCTGAGCGCCGCCGTGCGGCAGTGTGTGGGAAAGGGACTGGGGAGGTGGGTCCACTTCCTGGTTGGGGGGCGAGAGGGAACCCTGGGGAAGGGTGGGGGTGAGAGGCTGGCGATCTTCCGCCGGGATGGGAAAAGTTTCGCCATAGAATATGGGTGAACGTAAACGCTCTCCCTAGACACAAAAAATGATACGAATACGAACGCGAAGAAAACGTTTGGAATAAATGCGATGGCTGAAGTGAAGAAGGGGGAGATTTTTGATTTCAATCCTTTGTCTCGGATGTTCGGGACAAACGTGATGAGAATGATCGCCATCCGCCATCGGCTCCTCTCTCGTGCGCTGTGCAAAGTTCTCCGCGACGACTTGTGTGTGCAGGGCGGAAGGTTGGGGGAAGGGGGTCGTGGGGGAGAGAAAAAAAATTACTACAGCTCCCGCACCGACTACGCCGAGACATTCTCGTTTCGGGACTCTATTTATCGTTTTTCATTGTCGCAGTTCCGCTGTTTCTGGCGTTAATAAATCTCCGGGAGCTTGTTTTCCTCAGCAAGCGAGCGGATGACGTCCCGCGCCTCGTGCGGCTCTCTCTTCAGCATTTCCGTCACCGGACGTCATTACGCAAAACAAGGACGTCGCTGGCGAAGGAAATGCTATTAATTTAATCACGTTCCACGTGAGCTGGGAGGGAGAAGGGTCGGACGAAAGTATGTGTTCGTTCGTATCCCATCCGGAGGCAAAAAGAACGGCTGGCGCTGAGCGGGCATGAGCGGGGAAGTCGAGTGAGAGATGAGTAGGGAGATCGGTTCAGGATGTCACCGAGACTTTAAAGATTTAGGGTTCAACTTCATAAAGTAGGTCTCAACGGTTTTTAGGCGAACGAACTCGGTCACGCGCATTCTACCCAAGACGTTTTATACAGTTTTCCAGATAAGTCAAATGAATTTGAATTCAACCTACACGAACCTACAGGTCAAATGCCAAATGGTAGTTACTCATAAGGCAGTTTTTAAAACATACTTTACTCAAGTGTCACCGTACAAAAATATTTTTTTCATGTTAACATTAGAAGATAAGTAGAAAATTTTCTTTCCTCATTGAAGATATTTTACGATGAGGAAAGGAAATATATTACCCAGATTTGCTTCACTCCACTATTTAAGTTCATCTCATTTACATAGTCGTGATGCTTATCATTACGAGAACATCATGTTAGATCTAAATCTTCTGAGGTTCTTCAGTCATTAATTAATTAATACCCTTCACAACTCTTGCGCGTATTTATACTCATTGTGACTGTAGGAGAATACTACAAGTATAAGCGATACAGCGATATCTTTTTATTTTTGACAGATCCTTGTACCTAAAGATAATTTTGAATTGAACTATTTAAAAAGTATTATTATTTAAGTAGAACGATAAAAAATATAAGCAAATTCTCAGCTAATTAGCACCTAGGTGGTCTGTTTGAATGAGAAATTAAAAGAAGTTCCTTGTCTATTATCAGTTTCTCAATTTAAAAGGTTACTAAATACCTAAATACTACTTTACGAGGACAGGCTTTTCGCAGTCCTATTCGATTAGTTATCACCATCCATTTTTTCCAAATTCAGCAAGCAATAGGCAGAATCATAGAGATTGGTGGGAAAATGTGTACAAAATTCAATCGCGGCTTAGAAGAAAGAAATGGAAACAAGTTCATAGGTGCAATGATATATTGAAGTGAAAGAAATGTGTACGTGCACGGAACGTATATTGAGAAGAAGCATCAGCTTGCATAACTCTAAAGTCTTATCGCTACTGAGAAATACGTGAGTTACCGAAGCGTTCTCCTGACATCATTTATCCCCTTCCTTCTTTCTGTTGTTACTTTTGCATTAAAAAGAAGCATAGGGTTCTGGTTTTCTCGATTTTACTAGATGCTGACAATTTTGTTCTTGTCCGACGCACGTAATAGAAAAACGTGTCCTATTACAATGTGCAGTAACTTTCTGTTTGAATTTAAGCAAAAAAATCATGATATCATATGTATAATTTATACATACACCTTACTGCATGAAATGTGTTTATGGGATAAAATTGACGGATTTTTCTATCTTTTAACGCAAATTAGGGTTTTCAAATAAACTTGATTCGATACTTTTGAGTTCCATCAGGAATATTTTATACAAATACTCATGGGAGTTTCAGCATTATATTGTAAACGTCAAATGATAGCTATTAGAATATAACTTTAGTGAAAATGGGATATATCCAGTTATGTTAACATAATATTGGTTTTCATGTAATTAAAGATTTTGGAATTTGGTTTGAAGTGATATTTTTTGCACTAAAAGATTATTAAAAGATTTTCAAAATATTTTAAAACATGAAAGCACAACTGTTAGACACGCTAGTATTATTTAGGGGCATATTGAAGTTTAATTGATTCTGTGTAGGGGATTTCCAATTTGAACTTCAGCATCACCACAAATTAAACTAATAGACCGTAAGGAGTCTACATTCGGACTCAAAATCAAAAGATTACGTCTCCGCCACTGGTTTAAAGTTCTTTGTATTGTTGAGATGAGAGTTCTAATTTAGCTAGAATAAGAAGTTAAGCAAAACAATGAAAAATTACCACAAAGGCTTTGGAAGTGATTTGAAGAAATGACAATGGCGCCTAGGGTTTCATTCAGTATCGTCGGGTCTGAAGTAATAAGAAGATGTTTTGTGTTCTACACACAGACCTTCTGAGCTAATCTGGTTCATTCTCATTGATTTTTTAGAGTCTCCTACTTTATAACTAATAAATCGTTCCCAGCTTTCTATGGAAAAGTCGTTTCCACACATAAGATAGTGGTATTTATCTTTCCCTTTGAATTATTTGGTAGAAGTGGTGATTTGTATCGCCTCCCTTATTAACCGAGGGAAATAATTCTTTTCCTTATCGGCAATAATATTTTCCTTGAGGTTGGCTCGGGGGTGATGGGTAAGAAACTCAGAAATCCTAATAGTCCACCAAGTTTAAGAAATAATTTTAGGAAAAATAAAATGTCTATCCTGTAAATAGTAAAAGCGTAAATGATAGACACTTGCAAAAACGTCACCAATCGGTCTAAATCAATCCAATTTGGTGACGGAGGAAGAAAAGCATTTTGGCTGTCTGGAGATAATGGTAATGCTGGATGAGAGGGTTTCTCCGCGGATGAGGTCTGAAGACGTGATCACGCGTGAATGAAAATAATAATTTATCTCCTCCCGTCGCATTCGTTCCGTCTGCTGATTAGTGAGACCGCCTTCCAGTCTAACAAAACCTCGCTGCCATTCTGGGCTTCTCGCTCGGCGCCCTTCAAGAAATAGTCAGCGGAGTGAGGAATTATGTGTTCCTCTTTCCTTCAATGGTACAAACTCTCTCCTTACATCAGGGAGCCCACTCATCGATGGGGACAGATGGAGATGCGGGGGCCTCGCATTCCCCTGCTGGTCACACAAAGAGGACAGGTTCCAGCCGCGGGCAAGATAGGACACATTTTCACGACAGTTGGATGAAATGGTATGGGAGGGGGTATTGTCGCTTCAGAAAATAAGGAATGATACATTTGACTCATTTACACCAGAATCCAATACTCTTTCCCTTAGAATCTTGACTCCCATCCCTCATATCACCACCATTTCATGTAGATATTAATTCTACAACATGTCGTTGCGGTCGTAGTTTTTGCCTCCCAAATTTAATTTCCTATATTGAGTTGCAATATGGCCAGTCGAGAATTAACTTTGGCCACATAAAATATTCCCAAAGTTAAAAAAAGTTCAAATTATTCTAAAGAATCTCCAGGATATTGACAATTTTAATTACGATGAACATGCGAGTCCAGAAACCGTAAATAAAATAAAAAATTGGGAAAGTTTAAATACCTGAGATCAATGTTGGATGCTAATGGGAGATTAAGTTATGGAATACATTACAGGTTTGAAAAATTTTGGAGCAACGGAAGAAGGCATCAATATGTGATGTAAAACCATGCACAATATTTTTTTACACAATTTTAAATAGCTACTAAACCATTTAATACTCTGCTCGGAAGAAACTTTACAGTAGCAGAATAGGGTATTAAGTCGACGAAATCATTTTACTTTATTCATATAAACCTATTATTTCAAAAATTCATATTATTATGGCTCGATTAATTTTTAAATTGAGAAGTGATATAGCTTGATGCTGATATTTAAACATTTTATGGCGAAATATAATTTGATGTTTATTAAAATATCAAAGGATGGCTGATATTTAATGGCTGGTTAAGTCTGAATTAGCTAAACTGTCGGAAGTTAGCGCAATAAATTACTGACACCTTAGTTATTTCTCGTTATAAATGTAATTATCATCTCAACAAATTGGAGTAACTCAAACGTAAAATTATTTAAATGATTTAAATATTGAGATTAAATTAATGAATGAAACGTATTGTTAAGTGACAATATAATGCGATAATGGTAATGGAACTCACAACCGGGCACGTAAAAGCAGTGCACTTATGGCCAACGAAGATTTTCATAGTTAGTGTAAGGGTATATCAAGGTTCGCCTTTAAGCCGTTATCTTTGCTTTAGTCATGGATTTCAGCCCGAGAGAAGTGGCTGAACAACGCCTGTGACGTTTAGTAATTGCAGATGACCTTTTGCTGTAGAGTACCATAAGGGAAGAAAGTTGGAAGAGTAGTAAATTGAGAAAGTTTAAATACGTGGGATCAGTGCTGGCTGGGGATAGAAGATTCAATTACAAAATAAATCATAAAATCGATTCGGTTAAACCCTCATACCCTCTTCTGTTGCAGAAGAGGGTATGAGGTAAGTATGTGTGAATCAGCCATGCGAGATAGAATTAGAAACAAGAAAATCATTCGTTAAAAAAAGGAGAGGAATATCAAAGGTCGTGCAAGAGAGAAAACCGAAGTCGAAATGGTTTTAACATTTAACGAGTTGGGAGGAAAACTACGCAGAGTGAAGAATATTGGATACGGAAGTACAATGGAAAAGGAAAAGAGAGGCTGAAGAGAACGTGGCTGGATTGCGTGAGGGTAGATCTTGATGAAAAGGGAATGGTGTGTCTGGGGATGTAGAAGACGGAGTGAAGTGGAGCTTGACCCCACTTAGCGCCCTCACGTGAGGGTGGGAAAGGTGGCGGAAGAATAATAAGAAGATTATGTGTATCTAAATTGCCTTCCATTCAATAGAAATTCTTTCTTTATTACGAGAATATCATTAATTCACAGCCATACTTAAAGTTGTATTAAATGCTCATTTTAACTGTATAAAAGATGTGAGATTAACATGAATTAGTACTCTCGCTTTGGGAAAACCGAAGAATCAAATATTATTTCTTCAATACAGGATTTATTGTCGCCTAGTTGTATGCTCCGTGGTGATAAGACGTCCATATTCGTGCTTCGCATGACCCAATATAACTAGTCTTCTCGAGTTGTGAACTCCAATTGACAAACGCGTTGAAAATATAGTCTAAATGTATATCCTAAAAAAGACCATCCAGTGTGTCATTTAGCAATATTTTAGCTATATTTGAGCTATTATTTAGCTATATTTCCTGCGATTTCATCAAAATCCCTGCATCCGCAACAGCTTATCAGGGTTATGTAACCCTTAAAGAAATGGAAAATATGGCCATGACCCCTCACATTCTTGCAATTCCGATAAAATTGAGGCCGTAGTAAAAAATATTCTCACGTCAGTGCCAGATCAGCAGAACAAATAATTTTACCTAAGAAAACGTTTAGTTTTGTGAAAATATGTCCATTTATGAGAATACCAACTTTTAATGGAATAAAAAAAAATTATTTCAACCAAAAAAATTAACCGTAGGCGAATTAAATTTGTGGAATTTAGACATAGTACAAGTCGAAATAATTTTTAATCATTTATATTTTATTTTAATATGCACCAAAACCGATTTCCACGCTTTCGCGTCGTTATCAAGGGGTCTAAAACCGTAAAGGAGCGGTAAATGATCCAATTTAACATTGAGAGGGGGTCGGATCGGTTGGTAAGTTGAAGAAGATTCGAGGGGATAAATTACGCAATTCACGGGAACACTTTCGTCAATAACACCAAAGTCAGGTGGAACCAAGGTCAGGGTCTTAGAATGGTGATTGGGAAGTGGATGGAAGATGTACCAAAAAGAGAGGGAATTGAATTGTCAGTACATTTTATTTAGGAATTTCGCCTTTCCCTTCCTACCTACCTACCTACGCCTTTACACCTACCCCTTTCCCATGGGGTGTATTGTGAACACCTGAGTGCAATTAAAATTATAGCATCTCTCATTGGTTATGAAGAGGCAGTTTTTTATTAATCAATGACTGATGAGTACAGGCCGTGATATCATTCACTAACTTCTGCCATTTTCTTACCCGTTTAAAAGTAGATACATTTGTTCTCTTCTAATCAAATGTTTTATGCAATCGACAGTCATTAGTAAGAGAATGTAGAGTTATGCTTTTAAAGCTCTGTGACGATTGATAATTTGATATTTAGACCAAAAATTCCTTATATTATGTCAATAAACATGTAGTATATTCGTCATTATGTAAAATACCAAACTGTTTCTATTTATGCTGGTCCATGTCTGGATGACGAGCGTATTTTCAGCCTTGGCCTAATCAGAACCGTAAGCCAATACTCGACGAGCATTATACTGATTACATGTATACATATGTATTGCTCTTCTGGTTTGAATACTATGGCTTTACATACTAATTACAAACGTAGTAAATTAGAGTAAATTTAAAATTTTAACAATCTCTCATCAAATGTGTGGCACGCATTGAATGAGGTTGTACCAATGATTCAGTTACCTATTTTCTTTTACCTTTTCCTCTCCCTCTCCAAACACTTTCTCAAGGCCCTGGTTCCATCTTCTTTTATTATTTGAATGATTTACCTTCCTGACATGTTTAATTTCTCTCCTTTTTCTTGGTGTCCGGTTCATTTAACAAATCTCTCCCCCACCCCTGTTTCTTTCAGTGCATAAATACGACGTTCGTTCCTCATTTAGATTTGTAGACCTCTTGGCAATGACGCGAAAACGTCGAAACCGGTTGAGATTTATACATACGAGGGTCATCCGGAAAGTAGTACCCGTTCGTGAAATAAAGACACAAAAGTAAATATTAACAAACATAAAAAATTTTATTTGAAAGAGGATACTTTAAACTACTTCTCAACATAATCTCCAAGCAAATTAAGGCATTTGTCATAACGTGTGACCAGTTTCTGTATTCCTGCTGCATAGTCCTTCGCCGCCAGCTCATTGAGATACGCGAGGGACCCATCTTGCACAAATTTTTGCATAATGCAGATGGTGTTTAACAATTTCATGAACAATTGTTCGAGAAACATTGGGAAAATGCTCACAGATGTCATCAATTGTGACGCGCCGATCGTTCCTCACGAATTCGTCAACTGAGCTCACCAGTTGGTCTGTAATGACAGACGGTCTCTCCGAACGCTCATCGTCGTGTGTGTTCCCCCTCCCCATGTTGAAGTTGCGACACCACCGCCGAACAGACGACTCGTCCATTACATTGTCTCCATACACCTCCTTTAATTGGCGATGAATATCACATGGGCGAACGTTTCTTGCATTGAGGAATTTAATCACTGCCCTCACTTCACAACTGGCGGCGTTCTCAATTTTTTTAAACATTGTAAACAATCACAGAAACAACACAGGCAATGCTAGCGTCACGCAACTTGGCTCAGAGAAGGCAGACAAGCCACTGAAGCTATCTGACCTCGTCCAGCGGCTACTCGCGTCGTCAGCACTTCATGCGGCACGAACGGGTACTACTTTCCGGATGACCCTCGTATTTAAATTTAGAAAATTATAATGTATTTTTATCTGCACTAATCAAGCAAAAGTGTGTCTTTGAAACCTTATTATAAAGGAAATTCTGCAACAGAAGACCTTTTGTTTGCTTTAAAGCCCGCGTGAATTTGATGGAGCATCATCATTCACTGAGGCGAAATGCTTGACATATCCCAGTTGGATGGAGAGGTAGTTTCTAAAAGTCTGCAGAAGCGACTTTGAATTTGGGTTTTATCCTGGCAAAAAATGGTATCGACAAAAGGATCTTCCATACCCTCTATCATCATTGTGGGTACCCTAGGTTCCAGTTGAGCAGCCGATTTCATCTGGACCCAATACGTTGGGTCATATGGACCCAAATAAGGAGTTACTTTCAACTAGAAATCGTCATATACGAGTATCTCGGGAATATTCCACTTTGGTATAACGAGTAATCGGTTGCTCCAAATCATCGTGTGCTTTATTCCCTGGACCATGAATTAAAAAAGTAGGATAACGCTACATGTGTCTTTTCAATGTTTTAAAGGAGGTGAGCAGTTTACATAAGTAAAAATTTCTATTTTTTATTAAATATCGGAAATAGGATTCTATGCCTATTTCAAGGAGGGTTTTCAGCAGCTGTCTCCTGCAGATAAGTCGTGATTTTGGGTGATTTTAATGCTGCCTTTCCTCTTACTTCGAAAAATCTATGACAGTGACCGCTCTAAAAATTTTATCTTTAAAAATAGCCTTCACCATGATCCAATTACTTGTATTATCACATACCATTTGATCAAATATGACCATCATATCATTTGACTTTTGTACTTTCAACGACCTAGAGAAAAGCGTTCAACATGCTCAGCATCAGCACTTTCTAACCTCTAATGACCTTAATGCCATTATTTGTATGTAAAAATGAAATGCCGCCAGTCACTCACCAAGCTGCTTCATCTTTAAGGACATATAATATTATAGTGCGGGAAAATTCAACAAAATTTGCTCACCAATGACCGGTTGGTGCTCCGCTGACCACATTGACACAAAGGCTGAGATTTTCCACCAACGTGTTCTTCCGGCCATCAGTCGCCATCCATCGTTTTTCATAACGCCCAAGTGCATCGTTAGCTGTATAATTAAAAAAAATTAACTGATAAAACTTTTCCACCTTCAAATACGCATTGAAAACCGCAGTCCTGGAGCAGTTAAAACATGAACGAGATAAGTGAAGTTGAACGAGGCATATTTACGTAAAATGACAAATCCAATTCCTATATGAATACGTTAAGTCTACTATATATTATAATATCATTCCATGCTATTACTATAAATTTATAGAACCATCTTCCGCATTGTTTCAAATTAGGTTGTCAGGGCATATGCTTGCGGAATATATATATGAAATTTCGCGAGAGGAAAATATTAGCATAAATATTATTCAAAAAAGCAGGAGAGACTCCATAATGCGATATTAAAAAACACTTCTATCTAGTAAATGAAAAGCATAGTACTTTGGATAGTTTTCCAATTTGTGGCAAATAAATTATGAATCCATCCTGGTTCATTTTCATCTTAAAATACTGTAAAATTCAGGTTCAGGAGTGATGTGGTGGAATCGTTCCACAATGACAGAAACATAAATACTGTTATTTTGGTAAAATATTGACTGGCTAAAAATAATTCTGGATAATATTTAATGACACATATTCAACCATTGGTATTTGTTCTGGTGTATTTACTTTCATTCTTAACAATGTTTTCTCATACTTACATAAAATGATAATTTTTTCAATTTCTAAAAGAATGAGGGGAAAATACATATACTGTCACAGTTTTGGGGCCCAAAAATAGAAAGCAGAAGATTTTCTCCAAGAGCTGTAATGATTGTCTATCAGGCTCGAGAAAATAATTTTACGTAAAAGTTGTCCTAAAGCCTATTTTCCTTTTAGTGACAAAATTGATGGGGTCTATGAAATAGCTGTCGATTCAATTTTAAGACGGATTCCCTTTTGAAAAATGTGACAAAAAACATGCAAGGTTCTTTCAAAACCCATTTATATACGAGGGTCATCCGGAAAGTAGTACCCGTTCGTGCCGCATGAAGTGCTGACGACGCGAGTAGCCGCTGGACGAGGTCAGATAGCTTCAGTGGCTTGTCTGCCTTCTCTGAGCCAAGTTGCGTGACGCTAGCATTGCCTGTGTTGTTTCTGTGATTGTTTACAATGTTTAAAAAAATTGAGAACGCCGCCAGTTGTGAAGTGAGGGCAGTGATTAAATTCCTCAATGCAAGAAACGTTCGCCCATGTGATATTCATCGCCAATTAAAGGAGGTGTATGGAGACAATGTAATGGACGAGTCGTCTGTTCGGCGGTGGTGTCGCAACTTCAACATGGGGAGGGGGAACACACACGACGATGAGCGTTCGGAGAGACCGTCTGTCATTACAGACCAACTGGTGAGCTCAGTTGACGAATTCGTGAGGAACGATCGGCGCGTCACAATTGATGACATCTGTGAGCATTTTCCCAATGTTTCTCGAACAATTGTTCATGAAATTGTTAAACACCATCTGCATTATGCAAAAATTTGTGCAAGATGGGTCCCTCGCGTATCTCAATGAGCTGGCGGCGAAGGACTATGCAGCAGGAATACAGAAACTTGTCACACGTTATGACAAATGCCTTAATTTGCTTGGAGATTATGTTGAGAAGTAGTTTAAAGTATCCTCTTTCAAATAAAATTTTTTATGTTTGTTAATATTTACTTTTGTGTCTTTATTTTAACGAACGGGTACTACTTTCCGGATGACCCTCGTATGTATGTCTAATTGCTATAAAATATATTTATTTTTTTCACACTATTTTTGAACAGTAAGAAGCCTAATATAAAATGTGTGTCAATAAATCTATATAGTTTCGCTCGCTATCAGTTGCTAATTTAATAAAAAATGGATTAATGTAATTCTCTCAAAAAATGCGACTCTCAAGCTATATTTAGTTGTCTCCTACAAAAGAAAAGGTCGTTTTTTCGACTGTCGGTTTTATTTTCACCACATTGAGTAATATTCAATTTTTCAAATGAATTTCGAATGATTTGGGCATAGAAATCCATATGTTTTGAAATAAATTTTTAATAGATGCCTGGCACAAAATTCCATATTTAATGAAAATCTTGTACAATAAATAACTGAATAAGGACAAAACGCGGAGAGTAAACCCGTTTCTGATGTCGATTTGTATAATTGTAGCATAATCAGTCACCTGAAATAAACTCAAAATAAAATAAAATTTTATCTTTAATTTTATCTCACATTTCTCCGAACATTAGAACTTCCCCTATCCTATCGCCGTACTCTCAGATATACTTTTTTGTTTGTTTCTAAACGTGCAATTTTTTTATTGGTGATAAACAATTAATGTAAACTTGCCTGTGCTGCAGCCCTTATTTTTCTTGAAGGAAATTTGACAAATATTTTCAGGTACCTTTTTTTATTTTCTGGCCATGTAATCAATTTGATAACAAGTAATATTATTTAGAATTAAAGAAAAATGAAGAAAATCTGTGACTTTGCTTGAAATAGACGTAATTTTCGGATTATATATTTTAAATGCCTAAGAAAGAGTTTATTACGTTCACTATGCAATACAGTGTTGTAATACGAAGGAATATGGCTGGAATATAAATACTTATTAATTAATAATACACTTAAATCAGTTAAAATATAATGTTATTACTATTAATGCAATATTAAAAACAGTTTGTTGCATAATGTGAACTTTATTTTCGAATTTATTGAGGCATTTAATGTAATCATTATTTCAACCCAATTATTTTATGAACAGCAAACTAAGGGGTCCGTACTCTTTAATATAACATAATATACTGTAAAATTATACATATCTGATTTTAAAACACTAAAATTAAATGACCACCTACAAAGATCATATGTCAACGACCGAAAGTTTCCAAAAAAATAAAGTTATACTAGGACCCCAGAATGGATGTCATTACTGTAATTGAACGATAACATGCCTTAATCACGCTATAAATGCAAAATAAAACTGAAGACTCTTTTTGAATATTCTAGGCTACTCTCGGATTTAAATTGAAATTAATTACCTGACGTGTATGAGTTAGAATATTAAAAATGCCATCTCCTTTAGCAAGGACTAAGAAAGAAATTTCAGCGTTGAAGAAAACAAACAATTATGGTTTGAAATCTCGGGCTTCATATTTAATGGTTGCCTGGCGTGACATGAGGATATTACCTCAAAGGTTGCTGATGTGGGTATTTGTCATAGAAGCTATAATGTAATATAAGGAGCTATAAATACGAGTACTATATCCCGCTATTGAAAATTTTATGACTTGCGGACCCTGCATGTGTTTGAGAAGATTTGAATAAATTAATTACAGCATACTTTTTTCCTGTCCCAACATTTTAAATATTTTTTAAAAAGTTGAGAGGGTGCAATAAATCAGAAATTTCTTTTCTTAAAGAATACTCAATGTAAATTAATGGTAACAACAGGAATCCAGAAGATTCGGTACCGCATTGGCTAAGACGTTTCTGAATTTACTCTAGTTTGCTCTGAAGCCAGTTTTTGACTGCGCATCAACTTATGAGAAATTTTGATTCTGCTATTATTTATTTAGCAAAATAACTATTATACATTATCTGCTCACGTTACATCTCTTAAAGCTATCTAAAAATATTCTTGATCTAAAATCCGTTTTCAATAAGATACAGCTAAGCCGTTGAAAGTACACTGATTATCTTGGAGCGTTATTGAATAATGATTTCAAAATGTGAATAGTTTCTGTTCAAAACGTTTTGAGCCATACTATATAAATTTCAAAATCCTAAAAATGCTCAGTTAAATATGTACTCTGTTGGCGTGTCTATGGCATACTGATAGAAGAATATAAATTAATGTGCAAACAGATCTAAAATATGCAAACGACTAAATAAGAATGCCCTTGAGATATAAAAAAAGAGAGCTTTACCCTGAAAACAGAAAAAAGGATGATGGCAAACATTTATAATATATTTTAAGGCACAATCACTCACGAAAAACAATCGTTAAAGGCAAAGCAAACGGAAAAAAATTACAGAAGATGACACTGAATGGGATGTATATTTTAAAAGACGGAAAAGCTAATAAATATGAAGAAATTTGAAGGTAAACAAATAAATATGAATGTTTGAAATTGAAAGTTCCATCAAACCAATGCTATGTCTGATTAGAACAGATATTGAATTAACAGTCAAGCCTTTGCAAAAAAATATCGATTAAATCAGAGAAGAGTGAGTGATTGAGTTTTGATTGAAGGGATAGTTTTGGTTGAATAAGATATCGCTTACACAGAGATTTTGTTTTTGTTCCCTGCTGAATTATTTTTAAATCCTATTTCTTAGGAATTAGATAAATTTCTCTTAAAGAGGATGATGAACTGGATATGAGACTGCCCTACTTGACCACTTAATCTCTAATGGTGTCATGAATCGCCCAAAGGGTAAAATGCGCGCACATGTAATATACATGAGGGTTTTCTGGAACTCAATTTTACAACTAGCTAATTCAGCTGCGTTACATTGGTTTGATTCCGGTTGTTTTCAGAGTCTTAAGATTGGAGCTGAAATGTAAAATCTATTTTCTTCTTATATTCTGGTTGTTTTGCTCTGGAATTGAATGACCTCTTATGTGGTAAAAATTTAATCTATACAGGAGAGAGTTTTATCCGTGTGAAATTTAAGTAACTGCGTTTCATATGCCATTTTTCTCGTTATTCTTCCTTGAACAGAGCATTGTTCACATTGATATTGGTGATGTTTTAAGTAGATGATACTATTTTAGACATGAAGGAGCACTTTAGTCGTTTAAAAGTAATATAAACGAAGTAATGTATACAACTGTATATGTATATTGTAAATATATATAATTATATATATATATATATATATATATATATATATATATATATATATATAACGCCTTCCTGGGGTTCCCGTAAAGACACAGAGCCTTAGAAGTCCAAAAACTTTCAAACTTGAAGGAGGAAGTGACGGCTGGAATAAAATATTTTTTCTTTTGATTTTGCTTCTTAGCCTTGAGAAAAAGTGATATTTTTGATCTTTAACTTAGTATTTTCACAATGAAACTAACTTTAAAGAAATGTAAGTAAACCTTATTTTATTACTAACCCACAGCATAAATTACTAAAATATTATTTGATAATTTGTTTTTAAGTAAACAGCGTTACTTTCTGTTCAAATACAACTTAACAAATACTTTCCTTAGACATGGAAACTAAATTTTCACACAATTTACGATAAATTTGACTATTTTTATGAATCATTTTTCAGCAATTATGGGTCCAGAGCATCACGCAGTTAAGCTTGGAATAATTTAAGCTCCTCTTACCGATAACGCTAGCATAACATTTATTTTCAAAACCAAGGGAGTGATGGAAATAATCCAAGCCCACATTGTGTTGGCGCGTTTGACATCAGTTAACAAAGACGAAGGAAAGAGTGTCTAATGAGCAATTCCAATGGAATAGTATTCCCTGCGAATGGTTGGGGATTTTATTGCGAACCAGATGATATGCTCAAGGTATTAAAACATATATCTCTCTTTTACAATTTTATTCTTCAAAATTTCGAGGAAAACATCCTAATAGACTCAGTAGCGCGTTATTGGGACGATTTGCGGTGTTTTTTCACGGATGCATATACCTCAGTACACAAGAAGTTATTGTACTCCTCGTCTTTTCGTATTCCGTCCTTATCCATTCAGTCTAGGTTTGTTACCTCTTCTTCTCCCGTCGTCACACCGTGCCCCTCTTGGACTCCTCCCTCCCACGGACAACTCGATCTGATCCCCAGGTAGAGGCGCCTCCTCCCGGCCATCCCCCCGCGTCTTGCTCCTCCACATTCCGCCCACAAACCGCACTCCCGCACATCCCCAGTGCGTCGCCATCGCGTCCCCGAGTGTCATCCCTCCCTTAACTTTTTCAATATCTCCATATCTCCCATTCAATCCGAATTGAGACATCTCCGTCCTTCATCTGTTCTCCCCAAACTACCCCAGCTCAGCCTCCTCACCACCGCCATTCCTTATCTCCCTTAACTCTCCCAATCCGTCTTCATTTTCTCCATCACCTACATATATCTCCCTCCCTCTATTCTTTCGCTCCCCACTCCGTCTTCTACTTACCTCCCCCGAACCACCCTCCACTCCGATCCGCTCCCTACGCCGGTCCCATACTTCTTCCTTCGTCTTATCATCCTCTTAGCCTCCCCTTTTCCTACACTCTCATCCCTCTTTCTTCCACCCCATTCTTCTCCCGCCCGAGTCGAAAGGGGGGGCAGGAACCATTTCGCCCGCTCATCGATTCGGGCTATTCCATTTCTCCTACCAGCTCGTACAATCGCACGGTCGTTCGTTGTCCGAAATTCTCCCCACTGGCGTTCCGAAGAATAGAGGCTACGCAGTCCGATCAAACATTGTGCTTGGTTCATACATTATCAAGAAGTTGGCCATGAATTAGATGTCACTGCTTGCCTTACTGATTTTCATTTTGCAGGATAACAAGTATCATATTTTAACTTTGGTACAATGACGTTGAAATCATGGCAATTCGTACGTTAATTTCCATATAGACTGATGCCTTTTAATTTATTAGTTAATATTTGGGCAAATTTCGGAACTCCGACTCATAAAGCAAGGCTATTCTGATTCATCACAAATAGTCAAACATAAAAAAATAGTAATTTTAATGCATTTAAATTTTAAAGTCTATGTGCTGTTTCGATTTAATGCGTATTGTAAATTTTCTTACTTTTACAGTATCACATTACCAAAATAAAACGGTTTTCACATTCTTGTATTGCCTACCTACAATATTTAAAGCTAAGTTTTGAGTTTTATGGAAGAAATATAATTTTAAAATAGCAGTTGTGGGTAATGAATTATGAATGGGGTTATTTGTTATGATTGCAATGAATACTAATATTAATGCTCGAATGAATTAATAACATCAAAAGTCGCCATAAAATTGATTATAATTGAAAAAATTTAAAGGAAAAATATTATCTAACAATGTAAAATAATAGGTTTAGGATTCGCTTAATTTGAAGTGTAAACTGACTCACCGCCCACATCCTTTTTACGAGTTATGTTTTGGTTTTCGATAGCAAGAAAATTCTATTTTCACATTCTATTGTTTACTAAGGAAAAATTGGCTCACGGCCCCACTTAATGCTGTTGCATTACCTAACTGCCCTATTAGTGACCCTGGGCCAATACAGAGTCATCAATCGACATTCTACTTCCACCTCAATTGTCAATCACAGGATTTATTGCTACTCTACGAGCGTTGTGCTCTGTCTAATTATATATAACGTCAAATTTAAAGGGTTTCAAAGAGAAACTGAATTTAAAGAAGAATTGAACCTACATAGAAACTGAAAACATTAAGAGTAATATAACCTGTAAAAAAGCAAATAGTAGAAAAGGAGTTGGGAGTGATGGCTGAGAAAACGGGCCATATGTTTCCTCTGCTAACGCTGAAATATCCCTGGAGAATATATTCTCAATATTAGGTCCCAGAAATGTACTTCCTCTATTTTCCATCAGTCTAGCTTCATTTATACGTAAGCGGTGGAATTTTATATCATAATTTCACGCCCGCATCACTAACTGATTAAGAGACATATTTAAAGAACAAAGTGCCAAGGATGGCCAAAAACATTTCCGATGGTGAAAAACGCTTCTTATCCTTTTCAAAGGCAAATGCATGGTGCAAAAAATGTTAAATTTGAAACAGGGTGCGATTTTGAGTGCATTGCTCAATAGCTCCAGAATTTTAAAACGGCTAGTATATAAATATATGCATGAATTATCTCCTGCCAGACTTGAATGAAAATACTTGATATTTCGACAAAATTGGGTTTATTTAACATTCAACCATCCTGAGACATTAAAGGTGATTTTAAACACTACGGCTAAGACCAATGGAAGAAAAAAAGGAAGTTGGAAATCACATTATTTAAGTGCCAACGACGTAGCAACAGTAATGAATTTTATTTATTGACATTAATTTGATATTGCACTTGTGTGCATTTCGTATTATACTTTGCGCTTTATTTTGAGGCACACATTTATGGAAAAAAATGCGCGAAAAAAATGAAATTGGTAAATTGAATATGCGAAATCATTATTCGTGACAATGCACGGCCTCCGTTCCCGTGCGGTGTAGGTAGTTACGCGGAACTCGCCTCTATCTTTCTACCCCGTAATCGCTCCAAGGTGACCTCTTGAGAGGATATGGGATGGCGTAAGCTTAAGGACGTAAGGATAACTGTCAGCCTCCTGCAGCCAGCCGGCGGCCCGGTGGGCATTGAATGGGTGTCGCCGTATTAATTGCCACCCGTCCTCCGGGGCGTAAGCGGGGTCGGATCTGCATGAGATTTTCAAACTCCGCAGGACTTGATTA
This sequence comes from Hetaerina americana, assembly GCF_022747635.1. Lineage (NCBI taxonomy): Eukaryota > Metazoa > Arthropoda > Insecta > Odonata > Calopterygidae > Hetaerina > Hetaerina americana. The sequence continues at coordinate 46,603,278 of NW_027286874.1, forward strand.
GATTCCGTGTGTCTAGGTACCCAATTGGACGTACTCTATATATCTTTATGTAACTGTGACGGAGACATCCTCCCTCAATCAAGGAGTGCGGGGGAGGGTGAGGGGTTGGTGCAGCGGTGGCGGGTGAGGAGGAGACGCCGGCGACTGTCTGAGTGCGGGGCGTTAGTTAAGGACTGCACTCACACTCCCACAAATACGATGAGTTCATCGTGCAGCGGGAACGATGACGTAGTTTTTGAGGAGGAGCGAGTGCGGGGGAGGGGGCGAATGTTGAGGAAGAGGAGGAGCGAGAGTGGAAAGGGGTGGCGGTGGCCGGGACGAACGAGACGACTGTGCGGGTCGGAATTTCGAGGGCGCGTGGGTCGGGGCGGGGGTGTGCTGGCGAGGGAGGTGAGTAGAGAGTTTGGGGTGGGGGGGGTGTGTCGGTGTCTGTGGTGGTGACGCGATCCGCTGCACAAGATCCCCTCATAACGCGGTGCACGGCGCCCTCTTCTTTTCAGTGAACTTTATCTCCCGCTCGAATCCAGCTCTTCTCCTCTATCTCTATGTATTTATTCATCCCACCTTACACTCTTGTGTGAGACCGAGTGTGCGGGTGTGTGTGTGTGTTTGGGAGGGTGGGTGGGTGTGTATGTGGGTGTGTTTAAAAGCGCCGTATCGTGTCGCATCAATCCTCTCTCACTTTCCAGGCATCCCCCACTCCACCAACATCTCCTCTTCCCCACTCCGTTCCGATTACGTCCGTCCCCCAACGCTCCCCCTCGCGTAGTTCCCACGCCTCCTATCCAGCCTCGCCCCCACACCGACGCCCCCCTCTGAAGCATCTCAGCCCTTACTCCGCCACGGCAGCCGCCAATGAATATTCAATTCCTTAAGTCCTGTACTCGCTCGCTGCAACCCTCTCTCTCTCTTCCTCCCACTCTCTCTCTCTCTCTCTCTCTCTCTCTCTCTCTCCACCCTTGCCTTGTGATATTTTCCCGTGTCCCTCCCTTGTCCTTCTCTCGCGTTCACCCTTCCCATTTCGCTGCTAGCAACTACATTTTCTCCTCCTCCGCTCGTCCTCGATGTCTTTCCGTCCATTTCCCCGTCTTCCTTCACTCCTCTCCACTCAACGATCACGCATGTCTACCCTCCTTCACCATGTCCTCCAAATCAGTTCACCTCTTCCGCCTGCGAGACATGGGGCGTTCTACTGTGAAAGGGCAACGCGAGTTTTCAGGGCATCCATTACAATCGATTGGTATCGGGTTAAATGGCGTCCATTGTTTCGAATTCCTGCCTTCAGTATTCATTTGCTCCTCTCCAAAACATCCATTTTATTAGAAATTTGACATCAAATAACAGCTTTTCGACGTAGGAATTGAAGGGCTTTGTAACAGATGAAATACATGCACACTCACACACAAAGCAATATGTCATAAAAAATGAGCTTGATCAATTGATCCTTATGGCCAATTGTAGAAGACGCTCCATATTATTTTCTCACACATTTACATGGGAGGGGGACAAATGAACATTGTTTTGTAAGCCGGAGTTCTGGAGTTCTGTCATCTGGAGTTCTTAGAAAGCTTTTAGAATGAAATAATGTAAAAAATCTTTATAAGGAAGCAATTCAGAAACATTGAATCTACTCAATGCACATTTGTGGAATCACTCTAAAGGAGATAATAGCCTTGGCATTTTATATTTTTACGACTTTTGTATCTAGTTAAACAATTGATAACAGTTTTTTTCTGTTTTCAATTTTAAGAGAAATAGAGCATCCATATTATTTTCTCATTGATATGATGGAAAATGCTTCCTGCTATTTAGTACCTAGCGCTTTTTCTTGCAGCAACAAATTCAATAGAACTTCTTTACCTCTATTAATTTGATTAAATTCATGATTGAAATTATTCTTCAGGAATAGCCCATTTTACTAGATATTACTAAAACTGTCATTTACTGCTACCCTTCCTGACAGATTTTCAAAGGTTAAAGCCCTTAATTTTTTTTAGATTTGAATACTCTTACCTCAAAAAAGAGTATTCAAATATAAATTTCACTTTTACTTCACTCAATAGGCATTTTTGAACAGTTACTGGTCTTGAATTTCAAATCTACGTATGTGGCATTATATCACAATGGATTGAAACTTATTATATATTATTATTAATTATTATCATTATTGTTAATTATTATCATTATTGTTAATTATTATTATTAATTGTTGTCACATTATTATTAATTTTATTATATTACTAGAAGTAATTCAAGTGTAAGGCCAAGTACATGTTAAAATAAGTCATTATTGCTATTAAGGGATACATTTCATGATTGCATAGCATTTTTTGATTAAGCAATTGAGTTTAAGATTTGAGAGCAATAAAAAACCACATGATTCTCTTATAAGTTCATATTATAAGAACTTAGAACCTATGAAAAAGGCCCAAGGTCGCCTTTTTATTTCAAGGTTCTTGCCAGGCGTTAGGTCGTCGCCTGTCCTAGGTGGTATTCAGGGATGAGTTCTTATAGATGCCTTCTCATACGGAGTGAGCGGTAACTGTGGGAGCTTTTCCTCAAGTGCTGAATGGTAGATAAGTTTAGTATTAGGTCTTTTTCTGAAAATTCTGAGTCCTCACTTGAGATACATTTTTACCAGTCCATTTTTTATAATGACTCATTTTATTTAAACCACAAAATTCTACAAAACCTGGATCTTAACCGGCAAAAATGTATGTCACCGACGAGACCAAAATATTAAAAATATCTACACTGGAAAAATATTACATTTTTTCATTTCTTTTTAAAATGCCTGAGGAAATCAGCTAAAATGGAAATATCTTAAGAAGTGCTCTGGAAATATGAATAGAAAACATAAAGTTCTCAAATTTTGTGTTGCACGTCATTGGATACGTTTCCTACTGCATCGTAAGGTGCAATTATTTGTTATATGATAGTATATGTATTTTCCTGTGTGTAAAATGAAAGGATTTTTGCATGAATGTATGCGGCACTGTGAGGATGGGTTTGCATGTATTTGCTGGTTTTGAATATGGTTTTATCGCCCTTTACGTGTGGTGACCTAACTCTCCCCGCCACACGCCCTTGCGGTGGCTTGCGGGGTATTATTTAGATGCACATGCAAGTTTGATTTCGTCAATTATTACGCATAAACTACACATTAGAGGGGGAAATGAGAAATTTAGATTTGCAGTTCATAGTGTATAATTCCTTCATAAAATCATCGAAAAGGTTGATTGGTAGTCAGTTTCAATTTATACTGACAAAATGAAAAATTCTAATTGTTAAGAAGCCATTAAATACATTCATTAGAAAATTGAAACTTGTGCTGTTGTTCAATATGTCGACGACATGTAGAAATTCATTCATCTGCAATGTAGTAGCATGATGTACGTGTTTCCTAGACCTCCTTCCTTCGACATAGTTTGCCAAATTAACCCTGGCAGTGAAGTAGATTTTATATTTCACTATTTAATAGCAAGCATCCTTTCTCCACCTTGATCCGAATAATATTTAATTTAGCAAGAAGAACTTTCAGCAGAGGATTATTTTTCGAAAACCAGGTGCACCAGATGCCTCACCAGACTGCCTCCTAGCTCCCGATTGGAAAACCTTCCAACGCCGTGTCAAAATAAGGATTAATTGCCGAAGGGACATTTACGGAGCGTTAACCCCTCCCTCTCTCTCTCTCAGTACATACCTTCGTATCTCATTCCGCTTTCTACCTCAGTCTTCCAATCCGCAGACCAGTCCTCCAGCTTCATCTCAAAATTTCCATCACCCTCCCGCTCGCAAGCCCAGTGCGCCCCGGGTCCTCTCAATTCTCACGCATAACCACTTCAAACCTATCCTCTCTCTCCTCGACAACTCCCTCCTTCCCGTGACCTCTATCCCTTAAATCCATCCATTCCCTCTAGTGCTAGTCTAGCGCATTAGCCCACTCACCATGTATCCCTACTCCCTCTCTCTCTCTCTCTCTCTCAGATTCTCTATCTCTCTCGCTATTTGCATGCTTTTCTCTACTCCGCTACCCTTTGTATATATTCTGCCTCGATGCCCCGTTCGCTCTCGTCACTGAAAATTATTTGCAATAACTATAAATAACGAAATTTATCCTCTTCAAATGCTCAATAAAATATTTATCATCTCCTTTATTTTAATAAATTTTTGTATTTCAAAAATTCTTTTGCCTGTTTTTCCCACACGCATAAGTTAGTTAGTAGCTATATAACATAGGAAACAGATGAGATAAGAGTCAGCGGATAATATTTGTCTGAAATATGGAACCATGTTACTGATCCTCTGTCTCAATTCGGATTTTTTAAATCTTGGCAATTATATAGTTTTTAGTGAAGGAATCTCGAAAAAATGAACGCTGTGCTATCCAGCTATTGAAATTATTTTAAAATTAACGAAAATTTTGCTAATATACTTTCAAAATTTGGATGAATGACTTCATACGACATCATATGAAAAATTTGAATTTGAAAAAATACCTATAACATTAAAGTATTAACACTAGACACGTATGTCATAAAAACGCTGTCTATACCACGTAATGGCATTATAAGTGCGGTCAAAGTTGGGTTAAGGATGAATATATAAAATAAAAGTGTAGCAAGTCCAAAAAATTATTTTCGCTTTTGATAGGCATTCCTTCTGAATGCAGTTGGTACTGTTCTTAATTGAATCTAGGTGCAAAATGATTATCCTATTTACACAAATACACATTCATTAAATATTCCTTTTGTGTTTAAATTGCACTTGTACATCAATGGAAATCATTAAAATGATCCCTCCGTTTCATACAATTCTCATTTTCGCTTATGTCCCCGACATTCAATGTGCCCACGAAATTCTGGTAGACGGATCTGAACACCTTGGGTCCTGCTCCTCTTGGCTACGAGCCTGACGGTTTGTTCGTGGAAAATGACGTCCTATCCGACGCGATTCATCAGTCCTTTCATTAAGTATTTCCCGGCGTCTATGTTTCCCTCTTTCTCCCTCCTCCTCCCTCTCTCACCTTAATATAGCTTTCTATCTTTCTTCGAACCACTCTGTGGCCAATCCTTCCATTTCCTTTTCCTCCCTCATCATTCCACTTCTCCCACCCCTCTACATTCTCCATTCGTGTCCCCTCGCAGCCTAAATCCCTGCTTACCGCCCCTCCATTTTGTGCTGCGTCTCTTCAATCCGACCCATGGACTACGTTTTGCTCTATGCCCTGCCCGTTTCATTTCGGGAGGCCATCGCTGTCCACCCCCTTCTCCTCCTCCTCCTCCGACCCCCCCCTGCTAGCGGAGTGGAAAATGTGGAGGGCAGGAGGATGGAGAAGGTGGCAGTCTTCACGAGAGCATGATCCTTTGCCTGAATCATGGCAGTTGGGAATAGCCATTTTCAATTTTCACTTATAGCCCTTATTAAAAAGTTGTAAAAGCATTTCCTAGTTATGTTTTTGCCCGTGATATATTTTCCTATAAAAATTAATGTTTTTTCCTAAATTGCTCATAAGTTTGATTGCACGTCACATACTTATTTTTCGCCCGTTAGGTAAAGGTATATATGGAAAATTCTGAATTGACCGATGCCTATGCATGCTGCATAAAATATGATAGCAGTTTTAAGTTAGTATTTTCAGGTACATCATCAAAACAATCAAGTGACAAACTCACTGGAGCTAACTCAACTTTCAAAGTCCGTATTTTTTGAGAGAAATGAAGAATTATAGTATATAGCATAATCAAGAGATCATGAGTAAACCCAGGACTAACAGAAAAAATAACGTTCGTATAAACGTTTGCGTCTTATAACAAGAAAATCTATTTTCAACAACTTTAGTAAAATAACCAGAGAGTAGAGTGAAAACAGCAACACCGGATAGTTAACTTAACACTAAATGCTAAAATAAATTAGCCAGCGAAGTCAAGTCATCAGAAATCCGCGACATTGGAACAAAACGCCGGAATACGGGTGACATTCCTTTAAAAAAAATAATACCGTTGTTTGCATGTTACGTAACTCCCTTCCCTCATTCCCAAGCCCTCGGCAGCAAAACTCAAGTGCAGCACTACTGCTACCTGACTTAGGTAAAAAATCGATGTGATAGAGTTTCACTTCAAGTGCCTTCAAAAAATCCCTGAGGCTGCAAGAGTGTATTATACTCAATGTGCGCTGCCTGGAACTTTTCCGGGTCCTTGCAGATCCCATTCTTTCCAACACGGTTCGATTTCAAACCCTCCCCCGCACCTCAGCCCCTCCTCTCATTCACCTCCGGCCACTCCCCTTCCCCTCACCCACCCTCCCGGAATCTCTAATCCGGGCTCCTTTTGTCTCCGCCCTCTCTTCCTCCGCCACTCCACACGTCCCCTCCCCCTCCTCTCCCCACCTCCCACACCGGCGTGACCCATCCTCTCGCCTTCCCCTCCCTACCCCATCACCAAGAATTCGCCTTTTGTTCGGTGCTCATTCCCCAACCGCCTCTCCTCCCCTCGCCCTCAACCACCACCCTCCCCCGCTGCCCGACTCCCCACTAAAACTCCCTTTCTCGTCTCGCACTTCATAGAAAATACTATTTTAGGGTCTCATATCACCATGGATCCCATCAGCTATTAAAAATTGACCATTGGTAGTTATGCGGTTTCACACTGAAACCAGTTAGGCTTCCCCACGCTGCAACGCAAACAGTACGGAAGGCTCAAGCTTCAACCGAGTGATCCGAACGAATCTTTTTGGAGAACGTAGCATTGAGAGACGGGAGTGCTGCATTGCTTGAAAGAAATGGTCCTGTTTCAATATTTTAGAGATGCCTCGTGGTTCACTTTCAAGAAGGAACGGTTGCGGGTAACTATTGAATTTTACGATTCAGAGAAGGCGGCCCATAATATATATGAAAATGCATCCGAATGTCGGGTTGTTTTTCGAACAGCTTTGTGATAAAAGTTTTCCCGTACCACCCCAATATAGCTGGGATTATTTCATTGCTTCATTGCTCAAAAGCGATCGAATTTTAAATGATGAATTTAAATGATTTTAATGGTATTATTCAAGTCACCATGTTCATATTGGAGGTAACTCCAGTTGACTTTTAAGAAACTATTTTGAGTGGGGAATGTAATTTTTATGAAAACGAAATTTCTACTTTTATATTTTATCATTCGTCATTTCTGCCACTGGGTTCACCGTTTAGTACAGTGATTAATACTTTTTCTCATGAGTTGGACATGTAACAGCCCCGAAATGTATAGAAATACGATGAATCCTGCGACTTAATGATATTAGAAGGCTTTCACTTCCCCTTGGTTATTTTTAAAAAGAAGAAACTTCCCAGATGTAAAATCAACTTTAGCTGAATATTAAATAAATAACAATGATCGACAATTTTCCTTTAAACTTATCCAAAATGTAACGGTTTTCTGGGAAAAAAGCAGCCCTAATATTTACCATAAATATTAAAAAATAACAAATACCTATTTTTTCATCGGCCAATTAATCCTTTCAGAGGAGTGATGACTCTTTTTAACTGTTTATTGAAATAAATTTGGAAATTGGTGATGGAGATATTTGTCATTAGATTTAACTGCTATTGGATAAGTGAACGTGACAAATCTATGTAAAAGAACTCTGGCTGTTAGTTATGTTAGTGATGTTATACCTCTATACACACAAAATACTATTTCTAACATGAATTATTGAATTAAAAGCTGAAAAATGTTAACAAGGAAAAACTTTTATGGACATAAAGAAGTTCATAATATATCCTTAACTTATGACTTCCATGTGAACGCATTTGAAACATGCACACTCATCATATTTTCGTCCTAAATATACATAGCTAAACAAGAAATTGACAAATAAATGCAAAATGTCCGTTAAGGTACAAGAGAAACATTGCCTTCCTCTGACCAAAGAATCGTAACTGTACCTTGGAGTTAGATCATCCTGAACAATGTGCAAGTGATACCCAGGCAATGCTCTAATTATAATCCTTTACATGTCAAAATTACAAAAACTTTGAGGGCACTTAATTATATTCAATTATTTAAAACTATGATGTTTACACCCGAAAAGTATTATTAAATATTTAACAAAAACGCTTCCATTTTGTTGACTGTGACAACAACGAAGTAAATTTCGGAGACAGTTTGAAATTCAGTTTTTTTCATAAAAATTATCTGTAGAATACCTCGATGCATAAGAATAATAAATCGATTGCACGAAAAAAATCGGTTTACATGAATACATTGAGACTGAAATGGTCGGCTAGTTCCTCTTCGGCCTCCTCAACTCATTCCTTTTCCCTTTTCTTACGTCTTTATCCTTCATCGCCTCCTCCCACTGATCGCCCGCTCCCACCGGTCTCAGCCTCGAGCAGTCTAGAACCTCGCCCAAAGACCACCACATCCTCAGCGTCCTCTCCCTCTGCTGCGCTGGCTCACTCAAGGCCCTCCTCTAGCACCTACTCCTTTGCCGCAAAGGGTCCAAGCCTCACCCTCTCGCTCTCTCTCTTACGACTCTACTCCTACCCTCGTCCCCTTATCAGCCAGGATCGACCCTGCCCTAAATGCAGTCCCCCCAAAACCCCCCTATCTTGGTTCTTTTCCTCTTTATATCCATCGCTCCTTCTCCACCGTTCTTTCAGTACATACGTACGTGTGGCTCTCCTTTCCTCGATGAGGAAATTGAGAATGTAAAGCAAGGCTTCTAAGGTCACCTTATATCTTCGGAAGGATCCATTGGCGTAAATCCTGTTTAGATGCTGAAACAGTTGATATCACTCTTTAGAATCCCTACGCTAAAATAACTATAATTACTTTTTATTTTGCTTGAAATATTTTGCTCATGTTATTATTAAATAGAGAATACTATTAATTCTTAATATTTTATTAACTGTATTACTTTCTGCTTCAGTATATTACCAATATCGCTATGCTACCTATCGATAAGTATTTTTTCAGTGAATTGCTTTAATTTTTCTTAGTTTTACTACAAGAAAACTTGATTCGCTCATAGCCATATCATTTAATTCTCTTCCATTCAGTACGTTTTCAATAGTTTTCCTTTTTCTCGCTATCCTCTGAATGGCATTCATACATATATTTATCTCTATTCCTTTATCTCCCATTCTTCTCTCACTCTCCTTTCCGTTCCCGCTGCCACTTCCTGCTCTCTTGACCTCTTTTCTTTCGGTATTATTCATCCCTATCGCTCCAACAGGGAGCCCTTCGTCCATTTCCACTCCCTCCACCTTGAAAATACTTTTTTCTCTGTCACTACCTTTCTCATACTAGATTACATGTGACTGTCTCACTTATTCTTTACTTCCTCACAATGGCATTTCGTCGAAAGGCCAAATGAGTTTCTGAATGGTGAAAAACTAAACTTTATAATTATTCCCAGAGCGAAATATTACTATGAAAGAGGACTCTAAAATTTAATATCAAATGGCTTGCTTTGCAATTTAGTCTATTCATAATCGGAAGTTCCCAATAAATCGAGAGGTAAAAATAATCTTTCCTCATAATGGTTATTTTTCGCTCACTCACAAAAAGTTTCTAATGTGTGCCTGCTTGCGAGAGAAATCTTCTCAATATATTAGTATTGAATAGTATTTTTTATGTTGAAATATGATATAGTCATGACTATTTCTTTTGTAAATTCATTATATAATAGAAAATAAACTGTGAGTACATATATATATATATATATATATATATATATATATATATATATATATATATGTATGTGTGTGTGTGTGTGTGTGTGTGTGTGTGTGTGTATGCCATTTGAAATCACGAGTTAGATTTATTATCTTTCAAAGAGTTAACTCAGGAGTTAAAAAAAATGTTCCGAGTTATAGTTGTTTAAGTTGATCATATTTTTTTCACTTTAATCTTTTTTAAATTGGCTCAATGCAAATGCCTCAAAAGTAGTGCATTAATTAGGATTTTGTCCGGAGAACACTTTCATAGAATAAATAATTCCTACTCTGGAATGGGAATCATAATCGGACCGAAGAATCGTGGTCTTGGAAAAGCAGCACAACCCGCGTCAGTTGCCTGTGGGCCGTTATAATCTGCGGATCGCTGCTAGACTGAACCCCTGTTCGAGAGTCGAGTCACAATTTTACGATACCACTTTCCATGGAGCAATGATATGTGATAAAATTTTTTGTTAAACACGGAAAATCGGGTTTGGAGACCATGGCCATGGTTAAGATGGTTTATGTAAATGGAGAAATTTCTCAAATGATGGTTTTTTGCCTGCACAGGATGTTATCGGAGGGTAACGACGAGACTGATAATGAGGAATGCCCTGGTCATCAATTAACAACACCGTCGGATGGAAATATGCAAGAAGGTAGACATATGCTAAACTCTGATTGACCCCCAAGTGTCAGAGTGGAATATTCAGAAACCACAGTGCATTGTATTCTTACAGAAGAGATAGTCGTGAGAAAGGTGTGCCAAGATGGTTCCCAGGGTCCTGTCGGAAGACTGTTTGTTTGACAATTTTGCTTTGGACCTCTTGGACCACTGCGAAAGTAATATTTGGTTACTGCTGACGAGACATGGACCTTTGCGTACGACCCAAGTACAACCCCTTTGAGTACAATTTTGGACACTGGTTTATGTCAAAGAGGCCGCGACGAGGTATCTGAACGAGATTTCAGTCAACACCTTTCAGGAAGCGTACCATTAGTGTAGAATCTGTGAGGCGCTGGCATCGGTGTGTTGGCATCTACAATAAAATTTTCCCCCGATTAATTTTTTTGGGACAGACCATGCAGTTCTCCGTTTTACGTTTTCATTTGGATTTTTTGCATATTCTCTCGTATTACATACTACATGCCTCTTTAAAGGGAAGCTATCCTAATAACCACTAGCTATTGTCAAAATATTTGACGATAGCTAGTGGTTATTATTGACCACTAGCTATAAAATTTGGAAAAAATGCAATAGTTAAGTTTTATGAAATGGCCAAAAGCGATTTCATTGAACGTACGATATATAGAAAGAAGCGCAATTAAATTCGGATTTGTTATTAAGAAGTTATCAACCTGAATTAAAAATATTTATTAGGATTAAAGATAATTTCAATGACAAAAACGACTATAAGTCTTGACGTTACTATGTTGACCCCACATTGTTATTGCAAAAATTAAACTGAGTGTGTATGTGTGCGCGTGCGTGTGCCTAAATTTATTCAACACATAAGGATTAAAAAATATTTGTCAATACTGCTGTAAGTATTGGGCGAAATTAACCAGAATCGAAATAAACTTCATCAAATAGCCATAATTAAATTTCTTGCTCGTCAAAATTAAACAGCCCTCAAATACCAACATTCATATTTTTTACTACATTCTCGCTGCCCACGGTATTCTGAAACCTAAACACTGTCCCATGAATCTCATTTTTAGTAACTAAATTTCTCGTCCTTACTTAGCAGGACTTCCTACTCAACTACTCAATCCTAATACGTTTCCTACTCTTTCAAGTCCAATCCCATCTTCCGTTAATCCGTTTTCGTATCCCCTTGGCTAAATTGTTCGTCCTCCCTGTACCTTTCGCTCCCCACCTCTTCTCTCTTGCCTCCATTTTCTCACACTCCTCCCACGACTCTACCTACCCTTGCCCTCGGCTTTTCTCCACTCTGTCTCTATCTCAAATCCCGAAACACTTGCCCACCCTCGAATAAATTTGTCTCGCAATTTATCGGCAATCTCTGCCTTTCCTACTTCGAAGTTTTGCCTACTATCGCGTCCCTCAGATTCTATTCTCTCACCTTTTATAGATACCGCTGCTCTGAGTTAAGATCTTTTTTTTTGGAGAAATGTTTATCCGTACGATTTACATTTCATGTTCCATCGATTCATTCACAGTCAGCAGTAAGCTCATTTTCCGTGCATATTTTGTTAAAAAATTAGTCTTTCTTGGGAATATCAACAACTATCGAGTCATGACTGGAGTAGAGCATCGCTTTTACAATTGTGAGATTTTTGTGATGGCGGCGTGACTATATTTTAGTCACTGCCTCGAAACGATAAATTGATCGTGTAAAGGTTATTTTTGTTGACAGAAAAAAGCTATAATCTCTTCCATTAAACAATCGTTCATGACCCTTAATGTTGCCCATGATTATGCGTGCTTTAGCTTTGACTTTTTCCCTTGAATTACTTAAATATAACTAGTTTAACGCAATTGATAATTTAACTTCTCCATCCATAATTTCTCCAGATAGACGCGGATTGGATATGGTACATCAGAATGATGCATGGAGGGATTGAAACGGTTAAAATGGAAACGGAAAATTCTCTTTCCACATAAATTAGATGAAAAATCTCTTATCTGAACAGATTGAAAAATAAATGCAATCTCTTTTTTTCCCGATTACAAGTAATCGAAGAGATAAACTAATATGCAGTACAAATTTTCAGCCATTTTGAGAGTCGACACTCAGCCCCTCGAAACAAAGAAAGCGCTAATCGGCAGACTCAGGAAGTTCTCAGAAATTGGAGACCTATTTCTGACATTTTCCGTCGATGTTTAATCTCGCAGGACATCAACGCTAAACGAGATAAGTAAAGCGTTAATTCCGTAATGAATAGCGATTCCTCCTCGGAAAACACCTGATTATCACCGGCAATCGAATTATCAATATTCTGTGCCTCATAGATGAGTTCACAATCTTATCGGAATAAGTCCGGTGTTACGAGAGATAAGAAAGAGTATATTTCTATTTTTCCCGCTGATATACATTGTAACAATTAATTCTCTCATAATTATGTTTAAAAGAGAATTTAGAATCTAGCACATTGTCGGAAAGTGAATAAATGCCAATTTTCATCGAATTTATTTATATCCATGTGATTATTATCGTTTCGAATTTATTAAAAGGCTTGCTTCAGTGTAGGTTTGTGTCCATTATCATTATTACACACACAAAAGTATGGAATAATTAAGTCATGAACTAGCATGAGCTAAATTAAAGCCACTTTAAATAAATATGAAAATAACTTGACACTCACGGAAGCTTTTGATTTTTCATGTAACGACAGGAGGAAAACTTAGAAAATCGCAAGAAGGGCCTCACATGGTCGGTTCACCAACTTCTCTTTACCTGAAGGCAACATGACCACGGAAAATATCAGTGAACCACCCCTGAGTGTCCATTTTGTTTTCTGTGTGTTTGTTGCATATATATATATATATATATATATATATATATACATACACATATACATACTTTATATATATATATATATATATATATATAATTATATATGTATATGTATGTATGTGTGTGTATGTATACAAACACACGCGTATATACACACACATTAGGGAAATGCGGGCGAGTGAGAATACAATTGAATATACTATATTACATTACTTGAAAACTTATTATACACGAAACATGTAAAATATTATTGCAAAAAAATTACCCTTTCATTTGAATTCCTCCACTTATTTTAACTCTATCGCCCATATCTTCCCTCATTCGTTTCATCCAATTTCCCATTATTCTGACCCTCATCGTCTCTTTCCATGCCTCATCATTTATTTATCCAAACTTTCCGCTTGTAGATGACCCGGGTCGGAGCGGTTTGCGCCCTTGCGAATTAAAAGTTCTGACCGCGAGATACAACCGAATTGAAATATTTCGTGCTCTCTCCATTGTTACCCGGAGAAGGAAGCACGTGTGAAAAGTTATAAGGAAATCCCAGCTAGGGTCTCCAGTCGTTACTTTGTCGAGTTTTTTTCATTTGGGCTCACGACCGAAAAACAACTTTTTGCCTCAAAATGAAAATCCCCGCGGCGGCCACCCCGGGTTGGTACACTTTAACGTCATCGTGTGCTCTAATTAAGCGCCGCCCGAGGACCAGTTTTGATAAGGAGGCAGGCATTCAGGACGGGACATGGAGCTCGACATTTGAAGGTTGACGTTAAAAATGGTTCATAGAGAAGGGCTCCAACATTGTCGTGGCAAATCTCCTACTTCGCACGTCACGGGGAATGGATTACTACTCGGTTATGCGTGTGGGCAACGCGCTCACCGTATGACTCGTGGATTGCGGGTATGAATGCCGTTTCATGCATGGATGATGCCCGTCATGCAATAAATTTTCATTACGTGAATATGTGATGAGATGACCTTAGTTTTTGGAGCACATTAAAAACCCAATACCGCTAGCATGCAGAATATCGGATTTCCTGCTATTATTACTTCAAAAAATCCTCTATCTTTCAGGAGGGAAAGAGGCAAAATGGGTCGATGGGTCTGCTATAAACTCAGACCTCGTTATTAAAAAGATGGAAATAGAAAATTTGCCATGGTGGAATGGCCATCAAACCATTACAATAAAGTCGGCCCTGATGGTAGATATCCCTTAAGTTTATAGGTGTCAGCAGAAAAAATACGGAAGGCCAAGAGTAAGATTTATTTGTATAGAAAAGATATTCTTTCACGGGAAAAATTTACCGTATGGCTGGCACGTAATAGTCTCCACATATACTAATATATGAAGATATGCAGAGTTATGTGTAAACGTAATTTAGGAAACGACAAAGTTTTTATTGTGGCATGACAGTAGAAAAACAATAGATTGGACCCAAAGAATGTTTTTTGTAATTATTCCCAGAAATTAGTCAAATATCAAATATTGAAGCATAAATCTAGAGTTAAATTGACACAAACAAACATAAAATAGATTAAAAATCAATTCCTTTAATTCAAGATATTCAGCCTCTTTTTAATTCTTCTATGACCACCAAGTAACCACGCTTTTACAATTGATAAGTGGTCAAATTGTGCAGTAGTTAGCGAAGCTAAATTTATTCTTGCTTCACGTTTAATATCTACATTTACATAATACCCAGGAAGCCACCAGGAAGGTGTATGCCAGGGGGAGTTAACATACCAGGCATGCACATCATGCGTACATACGGAGCCTTTTACTTTTTGGTCAATTTAATACTCTTTAATATTAATTATCAATTACATTGTAGACATACAATTCACATTTACCTATATAGCAATAATTTTACATGCATTAAAAACAAAAGCTTTAGTTATTATACTCATATGAACCTACCCTAAAATGATTATTTCGAATTTAGTTCCCCTTCTGAACTTTCATCAACTTTATATTTAACCAACACAATACGCGGAGCCAAATAGCGAATCACATAATTGGTATAAAATGAATATTATAATGTAAAAGCTTCAAATCTCCCAGAAAATATAAATTAAGGGCTACACTTACAAGTATCTGTATTCACATAAGACTCAACTCAACACTATTCATGAATCATTATGAAAATAATGTGCATAATTTTATTGTGACACAACCATCAATGGCAGCGCGGTTAAACCAAACACATAATGTGATGGTAAGTATGCCCATTCAACGCAGTTGGTTGCCAGGTTTTTCCTAGCAGTCTGAGCGGAAAGACGTGCCTCCGCGTGAATTTTGTTGTTCGACTATGTAACTCGGCGCGATGGAGCGTTCGCTTGAACAGCGATACGACATCAAGTTTTGCGTGCAGCTTGGAGAGAATGCAACCAAAATATTCCAGATGTTTCAAGAGGCTTTCAAGGACAACTGCACTTCAAGTGCACTGTCCGGGAGGCGTTCAAGGAGGGCCGGGAGGAGGTCGCCGACGAACCCCGTTCTGGACGTCGAAAAATTGACAGAACCGACGAAAACGTGAATCGTGCGCGCGAAGTTTTGCATTCCGACCGTCGATTGAGCATTCAGCAAATTGCTGACACCCTACACACGTCCAAATTTGCGGTACATGGGATAGTGACCGAGGATCTGGTAATTCGCAAGGTCTGCGTGAAGCTTGTACTAAAAGTGTTGACGGAACACTAGAAAGAACTTCGAGTTTTGCGCTGTCAAGAATTGTTGGATTTCATTAAAAATTAGCAGGTCTTTCTTAACTCTGTCATAACAAGAGACGAATCCTGGATGTTCGAGTACTACCCAGAATTGAAATGGCAGAGTAGCCAGTGGCAGACAAAATCATCCTCCCACCCCAAGAAAGCGCGAATGAGCAAGTCTCGCATCAAAAAGATGATCATTGTCTTCTTTGAAGTCTGAGGAATAGTCCATTTTGACTTTGTACCTCAGGGAGATATTGTCAACTAAAGAGATTGAAGCATCGGGTCAAGCGCGTGAGGGCTGATATCAAGACTTGCTCAACCATAACAAAACCTCCGGCCACGTGTCCTTCATGGAAACCAACTTCCTGGACCGGAGCACCCGGTGCCCCCCAGTCCCCTTAGAGTCCCGATTTTGCTCAGTGCGACTTTTTTCCCCTAACTCAAGAGAGAGCTGAAAGGAAAGCATTTGGAGACCGTGGAAAACATCCAAAAGCACGTTACAGCGTTCTTGAGAAACGTTCCCGTCGAGGAGTTTTAGAGTGCCTTCCAGGCGTGATAACACCTCTCCGCAACTGTATTTATGCAGGAGGGGGGAGTATTTCGAAGAATTTTAAGCATTTGTAGAAGCACGATCAATAAATCTATTTTTCCCAAAGAATGTGCATTACTTTTATAGTGGACCCTGAATATCATTATGTAAAAACAGGTAATATAGATACATGGTAGAACATCCTAAAATTTGAGAGATATTTTTCCAAATATAAAACTTGATACTATGTTGGGGCAAAACAATTCTTTTGAGATTTTAATTCAGAGGAATCGATATTACAGGATTCAGCTCTTTTAATGATATGTAATACGACCATCATAAAGCTTAGTTTACACATCCTTTAACATTCATCTACATGAAAGGTGATCATTTGAAGATGCTGTATTAGGGTAAAAGGTGAGATAACAAATGAAATAATCCTTGGTAAAAGTACATTGTTCCTTCCAAAATAATGGATAAGATATCATATTAAAATATTACTTACTAATAAGCAAGCATATATATATATATATATATATATATATATATATATATATATATATATATATATATATATATATATATATATATATATGTGTGTGTGTGTGTGTGTGTGTGTGTGTGTGTGGGTCGCGGTAGTCCAGGGGGTAGAGCGTTGGACTGCTGACCGGAGGGTCCCGGGTTCGATTCCCGGGCAAGGCTTTCTGGGCACCTGCAGCTCCACCCAAGCTATGTGATTTTTCGGGTATCAGGTCTTCCTGGGAAACCATAACCTGCAAAGGGAAAGGAACTGGCCCCCCTACCCTGACGTGTGCATTTCATACGCCGTCGGGCTTAGTACTGGGTGAACTCTATATATATATATACATACATACATACATACACACACACACACGAAGAGGTGTGACCACTACGTTTCTATTGCCCGTCACCTCTCTCGCTTTAGCCCAAAAATGAACCCTGCTGCCGCCTCTCATTTTTTTTTCTCTCTCCCAACACAACCTCTCACTGCTCCCCGTCTCCCTCCTTCCCTCCCATCCTCTATCGCACGCCCTCCCCAAGCGTCGCCCGGAGCTGAGCAGACACTACGATACGCGGACGGTCGAAGCTGATGCATGGCGGAGCTGGACAATTGAATTGGGAGGAGGATAGCCAAGGGGGCCTTCGGGGGGTGGGGGCTGTGTAGGGGTGGTGGAGGAGGGGTCGACCATGGGGAATGGGCAGGTGGGAGATCTGCGAGGAGTGCGAGGTGGGCGGGCAGGCTGGCGGGAGAGAGGGAATGACAAGAGTAGGTGCGAGAGGGAAGGGAAAATGGGGTTGCGGGGAGGGGGAGTGGGGTTGAGGTGGTGAATTAGGACGGAGCCCTGTCCCTCGAGGCAATGGAGTGCGTGGCGCACGCCGCTGGGAAGTCGAGAAGCCCTCCCCACTCCTCCCACTCCCACGCCCACCCCCCAAGATTGAAGGGTGAGTGTGGGAGGGTGATGGAAACGACGGACACGAGCTGGTGGCACTAGCGGCAGAGGACGGGGGAGAGAGCGAGAGGGTGGGTTGGGGATGAAAGGGGGAATGGTGGCATGTCCAAAATGTATACATCCTTCGAGAAAACCGATACAACCTACAGGGAGGACCAAAATGCGGGAGTTTGTCCCATGATGGATGCGCTGGAATGGAAAGACAACCTATATTTATTAACGAAAATGGTCGTCCAGCTTAGAATTTGAGCACGATCTTTCAAACGCTTTATACCTACCAAACACAAATACCTACTTTTCCCTCAATCCTCAAATTATACATCTTGATATGAGTAAATTCACTGCATTATAGTAGTTATGACTGAAATGGTCTACCTCAACTAGCAATAAAAAGGGTAAATTCACATGACTTTGTGTTTCAAAAGAATAGAATTTTTGGAAATCTGGTAATGCTACAATGTAGCATTACCAGAACTAATGATTTGAACTGAAGATTTTTATTATTAGTTCAGATAGTGGAGGGCAACTAGTCGGCAATAAAAATTCTATTCTATGGAAACGCCAAGTTACTTGATAATCCCTTTTTCATTATCATGGAATTTCACTAAGTAACAGCCTCAACTCTCTATTTTAGTCAGCTAAAGTCGTGAAATTATTATTTTAGTTGGTAATGCCACTTTTCTGCATCCTAACATTCCTATCGGGATTGTAAATTGCGAGTACAACGACTGTGCACTCATAGATTAAAACTAAGTTGGCGAACTAACTTGTTTGTCTCTCCACTCTGCCTAAAATGACAAAGAGAAAATAGTCGACTTCCGATTAAGAAGTAAATTTCAGAAACACTAAATACACTACCTTAGGTTTAGACCGTAGCATGTTAGAAATTTCCCCATTTTAATAAATATTTATCAATTTGCGCAGAATCACGCAACTCGCACCGGCTGGGATCACCTCGTAGTGGGTTGCTACGTACTCGTATAATGCTCGGGTTACATGACAGCGGTCGCTTTAACACGGCGCCCCTATGAAGAGCGACCCTTGATTCATAATTGTCGGAGAAGAAAAATTTTATTAGTGGACATGGTATGTTTTTTCTTTTTTTGACAGTATTTAACCGGCTTATGTCAGGTTTGATAGAGCTGTTATATTAGCACTTTTCACAACTCTGCTTCAAAGTCTGAACTTACAAGGCACAACTTATCTTTCAGTCCTACAGTAAATGTCATAAAAACTCATTTTTGAGATATATATATTTTTAATATTTAGTATTGTTAGCACCTTGAACGCCACCGCTTGGGTGTGTGGCAGGGGTTGAATACAAACCTAACTAATTTTGACCCGAAAATTTGTACCCCTACCGCGGTCGGTCCGTGTTATTCTGATTCCTTATCGATCGCGGAAAAAAAGTCATCTTAAATTTATCCGTTCGACAATTAATTACTTTTACACATAATCACATTTTATAGGCATGATCTCGTCTTCCGTAGTATTCCGGGGGTAATAACACATTTTCAACAATACTGCTAAAGAGACCTCATCCCAATTTAGGCCAGAGATTTTATTTGTGATTAACCTTCGCTCCGTGATCAATTCCTAGCTTAGAAGCTCTAGTAATTTCGGATATGCTACCAAGTTTATCATAACAACGTTTTAAAAATTTATAACCTCTATGCTGCACGCGATACAATTCGGCAATCAATTCAGCTTCGTGAAGATCCCATATACTGGCAGCATATTCTAAATGAGGCCTAACCAACGAAAGATAAAATTTCTCTTACACCTTATTATCACCTCTTTCGGTATATCTAGCATCATCCACTGGCTCTGCCTTATTAAAAGTTCTCCCAATAGCCATGTCTCTCCTAGAATTGCAACATTCGTGTTCCTCTCCATCTATTACATTTTCTCCATCCTTCTCCACAGCCACAGCTCAAAAGCCTCTTATCTACAATTTAGTCTTGGAGTCTATTTACATTTTTCTTATATTTGTCGATGAAGTTTTTTCAATTATTTTGTGGATTATTGACTACAGTGTAAAGTTCTGTTATTAACACATGCAACCCAAACCACTTCATTGATTTAGTTAAACATATATGTAACAGCAAACACATGTAGTTTAACTACAGACAATTATTACTGGATACGACAAAAAGCTGCAAAAAGTATATTGACCTTTAAGTAACGGAATGGCTCTATATACGTATGATATTTAGCTTTGAAAAACACGTTCTTTTCCCATCATAGGAACTAATGAGCTAAGATAATGAGTCATAGTAATGAATGTATGTATCTATCTATGTATGTATCTAATGAATCTTTTAGAAAAATTTCTAAATTAGAAAAGCATATCGGTAGTATTTTTTCTCGAATATGGAAACTTATAAATCAAATAACTATTTGTCAATTTGAACAGTAAGCAATTTATGCACTTAAGTTTTTTTTGTTAAATTATCTTGTTAAGTGAACATTCTAATGTAATTATTTGTTTCATGGAACTGATCCTTAATTCTTTGGTTGACTTTGAATAATTTTTGACAAACCATTAGTGCTTCCAGCATTTTTTCCATACTGCCATTATGAAATTCAGTGGTTTATTTATTAATTATTTTTAATTGGCCACAGGTGATGTCTGCGCGGGTTTTCCTCCGGGTCAAAGTGTCAGATAGCTAACACCCTGACTCGTTGCAGAACCCTCAAAGACTTCACCGCAATCGGGCGCCAGAAAAACACCAAATCTCATATAAATTAAATTATTTACATCAATTCATATGTACCTCTAGTTTATAATCGTATTCCTATAGATGGGTATAAGAAGAACCAATTTGGCATACCACAGATACACACAATAGAGAAACCCTTAAATCCTCAATATTCAATTTTCTTACGCATCAGGCGTAAAGAGGGCCCCACCATATTTTGCCACACACCACTTTCTCAATAAATCTGTGGGTAATAATGATGGACCCTGCATGATAAATTTTTAGAAAGTTATTCACACAGAGTTGGTGCGAGCAGCACCTGCGCTCTCACCAAATTTAGTTCTACCAAGAATTTTATCAGTGTGAGAAATGATGGCTAAACCTTTAGATCCGATGTAATAATACTAAGACACGAAGGATTACATTTTTATTTTTCACGAAATAATGTTCGGAGCTACATGGAAACCAGTCGAAAACAGCTGTATAAATTCATTTGAATTAAATTCAACCATTCCTCTCGTTCCCCATCATTCCCATCGCCAGGTGAAAAAATTCCTCAATCTATACACGGATATAACTCAAGTCTTTACACTAGGATGCACATGAATGATGAGGGACTTCTCCCAAGAATCTTCCGATGAGGTCGAAGGAGGTAGTTAGTACATGTCGCCGGCAGTTTCGCCGGGAGGAGAAGACGGCGTGCAGGGTAGCGCGTTTGTGTGCGTGTTTGTGTGTAAGGAGGGAGGAACGGAGGCCTGAGGTAAGGGAGGACCAATGAGAGAGGATGGAAATATGAAAAAAAAATCAAATATCCTTCCACTTTGTAATTCCCTCTCCTCCGTCCCTTGCCACCCAGTCGCATTAGAATGGATATAACTCATTTCTCTCACTCTGTCGCATCGTGCTCTTAACTGAGATCGAGCGCCGCGTCCCGATTCTCACGAAATGGAATCACTTTAGAGTGCGGTGTGGTGGGGGGAAGTGAGGGGAAAGGGGAGAAAGGGCGGAAGGGACCTCTCCCCCCAGGAGGAGGCAAGCAATTTGAGAGGGGCGGGTTCGGAGGACGCGATAAAAATACTTTGACAACATTCCAGAGCTGCGTACTTAGTTCTTCCTCGCTTGCATCGCATCGCGCTCTTTTCTCGCTGCCTTGTTTGGTTCTATCGAAACGCGTACTCAAGGAGTGGAATTTTTTTGCCGCACCAGCGCCCCGTGAATGATAAAGATTTGGTCCTCCTGATATCATTCGAGAAATGCCGTTAATGCATCCGAAATGGGGATGACCGCGATGGGTTTGGAAAGCCTGACCTCAGGGTTACCGTGCACCTTCGTTAACACATCACAGAGAACTGAACTTATCGTCTGATAGTTATCGAGTAGAACGGCGTTGTCTTTGAATTGGTAATCAAAGATCTGAGTCTTTTCCCTGACACCAAAGCCATTTCCTTCGAAAGATAAATATCAGCAAGCTTCTAGGAGACTACTTTTGACAGACAATAATACAAATTACAATGAGCACAAATCATGCTCGTAAAATATATTGAGATCACCTCACTCAAAATATATCAGCTCCTCCCTTCATACTCGGCGAGGGTTACGAGTCATTTTGTATCATCCGAATGAGATTTTTAGAGTTAACCGCAACTTCCTCCCACACAGACAAATGTGGGTTCAGTCCAAGCTGTTGGAGAAGACGGAGGCAGATGACGTCAAGGTGAGTCCCGAATTATTTTCCCTTCCTTCGCCTTTCTGGCAAAGTGCGCGGCGATGAATGAAGCAAACAAGCCAACCGCGCAAATTTCGAACGTTCCTAAACTGTCCTCTTCGCTCTCGATTTGACTCACGCATAAATCTTAGTTATTCCTCTCTCGAATGTCATCCGTCTCCCTCGGACAACCCCCTCAACTGATTCTCCTCCCCCTCGCATCTCTCATCCCAGTCCCTATCACAGAATCCGCCCCATCGTGACATTCGATTTCTTCCAAAGTGACAACTTCCTCCATCCTCCGTCTCATTTTCCGTCCCTTCCTTCGTTCCTCTCCTCCATCCATCCGCCTGGGTCTGGGCAACGTCTTCCTCGAGCGGCGAGAGCAAGGAGAGAGAATGGGAATGCGAAGGAGGGGCGGGGAAGAATTTCCTGGCCAGATGCAAGCGGGTGAGAGAAGGAGTTTGGGTGGAAGTGCAGAAGGGTGTGAAGTGCTTGGGCGGAGGGAGGCAAAGGAGAGGAGAGCCGGAGGTGAGATGGGGCGGTGCGGGAGGGGACGGGGAATGAGGGAGTTAACGCGACGTGGGTGGGAGGCAGGGTGGGAATAACCTGCCGGTAGGGAGAATTTGATTACCACCCGCCGCTCCCACCCCCCTCGGAGGGCGACGGAGTCTTGCGGAAGGGGGGGGGGGCTCCTTGAATTATGTCCGCGAATATGGGATCTCGCGACTCCCCCCAAAGTTTGGATGAAAGACGATCTTCATCTCTCTCGGAAGGGTGAAGAAATCCTTCCCGCCTGACCTGGCAGAGGTCCAGGGCCAGGAGGGGCCAAAGGTGAGGGGCGTCGGTGTTGAGAGGGAAGTGGGGTCGGTTGAACGGGGGATAAAGGGGGGTAAGGCGCCGCCGGCATTTGTAATCTACGCAGCCTTCGGAAATAAGTTGATCCCCTTCTTCCTCCATCCAGTGATTGGTCTGGAGTGGATAGGGCGCGCTCCTTCTCCGATGGGGGAGTGTGGTAGGGCATGAGGAGGAAGACGTGGCTGAGGGGTGGAAGAAGAAGGGAAGCGGGGTAGGTGAAGAAGAAGAAGACGCGCGCGCGCGCGTGTGTGTGCGGAAGAGGAATGGTCGGGGGTAACGGCGGGATGGGGCGGAGGAAATCTCTTAAGTTACTCCGAGGGGCGATATGTAAGGGCTTCCTCTCTCCAACAACCCCCTTCCCCCACATCCCCGCAGTGTTTTATCGCTTCCGTGCGGAAGGAGGAAAAATGTTTTTATGTCACTCTCGAAATGAGAAAGGCTGCGTTTGGAAAAATGTTTTTAAAGTAGTCGTAGCATTGAGCCGAGAGCGTTGTCGGTGGAATTTTTGAATTTTGCTTTATTTTTTTGCGCTGAGTGCGACGAAATGAGTGAAAACTTCTTGTGGGTGCGAGGAACGCGTAGGACGCGTTTCCCGGGACTATGGAATGGTTGAAGTCGTTTCATATGTAACTGGATGACACGTGTAGAGCATTTTTTTTAAATAATGAGAGCGCTTTCTGTTGGCTTTTCAGAAATTTCGTCCTGCAGCTGCTAAAAATTCACTTCGCATACAAAATGTATGCGTAATGTATTTGGTACGATAAGAAATGAATTGAAGTATAGTATTTTTTCCCAAAACTGTTGGACAATCATGCTACTTTTCACTGGCCCGAAAAATGAAACAAACTCGAATTTTGGTCACATTTGAGATCAATTTTGTCAATACACTTGCCGCTGAAATATTAATTTTTAACATTTAATCTGCATTTTTGAATTTAAGCATCTGTCGAAATAATATCAACTTTAGCACATTTCGACAAAGGGAATGCATTTCGAGGGGATATTTTTAATCCTATCCAACGTGTGGGAGAGAGTCATGAAGGCAACGCGTTGGACATTTTAGGGCTTTGTAAATCAAGGAGAGTGATCTTGCAGTAATGAGAGGCCATTGACGAAGTAGAAAAAAAGAAGCGAAAAACGAATTTCCGCCAAAAACGGAAGCCCGTTTGCAACCGAGGCCACTATGGGCTAACAAGCTGGCTAATACCCGAGGACGCCTCCGATCGCCCTAAAACGAGATTCACTTTTTCAGGGCCGCTCATTACAAAATGATTCTCTCGTTTCGACATCGATCCGACCATTCTCTTCCGCCAACAAATTCCGGGGAATCGCAAAAAAAGAGGTGGATTGGAGGAGACATGGGAGGTGGAGAAGGATTGGGGGAAATCGGAGCGGAAAGCGGGTGGGGAGATTGGTGGGTAAGCCGGAGTGGGGGAGGTGAGGAGGGAGAATAATGCAATGGAGAAGTAGTTTTCATGCGATTCATCCAATGCGTTCATTCAATGGCTTCAATGAAGGGGTTCTTTATGCACTCTTTTCCCTCGACCCCAAATTTAGCGCTCCCTCACGTGACCGGTCGAAATGGAACGGAGGAGGGTACCAAAAGAGGTCGTGTTTGACCTGGATCACGATCGACTCTACGGTCGCCGTCGGCGGTCGCATTGCCTTTTTGCTGTGAACTTTTTTAATTGTTCGCTCATCACTTTATGCAAAATTTCGGGGTTGAAAGGTGAGTTACTTTCTTTGAACCGGGGCCCATTTCAGTGGCGTTGCATTCGATTGCGTTAGCATGGAAGTGAAAATGGAATTGAGGAAAAAAAAATGAGAACCATTCGCGAGCCCATGCAGGGCGAAGTCCCGCTGGTAATGGGACTAAGGGGACGACGAAATATTCCAGCAAAATCGGCCAAGAGATGAAATCAAACGATGCGTACGGTCATGAAGAGGTGACGGAAAGAGAGTGAGGGGAGGGGGAACGATTTGGAATTAAATTTGAATAGTGGGAAAAATCGATATTCACTCAATTTTGAGAAAAAAAGAAACGCATTATCTCCAGGAAACGTCCTCAGCAGGAGAGGAGAGTTACATACGCATGACAGCAAATACATGACGAGAGCACTGTGTGCTCGCTTGGGCGACCAAACGCCTACGGAAATGGGACAACTGGCGAGTGATAGAGTATTGCCGAATGGCAAAGTTGATTTAATGTTCAAGCTTTTATCGGGATAGGCGTTTTTCTCATGAAAATTACTCTCCCAGTTTCATTAGGATGAACAAAGCAACCACTCTTCAATCAGCAACAAAGGAATAATTTCGAAAGTAAATTAATGGAGACTCATTGAATTCCAAATGCCCTTTTGTAGCATTCCATCAAGTATAAATTTCTCAGTCACTATTATGAATGCATCCAGGATTCATAGAATTTTTATCGGTTCATTAATTCACTTAAACTTCCGTTTCTCCTTTGGTTTTGTCAATGTCGTTATATGTCAGCTTAAATAGTTCCGTATGAATCAACGCATTAAAATCTTTATAAAACTGTATTTATAGAATAACTTGTGTGATAATTTTTTTCTTTTCTTGTCAAAGAGTTGAAAAAACTCTCTCTCCTCCAAAAAACATACTCGCTTTCTCAAATGGAATTTGTTTATATTGAATTAATTTTTTAAATTACCAGATTTCTATTCAATTGCATGACGTTTTCTAGGACGAAACATGCCTTGAAATGGGCCACAAATATTTGAACGGACTACTTTTTGACTAGTAGATAATGGTATTTTAAATTTTAGGAATTATTCTGAGGTGAAGAAATATGAGCTTTCATTTGCACATATAGCTGTAATAATCAATCCGGAAGATTACTGTAGCAAGGGATTACGCGTGATCATAAGTAAGTGCATTACGAGAAACAGCTATAGTAGGGTACGGGGAACGAAATATTATCTCAGTGGAGAGATAATCTAAATAGTACGCAATCTATGATATTAGTGGTGCTTTATGACTACAAGGATCAGCATAAAAGGCTCTGGAAATAAAGAGGCGCTCTACGTTCCCAATTTGATTGAATCGAAATGTTTATAACCAAGAATATTTTCAATTTTGACCGCATCAAGTTGGGATTCTTCCCTCGACGACGCAGACTCTAATGAGGTCTCGCCTTTAAACTTCACATCATAAACAACAACGACGAAATTCCCTTTGGCGGGCCAAAATCCGCAGGGGTCGAAAAATAAGAGACAAAGAAAAAGGGTCTGGAAAAATGCAGTGGGAGGTTAGAACCAACAAGAGACTTCAACGCTTGTCGAAAATAGACAATGGATGGAGATGATGATGTCGGCAACGCACCTGCGTGCGAGTGGTATCAAACACACCGAGGCCCCAGTGGAATGGATTCCCTCCCCCCCTCGGTCGATCGCCGACTATTTTCCGCGGCCGCTCATATCTATCCGTGCGCTGAACACGTAGTAATTCTCCATACTCCGAAAACCCTTGCTCCCGCGGCGGCCATTTTCATCTCGGCTAACTCTGAATCGATGGAAATGTTCTCGTCTACTACAGTGCCTTCAATTTTGAGTCCCAACTCTCTCCTCCCTCACTCCCTCATCCTTCCCCTCCACCCTGTGACCGCCTTTTCTATCCACGTCTCTCGATCGCTCTCAACATCCCAATTTCACACGCTGATCCCTCCGCGTCCGCCAATAACTAACTCGCCTCGTATGCCTCGCCTGTTCGAATGCCTCTGCCCCCGCATTCTTTTTCCCGCCTCTTTATATCAACCCAACCCCCCCTCCTCTCTCCTTACCCTGCTCACCCTTCCTCCCCTCCAACCTGTTAACCATTCCTGCGGTTCTCCAGCAACCACCTTCGTTTTACACCCGCCTCCTAATCGACCGGAATTTGTCATGAACATGACCCTCTCCTCTGTACCCATCCCCCACTTATTTGGCGGGTTTTGCAACTTCCCCCTCCGCGTTTCTGTCCCGCCGCTCCGTCTCCTACCCCCAACCACCCCCGGCTTCCCCCATAAAGTGCCTTGCATCTCAGTTTACCCGGAACTCTCTCCCCCACTCCAATCTCTCACTACCCCATCTCTCCCAAATCCTTCGATTCCTTGGTCCATTCGCACGTTCGAGGCTACAACGTACGGACGGCGTCGAACGACATAGACCCAACCTCCTTAAACCGTCCCTGAGGGTACCATTCAGCCTGCTGTGTGTACAAACACGACGAACCCACGACTGTAATTGCAGCCTATATTCCGACGACTCCGGTCTCTACTGTAGTCCATCCATCTCCAAAACGGTGCTATTGCAGTTGGGCTTTACTGTGTCGACAAACAATGCAAGCTTTTTCGTAAATGGCGTGCTATTATATCAATGACTGTCAAACATAACGTCTCAATATCCTTCGGGGGTGTTCTGTAGGCTTTTTTCGACTGGTGAATCGATAAGACCAGCGACGACCCATACGCTCAGTAATAATCATTTACTAGTGTCAATGCATTCAATGTTTTCAGCTAAAATACGGTTCGAATGGAGTTAACCGCACTACTCACGTTAAGCACCTGTTTTATTGATCAAATGTAATTAGCATATCCGTTTGAGAACCCGCTATCGTGTAATGGGAACTTACCGCAAGAGGGTAATGTCATCTTAG
Source organism: Hetaerina americana (assembly GCF_022747635.1). NCBI lineage: Eukaryota > Metazoa > Arthropoda > Insecta > Odonata > Calopterygidae > Hetaerina > Hetaerina americana. The sequence goes on from NW_027286874.1 coordinate 46,631,091, forward strand.
CAGTATTAATGCACAGCAGTAAAGAAAGCGCATTACTATTTGTTCGTAATGTTTAAACGATAAAATCTTATAATATTCCAGGCTTAATATTTGTACTTTCAGTATCTTCATTAAAGGTTTTCTTGCTGAATTTGAACGTTCAAAAACTTTGTGAATAAAACTATTAGTACCAAATGTTATAAATATTATCGTTGTAGTTGAAACACTACTAACTGAAACTTCCTCGTTCGAATCTGTGTTTTTGAAATTTATTTGTAAAAAAAAGGTAAATTTCGTGTATTTTTTAGCTAAATATTTTTTTGGTATTTTACTGTTTAGGTTAGATTGTGGATGGGCAAGCTGAACACAGCTGCCCTTCTTAGTCTTGTCTTAAAAAAAATGACACCCAAAGCTGAAATAAATTGTTCTTCGGTCCTGCATACGTTCTACGTTACTTAATTCCGACCAATATGCCTACACTTTTCATCCCCCACCTCGCTTTCCTAACGTCCTACCCAGTATAACAGGCTACAAAATTCCATCCCCATTTAAAGCGCAATGTATCCATCTTTTCTGCCTCTTTTGGATTCATTCAAAAACTGTTCTTTCCTCCCTAAACGTGCCTAGCATTGCTTAAATTGTTTTCCATGCGCCTTATTTGTCTTTTCCATCCTTCTCCACACCCACATCTCGAAAACCTCCTATCTACGCCTATCGTCTTATTTAACCACCATGTATCCGTGCCGGGGAAAAAACCACACTGCATATCAAATGTTTAACAATTATTTTCTCAACGTCCGTAGTTAACATCCTTGTCATTTATTCCATCGCGGTGAAAGTTTCTTTGCCTAATGTAATTTTTTACCTCTCCCGCCGCCAGACACGACGGATCCCATGGGTCCAATGAACTGAGCCACGTAGTTGCCAGTTCTCATTAGAATCCTTATATTCATCAGAAAGTCAAGATATTGGTAAGGAGCTAATCTCCCGTTATCTTCCTCAATACTAATTTTAATGGCACCATCACTAAAAAGGCCATCCGACTCAGGACGCACCGCCCTTTACAGCCGCGTCCATAGGCAAGAGATGCTGCGTGGACTAACTTTTTCCTCGCTCACAAGAAAAAATGCAGATCTATCTGGCATGGGCAATCAAAATAGAAGCAATTATTTCCCCTCCCACCAACGCAGACCTAACCTTCATCAGAACGCACAAGCCTCTCCCCCACATCAAGGTTGTAGCACATGGAGAGCGGCAAAAAAATACTCCTAGTATTTAACCTATATTTATACTTCAAACATAACATACTGTTGACAGAAACAATAAATGTCATGTGTGCAGAACAAATAATAAGTGTGACTCTATATAGGTTCATATCTATAATTTCAGGTGCATAAAAACAAAACAAATATTTATTCCCTAGCTAGGTTTTGATGAAAACCGGTTTGAGTAAAAAATTGGCAGAAAAGTAATACATGGTGCCGTACATAATATATGTTGCCACAAATAATATATGGTGCCGTAATAAACTACTTCCGACTGGCGAGTATTTATAGGATTATTGACTTTGTTTATTTAGTAAGACTCTCTCTCATTTTTATACAAGCTTAAAAATTCACCCACTGGTCTTGGGTACCTGGAAGGTTTGCCAATTTCAGATTCAAAGAATTTCGAAGCACCGACATGTTTCAGGAGTTTACTGTTAACGTTACACAGAATGACCATGCAGGACGAAAAAATTGAGCGAGGAGACTAAAAATGTGGCTTGGGTGTTAAATGGGAGGGGGACGCAAGAAAAAACGGTTTGCGAGAGAGGGCATCGTTTCGTGAATATTCCGTTCGACGTAACCAGGTGGAGGGGGGGAAGGATCGGGGGTGAGGGGGTGACTCTCGTGACCCTCCGTCGGATCGCATAGCGGGGTCGGATGAAGGGGGTCCCCCTCCTATCCCGTCCCCTCCCCCTCGTCGACCATCGTATCGAAAGCGTCATCCCGAAAGCCACGCATCCCTACACTATGCCTCTCATTAACGCTCGCATCATCGGCATCAACGGCGGGCAAACTCATCCGTAAACACGTCGTCGGCGTGCACGGTCATGGTCGCCGGGTCATCGCCACCGCGGAAACCACCTCCTCCTCCACCTCCTCCCGTCGACTCCTCCTCCTCCACCACCTACACCTCCAGCGCCCCCGATCTCATCACCACGGGTGAGGGGCTCTCTCCTGTACGCCCGCGCGGTGCGAACTGTGGCTGTGTGTCCGTGAGGCCCCATCCCCCCACCTACCCCCGAGGGAATATTCGAAACGTGTTCCGCACGCTCCCCATCGTGTCCCACGATACACCCCCCACTCTTCGTGTTACCCCCTTTCCTCCCTCCTCATTTCATGATGCGCCGATTCGTTTTTCCCTCGGTTCCATGATGATCCGTCGGCACCGCTGTCACCTGCGTGACCTCCTCCTCCTTCCCGTCCGTCCTCACCCTCCCCCCACGATCCTCCTCCCCCCCACTTCCCGACCGAACGCCTCATGCCTGTGATCTCTCAGGTCCAAGGTTGATGGGAATATGGGGAGAGGCGTGGGGGGAACCCGGCTAGCTCGCGTGTGTTCGTGTGTGTCGCGTGATGGCGGCTGCGGTGCGAAATGGACGAAGTGTGCGATGATGGGATGGAAGTCTGGCTACGTTGGAAGAGCGCCCGCAGCAAAACGCGACTGCGCCTCCTTGATTCGCCTGGAATCGAATCTTGACGAACGGGCTCTCAAATGGGACGCGCCACGGCGAGTGAAGATGCAAAATACCCCGCAGGCAACGTGTAACATCTGGTCTCTTATTACAATCATGATCCAGGTCAAGCGCTAGTGTCCTGATAAAATCCATGAGCTTGTAACGCTTTAACCATTCTTGAATAAATTTGCTGCTCTCCGACGTCAGTCTGAAATTCTCCACTTGAAGCGTTGCTGGAGGGATGGTAACTGCAATACTGCCCATTTCAATCATCAGGGCTCATGGAATTGTGTATCTACACGTATCTACCAATGGCAGAAAATTTATTCTTTAATGTAAAGTATACGAATAATTCTCAATCGGTGTATTCGTTTCCTAGCCGTAAAAATCATAATACATGCAACATCGAGAATCGATTGAAGATTCATCATTGCACTGCATTTTTGTAGCCGCTAGATTAGAAATTAGCTTTTGTTACTCGGTAAGAGACAACTTATTAATAGACAAAATATAAATTGATAATAATTTTTTTCATAATTTTATGCTGCCTATTGGCTCAAATTTGCTTAATTATCTCAGTATTTCTATAGAAAGAGGCTTCTGACGATGAGATTGGAATTACGGAAGGTACTAATGTAGGGTTTGAGGGGTTGTTTAGATCGGTTTTGATACTTCAGGGCCCTTGCGCTTTTGGTGGACTTGTGCATTTAAATATTATATATATTGGCCTTGATGTTAAGTTTAAGTTAAAAGGTACTTATTTCGCAATTGTATATATATATATATATATATATATATATATATATATATATATATACTCATATATACAGAAACAGATATAAGGAAAAGGGATACGAACACATATAAAGGACGAACACAATAAAGGTGGGGAAGGCGGAATCGAACGAAATATATATATATATATATATATATATATATATATATATATATATATATATATATATATATATATATATATATATATATATATATATATATGTTTACATGCATATAAATATATTTGAAAATATATTGTGTATTATATATGTATATATAAATTATACGCATATACGCATGAATATACTTGAAAAAATATGTCGGAGGAAGCGTTCTCACCATAGAGGAAGCAATGGATAGAATTATACCAGCAAAGATAAAAGCGGAACCGACGAAATTGTCATTTTTAAGGTATACATTCCAACAAGGAGGAAGAAGTCGACAAAGTATATGATCAGTTAGACAGCATAATCGCTTAATTTCCTGCAGGGAAACATTTGAGAGTGATGGAGAATTGGAATACGACAGTAGGTGAAGGAAAAAATGATAATGAGGTAGGGAATTACAGTTTCGGTACGAGGAATGACCGCGGGGAGAAAACAATTGAGTTCTGCAGAAGACAGGGGTTAATCATCACTAACGCTTGATTTAAACACTACAAAAGGTTTAGGTATACATGAAAAATACCAGGTGACTCAGGAAGGCATCAGTTGGATTATACAATGTTTAGTCACAGATTAAAGAAAGCGTGATCAATATACACAGCTTCCCGGGAGCGGATGCGGACTCTGACCTCAATTTAGTTGTTATGAAATGTAGCGTCCGTTTCAAAAAGATAAGGCAGGGGTGGCGGTTTAGAAAAGAGAATGAAGAAACATTAAGTGGATTGACCAGGAAGGAGTATCAGCAGGTTGCAGAGAAAATCATGGATGAGGGAAAAGAGCTGAGTACTACCGAGGAAAAGTGGAAACACATCAAAAAAGGGGTAGCAAAAGCCACAAAATATTCAATAGGAACTGTTAACAGGAAAATGACAGGGGAACTATGGATTGTGGATGAGAAATATAGATGAGAGAAGGAAATGGAATAATGTAAATACAGAGTTAGGTTGAAGGAATTACAAAAAATTAAATAATAAACTGCGATGGGAAACAAATAGAGCAAAAGAAGCATAACGGAAGACGCAATGCGAGGATATGGAAAGTTTGCAGAAGATGGGTAAATTTGGTTTGCAAATTTGATAATAAGGTTAAAACACTATGATTTAGTTAGAAGGGAACATATGTTTTAACAGTTAGAGATATTTCGGGTTAGATAATACTTGACACAGAAAATATACAATAGAAATGGAAGTAATATAAAGGAAAACTGTAGAGTAAAGAAATTAGATCAGTAAGCTTAGGCATACAAAGAGAATTTAACGTAGCTGAAGATTGCTTTTGTCAAGGCATACTTGACGGCGAGATAGCTAGGACATTAAGAGAGACGAAATTAAATAAGGTCGTGAGGGTAGGCAACATTCCTGCGGAAATACTGAAAGGGAAATTGGAAGGAAGAGTTTATATGGAGTAATTTACAGCATCTATGAGCAAGGAATCTGGCCGGAAGACTTTCCGATCAAATTCGTTCCTCACAGATATTGAATTTGATTTCATGCACAGCTAAATTAGTTAGATCATCAACCAAATGATAGAGTTCAGGGAAATGTAATATTCAGCGGATGATCAGTTTAGGTTCAGGAAGAGGACAGGCACACTAGATGCTAGATGCCATTGCAGTAATGAGATCAATCGAGAAGCACGTTAAATACATTCAGATTTAATTTTATCTGTTTAGTTGATTTCTATATGGTGTTGGACTTTTCCTTATACGAGGGTCATCCGGAAGGTAGTACCCGTTCGTGCCGCATGAAGTGCTGACGACGCGAGTAGCCGCTGGACGAGGTCAGATAGCTTCAGTGGCTTGTCTGCCTTCTCTGAGCCAAGTTGCGTGACGCTAGCATTGCCTGTGTTGTTTCTGTGATTGTTTACAATGTTTAAAAAAATTGAGAACGCCGCCAGTTGTGAAGTGAGGGCAGTGATTAAATTCCTCAATGCAAGAAACGTTCGCCCATGTGATATTCATCGCCAATTAAAGGAGGTGTATGGAGACAATGTAATGGACGAGTCGTCTGTTCGGCGGTGGTGTCGCAACTTCAACATGGGGAGGGGGAACACACACGACGATGAGCGTTCGGAGAGACCGTCTGTCATTACAGACCAACTGGTGAGCTCAGTTGACGAATTCGTGAGGAACGATCGGCGCGTCACAATTGATGACATCTGTGAGCATTTTCCCAATGTTTCTCGAACAATTGTTCATGAAATTGTTAAACACCATCTGCATTATGCAAAAATTTGTGCAAGATGGGTCCCTCGCGTATCTCAATGAGCTGGCGGCGAAGGACTATGCAGCAGGAATACAGAAACTTGTCACACGTTATGACAAATGCCTTAATTTGCTTGGAGATTATGTTGAGAAGTAGTTTAAAGTATCCTCTTTCAAATAAAATTTTTTATGTTTGTTAATATTTACTTTTGTGTCTTTATTTTAACGAACGGGTACTACTTTCCGGATGACCCTCGTATCTGTTTCTGTATATATGAGTATGTATATATATATATATATATATATATATATATATATATATATATATATATATATATATATATATGTATATATATATGAGTATATATATATATATATGTATATATATATATGTATATATATATATATATGTATATATATATATGTATATATATATATATCATATATATCAGACTGCTCAGGTACGAGTGGGGGACGGAGAGCCAGGATGGGCCGTGTTAGGAAGATGAGTACGGCAGGGTTGGTCACTCCATTCAGTGTTGTTCAGCGTAAAAGTGAAGGAAGTAATTAAAAAGGCAGATAGTAATAAAGTTGGGCGGGGAATACGTAAAATAAGTGAGGTTTGCTGATGACCAAGCTCTGGTTTGTCAGTCAGCCAAGTGGTTGCGAGCATTGCTGAGTGAATTGGAAGTTGAGTACGATACATAAAGGATGAAAATCAATATAAGTGAAACAAAAGTTATGCGGTTTGTCATATGGTTAAAGGCTAAGGTAAACGTTAAAATAGGAGGGAAAAAACTGGAGTGGGTTGAGCTATTTAGGTATTTATCAGAAGTTTTTTGAACCAAAATGGGCAAAGTAGTTAGAACATAAGTGGAAGAATTGTGTTATGCAAATCGGCTTTAACAGGGAAGGAATTGATCACGGCGAAGTTGACTTAGAATGTTAAGAAATCATGTATTAAATCAATTATGCATATAATAAAAACTTCACCCCTGGTGCCACTTACTTTGCACTAGATAAATATTGGAGGAAAGTAAAAAGAATCCGTGAAATGATTATATATATATATATATATATATATATATATATATATATATATATATATTCATTTATATAGAAACATATATAAGGAAAAGGGATAGGAACACTCACAAAGGACGAACACAGGAGAGGTGGGTAAGACGGAATCCAGCAGATCACGAATGTAAAAATATTTCCTAGACCGGGATTTGAACTCCGGATCGTTCCACTTGCCGGGCGGAGGCTCATATATATATATATATATATATATATATATATATATATATATATATATATATATACATATATATACATATATACATACTTCACAGCCAAAATAATATAAGGTATTCAACCACACGAATCAAATAATACATAAGTACCTTTATTCGGAACAACAAGAACCGAAATATCTCTTGACAAGAGAACTGGTTAGAAAGAATGTTCTCGCAGGGATTATAATCTGAATGGTGGCTCCGCAGAAATTCCATTTATACATTTTTTTACTCAGCAAATTCAGGTTTTGAATTCATCCCGAAAAACATTTTTCAAAGCATAACGAAGGTTTTATTTTCAGAAAGTCCGAACCCATCTGTTTTGAATATTTTTGCAAAAGAATGGAAATATAGGCATGGAATTTTCCTCAAACAATATAATAAAATTCTATAAATTAAGTGAATAAATAATACGTTCTCTCTTACGGGACGAATAATTAATGTTGATTTAGCGTGTATTGATTCTTTTTTTGACTTAATACTTTTGCGTTACATCACAGTTGATATACATGTAAATCACAACGACTCTAACTTGGATTACCCTCAAAATTAACCTATCTGTTTTTACTCACGTAAAATAATTAAATATTTTATGAAATATAAATTTCATTTGACTTTGATTAAATTCACTAATATTGAATCATTTGGCAATATTCACACCAGTGATCATCGAATTACATTCTTGTACTTAAAATTTCACACACCCAGTAATCGATTGAAATGCCGGTCTTTCAGAAATTTAATGTAAAAAAGAAAAGCACGAAGTTATAGTAGCGTGCTGGTACACCTGTGGCAATGTTCAAGACCAAAGATAACTGAGAAAATTGCATAAAACTTTCAAGGTCGGATCATTTTCCCGCGAGTGGACGCTCTAAAAGTTAAAATACAAGTAAACTGCTTGAAACACCGTACGAGAAAAATAAATAACCTACTCTGCGTAGTAATAAAGGGAAAATACAATTAAAATACCTTCAATACGATCCCAATGGCTTTTGATCCAACGTTTTCGAAAACAGACGATACATTTATTTGTTGCATCTCAAATAGCGAAACGGGAATATTGTCGAAGAAAGGGCATAAATACCAAATTTTTGGAAATCGGTCTTGCGTAAACACCGCCTTTATTCCATGTAGGTGGCCTTCACGCAAGGTAGACTATACGCAAGGTGGACTTTACGCAACGCACTGGATTATTGTATTATGCGAGTAAACAACTACGTAGTATTACCAGTACTTATTATGCACTTTTCCAAGAAAAGTTGAGAACAAATATTATAAGTACCGTTAAAACAAGCCTCGACAGTCATTATTTTATATCTGCAAACCATAGTTCAGATGAGCGGATAGTGTTAGACGAAGTGGTCCTTTTTACAAGTGGTATTCTAAAATTAAGAGAAGAGGACTAATAGATGCGATCTGTATGGAGCTTTAGGAAGCTTGCAAAAGGTTTTACACATCAAAGAAAAATATATAAGCCACAAGGATTAAGATTATATTTTATACATGAGGGATTAATACTGGATTCCAAACGTTATCACTGACCACAAACGGTGGCATTAAACAGTTCAAGTTCCACATGCATACATGTCACTTCTAAGGAACTTACATGAAGGGTAACCGGGTCTACAATTTTCCTTATTGGCGTAAATGTTTTCAAGCATAGGAACAGAAAGAGCATAAGAGTCATTTCAGAGAATATAACGCACATTGGGGAACGCAAAAAATTTTCATGCACCAAAATGCACCCAATTCCAGCTATAATTAAATTAACGTTAGAGGAAAGTGTGTCCTCAAAAATAATAGGTGAAGTTAATTATGAGCCCCCCAATTTTTCTGGACGGACGTATTTAGTTCTTTTCTGTGTGAAAGCGGGTACACAATGAAGCAAATAAAGATACGATTCCTCGGCGAAAAGACGTGTTTGTCTTATTGTTCACGGTTCATATCAATGGAATTAGCCCTTGCGTCGATTTTTGGGTTATTTTTTAGTATTTGTGTGAAAAACAAGCATAGTCTGGCGCATACGGTATTAGTAAAAGAACAAATAGTTGTAGAATGGGCACTCTGGTGCCATACGATGGTAAGTATCTATTTCTAGAGACGAGTTTACAGGGAAAGTTATTTGCCTATACGGCTCATTAAGTCGTAGTCACTGTGACTGAAATATGAAAATTGTAGCTCCTGTAGCTGTAAAAAGGAGTATTGATTCTGACTTATTATAAGATTGATGTTTAGATTTCATACACAAACATACACAAAGTTCTTACTATAAGTGTAAGGGTTAGGTGGGTTTACTCGATAAAACTGCCAGGTTAAGGAGCATTTTATTTTATTTGTATGCGCTCATATGGCTTAGGCTAAATCATACCAGACAATGTAATATTAATAATTCTTGGAATTAAAAAAACATCTTTTTCCTTGATGTGGTTCGAATCCGTGATCGTCGAGTTGTCAGAGAGGAAAGTTACCAATCAGAGAGAAATAGGCGCAAGGTGAAGTTTCTACGGATTTCAGTAATTGTTTTTTTGAGTTAAATGTTCTCAAGAAATTGGCATATTTTTCGCAACGCAGAGGATTCATTGCATATCTGAGTAGAAATTTTCCTATTACATTTAATTTTTTTTCGGCCATATTTTACCATCATATCGTAAAATGAACATGAATAGGGACATTAACACAAACTGATTTAAGTAACAGGTAAAATATTTCAATTCCTATGATGACACGAATATTTACAGTCACTTGTGAACATGCTTTAAAATGACGTTTATTTACACTAAGAATTTCATGGAAATTTTGGCTGAAAAAAATCGTTTCGTTCGATAATACTATCAAATTTCTATAAGCAAATCTGAAATTTTAAGCCACTACACACTACTCCGTTGCCATGATAACTGATGGAGTTAGCGTTTCCACATAGTTTTTCTGGAGCCCGAGCCCATAACCTTACGAAGCGCTAACGAAGCAAACGCGAAAGTTTCTCGGAATCTTCATGATCTGCCAAGGGTGGGAGTACTATGACATCGATGTAATCAGGTGTGGCCAAATTCTTCTCACCCTTCCGCCCCAGAAACTTTGCCCCGCGTCCCCCCTTACCGCTTGTCCACCACGCCTCCTGCCACATAAAATCCACCACTCCACACCACCGCCCATCCACACGCGCATAGACAAACTAACCACACTCCCCCGCCATCCTTCATTTCGATAGATGGATACTCTCAATCTACCTGCCCAATTTGTTCCGTCTGTCGCACGATGTCCCCTCCTACCGTCCCACGTCTTCTCAATTCCTCCAACCGATGTATCACTCGCCCCCGCCCCCATCCACCCCCACGACTCGGACCGTTTCTCAGCAAGCCCCCTTTGCCTGAGAGAAATATTCCTTCAGCCAAACCCTCACTTCCCGCCGCCCTCTCACGCACTCCACGAAACCTTTCCCTCGCACAAACCTCACGCCCCCACGACCGCCGCCCTCCGCGTTTCCCTCTTAATTTCCAACTCCCTCCCCCCCCTCCACAACGCCTGGAAACCACCACTTTCCCGTCCGCCCTCGCCCCCAAAGCGCCCTGACCTCCCCGCCTCTTCCTCCTCCGCCTAACCTCCCTTCCCACCCCATTCTTTCCCGCCCCTCGCTCCGCGAACCCTTGCCACCCATGGCCTAAACGAACTCTCCTCGCACTCTTTCCCCTCGCCATTTCCTCTCTCATCGCCCTCTTCTTTCCATTCCCCATCTAATGAGACGGAAGAGCAGTACGAGGCAAGTGGGCGGATGGGAAGTGGCATGGGCCGGAGCGTGGGGGAGGGGGGGGGAGTGGGGGGGCGGCCGGAGTATTCGCCCGCGTGAAGGTGGAAATGGCGTGGAGAGGGGAGATACACTGTGTGTGTTTGTGTGTGTGGGGGGGCGTGTGTGTGAGGGCATGTGGGTGCCATCCACTGCCAACACCACCTCTCCCAAGGTTTAATTAAAACCACCCGATTGGAGCCACAGTGCCACCCGATTCGTTGGAATGGGGTGGTACCGGAGGCGGTGGTCGGAGGAGGAGGAGAACGTTGGGGAGTACTCAGGATGGGGGGGGGAGGGAGTGAGAGGACGCTCGGGGAGGAATGAAAGAGATGGGATGGGGCCGTGGAAAAAAGGAAAGAATGGTAAGATTTCCGTCCCACACGTGCGGGAAGCGCGCCTTAGAGCTTCGGAGTGGGAGTTTTGGATGGTGGGAGGAGGATGCAAGGGGGGTGGGAGGGTTTATAAGGGGAATTGGGGGGAAAGATCCCCGAGATGGGGGCGTGCTTTGGGTGAGAAGGATAAAAAAAATAAAGAGTTGGTGAAGGGAAGGAGTAGTATTCGGGGGAAGAATGGAAGTGGAAAAGAATGCTGAGAGGATAAAATAAGGAGAGAGAGAGAGATTTCGATAGCGACGGCTTGCTCCCGTGTCGAGAGTTTCATGGGAGCTGTGAGTGAAACGCCGCATCGTTTACGCTTCTATTTATCATACTAAAGGAGGGACTCACAGGCAGGGAACATAATCATTATTCAAAATGTAACCGACGCTTCAACTTTGATCCCACTGATTACTCTCTGTCTTTTGTGCCTTGGAATATGTGTCATCGATTTATTTTGCAGTCCATCTGCTTTCATTTATGCAATGCTAACTGCAATGGCCCAATCACATAAATCGTCAGAGTTCAACCTGCAGGCAAACCGTTCCGGGTCTTGCAAAAAAAAAGTTCGAGGTTATGACTTGATTTGAAAATGCATGAGAAAAGGTCATGGATGAATGCAAGTTCCATTTCAATTCTCCTGACGCGAAGAAAATAAGAGTAAGTTTACGAAGTATATGCATATTATCAATCATCTTTGTTTACATTAAATTAATAACAAGAGATACATTCAAAAAAATTTTTATTTTTTAAAAAGATTTGGGCTCAATATGTAACATATTTACTGTTTATACTGCTTTGAATTGCCATTATATATATATATATATATATATATATATATATATATATACACATATATGCATATATATATGTATGTATATGTATATATATGTGTGTGTATATATATATATATATATATATATATATATATATATATATATATATACACACACACACACACACACCTTCAAATACGAAATCCGCCAAACGGCGAACAAATACTCATTTATATAGAAACAGATATAAGGAAAAGGGATAAGAACACACATAAAGGACGAGCACAGGAGAGGTGGGTAAGGCGGAATCAAGCAGATCACGAATGTAAAAATATTTCCTAGACCGGGATATCAACTCCGGATCTTTCCACTTGCCGGGCGGAGGCTCTCAACCACTTGAGCTATCCAGGAAACGTAATTAATAATAAACGTAATATATATATATATATATATATATATATATATATATATATATATATATATATATATATATATATATATATATATATATATATACACACACACACACACACACACACACACACGAGGGTCATCCGGAAAGTAGTACCCGTTCGTGCCGCATGAAGTGCTGACGACGCGAGTAGCCGCTGGACGAGGTCAGATAGCTTCAGTGGCTTGTCTGCCTTCTCTGAGCCAAGTTGCGTGACGCTAGCATTGCCTGTGTTGTTTCTGTGATTGTTTACAATGTTTAAAAAAATTGAACGCCGCCAGTTGTGAAGTGAGGGCAGTGATTAAATTCCTCAATGCAAGAAACGTTCGCCCATGTGATATTCATCGCCAATTAAAGGAGGTGTATGGAGACAATGTAATGGACGAGTCGTCTGTTCGGCGGTGGTGTCGCAACTTCAACATGGGGAGGGGGAACACACACGACGATGAGCGTTCGGGTAGACCGTCTGTCATTACAGACCAACTGGTGAGCTCAGTTGACGAATTCGTGAGGAACGATCGGCGCGTCACAATTGATGACATCTGTGAGCATTTTCCCAATGTTTCTCGAACAATTGTTCATGAAATTGTTAAACACCATCTGCATTATGCAAAAATTTGTGCAAGATGGGTCCCTCGCGTATCTCAATGAGCTGGCGGCGAAGGACTATGCAGCAGGAATACAGAAACTTGTCACACGTTATGACAAATGCCTTAATTTGCTTGGAGATTATGTTGAGAAGTAGTTTAAAGTATCCTCTTTCAAATAAAATTTTTTATGTTTGTTAATATTTACTTTTGTGTCTTTATTTCACGAACGGGTACTACTTTCCGGATGACCCTCGTGTGTGTGTGTGTGTATATATATATATATATATATATATATTATATATATATATATATATATATATATATATATATATATATATATATTAATATATATATATATATATTGCATTATATATTGAATTGCCATACTATATAAATGAATATTGGGAAGCATGTAATTTACGGTGTGTTATGCACAGCGGTAGTCCAGGGGGTAGAGCGTTGGCTACTGACCGGAGGGATCGGATGCCATTCCAGGGAAAGGCACTCTGGGCACCTGCAGCTCCACCCAAGATATGTCATTTCTTGGGTACCAGATCTTCCTGGGAAACCATAACCGGTCCAGGAAAAGGAACTGGCCCTCCTACCCTGACGTGTGAATTTCACAAACCGTCGGCCTTAGTACTGAGTGAACTCTACCATCACCTACCAAACCGACCTTCGGGTTGATTGCTGTGTTTATGGTTTATGTACATGAAGTTATTTATCTATTCTAATGTCCCTGTTTTTAATTGATTTGAAGGGTTTTATTTTCCTCGAAACAATAACTAGTCTTATTTCGTAATCAATGAATGTAAATATTGAAAAGGGAAGTGACTTCATAACAGGCGGAAATGAATTTTGTACGATTTAATTAAGGGTAGATTGGGTGTACATAAATGTTGCAAACGGCGGTTCAGAACTACATTTTTTTATCAGTAGGAATTGGTTATAAAATTAAATTGCACATGCTATACCTCTCTTTTATTAAATATTCTCCAGAATTTTGACAATGGTCGCAGCTGAAAATTGAATCCAATGGGAGCAGTTTTTCGCTATAATCTGTATGAATCTTTGTAATCGCCAAACGGAAAGTAATTATACATTGCGAACACACGGAAACCTAACATATGTTAGCATAACAGTTAAACGGAGAGGAAGGAACTTGTTTTTTATCGGGATTCACCAGCACATTGTTCTTTTCTATATTTTTTTGGTCGAAAGAAATCCCAAGTATTTAAATTGTATTGTATACTAATTGTCAATATTTGGCCACGAATGCGGTCACATTACTGTCTAATTTGTGAGGACTCTTGCAGCTAAATACCATGCTGCTTTAGTTTTCTTTGCCACGATGTTTTAGGGAGTGGCTTGCGATGGACTAGGGAAAATGTAACTTTTATGAATTGAATTTTCCATGATCTTCATAATACGAAATAATTAAAAGGGCAAAGGTAAATTCATTTAAATACATCAGTCAAAGAGTACAAAGGTTTTGTATAAAAACTAATGTTTGAATAATGAGGTAAATAAAGAGATTTATATTCATAATCATAAAAATAAAATAATGATAATGTTAAAATGAGGATAAATTCATAAAATTATTTAACCACATTCTTCAAACTACTATATATTTTAATTATAACTTTTCATTAAACAAACAACTAAATTGTAGAAATTTATTCAGTTATGAACAAAAACGAGATAAACTATTTCAAATTTCAAGGGTGTAAAAATATAAAAAATTATCTTAGACAGTGTTCTTTTAGGTGATAAAATGAATGACCGTTATTTCAGAAATACCAACAAAATATGAAACTTTGGACCGTACCAAGTGATGGGAGTGAATCGGTTTGAGAGTACACAAGTAGACGTGGAGATGAATCTACTTGTAAAATTTTTTATTATTAGTTTAAATTAATATGCATTTAGATAATTCAAGTGTATGGCCATTTCTTAATCGAAAAGGACCATTAATTATCAAAAAGGATTATGCTAAGTGATACATATGAATCTGATGAGTCGTATTTAACGGACAACTAACATTTCAGTGGGGTAACAAATGCTTCATTTGATTTCTTAATGATCGCCATTTATATTAAAAACATAATTCATTCATTATTTATTTATAAACTATCAATGCATTCTTTAAGGTTCCCTGCGCGTCAAACGAAATACCTTCGTGAGCCATTCTTCATTCTTTTACTAGCTATAAATAATCACTCAGGCTATTACAAATGAACTAACGTCAAAGTAACACTGATAAATAAATTGAGATTTCAACCCACCCGGAGAGAAGGAAAGGGAAGTCTGAGAGAGAATCAATGCGAGTTGTCCGCAGTACGAGGGTGGTTCCAGAAGTACCCGACCCAACAAAGAAAGCACAAAGGTTTGGAAAAAATGAATTTATTTTTCAAAATAATCTCCTTTCAGCAATTTACACTTTTCCCAGCGATGATCAATAAGTTCCATACCCTTTTTGTAATTAGAACTGCCTTGCTCCTCAAAGTAGCCATTAACTGCAGACATCACTTCTTCACGGTTGGAAAATCTTTGACCAACGAGCTATTTTTTCAAGTTTGTGAACAGAAAATAATCCGAGGAGATAAACCTGGCGAATAGGGTGCATGAGGTAGCAATTCAAACTTTAATTCATGAATTTTGGCCATAGCAATAACGGATTTGTGACCTGGTGCATTGTCTTGATGGAACAATACTTTCTTCTTAGCCAAGTGCGGCCGCTTTTGCTTGATTTCTTCGCTCAAACGTTGCAAGTTGGCACCATACTCGCCGTTGATAATTTTTCCTTTATCAAGGTAGTCAATTAAAATTATCCAACGCGCATCCCAAAAAAAAACCGACGCCATGACCTTGCCTGCAGATGAAACGGTCTTCGCCTTTTTTGGAGGTGGTTCTCCCTTTCGATTGCATTGTTTTTGTTGTTCTTTTGTCTCGGGTGTGAAGTAATGGACACATGTTTCATCCATGGTTATGAAATGGCGCCAAAATTCAGCTTTATTGCCTTGAAACTTTGCTAAAAAATCAATTGAAATAACTTCACTGCACTGGTTTTGCTCGAGGGTGAGCAAACGCGGCACTCATCTTCATCTCTCAGCCACCCATCCTCACACGCGGCACCCATCCTCATCACACAGCTCATTTCTCATGCCCAAATTTTCAGTTAGTATCTGATGTACCGTACTTTTTGAAATGGCTACTATGTCTGCTAGCTCGCGCATTTTCAGTCAACGATCGTCCAGGATCACTTTGTGGATTTTCTTCACCATTTCTGGAGTCGTCACCTCATTCGGTCGACCAATGTGATGCTCGTCTTGACAACTCGTACGGCCTCGTTTTAACTCCGCTACCAATATTTTACTGCTGTAAACGAAGGAGCAGGCTCACCCAGAATAGAATCCAGTTCAGCTTTTATATTGGTTGGGCTAGTATTGTATCACATAACGATGGGCAATTTTTCCACTTTCACAAATTCACTGAAAACGTTCACAATTGATGGCTGCCAAACAAATACTAAGCAACGTGGTGGGTTCCAACTTGAAACATATGCTTTTTAGATTGCATGATTTATAATACAGTGATATTTGTAAAACAACCACCGCCATCTCTAGTTCAGGCCGGGTACTTATGGAACCACCCTCGTAGTTAGTGGTCAAATGTTTTTACAGTGAAAGTGAGGAGTGGTTATTAGAAGAGAATTCCACTTGCACACGTCTTTTGCGTTACTCCAGCAACGCCAAATACGTTTCAATTTCCATTTTTATCTGCCACTACAATTTCATTGGTGACTAAATGGTATGGTTAAGGTTTCTAAAATATCTATTACTGAACGAATGTCACTGACTGAAATATTTTAAGAAATCATAATGAGTTTCTAATATGAGGAAGTCTTTTCTATATGTTTACCTTACTATTTGTAACTGTTAAACGCAGATAAGAGCTAATGAAATTCTGTTTATAACTGGTTCAAGTATCACCGACAGGATTACTGCTAATGTCAATAGTATTTGTATTATTTATAAAAGACTGTTAAGAATGTAGATATGTACTTCTGTTATTAGGCACAAAGATAATATGTGACCTCATTCTTGACTTTCCTGTCCAAATAGTTAGCGTTATTTCGTAAAGAATTCAAAACAATAAAATCCGAGTTGTTTTCAATGTCAGTCATCCGTCATTGTTACTGCAACACCTTTTATATCTCGGCGCTACCGGAATTCTTGGTTGCTTCATCACATTAAAAAAAGTCATTAAAATAAATAATAAATTATAGATGTTTAATGAATTATAGTAATGAATTAATGGCATCAGTGTGCTTGAAAATACTAACCTTACCAGCGGTTATAAATTTGTTGATTCTATTGTGTGTGGCTCATAGGTCATGCGCTTACTCAATATGGTGAAATTTGAAGGGCAGCCGTCAGTGTGAGAGAAAAGGAAACGAGGTGACAGCCGTTGCTGGGGAAACTTTTTAAAAGTAGGGAGGTGTCGAACGTTACCCGGAAAAGTTGTTACTCTCTTTTGATGAGGTTGATGGATCTGCTGGCTGTAGGCTCTCCCGAGCCTTCTTCGAATAAAGGGGGAGTGGGATTTCCGGTGGATGATTGCACGTAGTTGCATGCATTTTAGGTTCCCTCGTCCCCCGCAAGAGTACGCTGGATTTGATCTTATCCCTCCATTTTTTTGCCCCAAGCAGAAAAAAGTGAGCGATCCATTTTCATCGCCTACCATACTTTCCGGGAAGAACTAAGAACTTTAAATAGCTTTGTAGTTTTGAAAAAAATACAGTAGCGTAATTGGTTACTCGGACAAAATTCTGAAATTTTGCCGGATATCTCTCTCCAGGCTTCCTTCTACAGTCCCGGAATTTACTCGTTTTACGCTCTAAGGGCCATGTGGTTCTGTGACACCAAAGTTTACGTTAAATTTTGATCGAAACATTGAATTTTAATATTTTAATTTCTCTGTCTACATGACGAACTTTTCATTTGGTAGCTTTCAAGGATTCCAAACCTCGGGAAAAATAGATTACAATGCTGAGCCAATTTTTGTAGTCTTAAATATGATGAGAATTTAAAAGGCTTTATAAAATTAATTCCCGATAAATTAATTAAAATATCAATAAATCACGTTCGTGTAAAAATTTATATCACGATTCTTTCTGAAATAACACCTAGTCAAAATATGAAGTACAAACAATATCTTACATTGGCCATCTGCTGGACTCCACTGGTGATTATTATAGTTTAATAGCTTTATAATTATTTAAGAGAATAGGTAATAATCAAGGAAACTGATTGGGTAAATATTTGGTATAACTTATTTTCTACTTTTCAGAGCTTAAGAACATTGAATGACGTTTTAACGATTCACGTCTCGATTAAAAAGACTACTTTTTGAAATAGGGGAATAATATTTTTACGAGAAAGATTATTCTTTGATAATTTTATTTCAAAGAACAAATGCATTTTCATTAGGTGAAGTTCTTTTAATTTTTTGAGTCTTCTATATATTTTGAACTTTAAAAATCACTAAACTAGTGCTGAAAAATCTCCATCCCAAATCTCCTGCATTTATGAGGATAAATTGAGAAATTTTCTTGGATTTAGATATCTAAAAAATGACACTTTTCAGTGATTTAAGGTGTAAATCCACGGTTTTCTCACTATACAAGTGACCCTTAGAGGAAATTGTGATACACGTAAAAGGTGTGTTGAACTCATTTTAAAGCAACATTTAAACTAATGCATTGCGAATAATTTTTGTAACATCAATTTCATATTGGAAAGATAATAATATATCCAAGATTTTACGAACAATGAATGTAGTTCATGATACAAAGTTGGCGTTGTGCATTTCAGTAATTATGAGCAGACTAGGAAGTTGGGTACAGCATACTTGCAAATATTTTAAAATAATACTTGCATTATAGAGTCAATAAGACAGAGGTAAAATTTGAAGGCTCTAGCCAAAATATATATAAATGAAATGTTTACTAACACCTGTGTATATCTATAATATATTTATTATGTATAATATACTACGACTATGTAGTAGTAGGTATATATTAGTCTTATTTGGATATGTTAAGAATATATATTAGTTTCTTTAACCGAAAACCAGGAATAGCAAAATACCTCCTCCCGCAAAGACTTGGAGAAACGCCTTGGTAAACATATCAATAGCATAACAGTAAAAAAGGAGCAAAACATCAATAGAAAAATAATACGCAAGTAATAATTGAATTTCAGTCATCGTATTTTGAAATAATAGTTGGTGATAGGTTGTCCTAGCTTATAATTCTAACTTGGATAAAGATTTCGACGCATATCTACAAAGATGAATTTTCAGTTTTTCTTTTGAAAGTTATTTAAGGATCAATAGAAATTTTTTTCTTTAGAAAGTATTTTAAAGTTTTAAAGAATTACATTCCAGTGAACATTTGTTTGAATGATGTCTCTTTTAGCTTTTTTTCTAACTAGCTGGGAATGTGTTCCCCCTTCTCTCTCTTTGTCACTTTGTACAGCCAATTAAACATCCTAAAGAATAGATAAAAGTTCCATTAGGCGTCTATTAGAATATTTTACAGGGTGATACTTCAGCGATCTCTCGTGTAAAAATATACCAACGATGAATTTGAGGTCCATCAGCATTAATTTAGTTTTAATCAAATGAATTACATGACAGTATTTACGAGTATCTATGTTGTTATTAAGTATTAACCTAAATTAGCCCGTAAAGTTCATCTTTTGTTAAAGGATTCAGCATTATTTCATGGGATGTAAAAATATGTTGATAATTATTAGAACAAAAACAGCATGTGAATAGAATGTGCTTGTATATTAATAATGTTATATTTACAAGTTTTTCTAACATTCTAAAATTTAAACCTTGTTTATTAATAAAAAATATAAAATGTTCACCATACAGAAAAGAAAGATTATTGAATGACGCATAAAATATTTAATTACAAATCACGGTCATACAAAGGCATGGCCATGGATTATACTATTAAGTCAGAGGAAAGTTCATGAATATAAATGGATACGGTTTGGCACGTGATGTGAAACTATACTTATATGTACTCATCAATGACCTAAAACATTCATTCGAGCCGTCAAATTTCAGGTACATTCCATAAACTTTATCAAAGTTAGAGAATGATAAAAAAATTCCCCATTTAAAAATTGCTAAAACCTATGCCGCATCGATTTAACATTAGGGAAAATGGGAAAATATAAATTAGTTCTGAAATAAAACACCAAGCAGTCTAATGCCGAATAAACTTTCAGTGCCATAAAACACGTTTTAATTAGGATCTGGTGCAGTAGCAAAGGTATTAATGGCGACCATAAGGAGCATTTTTTTTCGCCACAAATTGCAGTAGAGGAAGCGAAAAATCTTTCCTCCTCCGCCTCCTTGGCCAACGGCAGGCGCCCCGAGAGAGGCAATTACCGAGCGTTAAGTTCGGAAAGGAGCGTGCACGGAACGGAGGGCCGGCGGGGTGGGAGCGGGGAGTGAGAAACGAGGGCCGGCCGGCACACAACCACCACGAGTGGGGTACACCCTCCGAGGATGGGGGACTTACAGTGATTAAACGTGTGGGCGCACACTGCTCCCTCCTCACAGGTGAGGGCGGGGGGCGAAAGTAGAACGGCGAACGGTCGCGGTTCTCGTGACGGGAAGCCTCCGGAGGGGACGGTGAAGGTGAATATCATTCCTTCGCCAAAATATAAAAATAACGGAGTGGATGAGTCCAAAATGGCGGACGAGATTTAGGATTTGTTGGCAGGAAAGGCGAGGGGCAATGGGGAAGGAGGCGTAGGCCGTACGGGTCATCCATCGAACTCTACCCACCCTGCGGCTCCCATGCCCACAAGAAATCCGTCAAACATATTTTGCGTCTGAAAATACAAGAGGCCGATGAGAAAATCAATTTTTCACCGACTCGGGAGATGGTGACCTGCTGCTGCATCTCCGCACATTTCCATGATACTTGGGGCCTCCCGAGCACACTGTCCTTCCTCAAGTGACCACACTTCACAGCGAACGATATCAGGCGTTTAAATGGTCGGAGGCGACGAGCGACCTCGTAAACCCTTTCCCGCCATTTGGCTCGGAGATTCCCCCCACTCTACCCCCCCCCCCCGAAGAAAGCCACTCCCGAGAGTAGTGGGAGAGAGAGCAAGGGAAGGGGGTGGTGGCTCACAGTTGGGCGGCAGGAGGGAGGGGACACCGGGCGGAGGGGCTCGAGTCTGCTCAGGGGGAGGAAGGAAAGAGGCGGCTGCGGGAGGCTGACTGCGATAAGGAGGAACGCCGTCGTCTTCTGCGACGTATGAAGGAAGTTGCGGTCGGGAGGAGGGAATGAGATGGGAAGGCTCACGCGGGGTTTCCAAGGGGTGAGGGTTGGAGGGAGGGAGAGGGGTCGGGCGGGCTCCTGAGGGAGAGTTGGAGTGAAGTGGGGAGGCCCTTGGTGGGTGGAGGATGGGGTCGGTAGCGGGAGGCGACGGAGCTGGTGAAGGGGACGTTGGAGTGGGTTGAGGGGGGAGGGGGAGAGGCGCTGGGACGGGGCGGAAACAATGAAGTTGAAACCGTTGGTATAACTGATGTCAGCAAAAAGTTTCGTGGAGTGGAGCATATATTAGTGCATTCGGAGGTTTGCGATATGACAAGGATGGGACGCTGCGACCTCTTCCCCCTCATTTCGGGGAAGCTGCTCTCGAGCGAGCGAGTTGGGGTTTTGATACTTGGAAATCGTTACTCGGAATAATGAGGAGGCGATAATGTTCTCGACATTAGATGGCGGAAATGACGTCGTTAATTCGGTGGTGCATTTATTCGAATTTTCTCGAGGGAATAAAAAGCAAAGTATCATCTCCCTGCACATGCTGTGGCTCATGGGAGGATGGAAAGTTTCATAGTTGGTAAAAATTTCACTAATATCTGTAAAATTTCATATAGCTTGTCTGAGAATTTTAGTCGGGACTTGGGTCTTACTGAAATTATAAATCCATGGGCTTTATCCCGAGGAACCTAAAAATTACAATTCTCATACCTACTTATATAAATTATCTAGGACACAAAGGGCTAAGGCGCATTAGTACTGGTACGCCAATGCAAAGAAATCAATCACTTATAAAGTTGATGTAAGTAGTACCCACATAAATTTTTTGAATTAGATTTTTAATGAAATCGAAGAATGGAAGTAATGAATGCATAATCTAATAAAAGATATTTTTAGAAGTAAAAATGCTTTCCATTGTTTTAATATTGTCATTTTTATTAAATGAATGTGAGTTCCATTCTCTTCGGGAGAAAAACTTTGGGAGATATTATATTTTATCATATCAAAATACTTAGCAATTAAAAAGGGTAAAAAAATATATTCAAAAGAAAATAATTAACATTAATTATTTTTTACTAATTGAGGCATTATTTTGAAACGCATTCAATTCGGTGTTTTGTTTGATTCACGAACAGTTATTTTCGAAAATTTTATCCTGGAAAACGAGATTTGGTTATTCATACTTACATTCCTGTATGGTTATGAATAGTAATTCTGGCTTTTTTTTAAATCTTAATAATCTAAACTATATAATTAAATATCCTGACCTCACGTTATAACAATTTAAAATGCATGACCCGAAAGAATTTGCTACCATTTCATAAATGCAGGTTCTACATATTTGCAGGTGACTTTTTTAATGATATTTTCTATATGTTACACGAAAATGTTTATTAACTTTTGTTTCATTTCAACCACAAATAAACAGTATATAAAATTAAATTCATTTAGATATCGAACGTTGAGTCCATTTCGCAACTACAATTACTTATTACAATCAATTTGATGTAATTCAAACTAGAGAAGATATAGAACTCAATTTAGACGCATCTAGATTCTTTAATGAGCACGTTGACTTAATATTTAAGCATACAAGTAAAGGAATACAGATTAAAGAGTGTTTATAATATAATACATTTCGTGTTTTCAGATTTATAATAGGATGTCATTTATCGAAACTTTTCTATCCAATATGCATTCAAATTATCAATATAGTTAAAAATCTTTTTGATTGTTTTGACTCGCTTCCAGATTTCCATTTTCTATTACAATGCTTTCGATTTATGCTGTGAATTCTTTTTCCTCATGTTTCTGCCTGACAATGATTTTAAAATATTTTAAAACAAATCATGAACTCTCGGAAATACTTTTCATCTATCCGCGGAAAATTTCTCTCGCGGTATAAATAAATACTCGACAGACTACCCTCAAAAATGTCAATTAATCTTAAATAATATGCTTCTGAATTTAGCTTAATTCCTAACCTTTGCAACTATTCAAGGTGATTCAGATGACTGAGTTTAAATTTAAACTTTCGAGTGAATATCTCCTCGTTAAAGCTTCTGACAGAAACGACTGACGGTTTTGAGCGCGTAATTCCTTCGTCTTTTCGGTTCCACGACGAAGGCGCATAAAAGGCTCCGTGAGCCGGAGGCCATTTTCCTTCTTTCCAAAAATTGGGATTGCAAGCCATGGTCTGGAGATAGTACTCGTAAAAACCTAATCAAAAGCAAAGGCAGAACGGCTTCGTTATTCCGGAGACCGGCTACACTTTTCTTTATGCTACGTACCAAAGAGTTCTCTCCTCCTATCACCTCCATCCCTTCCTCCCCGTCCAGCCCTCGCAGGGCTCGGGAATAACTTACGACATAGTTGAAGGACAGAAATCGCGAGCAGTGTCAATATCCATTGCATCCGTGCTATTTCCGATTCCTCGACCGCATTTCCGTCGAGTAGCAGCGAACGTTATATGGCCATATAACCGTTAACCGGAGCCGATAAGGGGGAGGGGGGGACGTTAAATTGCCGGAACAAAGAACTATCGAAAAGAAAAATAGTGGTGAGGACAGGAAAAAGGCCCGGAGAGGGAGGCAAATACTTAGATAAGACGTGGAGGCGGGAGATGATGATGAGAAAAGGAGGGGAAGGAGAAATATCGAATGCAGCATATAACGTGGAGGAAAGGGGGGGAGTAGGAGGGCGTGCCTGTCGGGTTGGGTGGAGGGAAGAGGAAGGGGATTGAAGTGGAGAGAGGAGCTGGGAGAGGGCTGGTGGAAAGTTTGGTCTCACTTGGAGGACATATGGGGGAGGGGATGCGAGGAGTAAGGGGATCTTAACTAGGGAAAAAGGGGAGGATGGATAAGGATGTGGTGCTTGTCTGTGTTCGTATGCGTGTGTGCATGTGCGGGTTGGTGGAGGTGGATTGGGGAAAAAAAGAGAGAGCTCGGGAATAGAGGGGAGTTAGGGCGATTGCGGCGGGAATTAATGGCAGGGAAAAGGCGATAGGAAAAGTGAGGTGTTAAATGGGAGAAATGGGAGGAGGGTGGATTGAGGTGGGAGGTCGAATGGGTGGTAAAGAATGGTAGTGGGTGGGGATGGTGTGAGCGGACCGAGGGGTTGGTTGGAACGGGGGAGGGCGTGGGAGGGGAAGAAGGGGTGAGCGCGGCGGTTACGGACGCACGGGGTTACATGGCGGATTGAAGGGGGGTGTGAAGAGGGGGAGGAGGAGTTGCGGGGCAAGAGCCAGGGGCTGAGAGTGAGGGGAGTTTCGAAGAGTCCCGGAGAAAAGGGCGGCTGCTGCCGTTGCTGTTCCGGGAAAATGAGTCTAGAGGCGTAAAGCGACGTTAGGCTTAACTATTTCTTCCGCCTCCTTAGACTTCTTCCTTTCTCATAATCTCCATCCTCACCCACCGCCACACACACTCCTTCCTTCTGTCTCCCCTCGCTCCATTCTCCCAGCCATCTTTTCATTTCGCAGAAGACGCCCTCTTTTCGCGCATTCCCTATCCTCCCGCGCTCACCGCCCCTTGTCGTTATAATAAATAGTATCAGAGGAAGGAAGGTGAATGGGGGAGTGAATAGGAATCCTTGATCCTTTCTTTTTTCTTTTCTTTAATTGGTGTAGGATTTCTATTTTCTGATATCGTTGTTTCTTCTCTCTTTTCCATCTCCTAAATTCCCAGGTCAATGGGACCTCACGCACCATTTATTTTCAATCCTTTTCCCATTTGAAAATTATCCTTTTCTTCTTCGGAGCTTCAGGAAAATCGCATCAGACCATGAGATTATTTAATGAGGAATAAAATGTGTTTTGACGAACTTAGATGTATTCTTTATACAAAAATTGAAGATGGTGTTACGAAGACATGCTGTTTCATATGCATATGAGAATAATATGGCGATGAATGAAAACCTAGGTAAAATTAACACTAAGATTTCAATGTGATATAGTTTAAAAGATTTGAAAAAATATCGTAGTTAAATATATATACATATAAAAATTATCTTAACAGCGTTGACAAATAGAAATTAATTATTCTTTATATATAATGCCGCCACCTTAGAAGCAGAAAATGAAAATGTTCAAAGAATGAAGATTTATACTTCAGCTAAAATGTAATGTCGTACAAAGATTTTTATAGTCACATAGATGGAACGAAGTTTTCATTGCGATGTACGTACATCCTTGAAATTTTTCGAGAGTGTTTTACTGAGCTAGTATGTCCGCTTGGGCCTATTTTATTTGAATGTAAAAAGGCAGAGTAGGTGAGAAAATGGCAAATTTTACTAATTGTATTCTCTAAATTGTCAAGAAAACTCCATAGAAGATCAATAAATAATTTTCAACAACGTTTTCCACCATATTTCCCAATAACACCCATTATATCTCAGCTCACACACGCAATTTTGGGCAAAAAATTAATCCTAGCACTGTTTTCCGTTCCACTTCATCATCCGATTCAGACCTCCTTCAACAATTTCGCTCATATTACGCCACCAATATCACTTCCTCACGTTTTTCTTACCTCTGTCACTTTTTCTCCCGAGCAAAATCCCTTCCCACCCTGCCCCGTAAGGTCGTCACACTTCTTCATTCCCTTAAATTATACTCTCTCTCGTCCCTCTTGCATTCTTTTCTTCGCATTTTCGTCTCTTTCAAAAATAGAAATGCAAAGAGCCCCAACTCGATCTCCATTTCCGCCTCTACCCCTCAACCGTCCTACGATTCACCTACCCATTTCCTCTTTCGCTCTCGAATTTTGGCACCCCTTCTTCCCTCTCACACCAAGTTTTTTCCTTGCATACAACACTTTAGTGGGGGCATTTGTGATTCTCTTCCCACATCCATCCCACTCGGGATTTGAGGGTGTCTCCATATTTTTCTCCATTCCCCAAGCGGGAGGTAGAAAGAAAACCACATCCTATCGCTCCAAATATTTCGGTAGTTATTTATCCTGATCACACTTCTTACTCCACACTTTCTTCTATCCGAAGAGAGTAAGTATATTTTAATGCGCTCCGCAGTACTGCGTTTTTCTTGTGATTCCCTAAACCACATTAATGGGCGATTTTTCTAATGATTGGCGTTATTAATTTTAATCCTTAAGGTTATTTCATATTTCACTGAATTAAGAGGTGCATTAATGTTCTAATTCTTTTCTGAGAAACAAATTATACCAATAAGTTGGCAGTCTGTTTCTTCGTAACATGTTATCCGCGCAGGCGAGCACATTTTCCACTACAATGATGCCGTGGCCATAGAGAACACGCGGGTGCCCCTTTTCAACTTTTTCAGACTCTGGTACCAACGAACGCACATTTTCCAAATCCGTTACACAATTACCGCATATCTCACTTAATTCACGATCGTTTTTTTTTAATTTAAAAACACGCAATTTAAAAAATAACTCAAAGTGATGCCATTTTTAGTGTTGGTAACGTTTTAACTTCAGCAGCAGCTATTAAACATTTCAGTCCTGTACTGTGAAGTATATTGTCTTGTATTTATTACGAGTACCGATTTGTTTTAAGCTAAATCATATATTTCTACCTAATTGAATTCTCGAGAAATAAAAAAGGGGTGAAATTGAGAACTTGAATGCACCACGTATTCAACAAAACAAAAACTCTTTCTGAGCAGTCCATTTCCAGTTTAATCCGTATGGAGCAGGCTGGTTTGTCGTATTATAACGAGCCTAATATTCAGAAAAAGAACTCATGTTTTCTCTTTCTCCTTACCTCTGCCTCGTTTCAGAGGGGCCGCCCTTCCACCGAGAGTTCTCCTCCATCAACTCCTTCACCTCCGCCCCTAAACCTCGCCCACCCGTCGCCTTCCTCCCATTATTTCCTCTCCGCCCGCCTGGCTGCTTTCTTGCTAGCGCCCTCTCTTCTTCGCCTCCACCTCCTGAGAATACCCCAACCTCCCCAGTCCCTCTTTTATATCCTACCCACCCCAATTCATTTCGTTGTGGCCCGCAGAACATCTGTCCTACGCGGCCGGGGGTTGTCCCTCCTCACAGGGTGGTCGACAGGAATTATTTCTCATCGGGGCGCCACCCCCATGCTGGAACGAAATGTCCGCAAATAATCCCCAGCCTTGCCTCATTGACGTAATAATGGGTGATCGATCCTTTGACTTGGAGCGACATATGGAAACAACAGAAGCAGACTTGATTAAATGAAGTGAAGGGGATCGTAATCGTATTATAATGCAACGCACCAGCTCATGTAATTATATAATCTCTAGCTCATAATTATAACCAATTGCTTCCGAGTTGGTACTCGTATTAAAATAATGTAAGATGTAACATGCAGCTCCTATGATCATCCTGTCATTTTTACACTAAAAATTTATCTTTTCAATTGTTAATTCCCTATTTAATGGACACCAAAATGGTAAATTTTAAGAAAGACTGAATCAAATCCACTTGTGTGAACTGCAGATATTAATTTATGCGATTGTGATCTCCTTTGAGTGCTAGAAAAATCAATTTCCAAACCTTTTAAGATAAGTGAATTCAAATTAAATTAAATGCTATTCACTGATGCAAGATCAGTGAGAGAGAGGAAATTTAGTTGAGCAAAGTTAGATGTCTCATGAATAATTTTAAAAGTTGACACGATCACGAATTTTAGTGCTGTGTAAGTTTCACGGAAGACGTTTTAGCCAGTGAGGTAATCTGATTTCGTGCTACTATTTCGACGCTGCGGGGGAAATTTCTTCCTCGCACGAACCTCGTGTCGTAACCTAGGCCAATACGTGAAATACTTTGAGAATGTAGATCGAATTTCCACTTAAATATTTTTATACAGTAATTTATTGCCCATAACTCTATGGTAAAATGGAAATTATTATGATCCCTAATTATTTAGGCAGATTAGGCCACAAAGTTATAAGGGATATAGAAGCCAGTGCAGAAAAATGTAAATATTTGTTTTTTTTCACTGGAAATCACTGAAAATAATAGTAAAAAATCGAATCACAGTAAAAATAGTAAAAAAAATGGAATTACGAGCAAAAACCGGATCAAACGCTGCGTAGAAATCTAATTAATTCGTAGGTGCATGTGGTTGTGTTTATTAGTTTCTTGTGTGTTTAGTTGTATGTATGCAAGTCAAAATGAGGGTTACATGAACACATAAGCCAGTGTGGGTACGTATTAGCAC
Organism: Hetaerina americana; assembly: GCF_022747635.1. NCBI lineage: Eukaryota > Metazoa > Arthropoda > Insecta > Odonata > Calopterygidae > Hetaerina > Hetaerina americana. The sequence continues at coordinate 46,659,735 of NW_027286874.1, forward strand.
GATTTTTTTGATAGTTTTCAATGCAGTTGCATTTTAATTTACGGTTAACGTCCTAACACTTCCATCACACGTCCTTCAGTGTTTAATGTTTAGATGAAACATTATTATCTACATATAAGCATTGTTCTTCATTGCCAATAGGTCATGCATCGCTTGAGGTGAGAGATCTTTTTAAAAAGTGTAACCTAGTTTCCGGGGAATGATCCATGAAATGTTGGTAGGATTGAATTTTCAGATTACTGAAAACATTTCGAAAAGGTCACTATTTCTCAGAATCAATACGCCATTGCACGCAGAGGAACAGTATAAGATGAATAAAGGTGGTTCCAAGTCCCTAAGGTGAATTGCAGGCTACCTTTCAGATGTAGATGAAATTTTATAGCCTCAGTGGGATTTGACTGAATACAGCTCAGTGAGAACAGCCGTTCTAGTCATCCGTGTGAACACCAAAATGAATTTCGATCACTTCATTCGGATGGAACATGAAAGCAGATGGCATATTGAAGTGCACAAAACTCCCAGATCGAGAAACGACTGCACCTAGTGGTTATAAGAAATAACTCAAAAATTACGAACTCCTTTTTTCCTGTATTCTTATTATTATGCTCAAATACACTCGGCTGATTGTGAGTGGAGATAATTCTATGTTATTCGAAGATGTTCACATTGCATTCAAATTCTAACCTACAAAGTAAACAATGCATAACTATTTTAGATAAAAAATTTTGTAGTAGATTCAATTGTAAAACTTGTTAGAATTATGCATCACGGAAGACATGCTGCTCAGTTTATCGTACCAAAGAATCTTTTAGCAGGAAGGCTTTCGCAGGTTTATTTATCCTCGACTCAATATTATAATCTCCATCCTTTAAAGAGCGTCGTCAGTAAAAGGCCTTTTAATTTCCTCCTCTCTGCCAGCGCTCACACTTCCAAAATGTGGTGAAAAGCGAGAAGCGATCTTCGCAGTTTCATCGCTTCCCGAGAACCTGTCTCCGCCGGTTCAGCCTTAGATCCTCCCTTTACGGAGAGAGAGAACAACCACCACCAGCACCCCTCTCAGCCCATGCGAGCCCACCCTCCCGCCTCTACCCGCGTCCTAATGTCCCCGTCCGCCCTACTCCCTCCTTCCCTCGCCGTCTCGACTACTCCCTCTCCGTCCTTCCTTCCATTTGCACCCTCTTCTCCCCTTTCTTCCCCAGTTTAATGCGTCTCCCTTTCCCTGTCCCATCAATCGCGCGGCTGTCGGTCATAATGCGCGGACCACCGAGCAAAGGCGCGGTGGGGGAGAGACGGGGGCGGGGAGGGAGAATGGGGGTTTGGGCTAATGGGGAAGATGGAGGGTCGTGGGTGGTGGGAGTGGCCGGGAAGGGAGAATGGCGTGGGGCGAGCAAGTGGGCGAGACCGAGGGGGGGAGAGGAGAGGCGGGAAGGGAAACGAGATGGAGTTGAGGAGGGAAATTCTGAGGTTTGCGGGCGACCTTTTATTTGTATTGTCAAGCGAAGGGGGGTGAGTTAAGGGAAAGGGGGAGTCGAGAAAGGGACAGATTGATAGGGTGGAGAGACGAGAGGGCAGAGGGGGGGATAGAATGAATACTTTTGCGGCTTTACCTCGCACGAAGAAGCCGCTAAATCGGAGGAGCGCGAAGGATGACGATTTGGGAGTGCCTCACAGTTTGACTGAACCTGAATTCGGCACACTAATCACTTTTAAAATGATGATTTCATTTGAAAACGAACCTGCCGGCTCATATATGGACCATTGCGTTGAATATATGCCACCAGATATTAGTATATCTATACTTCAATACACCATTTTTGATAGCATTGAATACTTTATGTGACAACCTTAGGAAACCCGCAACGATAGGTGCAGACTCGCTTGTTCCTTGTTGCTCATACGAACGTGAAATCGAATAGAGAGTTTATTTTCAATTAAGATTGACTAAATCCGATTTATTTTCTACTTTAATTTATCACGCTCAAGCTACATTTTAAATAGAGCTGTTGTTGGAGCCAGATGGTGTACGTGATTGAAAACACCGTTACAGCTACGGAAGGTTAGCTACCAAATTACTTGTAACAAGCCTTAACCTTTCACTCTATGAATGTGTGATCCCATATTCCAACGTTAAAATGACACCCCTTTGGCCACTAAATGAGCAATTTTTGCCAGTAACAACGAGCATTTTGAGACTTCTCGAGTCTATTTCTGGCACCCTGCAAATTATTCATGCGCCACAGAAGATTAATCGCCCGGGGGAAATAAAAAGAAACACTCCACAGCATTGGTTTCGTAAACTATTACTCTAGCTATTTTCGCGAGAAAGATAAAGAGAGTTCAAGTGTCATGATCCGTGGACCGAATTATCCGACTTTTTTAACAACCAATTTAAGCTTTTTACTTTACACCCTTTTAGTTATTAGAGACTTGGTGTTATTTTATCTCCAGAACATATCCACGGTGCAGTTTTTAGTTTATACTCACTTAGTTGTACGTTTAAACTTGATGTATAAGGCATTAGCTTAAAATCGTTGCTAAATGTGATAAAATACGTCGGAATGCCACAGGGGATTGAGCTGCAAATGTGGCATCCTCCAATAAAGGCCGCGGGGAATTTCTGGTTACCTGGACGTCAATCATCATAAAGCTGAAATCGTTTTTTAAAAAGGTGACTAAACGGATAATAAAGAATGTCATGGAGGGCGTGAAAATAACCGATCATCTGTAAATTGAGAAGAATACTTCCATGATAAGAACAGATGAAAAATGCTTGATAGCAATGTAATAAAATTTTTAACCGACATGAGCTACTCAGGTATTACGTACTTGAGAAAATACATTAAAACTACTTTGATGATAAGTATCTCGCATCAAATTATTTTCAATTATGAAAGTGTGAGATTATAATGCTCACATCAGTGAAAACTATTCTTCCACAGACTCAAAATCACTCAAGGAAATTAATGAGTGGATTGCAATTATTTTCCTGAAAATTCTTAATTAATTTGTCAGAACGTATTTATTTTCTATCTAAGGTTCAATTCAAAGGTGGGAGTGGCAGGGATTTCGAGATTTTATTAATGATCTTTGGTCTATTTTGATGAATAATTCGTAAACATGTTTATTCATTGCAGTTGTAACACCATGAAAATTGACTCGGATGATTTATAAGAAATTAGTCCTTTCACTGATAAACCTAAGTCAAGCACAAAAAATTTTAAAGAATAAAAATTACTTGATTTTTATATATCAATGGTTTATTTTTGGCGAAACAGAGTAGATTTAAATAATGCGAGGATAACATTATTGCAGCCCAATGAGCATAAAATGCAGTCACATTGATATCTTTATACAGTAGAATTCATTCACTTTTTTTGCATCACCAACAAATTTATTTCAAAATCATTATCTAAAAATAAGAAATTGAGAATTCTTCTTTTTCGCGAAAAGAAGCATCGATGATATATTTTAGAGATATATTTTTCCTTTACAGATATAAAGATTGAATGGCTTGGGATCTGTCATTATATCTTGATTTGTGAGGAGAAGTTCATGATGGCAGTTCATTTTTACTTTTATTTCTGGAGTTACGGTGCATAATAAATGGCTGTTGTTCATTCATTTTGTTCATTATATCGCAAAACTACAATTTTCAAAGGGTTATTATTCAGGTTACAATATTCTTCCAAATTCTTAGTTATAGCGATAGTCTCTAAAATTATCCAAAAGAGTGGCAAAAATAAGGAAATTTAATTATTTTAATTAGTAATATTTCACATTTATGTTGAATTTTAATTTTATCCAGCTTAATTTAAGTGGATATAAATACGTTAAATATGCTAAATACGTCCATTCCGTGAAACCCGTATCTTCATACAGATGAAAATGTGTGCCTGAAACAGGATGATTTGAATTCTTAATTAGAGTGTGAGTGAAATGCGACGTCTGCTTAACCAGGATATATTTCGCATGTATATCAGTAGAAATAAACGTTGGAGTCCAAAGGTAAATCATTATTATTCTCTCACCCTGTGAAACATCATTTTCCATTTTTTCCTTTGAATTTGAAAATAAATTTTTACTGTTCAATTCAGGGAATAATATTTTCTCGACTATATTATTATTCATGTTGCAAAGTGATCCTCATGAATTAAAACATTAAATCTTTTACTGATTCTCAGTTTCGTATAACTTAGATATTACTTATAACATGTATGTGCATGATATTTGTTAAAATTATAGGGATAAAAAGGATACGAAAGTTCAATCACTACCGATATGCCCGTAAGCTTATTTTCAGATTTTATCAAACATTTTTTTGGAAATGTAATGGTTATTGGTAAATATATATGAGTTCGGTGCATTCTCCAAAATTACTACATTAAGGGTGCATTCAGAAACATCGGGAGTTGTGACCCCTACCATGGTTTCATTTCTCAAATGTTCAAGCCATTTTTCAAGTCCTTGTAATTTGTTCACACGGAGTATAGCATTTGGTGATAAATACTAAAGCATTTATCATTTCCCTGTATAGCACAGCATGCGATTTGAAAAGTTTTCCATTAAAAGTAGGCTATATTTAGAGAACACATTAACTGGCATACAAAGTTGATAAACGGGCCGCAGATAAATAAAAATAAATAAAATAGACAATGGGATTAGAGTCGTTTGAAGAAAACCAACGGAATTGCTGAAGCTAATGGCAATTACATCACTTTAGTGAGAAATCCTACAGTTCATTTGTTTCGCGTACGGTATGCAAAATCATTGTGCATGAAAAAGCTTCGTTTGTCGTAAAGATACTGGCATTGAGCGATGATACGGCTCTTAATATGAAGGGGCTAACGTAAAGGTCACCGCTTCGCGGAAGATGCCTTAATGAAAAATGTCGGACCAACAGTTCTTATACACCAACGTATTTCCACTGCACATTCATACATAGTCTAGTCTCAATGCATTAAAAGAAAAGGACTCTTGGATCCGTATGGATACTTTGACTCAAGCTGAATCCTCGAATTAGAGACTCCGTTGCTAGGGAGGAGACGATGACCGGCCATTCATCTTCTCTCTGCCGTGTCAGTCTGTAGACGGGAGGCATGAACCGTCCATGTGATAGGGAATGGAATGAAATCAGAGTCACCTCCTTCCTTTCGCAGTCTGGAGTGGCTCCTTACGGCCGGGATGTTCCTTCCCGTATCCCCTCCACACACAGACCTCGGGCAGGGGTGTTGGGGGAGGAAAGGGAGGGCGGGGCATGGGGGAATGGGGTGGTGGACTCAATTTGAAAGGTATCGGAGACGCATTAGACACAAAAGTTCCAAAATCCTCGGGAGAGAGGGGAGGATGCCGGGAGGGAGTGAGGGACCGTTCAGTCTCCGGGTAGTGAATTGCATGCGAGCCATGCAGGGAGGGCAGGTTTTGTGGAGGAAGAGGGATGGAGAGAGAGACCCAGAGCGAGAGGGAGGGAGAGAGCGAGATAGAAGGAAGGGAATTTCCTTTATTGCTACGGCGGTTGATTACTTCCGTCCTCAAGTCGTCTGGCGGCAAGGAGGCAGAAAATGATGGCGGCAGAGATATAAATCTCTCAAGAAGATTCCTTTCTTCTTCAGATCTATTCTCGAATCGTTAGATCCCACGTATAAAAAGGCGATTTCTCAAGTTACTGCACTCTTTTGGTGGAATTTTCTACTTCCTAAGAGATTTATGCCTCCTTCGATATTCCTGATGATTTTCATGTGGTGTAGCACTTTCAAAATGTCAGATGTTCAAATTACTTGCCAAATCATACACGCAAGGTAACTTATGGAACATAATATGACGGTCCCCAAAGCCTCCCCTTGGGTCTGTGATGTTATTTGTGATATTAATTTCTTAAAGAGAATCAAATTTTCTGTCTACCATGCAGTTTCATTAAAGTAAAATGGATAAAAAATTTCCAACCGAGAAATATTTTTCTTCCTCAAAATATATGTAATAGATAATATAAATTGACGAATAATTACTACCGTCTCCAACAAACATTTTATTTCAATCGACATGAATAATACCCCACGTTAGATTCATATACGGACATCAGCAGACACTGATAATTTTTTGTGCGTTTAATCCAAAAGAATAAATAGTATAGGAGATAAAATCTATTCATATACTGGCGGAAGCGACATTAAAAAAAGATATATGGATTATGCAATCTAATGAAAGAATGATGATTCTCATAAATAAAATAAGACAGTATTCATTACCATTTTAAATTAAAAGTAAGTATTCGCTATCGTTGAAAATAGTTCATCATTAATATGTAAGATGAGAATAGCACAATGATGTGATATATTAATGTTGCTTTGTTATGGAGAAGAAATACATGTACGAGTATGTCCTTGAAGTGAGACTAGCATGGGAGTAATTTGCCACCTGGTGGACACGGGTTCAAATAATCCATATCCTATCGCCCCAGAGCGTATATTTAAGGATATGAAGGCTATATTTTCTATGCTCTACCAAAATACCGTCACAGGGTAAGCATAATATATAATAAAAGTCGGCTTCACACGTTATGGTGGGCTGCATTTTCACGTTATGTGTATACTATTTGATGCATTTATAAAATATTTCAATGGATATAAATCGACATCAAATACTATTAAAATTTTTCTTATACCCAGATAATATGAACTGGCAATGTCACGGAAAGCTACGGACAGAGAGAGAACTGGTGATGAATCCAGCAGAATGGTCCTAAATATGAACAAAAGAAATTTTTAGCGCACGCTCCAACTCTTTTCGTCCCGCATCTGTGCCAATCAAATGGCAAACGTAGCCTTGATTGCATGCAAAAAAATCTGCGCAACGTGTTCACCATATCAGTCACCCAGATCGGTCGGTCCACAAAGATTTAATGAGTCGAAGCAAATGGTTCAAACATTTACCGGTGTGGACGAACCAATCAGAATCAGTGCGCGGGTTCATGACTAATTCCGCGGGATTTCCATTAAAAACAAGCGCCCCGGCCTTTTCGTCCAAAAAAAGTTTCATTTTTTCGCTTTTCAATTTCCCCTACTCACACTCCCCCACTCCCAACCACCTCACCCAACTCGTCACCTCCCCCTCCTCCTCGAGGAAAATGAGCGGGGCGATTTTCATTTTCTTTCCCTTTCACTCGTCCCATCCTCCACCTCCTCAACCTTCCTCCACCACCCCCCTACACCCCTTTCCTACCCCATTACACCTTCCTCCTTCACACTTTTGGTTCGCAACGTCTCTCACCCATACTGCCAACACCTACCCCAGGCACGAAGTCCGCTCCAACCCTTCAATATGTATGTATCCAAATATATCCCATGCCACTTTCTCCATCCTCCTCTATCTAACCCCCTCCACTTCTGCCCACTCATCACACCTCCCCTCTTTCATACCCCCTTCACTCAATATCTCCAGCATTTTCCACTTTCCCTTTCCTCTTTTTTGCTGCGTCGCCATTCCCTTCCCACAGATTCCACTCTTCGCCCTACCATTCTTCCCCTGCCATCACGCACCACCCTCTGTTCCCATTATTCCGCACCGATTCTCACCCCCAACGCCTAATACTCCATGCCCCCTTACGCGCCCCCCTTCCTTCCCTCTATGCGCCTAGGCAGATTCCACCCCACTCACCCCTTCTTTCATAGTATCTCTCCCGCTCAAACCGCTCGAGAGACCGCTCTACTCCTCCACCTACCCCGCTCACTCGACCCCTAACAACCAAAGCATCATCCCTTCCACCACCGGTAACCACGCAGCGATTTGACTCCAACAATCTCTCTCCCCAACCGGGAATAATACACTCTTCCTTTCTTCCCTTTGTCCTTCCTTCGCCTCACTTTCATTCTCCCCCTCCTCCCTCCTTCCCCACCCACTTCCTTCGTGCTCGCTTCCTTTTATATTCTTTTCCGCCTTAACTCCCGTCGCTCACTCCATTCCTCTCCCTTTCTCTCTCTCCATCGCAGTATCTCCCCCTCTGCGCTCCCACCCCTGCCACCTTGCCCTTCTCCCTCCATACCACCAATCGCCTAAGCACCCCTCCCATGGACCCCCGCGTTCCTCCCACAATCCTTCTCCCCGCCCAGTCCCGTCCCACCTCTTAACCGCGTTTGCACCACTCAAATACTCTCTGAGTCTCCACTCCCCTTCCCCCCTCCAATGTTTCATGCTCCATCCCTGTTTGTGACAAGGTATTACACAAGGGTGGGGCCCGGGTGGCGCGGGACAGGATGAGCGGTGAGCAAGAGTGGTGGAGAGGGGGGGGTCGGCAATCCTTCCCCTCTCCCCCAACCCTTGAGAGAAATGTGGGGGTACAAGGGGGTGGAGTAGGAAGGTTGGGATGGTTAGGGTTGGGACGCGAGGTGCAGACCGTGGAGGAGAGGAAGAGGGAAGGATAGAAAATGAGATGGAGGAGGAGAGCGTGAAACGGAGTGGAAAGATGAACGGGATGCAAAGTTAGAGGGGTGGGGAGAATCCGGAGGAAAAGAAACGAGAGGACGCACAGGATATGGAAAAGTAAAAAAAAAGTTGATGGCCTCCAACGTGAGGCGAGGAAAAAACAGGGGGAGTGAAAAATTTCATCTAAAACAGACGACTGGGAATATTAAAAGGCATAATCAGGTAGCAAACTGAACGCGGATAGAGGAAATGTATTTAATCGGCATAAAACGTGATAGCAAAATTGAAATACCAGCGTTAAGCTAAAAAGCCAGGCCGAAAAAAGATGTTTCCATTGGTTTTTGGTTGGTTTTAGCAAGAATGAATATATTTCGTGGAATAAGTTTTACGAAGGATGTATTTTTAGCGATTAAGATACGAAGCTGGAATTATGACTGAATAAATCTCATTGGAATTAATGCAAAAACTACAAGAAAAATTTATATTTTTAGTATCTTAATGTTAACCAAATTGAACTTTCTAACAAAAATCTTCAAAAATACACATAACAATGGTAGGAGGAAAATTTTCGGAATTTTCGTATTTGATCATTCTAAATGATTATAACCGCTAAAATCGCAAAAACTGAAAGCATATTTTTCATTAGTCTATAGGTTTCCGCATGAGAGAGTCGTCAGACGTAGGCTGTGTTGTAAAATACAAGTGGTGTATAATCAACTAGTTTTTTTTAATATTGATGGAAAACAAGACAGCGGGAGAAATTAATGAACAATTTTCGTCGACGATTTCCCTATGGACGATGGATATTGTTAAGTATTCTCTTTACATTATATATTACAGTGACTAGTACTTGAGAATACTTTACACAATGGCAATTATTGTATATTTTATCCACACAGCCAATGAGTGTATTCACCTAAAGGAAGTTAAATAGTCAAAAATGTTCCCGTATTTCAAAGTTTATCAATTTGATTTTTTTAAAGTGATCTCAGATTATTTTTCCGTGTTATATTAATCACAATCTACAGGTAAGTGAAATATTCATTCGAATGTAATCATAGAAGTCAATTATCGTCAATTGATTATCAAGTATATGAAATCAGTAATTTTATTTATTCGAACAAAAATATTTTCCATATATTTTTATCTGTAATGTTCCCAGCCAAATGAAGTTAGATCATAAATACGAGAATAAAAATTGCCCTTTGATTCTGAAGGAAATTATTATTGAAAGTGATGATCTGAGGGAAAATTTATTTTTCCAAGGCCATTATATAGATTATGAACGTTCATTACAGATTATATTCTGAAAAATGAAAAACCTACATCTATTGGGAGAAAGTTTACGATATGCCAAGATTTTTTAGTTTGTTTAAACGACTTTTGTGAAAGCAATGCGTTCAAGAGAAATAAATCAAAAAAATAAATGAATGTCGAAAAATATAAGGTGTTTTATAAATTGACCGGTAAAAATTTTTTGTTGCTTAGAAACTCAAATTTGAGCCAAAAAACGTTTCATGGCCCATGATCGCAACAGCTACATTTTACTAGTTTTAACAATTTTAAAAACACGAATACCTTGCAGTTTATGGGGAAAGTGCGAATGGTTTGATTTCCATTTCTTTGAAGAGCAGTGACATGTAAATGAGGACATTTCGTATTGAGCCACCTTTGAACGCTATGGAGTTTTGAAGTTTCCTCCTGAGCGTTGAACGAATAAGCCACTCTTCTGCGTCTTTATCGACGCTCGTGTTTTCTCTACAGAGAATTATTTTATAGACTTTTTTTTACCATGTCAAAGGAAATAGGAGTTAGGCAATAAATTTGAATGGACCACCATAAGGTCCTTTTTTCACCCATACGATACATGTATACACTTAAGTAGCAGGGGAGACACATTAGATTTAACAAATGTAAACTATCTTTTATCTCGATACAAATCGCAAAATCATCTCTTGCTGGAAAATAGATGCAATTTCCTCCGCAAAAACTGAAAAAAAATCGGGCTTCCACTTACTATCCCTCTCTTCTCCTTAAACTCCCGAGTCTTTCACAGCGCACTCACACGTCGCACACCCGTAAAAGCTCCAATTTATGTCAATCCATCAATCCATTCGTGATAGTGCGATAATCGAAAATTTTCTAAGACACGTCACGCTCGGGCATTAAGGGAAAAAATTGGAATAAATACTTATGATATATAAATAACGGACCCGCGCTCCTCTTTAACGCGTCCGAAATGGCCATCTTTTCCCCCCGTCGGCGAGGGAGGGCGGTAAGGCGGAAATAAGGTGGAGCGACTACGGGGGGTGGAGGGAGGGAGGGAGAGAGAGAGAGAGGCATAAAGATGAGAAGGCAGGAGCGAAGTGGAGGGCGATAAAAGAGAGAGGAGTGACGGAAGAGAGAACGGAGGAGGGCAAGGAGGGCGAAGGGTTTTAGGGGTAGGCGAGGAGACGAGAGAACGGGACGCGGGGAGGAGGGGTAGGTCTTGTGGGAGGATCAAACGTCATCTGCAGGAGACCGTAATATGGTTTGTCATAAATCCGCAGAGAGAGAGAGAGAGGAGGAGGAAGAGAGGGTCCCTGTGTGTATGCGAGCGCGCGTGTGTGTGTGAGAGAGAGAAATAGAGAGAGAGTGTGTGTACGGATTGAGCAAGGGAGGGAAGCACGAGAAAGGAAAGGGACGAAGGGAAGGGGGGAGGTATGAAGGGAGGGAGGATGGGATGGAGGGACCTTTCGAAGGGCCAGATGGAGGAGGGGTGGCGGAGGAGAAGAAGGTGGTGGGATTACCCAATGGATAAGGTTTTGGTCTGACTGAAAAGGAAGGACCGAGGGTGGTTGGAAGGGGAGGCAGAAGAAGAGAAGGAAGAGAGTCAGGGAGGAATGGGATGGGAAGTGAACAAGGGCGGGAGTTAAGAGTCGGCATGAATCGGGATGTGTTGGTCGGTCCCCAGAAGGGAAGGAGGGAAGATGCCTCGCGTTGGGTTGGGGGCTGTTGCAAAAGGAACAGGAAGGGGAACAGAGGGGGGCCTGAATAAAAGGGGCGAAGGGGAGGGGAAGGGGGTGAGGGAACGGGACGCAAGGGATGTCATGGAAGGGTCGAATAGCTTGAGAAATAATAAGGAGAAGATCCCTGCCACCTACTGCTGCTTCCCGCCCACCCACACGCTCCGCTCAAACCCTACCTCTCGCCACTCATTTTCGAGAAAGGACAGTAGCGAATTGTTTCGTCGCGGCGCCGTAGGATGCAACAGTGGGAGGTGTAATTGAAAGCTGTGCTCATTTGCTTTTGCCGATCTTTCTGCGTGGGACATCGTTCGGGGTCGTATGGCGGCGATTCGGGATGCTTACACCCACAAACCTAACCCTTGGGCTCTAATCCTTGTAATATCACAAAACCGAATTTCAGAAAGATATCTTGTGTATAAATGAAGTTGTTAACATAAAACTATGAAACATTTTACTTAGACTTGTGATTGAGCATTAGTTTTCTGAAAACTACACTTAAATAAAATGTCCCTAAGTTTAAATATGCTTTGTACTTTCTAAGGACTCTCAACTTATCTCAACTTAAGAAGAAAAAAAGTATATTAATTGTAATAGATTTATTTTTACCTTTTTAATTTAGTACTAAGGTAAAGTTGCATAAGGAACATTTTCATAATCAGTGACGCAGAGAATAAGGAACGCGGGAATGAGTTTTGAATTTATGTTACATGTTACCTCAAAAAGGATTGTTAACTTTGCTCATCTTGTTTTGATTGAGTGCGCCAAAACTCTGGATTCCAACGTGATTCGCATGAAAGCTTTTAATCATCCGATAACTTTGTTTTAATTTTCCTTCTAAATTGCAATTAAAGTGCATTTGTGAGAGCTGGGTCGTAGAAAGTCTTTGAGAACTTCTTGTCACATGGAATTAGCAGTAAACCCCTAGGGGGGAAGTTCTATCACGATGCCTAATCTATAGTATATGCGTAGAAGTTGGCTCATTGTCCTTTTACTTCCAAGCCCTGTCGAGCACTGCCTCGTAGCATCCCTCGCTTCTTGCCCCCGTCTACTCTTCACACACACACCCCGTTCCCCCTCTTGCCCTCGCCCCGTCTTCACGATCTCCATACCCCCACTGTCATCCCCCCCCCCAGAGAAAGAACAGAGCATTATGCCCGACCATATCTTCTGCTGTGCCTACCCTATCCAAACCCCAACCACTCTTTCTCTCTCGTCCCCCATCGTGCCCCTCTCTCTACCTCCTTCACCCTTAAAATTCCTCTCCCACCCTCACCTTACTCACGACCCTCCCGATTCACCCACCCCCAACTAAATGCCCGAACCCCACTCCCCAAACGTCACCCCCGTCGACCAAAAACCCAACTCTCCTCATGCCCTCGAATCTCTCGCCCTCTCTCCCTCTCCCACGCTCTCTCTATCTCGCTTACTCCTTTATTTACGACACCATCATCTCCATTCACAGCCTCTCCCCCCGATCTCTCCCCAATGGCCGACCTCCTTCCCTTCCCCCCACGAACGCCCCCCACTCTCTTTTCCCTCTCATCTACCTCATTCCACCCTCAGATTCACAAGATGGCCTTACCTCCACACACCAAACCAACTCACCGGCATCGTACTCTCTTCCACTCTTATAACCTTCCTTTTTTTCGACTTCCTCACCTCTTTCCAACCCCTCACCTTCAGTTCCTCTCGCACTTCCCCTTTGACAGCTAATTCCATCCGTCTCTCTCCTAAATTTCCTCTTCATTCTCTCTCTCTCTCTTCTCTCTCACTTTCGCGCTCTTTCTTTCGCGAGTACGTCGTCGTGGGGGGAGGGAGGAGAAGGATGCTGGCTTGAGGGGGATGGCGTCTGTTACTAACGCTTACTTGCCATTCTCCTTATCCCCATTGTTGTGCACTTTTTCACCTTCGTTGCTAGTCCGCCTCATCCCTTTCTCCTACAGCAAAAGCCCCAAGCTTTAGTTTTAGTGTCGAGCATTCAGTTTTACCCGTCGCGCGCGGGTGAAGCGGGTGGTGCGTGGGTGGATACCAGACAAAATGAACCAAAAACCTAAAAGTAACTGTTTCCCTTTACCCATGCATATCCTTAAATCTTAACGACCTGAATTAATTTTTGATGATCGGATACTTCAGAGCTTCGAGGCAACGAGCATCTGGACTCAATTTAAGTTTTGGAAATTTTAATGTGTAAGGTTAAGGGTTCTCATTGAAACTCGTTTACATCGAATGCTACTTTTGTGATATATTTAAATTTTCTCGTAAGAGAGATATTGTCTTCGTTCGTGGGAAATAATTTTGGAAATATTTATCCCCGTTTTTCATTCATTCAAGAATATTCTTAAAGTTGATAAATATGATTAATTGATTATTATGAAATTGATTAAAATATGGAGGCTCCAGGGAGCATAGTTTGCTTCTAGACATTATTTTCTTTAGAAGTTCTATTCTAACGCACTTCATACCATAAATCCACGCTAAAGTAGCTGTAGAGTGATTAAAAACCTATTTTACCACGAAGTAAAGATAAATATCCCTGCCACTTTTCATTCCAAAAAGACTAACACCGTCGCCCAAAAATATATGTCTCACTTTACTCCTTTACCTTATATTTTATTTGGACGGCATCATGGGGCGACTTTTTTCTCTTCGCTGCAAGAACTCTCGACCCATATTTCAGGCTAAACGATCAAATAACTTCCTTAAGGACCCATTTCCTCACAGCGCTGAAACAATTTAACGCGACGTTTTTCGTATCCGTCCATGACTGCATCCGTCCCAATGGAGGAGAACGCCAACTGAGTGGGTGAAGGGAGTGGGGGAGCCCAAGGGTAAGGGTGTCCGCCTCCTCCCCCATCAACATGTTTCCCGCTCCATTGCAACCAATCTGCAAAACCTCTCCGCCTCTCTCCTTCCCGACCCCCCCCCCGTCAAGCCATAACCCCACGCCATCCTGGGATTCAACCCGTCTGCTTCCCAGCCAGCCATGCCACCCTCCATTCCTTCTCCCTCGCTTCCCCCACCTAAATTACTCAAGCACCGCAGCTTAATCTTCTCACGCCACAATTCTCCGGTCTTGCTCCACTCTTTCCCCGTGGCCAACTATTCTTGGTCGGCTACGACGTGCCCAACAATTAGTCTCCGAGCGGACAACAATGGGCGAAACTTGCTGCAATCGTCCGTACAATGGAGTTGACAAAGCGAGTCCCGGGGACGGAGGAGGATGAGATGCGAGGTTGTGGTGGTGGTGGATGGGGAGAGGAGGGACCGGGCCAGAGTAGCTGGGAGGTTCCGGGGTTGGACGGGGGGGTGGGAGAGGGGCGAAGAAAATGCCGTAGGGGTAGGAAAGGGACATGGGGGACAGAGGAAAAGGGTTTCCTAGTGTGTGCGGGGAGGAAGGTGTGGGATGTCGAAAGACGGAGGAGGGATGAGGTGCAGGAGGTGTGGAGTGCGAGCGCTTTGGTTAAGGATAGGAGCTGGCGGGGAAGGGCTAGGGGGACCCTGGGTGAAGGCCTGCTTGGTGTGTGTGTCGGCGGTGGTTGTGTCTTCCGTCTCAACTGCCAAACACGGCACTTCCCCGCGAGATTGTGGACAACCCCATTCCCCTTCTCCTATCCCGCTCGTTCTCTTGATTAGGATGACCTCCCCATCTTCATCGTCGTGCCGATTTTGTGGGGAGGGGTGGATGTGCCCGTTTTGTGAGAGATTTTGTCTGGCAATGAGAATTGTGGAGAAGAGCAAATGGGAGTGTCGGATGAACGCAGGGCGGACGCAAAGAGTAGTAGTCACCATGCTCTGAGGACGTTGAGGCCAAAAGGAGTGTTATCGTTAGGATGACAATGCAAAATGACTCTCGTTTATATGTCGTGTCTTTCTCGCAAATTTCTTGTAGATTGACTCCTGGAAATTTTGGGACACATGAACGCTCATGAACCGCATGTAATGGAATTAAAGACGAAGAAGGTGACAATAAAGCGATTCAATAGTTTTAAACGGTTTAACCCAAAATGAAGTTGTGAAACTATTAGACCAATCATTACATAGCATAAAATACACTTAGAATACCGGTTTTTCTATAGTAACGGTAAAATTAGGATAACAACTGCATATAGTAAGGGAGGAAATGATGTTAAAAATTAAAAAAATTAGCTATGTAGAAGTTAAAATAGATTTCTCTTTTTCACTATTTAAATTTTGTTCACAAAACTTCGCATAAAAAATAACAATTTTAAGCAAAGGAAAGATTTATTTGTGCATTTATATGAATGAAACACTTCCCACATTTTCGTGGCAGGATAATTATCATTTAACTTTTTACGGTTGAAAAATAAAAATAGTAAAACAAACGTGTCATTTTTATTCCAAAAAGTGTTCCCTCTATCGTTAAATTAAATCTGTCAAATTAAACCCCATGAAACCTCGACTGTGTCGTAAAAACTGTTTAAGAACAACGAAACATTTTCCGACGCCATCTTCACCTCCTTAAATATAGAACTACAACCGCAGGATACCATTTGAAAACATTTTTTCTCTCCATCACAGGTGATCCTGAGAGGAGATGGAACTACCACGTGTTTTTCTAGTGCTCCAATAACTCCCTCCCGGTAACTTTTAGTTCAACATCCACGCTACGGCGAAAAAGTGGTCTGAATTCCACTTCTTCATCCTAGACCCATTGCTCCTTTTCTCTTACCTCGACCCTTTTCCCTGACCAACCGAGACAACGTTTCGCATAATTGTGAGCCGGTTAACAGGAGCGGTCGGTGCAGGAGGGTATGGGGGCCGTCCGTCTGGAGATACCTACTACTCGTTTAATTCATTTGAATCAACCCCCTTGGGGCTTTGCAACCCGCACGTCTTATAAGTATGTAAAATAGTAGACATACCAGGGGCTAGATATACTCATTCTCTCGAGCAGAAAGATTGGTGAGAAATATAGTAAGATTGCTGAGGAGTGAAATAGAAGGATGTTGAGGGTGGGGATATGGACTCCTCGGGTCGGCGGTCATAATGGCGAGACCAGGAGGCATAAAATGAGCGTCACGAAGGGAACCTGCTGAGCCTTCGATGGACTTCAGAAGAGTCGCGCGCATACTTACACCAGTTGAAGATGGGGTAGGACGGGCGGGTCTCAGAGTGATGCAATATGGGTCTCGTGGGGAGGGTGGGAGTGCGGATGCGCTGATCAAAGGGATGATGATGATGGGGATTACAACTTCCTCCATCTTCCCTTCACTCTCTCTCGGCTCCCCTCTATCGCTTCCCTACTTTCGTTAAAGATGATTCGTGGTTCCTTTCTTTCTCTATAATATTCAGTTTAGAAACAGCGGGAGTGTTGAAGAATCAGATGGAATTGAGAGATCTTAAAATACTGATACCATAAATTGTTAATCATTTGAGCTATGAAATAAGATTAAAAATTTATCACGTGTTAGTCTTTAACAATATCCTCTAAACCAAATCATACTACGATATAAAAACATTACAAAGTTACACTTCAATTATAAGCCACGTGAACTAAATCTAATGCATTTAATTAAAACCCAAGTACACAAAATAAAAGTTTAAAAATTAATTTAAGAGAGCAATTGTCCGGCAGTCGAAAAGTCCTAGGCTTGGATCCCGGTATTATCTTATTTAGACCAGTAAGGTACGACATAGAAAGAGAAAATGACAAAGATGAAGATAGAGTAAGTCCAGGCTTACTCGAAAGTGAGATAGAAAGGTCATTAGGGGAATTAAAAACAAATGAGGCCGTGGGAGTAGACAATGTTTCAGCGGAAATATATACTTAAATGTTTCTAAAGGGATGGGAGGAAGAGTTTTCATGGACTAATTCTTAGAATTTATGAGGGAAGGATTTGTTCGGATGACATCGTCAGATCAGTGTTAGTTCCTATTCCAAAGAAGGGTAAATACAGAAATGTGTAAGGGCTACAGAACGCAGTCTGACTCCGCACGCAGTGGGAGTCAGACTTCGTTCTGTAGCCCTAAATTGGTCCTCAGGATCATCAACAAGAGGAGGGAGCGCTGGGAAAATTATCATTTAGGAGATGATCAGTTTGATTCAGAAGGGAAGAGGCACGTGTTGCCATTGCAGTAATGTAAGCTCTAATAGAAAGTAGCAAAGAATACTTACATTCAGGAATACAATCGTCTGTTTAGTAGATTTCTAAAAAATGTTTGATAGAGTTAATTGGGTAGAATTAATTGATGTATTGCGGAAAATAGGAGTAGATTGGAGTAATAGAAGATATATAGGTAACCTGTTCATCTTTCAGAAAGCTCAGGTGCGAGCGGCACATGGAGATCTTGTGGGCACTGTTCAGAAGAGCAGTAAGACGGGTGCCCCATTTTCAACAGTGATTTTCAATATATTTGTGACCGAAATGGTAAAACAGGCATCTAAGGCACTGGAAGTAGGAATGAAAATTGGTAAGAAATTCATAAAATCAGTTATCTTACAAATGACAAACATTTACTTTGTCAGTCAGCTAAGGGATTTCAAACTTTCCCAAAAGCATTGGAAGGTAAGTGCGATATATATGGAATGAGGATAAATGTAACTAAAGCAAGGATTATACAGGTTCTGAGAAAAGAAAGGTTTAGTTAAACGTTAAAATAGAAGGGCAAAAACTAGAGTAGGTGGAAATAAATTCACCTCATTGTGGATATTAGATGAAGATTTCCATTAGGCAAAGAAACTTTCACAAAGAGAGTTGAGATGTTGTTGTTGAAGATGAATTAGAAAAATGATGTGGACTATAAAGATAACGAATGAGAAAGCGCTAGACATGACGGGGGAAGAGAGAGGATTGTTAGGAGAAATGAAAAAGAGATAAGAAAGATAGATCTAGGGCGTTTTGATTAGCAATGGGATGATGAAGACTGTGATAGAAAGTACACCGTTGGGCAAACAAAGAAGGGGAAGGAATAGGATAGGAATGTTGAAGAGAATGAAGGGAGGGAGGATGTATTCGGAATTATAAAGGGACTTGCCTAAGTGCCCGATTTTAGGTGTTGTTTTTGTTAGGAGAGGTAAGCAAATGTATTTGTGTACAATTGTTTAGGCTTTACGAAACCTACTCTAACCGGTAGATTGCTAATTATATATACATATTATATATATATATATATATATATATATATAATAGATATATAACCAAGATGTGGGTAGGTAGGGATGTGGAGCGAAATTAAGGGAGATATAATGTATACGGAATTGGAGAACGTAATTGGTCTATTGTGGTGTGAATTATCCGGTTTTGTTTAGTTAGGTGAGGCTAAGTAATATGAAAATGAACAGTATGTTTCCATCTAAAAAAGTGGACCTTAAGGCTACCAAAAATAATAAGTGTACGTGTATAATATATATATATATATATATATATATATATATATATATATATATATATATATATATATATATATATATATATATATATATATATATATATATACGTGTATGTTATAAAGTATATATATGTATATATATATGGTTTTTTATGGTATATATATACATATATATATATATATATATATATATATATATATATAATGATGTATATGTGCATATATAAACACACAAATATTTAATAAATTGTCTTTTCCTTTTAGGTAATAAGGTATTTTTGCCACTATTATACATATATACAAGTATACACTAGTATATTATACACATACTCTGTCAAGAATTCTGTCTTTATACAATTACTTATGAAATATGAACTAATAATTTGTTATTATAATTTCAATAACAATTTTTAAGTTAACTATATCTCATTCAAAGGAATTGTTGATTCGAACACTAGACACTGCATTATTTTCACTCTCATGAAGAGATATTACTTGCAACACAATTGAATATGTTTTCCTCAATTTTTGCTCACTACCTCTCCGTTAATATTTGGCTGCCTTCCAGAATACACACAAATAAGTAAAATTTAGGAATGCGTTTTAGATAATTGTTGGAAAATATTAGTTATATCCTTTATTTTAAATGTTGTCTTCTCTAAAATTTTATGAGAGTGAATACAAAATATTAGAGAAATACTAGCTATAACAATAATGAGAATAAATTTTTCTGTCTCCAATCGTCATTTTAAAGCTTATTTTACTGCCCCGTATTGATTAAATCTAAAAGAATTCATGACCACTTTTATAAAACTTCATGTTTTATTTATGTATTGAAATCTAATAACCATAAAATTAAATTTAGTCTCAGCCGTAAAAATCAAGTTATTACATTATAATAAATATTTTTGTCATAAACTGTGCAACAAATCTTGGAATATACCGAAAAATATCAATAAAATAATTCTGAGCTCTTTTACGGTGATCACATTAATATAGTATTTTCCAAAGAGCACGAAATTATACTTTACTGTTTAGCTCCTTATAATGAAAATAATTAAATTAGGTAAGTTAAACTGATCAAATAGTCTTTTGGCGTGAATTAGAAACTCACTGTAATCATTTCAAAACTTATTGTGACATAGATGCAATGTAGATTTTACAGATTTTAATGTGTTGCCACCGGTTTCATCGAATAAATATAGGGAATAGATTTGAAGGGAATGGGTCTCTTTGAAAACACTCCTCAAACGCAATAAAATTATTTGAAATATTCAAAACTATTTTTCTAATAATCACGAAGACGAGGATCGTTGAGTCGAGAATCACGAGGTTCCACGAAGTCGTTAGACTTCAAGATGAATTGTAGAAGTATTGAAATTCACGTATAAGTGGAGTAAATAAGCGTTTCTTCAACATTTCCCATTAGCAATATCCCAATAAGACATGGCAAATCGATCGGGTTAAAATAAGAGTTATTACTTTTAAAGGAACAACTACTCTTTGTCAATTTTTATCAATGTCAATATGACCGTTGGAATGCATTAAATTGAAGCATAATTAATGAATTTCTTGAAGCATATCTTGAAAGCTGTATATTCTCACAAAACTGAAAAGACCCAAACATCGGCTTTTAAGTTTTAACCTTTTCTATCCATGCACTCACTCACACGGATAAAACATAAGCACCCAACTTCTCTCAGCTTACGCTCCACTATGACCCAATAATCCCTTCTACTCCGTTACGCTATTACAAAATTGTAACTCCATAAGACAAAATCCACTTAGCGACGTGTGAGAATGGAGAAGGGGGAGTAAGGCCGTTTTCTGGAGCAATAAAGTCGCAATCGCACTCAAAAAGCTCCAAGCCACCGGGAGAAGAGGCACGAAAGATGGTGAAAGAGGGAAATAGAGAGATGAGGTGACATCTTTTATTGATAGACAAACAGAGATAAGATCAAAAGAAGGACGGACGGAATGCCATTTTGAAGTCTTGGAAGAGAAAGGTAATTATAAATAAATAAAAAATTAACGAAGAAAAAATTATCTTAGCTTAACTTTACTTCAGATTTTGATTCAGCATTAAATTATTTAAGTGCCAAAGTTACGTGAAATTCTAAGTGTTGAAATTAATAAAAGAAAAGAGAGATGATGGAGAAAAAGTTAAAGTGATGAACCAAGCCAATGAAATGATGAAAAACCCAGCCAATGAAATTGAATGTGAAAGCAGTGTTGAATGGGAAGGATTGGCCGGGTTACCAGGAACAAATTGCGGACAAGAGGTAGAAAATAGCGTAGGATGCTGTTGACACATTTATGATATCATAGAATGTGAATAGCCGAGACGGGATACTATTCAAGGCTAGAAGTGTTTGGGAAACAGAGGAGGAAAGAGCTTTCTCACGTGGTAAGAAGGAAGAGGGATGGTGCGGCAGGAAATAAACCCTAGCCACAACCTCTTCCCACACTATCTTCGCTCACACCAGTACACACAACCAACACACACACACACAAACCATAGACGCACTCGGGAGAAAACACACAAACACAGTAGCACACAAACACACTCTTACACTTATACACACATACACACACACACATAAAAACACACACACACACACACACACACACAAACACACACACACACTCTAACACACACACAATTGTGCTTCACTATTCTGCTGCTAGGCTGCGCAGGTGGTCACGACGGTCTCTGCAGTCGATCTTCTGGCGATTTATGACCACGACGGGGCCGAAAAGATGGCGGAGAGAGCGCCAATTAATGTAACAGACACGGTGGGCAAAGAGAGGTTGAGCGGGTTGGAAGGAGGGGCCAGCGAGGGCAGGGAGCAGGGAGGTGGGAGGGAAGGGGGAGGGATTTCATGTCGAAGCAAGTGGGGCTTGGCGGTTATGGGGGCGTCTGCTTGAGAGATACAATGCTTTAACTGCCCCCCCTCCCTCCACCCGCCACACGCTCTCCTCTATCCCCTCATCCCTACCTCCACTCCCTTCCATCCTTTTAACTGACTTTGTCTGCTGAATTTCACGACTAAAGCGTTTTGCACCCGGAGAGATATTCTCATTAATGCCATAAGGTCACGTTAAGGATAAAAAGTGAGGAATACGAAAGAGGAGAGTGGTAAATGCTATGAAATGGTACGTAAAGCGTAACGGAATGTTGCTTAACGAATTCGTGCTCCTGGGATGGGGTTTAGGCGTAGCAAGGAGATGGGGAATTGCTTTGACGAAGGATGCGTTTTGGGGCTGTGTTTAAGGGATAACTTGTGGAGAGCGAACTACATTTCAGAGCTGTTTCGAGCGGAAACGATTATAACGTGAATTTTGGGACTTGCAATTAGAACGCTACGCCATATCTGTGAGGAAAGTGTGAAAAGATTTACCCTCATTTACCATGCTTGAATAACACACGATGGTCCTGGTACGTGCTTGACTCATGAGCTTGGTATTTTCTTTGCCATAAATGAGAAGTGTAGACATGATTTAGGGCAGAATTTGTTAGAGCTATTGGATTAAAAAACTAATCTAATGTTTGAATCAAAGATCTTTTGAACGAAATACAGTTTACCGATCATATTTTGATACCGAAACGATCTAATGAAATTGACAGGTATAAAAATTTGAAGGGTTGCTAATCTAAAAAAAGTTTCGAAAGCATTCAAGTAAATAATTTTAATAAAATAATTAGGAAATAAAAGGAGTAATATTTGACGATAGAATAAAATTTTGAGAGGACATTTTTCCAGTCTCCAACACATATTACTGATTATCAAACTTGGTAGGCGTAGAAATTTGTACATTTTTGGCTGGTCGAGTACTAGTTTTAATTAATCACAGATGATTTCATAAAATTTTAGAGCATAAACCTGTCTCTAAAATATATGACATTTTATGTATTTCTAAAAAAAGCTAATGGTAGATCGAAGAGCAGAGGAACGATTTATATAAGCTAAATGAGAAGAACGACTGAAGGTTTTACTCTCATAATGAGTATGCAACGTGGTGGTACGCATGAATCTAATTAAATTAACGCTTTAACGAGAGCGGTATCCCTCCCATCGATTACAGCGTTCACTCAATACACAAGTGTGTGGATATCCATATTTCCGAGCTTTTCCCGTCGATAATATTTTACACTACCTCAGTTAACAGAAGCTTTTAAGGTAATTAGTACTTATTTTCTTCTATAACAGTAGATAAATTGTCTATATTACTTGCATTGCACCTAAATAGCATATTAATTACGCCTAATTATTATTTTATTGGGAATAAATGCAAATCCCCTTAAACTAGTTAGGAATAAATACTGAAAACATTTAATCATTTTCCACCAAACCAATATTTTTATATGTATAATTGAATATCATAACTTGTTAGTTTAGTAAGTAGAGCGTTGGACTACGGACCAGAGGGCTTGAATTCGATTTCCGGGTAAACCTCTGGGTTTCTAACCTTCGGCTTCACCCAAGTTGTGATATTTTTCAAGTGCATTATCTTCCTGGGAAACCATAGTCGGTAAAAATAAGGAAACTAGCCCCCCTACCCTGACGTGTGAATTGCTCATGTAATTGTGCTTAGAGCAAGATGAGCTCTAAACTGACTAATCAAAACGACCTTTGGGAGGGCTGTGGTTATAATTAAACGTCAGAGGATATATAAATCATTGGCCGAGAATCTTACCCGGTAATCTTAATAAAACTTTCTTTTTTAGAAATAGGTTATTGGCAATGATTGACGTCATCCATAATAATGGTATGGGAATTACTTAATCGTATAATGGCAATAAATTTGCTTAAAGCACATTGAAATCTTTACTGCACTGAGGTATATAGTTAGAAAAATTACGTTTATCATTTGGAATTCTATTTAAACATTGCCATTTGTGAATTTTACTTATCTCATTACCTTCTATATGTATTAGAACACAAGGTCCCAAATTATGTTAAAATTTACAGGAAAAAAAATTTATGTGGAAGCGCTAATTTTCTTAAATATTTATGCGGAAGTCCAAATTTTCTTTTTTACCCTCATCATGAATTTATTCCACAAAGTTAAACCTGAAACTGTTATATTTACAGGAATGTTCATTTTAAATAATCAGAAAACTGACATAAACCACAGATATCAACTGAAACGGTAATTTAAAGATATATTAATAATGGAAAGGTATATGGGAATCTGATATATAATTTTAAGCATACTCATTAAAATATAATAAGTCTTTATTGAGATAGTGTTTCCATTTTAAAAAATACCATCAGTGATAAAAAGGTGCAAATGTAAAAATAACCAGCAGCGTAAATTCCATTACGACTTCAAAAAAGCACTTAGAATATAAAATTCTCTACATTACTGTAAATAAAGTAATTCTGAAAATTGAGAATTTTGTACTTAGTGTCAAACAAATGATTTTGATTAAATTTCTTTGAGATAATGGCCTATTCATGAGCTTTTAATCTTAAACTAACTCGGAAAATATTGGAATATGTCTACGGAACAATGTTATATTATTTAATGTTGGTAAGGAAAATAGTTTCTGTGAAATAGTATAACAAATTAATTTTACATTTATATGTGCATGCAATTTTGGATAGACAGATTCAATAATTCATATTTTATTAAGGGATTTAAAAGTTCTGTTAGTCATGTATTAAAAAAACTGCACTTACTGACCTGCGTAATAATTCATTGCGTAAATAATAACGTTTATAAAAATTCCACCTCCCTTTGCCGATTAATAATTCAATTTAATCCGCATCGATTGAGGGAACAATTCCGAATCGGATGATGTTCGGTTTGAATTCGCTTAAAAGAATGAAAAAAGAATAGCATTTCGCCTCTGACTCAGTGCTTTTTCCTCTCTTTCACTTCATTATACAAGATAGCCATCAAGAATCCATTTAGTTCCGTTGAGTTACTCAACCAGAATACGTCCACTTCAGCCACAATCCCCTCCCATTTAATATTTTTAATCTAATGTAGCTCAAAGAGAATGGAGCCGTGAATACAGAGCCCCACTTAATGCATGTAATCATGAGACGAATATTCACATTCTTCGATTCTTTGGTTAATCATACCTGTAAACCGCTATCACCAATAGTTTCTCCTGATACAATTAAAGGCGATCGTACTTCGCTTAACATGGCTGTTGTACGATGACCTGACGTTAGTTGGCTTAGCAATAAATATATCGTAATGGATACTTCACTTGTAACACGGAAGAAATTTAATCATGCATTTTAAACCATTATTTTTAATTATTACCCATTTTTACTATTTACTGAACAAGAAATCCTATTAAAATGGCAGAAGGCCAGTAATTTCGCCAAAAAATTGTTAACCAAAATCACAGGATTACTGTGAGAGAGATTATGAGCACCAAACTCAATCGTGCTTGAAATATTGAGACAGCATAAATGTTAAAATTTCTCATTTTCATATTCATGTCGTTTTAGATCTCCTGGCCTCGGACTAACCGCTATCGTTTTGAGCCTCACTTTACAGGACAGAGAATGATACCATACACTAATGATAAACTATGTAAAATTTCTCTCTGCCTTCATTTCGTTCAGCATGCCTGTTTTCCCCCACTTTTTACGTCCACCTAATAATATTCATTCCATTCATCAAAATCCTTAAAACTCCATTGATAATTAAATTAATGGATCCAAATTTCCTGACTTCTTTCAGTTTGTCCCAGCAAATGCAAAATTTATCGACTTTGTCGTTGATGCATGAGATGTAACAGATCAGTGTGTTGTAAGATTAAAGATTCAATGTCAAAATTGCAATCTTTCATTAACATCTTTACTCAAAGTTCTTGTCATTAATTTCTTCCTCCTGGTGAAAGCTTCTTTGTCTACTACTAATTCTTCCTTATTAATTCAGCCGTCTTCTTCCAAAACATATCTAGTTAGGTGACTTGTTCTACATTCTCCACTAAATTCCCTCTAATTTTATTATTCACTTAGCTATTTCTCTAAAACCTCATCGAATCATTTTAAACATTTATGTTCATCTCATACCTTTTACGCTGGTTTTTAATTTGCTCAGCAAAAAAATGTGGTTCTTTGGTTGACTGCCAAACTAATGGTTGATTGTGATTGATAGCCACACAGAAGGAAATGTGATGATTTTATGAACTACAAACCTACTTTCATTCCTACATTAAGCTCTTCATGTGCCTCTTATTCCACAGGTATTGCTGTACTACTTGTCCCTTGTGTTTGTATGTTAAAATGAGAAAGCGATATTGAACAATCGTGATTTATCCCCCTGCAAAGAACTGCCCATCCGACTCTCTGTCCAACTTGACACGTATAGGTAGCGGACGGATGGTTTGAAAGTAGAAAGTTAACGTTAAGTATTCATGGTATGTTTGAAAAGTATCGGGAAAAGTTTCGGAAAAAGAATTATTTTGGATATTGCTGAAATGCCTCAAAATTCTTCAAAGTACATCCCTTGAGCATCGACACAAGGAGACACTAAACTCTGCTCTTGGCTGTCCGTCAAGGCCTTCGGGACGAGTTTGGCGCAGATCTTTCGCATCGCCAAATTTTCAGTGACAATGATGTGTGCACTGTTATCTTATCAATGCCAATAAGATCTGCGATCGTTCGCACACTTAAGCGATAGTCTGAATTGAGCACTTCACTCACACGTCAGGAAAAAACTGTTACCAATATTTATAAAGCAAACCTTGTATTATGAGATATCTGAGACATGTATCAGTACTGGGTTAGTCGTGCATCCCTCCAGTCTACTTTCATCATCTGTAATACATTAATTTCACGTAATTCCACCAATCTTTCTCTAATGCCCTTCTCTAAATGCACAACGCAAACGAATTAATTCTGGTGTGAATGAAAAGTCTCCCTTCCAAATTTTCCTAAACTATAAAGCTGTTCCACGGGAATGTTATGAATCATCACTCACCACATTTATTGGATTATAATTCCATTTGTCTTGCAATAATTATAACTGGACCTAAGACATCCGCGTCGGAATAGTGTTCCTTTTATTTGGCTAAAATTTCTTGACTATTATCTAAACATTTACTTTCTCTTTTCATTTATCCTAAATCTCTACCGGATTGATTATCCACCTCATTTTCCGTCTAATCTCTGACGGTTGACGGATTTTCCTTTCTTACTTCTTGACACTGTTTTTAACATCCTGTTCAGCGACCCATTTCAAAAATCATAAAATAGTGTTTTAGGTTTATCTATATGTCATGAATGCAATATGTGCGTCTTAAAACACCTTTTATCGCAGACATACACTCCAAGCGGCTTTATCCACCTATTCTAACTTACGTCTGGACTTATTAACTCATTTTTCTCTTTTATTTATCATTTGTTCCCAAATTTCATCCGAAAACTTCTTCGAAAAATTGCTACGCTTTAGAAACCAAAATTTCTTACGGCAGAGGTAGGCCCTTTTCATAATGGCAGTATTCATGTTCGATACAAATAAACACCACAAAAACTAAGGATATTCAATAAAAAGCTTCATCTAGCGGATATTCAGTAATAAATAATTTAAATAAAGACAAACCCAGAGTATTCTCCTTTGTCTCTTTTAACGTTTGTTTCCTTAATTAAAAGAAATGAAAAAAATCATTTCAAATTGGTTGTTTAACAATATTTTTTACCTCATGGGTAGAGACGGGAAAAAATAATTTCTCTATAATGCCTATAAATGTACATATTTTATTAGAGAGATGAGAGTTTTTTATATCCTAGAAAAACCTATATTGCAGCCAATATTAGTATAATATCTTTACCATGGTATTTGCTGTGCCTTCTCTTAACTATCAACTGATCAAGTTTGTTAATAAACACATACAGTATCCTGCATTCTTAAGAAAAAATATAAAGAAATCGATAGTGAAAATTCTAGTTGGAAAAGCAATTGTATTAAGCTCAGAGACTTTGTTGTTGAGGTAAAGTATGAGCTTATATTGAAGGTTTTTGGGATGCTGAAGACTTGGATGGAATTACAGGGAACAAAAATATACATAATTAAGGAATAAGTGATTGCAAAATGTAGTATAGAGTTAAAGGATATTTTGTGCGATATAAGATAGTGCTAAGGATTACAGTAATGCGTAGAGTCATGGGTTATTAAAAAACCTTCCCTAATCCTGCAGATTTCCAATAATAATAATAATTCTACATGACATATTAAAAGCCACCGGGAGGGTGTATGCCGGAGTAATATTCAACAGCGGAAATAGAGCAATTGTGATGTGTTTCAGGATTAGGGAAGGTTTTTAATGGAGCATGACTCTACGCATTACTGTAATTCATAGCTCTATCTTATAAGGCACAATATACCTTTCAGCCTTATACTACATTTTGCAATCACTCATTCTTTATTTATGTATAAAGTTTGTTTCCTGTAATTTTTAACCGTGTCTTCTTGTATTAAACGCAAGTAGTTTATTTGATCCTCTAACGTTGATAAGAAAAATGATATTTTATAGCCATCGGTTTCTCACTTGATCTCCCTATTTTTATTTTTTTTAAACACACAAATCGTTGTAAAATGGACCTACTATTAACGTATTTTCAACTTCATCGCATTTAATATACGCAAAATATTTAATCCTCCGTTATTAAACCTCTTCGTGAATGATAATCAATCTAGTTCTTCTGAAAATACAGATACCCACACTAAAACAATAAATGGCAATTGAAACGTTGGTAGTAGTATTTAGGGGAGGCGACCGACAGCTGAGGTCATTTGCGCCATAGGGGATGGACAGGAAAGGATGTAAGGTGGAGGGAAACCCTGCGTCGGCATTAGCCTATTCTTAACGAAAGGTGGCAAGGGGTCCGCTGCTTAACGTCCCATCCGACGGACGGCGAACTCACTCAAAGTGCCCTCCACAAAGCACCTCAAGTAGGGATCGAGATACCTCTGAAAAATATTCAACACCGCTAGGATTTGAACCCGGGTCTTCTGAGTGGGAGCAAGTAGGGTAGCCACCGTAAAATCTCGATCCCCAAAATTGAAACGTTTCTTCGAAGGAGATGCACTAGAATTAGAGTTTGGAATTATCATTTGCGATCTTGTACCTCTCAAATACTTACAATTTCGCACGATTTGAACAGAAAAAATTGAAATATTAAAAAAATAAACATCTACATCAAGTTGAATTTTTACCCCATGAAACTAAAATTTGTTCAAACGTTGCCACAGATAACACGTTTAAATAAATTAATTACTTTTCTTTATATTTTTACCGTATGCTATGACCAAAAATGTACCAACCTACCTGATGTCAATTTTCTAGCCACACTCGAGCTTCATGAAACTTATCTGAGAGACAATTAGAGGGCAATTAAAATAATACTTATTAGTGTATTACTGTTACCATTTTATTACTTATTCACCAACGGCCAACTACACACGTAGTCTATAAAAGCAAAATCTAGTATAGCTTTGAGAGAAGTAATGTTTACACTGAAAATATATATAAAGTCTTCAGGTGTTTTATTTTGCATA
Source organism: Hetaerina americana (assembly GCF_022747635.1). Lineage (NCBI taxonomy): Eukaryota > Metazoa > Arthropoda > Insecta > Odonata > Calopterygidae > Hetaerina > Hetaerina americana. The sequence goes on from NW_027286874.1 coordinate 46,689,038, forward strand.
GTAGACATAATATAGAACCTTGCCTTAAGTAAGAATTAGAAGATCTAAGCAATTTTAACCCAACAGCATTTGATAAACATATTTTAAGATGTTATCCTTTAATTTATAGTTTTGAAAAAAATACAAATTATTGGTAAATCATTTCCCACTAACATAAAGTGCACTGCACGTAATGAACTATATTTAAAATATTACTGGTGGAAATCATTTTAATACGAGTAAGTTAATAAAAATGTATTATACCCAGTTTATAATTTTTTATCATGCGTAAGAAATACTGTTGTTTATCTCAATTTCACAGAACATATTTAAAATTAATTCACCTAAAGTTATCTTATATTCAATAAATTATAATAATATGCTACTAGTTCGTTGCCATCAAAGAATGTTTTTTTTCCTTTAAAATAACAAACTTGGTATTGAAACGCAAAAGTGAGCGCAGAGAGAGAGAGAGAGAGAGAGAGAGAGAGATGGTGGTGGGATAGTAGACTTGGATATAGGAACAAGGAATGACCTCGGGGAGAAAGCAATAGAGTTATGAAGGAGACAGGGTTTCATCAAAACGAACAATTGCAATAGTCAAAAATACACATGGAAGAGGCCTAGGTATAAAGAAAGGTTAGACTAATAAATGAAAAAGAAACACTTTGTTCCAATCCACCACTTTATTACAGGTACCTGAGGATGACGCCGTAGCGTCGAAACTAGTCGTACCTGTAATAAAGTGGTGGATTGGAACAAAGTGTTTCTTTTTCATTTATTAAAATGAACTTCCACAAAGTTGAGGCTGAAACTATTGAACTAAAGGTTAGACTATATTATAGTTAGGTACAGATTAAGTAAAAGTCTAACTATTCGCAGGTTTCCGAGTTTGGATCCAGATTCATATCATAATTTTGTAATTATGAAATGTAAAGCTAGATTCAAGAAGATAAAACAGGGAGGATATGGAATAGAGAACCGTTAGCCAGAACTAAAAAAGTAGCTACAGGATATACTACTGATCATAAGGGAAAGAAAGGGAGCTGGCTACTATAGAGGAAAATATGGGTATAAAAAATGGATACACGAGTCGGAAAGGGAACAATAGAAAAAGTAAAGAGGGAAAAGACAAAAAACCTTGAATTACGGACGAGGTGTTTAGAAAGATGGATGAAAGAAGGAAGTGGAATAATGTATGATGAAATCACGGTTCGGTAGAAGATATTATTAGGAGGTTAATCTTTAACTACAGCGGGAAAATAATCGAGAAAAAGGAGTGGAAGTTGTAATAAGAGGAACTGAAGTGTTTTAAGGTAAAGTTAAGCGGATTCACTCTACAGAATGGTGATAGAATTGTCAGAAAGTCGGAAGAAAAAAACCGTTAAATCAATCAAGGATAAATTAGGAAACTTATCAATGGAATCAGGAAAGAATCAAGATAGATAGATGGATTACATTAAGATACTATATGGCAAAGACGTTAGGCCAGCTAGCTTAGGTATAGAAAGAGAATATGACGTAGATGACGATAGCTTACATCTATGCATACTTGATACCTAAATAGAAAGGACATTAAAGGAGTAAACATTCAATAAGACCGTGTTAATAGATAAAATTCCGCAAAACTAGTTGATGAATTAGTATAATGCAATAGAAATATTTCTTAGAACGTAGGAGGAAGGGAGGTTTAAGAAAGGTTGCTGTTATTCTTTAATCAATTCAGCAACGTTAATTTTGAGTAAGTCCTCCAGTCCGATTCCAAGCCTTTGGAAAATTAGCTTAGTAACGTGAAATAACCTCGAATAGTAGAATACTGTATGACTGCCTATTTGTTTTCTCTCCTTGGATGATATGCAACGGCTAGAAAGAGGTGTAACAAAGATTAATATAATGATACATTTCGGAAGGCGTTGACTAAAAAAGGATGCATTTTCCTGAGAGACAATGATTGATATGATGTCATTAATACGTACAATAAAACTGAGCAATTTTATTTCCAATTCACGCGAAACAATTAAGAACTTTTCGAAAATGTTGAAATTAAGAAATATTTTTCAACAAAATGGACTTGAAGAGCTTGAAAATAATGGTAAAGTAAGAGAGTAATGGCGGTTGCGAATGAAGAGAAAATAGAAAGAGAAAAAGAAAAACCTCCATACGGTGTAAATGTTCGCCAGGGAGTCCAATAAGAGAGATAATTGAAAGAAACACTACTATTGGGAGAGCTCAGGGAGATTCATTCCACATATAAGGAAGGATAGCTGAAAAGAGTGAATCTCAATGGAATGAATAAATTGGGGTATGATAAGGAGAAATGGTGAGCTGGTGACAATGATTCTTACTTTGATAAATGATGATGATTTATCAGTTAACTCGATCCTCATTCTTGCAGTATTTGGTCTCAAGGCGAGAGCAAGCGAATTCCTGTGTGTCCTTATTTCGCGCCAGCCTTTTTCTCTCTCATCTCTCTCACTTCCTGAGCATGGGTTTTCTATTACGGATTTTAGGCACTCATTGTTAGCAAATGTCTTCTGCCAACGAGGATATAAAATACTCGGATAACTCCTAGTTCTATCGCAACAGTATTTTATCTTATGTATCTACGGAAGGTAATTTTCACAAGCGAGTCACACCCTATGTCAAGCACACCGCTTCCACCTTTCTCCCGCGACACCGCCGCGTGCTCTCTCCCTCTTTCCCCATTCCGTCGCTCCACTCACATGCTTCCTTATCACTCCAGCGCATCTCCGAATATTCTACTGCTTCCCTCCCGCTCATCCCTGACCCCTCATCACTCTTGTCTCTGCGTCTCCACCCCGCGCGCGAATATTATCCCCGAGAACGGCGTGAAGGACCTGTCACTTGCAAATGGAGCAGTTGGGGTTGAGGGTGGGGTGAGCAGAAGCGGGGATTTAAGGGGAGGCGCGGCTGGCGACGAGAGGAAGTGCGGCGCGAGAGAAGCGCCGGGGAATGGCAGCGGCGGCGATCGGGACGGGATGGCAGAGCAAGCGACCGAGAAAGGACGACGGAAAGGGGGGAATAGAGATATGGGAGGCGAAGAGGAAGAGGAGGCGAAGGAGGAAGAACAACGGCTTCGAGGGGGACTCAAAAGTTAGCGGCACCACGAGGGAATACGAAGGGGGGTCGGGGAGGATTGGGGGAGTCTTGATTTGGAGTGGTGAGGTGAGAAGATGGTGGGGGGCGGGGGTGGCGGTCGGGGTCGCGCGATGCGATTAGGAAATGTGAGGGAACAGATCGCGCACTGGAGGTGGCGGATGGAGGATGCAGGAGACATAAATATTCTGGATCGAGAGGCTAAAGGAGGGAAATCCTTTCTTATGCAGTTTTCTTTTAGAGGGCGTGAATAAAAAACGGGGAGAGTTTCAAGACATGAAGATCTGAAGTCATCTATACTTTGAGCCGTGATTACAGCCTTCTATGTTTTCATCTGGGAATTCAATGACAGTCGGTATAGCTTGCACGCCAGAGCAACGCATGCGCATGAGTATGCTTAATGGTTTGCCTGCGAGGAATCAGCAAGTTCCTTATTGAATGAAATGTATTGTGGAAAGCAATAGGAAACGCAACAGTGTTTTTTCAAGGCCATTGATAACTTAGATTCTTTTTAATACATCAATCACCATCTATAAATCTACGAGGTATGTCCAATAAATACGCGAACTGAGGCCATTAAAAACTTTATTTTACAAAATTTAGTCTACATCGATTTTGTCCCGCTCAAAGTACTCTCCATTCGTTGTACTTATTCCATCTTCTTTTCCACTGTCTAATGCACACTTAAAAGTCCTCGGCAGTTAGGATTTTTAGTTTTCTTGTCGTTTCTTGCTATATTGTGTCCTCATATTCCCAGTGATATCCCCTCATCACATTTTTGAGTTTTGGGAATAGGAAAAAGTCGCAGGGGGTGAGATCTGGCGAATAAGGAGGATGATCAATGATAGTGATTGAATTTTTTGCCAGAAACTGGCGAAGAATCAATGTTGAATGTGCAGGTGCATTGTCATGGAGAAGGATCCATCCATCATATTCGGTTAAAATAGTGCGCACTGTTGATTTTCCTAAATTCATTTCATCAGCTATCATTCGGATGGTTTTTCTCCGATCACTAAGGACAAGAGCTCGCACACGATCAATGTTGTCATCAACACAGGTGAGTGGAGGTTGTCCCGGCCTTACATCATCCCTAGCACCTTGTCGGCCATCTTTAAAATTCTTAATTCAATTGAAAACGAATGTTTTTTTCAAGGCATGATCACCGTAAACAGTTGTCAACATTTCAGTAATTTCTTTATAACTTTTACCGCACTTCACCAAAAAGCTTGATGTTGATTCGTTGCTCCGTGATTTCGTCAATTTCCATTTTCAACAAACAGTAAAAACAAGGACAACAGAAACTAACATAAATGGTACTATACGCACAGATCGACAATCCGCCAAGCACAGACGGCTTATTGGGCCTCAGGCAACTCGCGCCAACAGTGGGCGGGGCTATAGTCCGCGTCATGGCCGCCAGATATCACAAGTGCGCGTATTTTTTACAAAGACTACGTATTCCATATTTTCCATAAATATATCTATTTATGGTGACGCAGAATTCCAGTGAGTAGAGCCCTAGGTTCCGGGACTAGAGGACCGAAGGCTCCGGTCTGATTTCGAAACGCGCCTTTTATCACCCTCCTCTTCGACCAAGCTGTGTGATTTTTGAATTACTGGTCCTTCAGGGAAACCACAAGTGGCAAATAGGAAGGAACCTCCTAACCTGTGTGAATTTCACACTTCGTATGCCACTACGTTCTAGGTGAGCTCTATCATCACCAATTAAAACCAACCTTCGTATTGACTACTATGGTGTGTGATGTAAAACATCAAATAATTATATCCATAGGTGTATACAAAATTACTTAATATGCTTTCAAAATTATTTGCATGATACTTTTAAGAATTACTATGCATTTGCATGAGATTTAAGAATTACTATGGAGTGATAAAATCAGTGTTTTATTCAATATTTCATTAGTTCTTTTAAAAATTAACAACATTACCTATAATACTATTGTATAAAAAACCGCTACAAGAAAATCGCACAATTTGTGTAAATATTTTCTTCACTTAAACCTCTGGACACCCCCCTCCCCATCGAATATCACGGCATTAAACCGATCAGGAAATAACTGAGGCGTTGGAAGAACACGATAAGTACACAGGTAATATGCCTGTAGTTACGCACCCTTGTGATTTCCGACTATCACTTCAATCTCTGAATTGTCGAGAAATATTTTCTGTTTCATCTTGAATCGAAATTGGATGCCCTCTGATAAGGGTTTCTTGACACTGAGTATTTGGATTCTCTTCCAATTAGATCACATGAAAAATTTGCTGGATATAGTTTTTCTAAACATACTTATAATTTGAAGCCGAGTATCAATTTATGATTTCTAGAGAATTTAATTTAGGATTGATGAAAATAAAGGAACCATTTTCTAATTCAAGTGTAGTCAAAATTGTCTACAAAATCGAGGCTATAGAATAGCTTCTTTGTGAAATGAGGTTGCGTGTTACTTTATTGTGGTGCCAAAACTGTAAAAATGAATATGCCTTCCTTAAAGCTGAGCTACTACTGATCTGTTTCTACTTAAATTCTTACGGCTTTTTGACCATTAAATACAATAACCACGAAGAAAATATGATCAGGATGTGTGTATGTGATAATTAATTGAAAAGTGACAAATTTTCGTGCCGATATGGTTGCTATATAATTTAAACAAATACGTTATTTTTCGATACCACAGGCACAAACGCAGGCAGATGGCATGGCTATTGCGATAGATTTCTTGAAAAGATTTTTGTAGAAAGCAATAAACACGAATTCGTTCATTTTTTTGCTTGAAATATAATGACACAATAAAGTTGCAAATATAGACATGCACAACATTTCGACTATTCTCTACAAATAAATACAAAAAAATTGATTGCGCTTAGATGTTATCCATAGATGTCCTCGATAGAGAACAAGAGAAACAAGAAAAATGTCTTCATGTGGAAGTGCAAAGTTTCTTATTTTACCCTCACCAAAAGAAAATGTCATAATACGGATATTCAACTTCGGTTCTTATCTGAAAATTGGAGAGATTTTTAAATTTATAATTGCTTATTTCTCTGTCCAAGAATTCTCATGTAACTAAAGATTACATAGAAAAAATGTGTCTTTATATTTTTAATTTTTACATGTCTACAAGACATTGTTTAGAGATCCACTACAAGTTCAGTGATTTCAACAACAACTAGTAGTCTTTTGGAGCCTTAACATTAAGTGTATGGGGTCATTGATTTTACCGGAACTAAGTACGTGTACTCTAGAGGTTAGTGCGCCTTTCCCTCAATTCATTCCTCATGAATATAGTAGTATATAAATGTATATATATATATATATATATATATATATATATATATATATATATATATATACTCAACACTCATAAACATATCTTTGAGTGTATATATATGCACACAAATATGCATAAATGAATGCGACTAGCTATGTATTCTTAAGTTGGTTAAAATCTTTATCTTTTATCTCAGATTTTCTGTCATGATTTTTTTTGCATCGTGTCTGTGGTTATTGTAGGTCCAAACAAAATTCAGACTGGGCGATGTATGCATAAGTCATAAAATAACAAATAGTACTACCTCACGCGGAGGCATGAATATGCATTTCGCTAATCCAGTTACAGCAGTTTGTGATGGCGTTAGTAAGGAAGGTGGGGTGTAGGAAAAACTGAAAGGGGAAACAGGAGGAAGTGGAAAGAAATAACGAATGTTCCATCAAAAGAGGAATATTAAGACCTCTTCTGGATAATTAAGTTTTGCTCTCCCGCGGAGTCAACCTGGCAACTGACAGTAAATATTTGGACAGCATCCTCCCTCGACAAGCACTCACAATCCTTTCTTCCTGCAAGCCCAAAACCAACCTTCGGCTTGGTTGCTCACGTGATGGTAGTGGCACTCACAAACCAATTCGGACGCCTTTAGCCGAGGATATTTTGTCGTTATCCACCATTAACCCTCGATTAGAAACCAAAAGAGATTTTTTTAAAGCAATTTTTACATTTTGCTCTTTGTTACATGAATAACGCAAATGGAACTATTGAGTTGGAGAAATTTCGTTTTATTGTTTAAAAGTATCTCTCCTGAGAATTAGATCTGTGTATATTTTGAAATTTCCATGATAGAGAAATTTTTCCCAATAGAATATGTTTTCCCTTTTACTCCAGGGCAATAATTGCCCAAGACATCTTTGCCTTTATAAGCACATCCAATTGTAGTATGTAATGTTTGCAATAGCTGTTAATTTAGGTGGAAAATTATTTATGCGGGAAGAGAGAATAAGTTAGAGACTAAATATGCAGGTAAATCATTATATTTATGTCGATGATAACTCTCAAACGCGAGGTCGGCCAAATTGTATTCAAACCAATAGTGTTTTTAATACTTTGGGTAACATTTCTTAAAGCCACTCAATTTTTCTCACCAACGACAACGTTTAGATTTTTCATATTTGAATATAAATAGCACAGGTAAGCTCGTTAGAATTTTATATTTACCTTTATAATTACTCATTGTAACTGTAAGATACATAATTTTAACGCTATCAACTTTTCCGTTTGAAATATAAATATACACCAGGGAAAAACTAAACATAAAACAAAATAATGTACCTGAGTATTAGGGATAAAGAGCACTATTGGGCATTAACTTCTCATCCATTTTCCTTCACCATTGACTTCCTAGCCTCTCGATCATAGAGGAAGAAGTCGTCCTCCCCCCTCTCTCTCCACCCGCTTGTCATCGCTATGGATTCCAGTCTTAAGTCTCCAGTGTCGAAAGTCTTTCGCCTCTTTTCTTTTTTCCCTTCTCTTCCCTTGAATCGAGACGATTCCCAATTTGGAGATTGGCATCGTATAGGTTTTGAAGGGTTTTTATATATAGCCCCCATCCCACCATTCAGAGCAAGTTTCAAAAAAGTTGGGGCTGATATGAAAAGCTAAAGTTTCACAGTTGATATCGCCTTGGCTACGGAAGCTACTTTTTAAAGCAGAAATTTCAGATTATTTTCTGGGACCAATATCACCCTGTCAAATGGAATAGTTTTTTGTACTTCTACGGAGTATAGTCGAAATCCAACGACAGGTACATTTTAAACGTACTTCATTATTATGATAAATATTTCCAGAGTCAATCCGATGTTGACATTTAAAATGATAATGGATTCAGTCTCTAATAAGGCAATTTTCTTCCAATATTTGCAACGCATATTAAATACGTTTTAATAGTTTAAATAAATAGTGAGTTCGTATTTAATTCGTCATGCAAGAGAATGTTAAAATACACATTTTCTTCAATAAAATAAATTTTCTTGAGAAAATATTAGTCTGGAGATAATTATTTCATAGCTCTATACTTGCATAGATGAAATTCTTGGCTCTTTGGTAAAGCCATTTTTCCAAGCACTTAACATAAAAACTCCATAAAAGAGGTAGTAGTGCAAGAGAATTTATTTATTCATTTTTACCAACAGTCATGAACACGAAATTTTACTGCATTAAATGTGACGTACCCGCTGATTTTATATATATATATATATATATGTATATATATATATATATATATATGCTTGAAAATATACAACGGTCTTGATTTAGTACTTTGAATAGACCGTGGATTTTGTGCCAAAAATTATTTTAGACACGTGTGACTTTTAAAAACTAGAAGATGTGAAAAAAATTTTACCTGGATTCGAATAAAAATCCTAACCAATAAATTCACAAATCAGCCACCAGAACTTCTAATGCCACTCATGTTACAAATCCTTTATTAAGAGGGCATATACGAGGGTCATCCGGAAAGTAGTACCCGTTCGTGCCGCATGAAGTGCTGACGACGCGAGTAGCCGCTGGACGAGGTCAGATAGCTTCAGTGGCTTGTCTGCCTTCTCTGAGCCAAGTTGCGTGACGCTAGCATTGCCTGTGTTGTTTCTGTGATTGTTTACAATGTTTAAAAAAATTGAGAACGCCGCCAGTTGTGAAGTGAGGGCAGTGATTAAATTCCTCAATGCAAGAAACGTTCGCCCATGTGATATTCATCGCCAATTAAAGGAGGTGTATGGAGACAATGTAATGGACGAGTCGTCTGTTCGGCGGTGGTGTCGCAACTTCAACATGGGGAGGGGGAACACACACGACGATGAGCGTTCGGGGAGACCGTCTGTCATTACAGACCAACTGGTGAGCTCAGTTGACGAATTCGTGAGGAACGATCGGCGCGTCACAATTGATGACATCTGTGAGCATTTTCCCAATGTTTCTCGAACAATTGTTCATGAAATTGTTAAACACCATCTGCATTATGCAAAAATTTGTGCAAGATGGGTCCCTCGCGTATCTCAATGAGCTGGCGGCGAAGGACTATGCAGCAGGAATACAGAAACTTGTCACACGTTATGACAAATGCCTTAATTTGCTTGGAGATTATGTTGAGAAGTAGTTTAAAGTATCCTCTTTCAAATAAAATTTTTTATGTTTGTTAATATTTACTTTTGTGTCTTTATTTCACGAACGGGTACTACTTTCCGGATGACCCTCGTAATATGTCCAGAAAAGTGAAGAAGTTCCTCCTCTAAATCTACCCTTTCTCACCCACCTAAAAAAAGAACTTCGCGATAACTATCTTGTTATCGTGCAGGCATCGTGCGCGGAAACTGGCTGAAAAAAGGCGGAGAAAGAGATAAAGGGGTGGAAGGGAAAGAAATGTTACGAGCACATTCCCGTTATATTTTCACCAGCCACACGTGACCTAATTCACTCCTCTCAAAGCGAAAGCAAGGACTGTATTTTAGAAATTGCGAAAGGCATGTTCGTATATGCTTAAATCCGTTTTTCTAATTGCCAATTTTTCTCAGGAATAAATGTAAGATCATTTTCTTATTCCATTGCATATTTCTTTCTATTTTTCGCTATTTTACCAACACCTAATTCTGTCACTTCCTTCTTCCTCTTCTATCTCAATATCCGCATCAATTTCACTTTTCCTGTCCCAAAATTCTAAAATTCTCTTGTGTAGACCCTCTCCGCGATTCTAATTTCCATTCCGTGCGCTCCACTTGCTTGGTCCTGTTTATTCCAATTTTTTTCTCTTTGCTCCTTTCCACGAGAAAACCTCAGAAAACTTTTTCAGCTTTGATCCATGAACGTACTTTTCCTGTTTTGATGGTAATCCATCTTCCTTACGGTCCCTCGTCAAAAAGCCCCCAAATGTTTGGAGGGACTGGCGATTGACGCAGCTTGCCTCTCATAAGTCCCCGCAGCCTTTTAATTTTTCTTTCATGACGCATTACTCACACCTAACTATGGAAGCATAACTCTTTTTTTTACTATGAAGTATATATTTTATCATTTACCGAGTACCTTAACGGATTAATTTCAGAGATTTATGTTTTTTTTTAAGATCTACACGATGAAGAAATGATGTCTGATTAGGATACCTGAAAATTAGAGTTACTTTTATTTAGTTAACTCTTTGATTCATCCTCGAAGATACAGCAAATAATATATCTGTGGATGGTTTTTGGTAGGTTAGACATGAGAAAATAAGGTTCCAAAGAACTAACGGAAAGAAGCATACCGAACGCGTCATTCTTTTCAAATGGCATATCGAGAAAAAGAACAAATACACGGTTAATTATATTTTCTTTCTATTTCTATTCTTTTCCCTTCGGCCACTCTCTGCAATATATAGTATGATTGAAATACAAACTCACTTAATTACGGTATCTATCTACTTATTCATACTAAGAAGTCAAACGTATTAATACTGCAGAAATTTGTCACTATAACACTTCTTAAAGAGGCCGCCAAGCTTTTTTTTATGAAGCTAAAACGTAAATTTCCCATTTTCCCATGAAAGTGTTATACATGTATTTTCCCATTTAAGGATTAGGATTTTAATCAAAGAAGAAATAAATATGCTTCCCCAATTTCTACTGGTCACATAACTTTTTTGTCTCTTCAAAATAAAATCCTACCAAATACATTTAAATACCCCGTGTATCTACGTTGGCTGGATGAATTCTGACGCCCACTTTGAGCGCCTGTCAGTGGAATGGGAGCTCGGACTCTATCTTACCCCATCTAGTTGTACCGGCCGTCACTTTTCTCCGCATTAAAACCTCACGTATCTTTTTATCTTCTTTCTACGCCCTCGTACCAACCTATTTTTAACCGTATCAATTCAATCACTTTCTACACCACATTATGTGAGAATAGAATTCGTTTGCTTTTAATTGTTGCGCCGCTGATTAAGCATTGCTAAAATCGACGGATTTACGGTTGAGAATAAATCAACGGAAGATTATCGAGAAGAGCACACCTCTTTTCACTACCAATGATTGAAAAATATACTTCTTGCCCGGATATTGACTGGTAATCGTTCATTCACCTCAATTTTGATAAGAATATTCGCGGACGAAAATATCTGGATTTATCTTTGATATGGATATTTGCAGTCACTAATTAACATAAATTAAATTGTAATTGGGATATTTTATTTCAGACGTAGGGGAATATTCACAAAGAGGTTATTCAGCGCTTTCCCACACACTTGGATGTAACAAAAAGAAATGTTAATATAAACGCGGTTTTCCGTCAAGCTGGCGATTAAATATGCATTTTTTTATATTAGGATTACTATTGGTGTTGTACCGTTTAAGGTTGGTTATGGATCGACTAAGAATATACAACGGTAAATTTCTTTGCTTCTTCTAAAGAAGGCAACCCAACATCCGACACTACAGTAAATCCTCCTTTAATTCCGCATATCTCCTTCCTCCCATCATTCCGTTCGACATGCCTGACCCATATCCCTCCCTCCCTCGTCTAACATTCTCCTGTTTATCAGAGTCTACAATATCTCAAGGCCGATCAAAACGCTTTGCATCCATATTTCCTGCTCTTTTGGATTTTTCCCAAAAAAAACTCCTCTCCTCCCCCACTTCCTCGTTTTTTTCCATTTCACTTTTTCCATCCTACCCCAAACTCACATTTCAAAAACCTCAAATCTAAGTTTATCCTCTTCCTTCGACAACCATGTTTCCTCGGGATACAAAACCACGCCATATATCAAAGTCTAAACGATCTTTCTCTGAACATTCTTACCCAAAATTCCTATCAAATTCCTCCTCCGCGTGAAATTTTCTTTGCCTAACGCAATTCTTCTTCTTATATCCTAATTACTTTGACCAGTTTTATCCAAAAGACCACCGATATAGCTAATCTGTTCCACCTCCACCAGTTTTATGAACTTCTATTTTAATATTAATAACTTAGCTTTCTTCTTTCTCGGAAACCCCATTATTTGTTTTTGCTTACCGATTAAGATTTTAATGCATTCCGCCTATCCAAGAATTTGTGGGTGATTAGCAAGGTTAAGATAATATTTATCTTTGAATTTCAGCTTTCCTCAAACCCAATTTATCCATAGATATTTACTTTTGATAAAGACCTCTCCAGTATACTTATTCCACAATAACACTACTAACACTTTTCACGCAGGTATCATTCAGATTTTGAAAAAAAATGTAAAGAGACTGCTTTAGCAACTCAAAGAGTGCGAGCACATATTTTTAATTATTCATACTTCAAAGCGTTCGGTTAGGTCGATTTCCTTCATATTATAGCAGGGAAAGCGGTGCCGATCGGCAATGTCCCTATTTGTTATTTTCCCCTGGCGTGTTGGAATACGCCCTCTAAGCTACCTCCGTCTTTTGAAGTTTAATATATTTTCCAATCAAGATTTAAAAACTGTACATATAACCTAATATCTTCGATTGATTTTGTGTACATTGATCCGGTTTTGTCTGTAGCGAACTTGTTTGAACGAAATGTTTTCTTGAAGATTCAAGTGATTTCATATCAAAATTATGTAAAATGTATTACGTGTTACGCTCCAAGGAAATTAAAAGTGGTGAGAGTAAATCCTGTGAATAAGAAAATAAGAAGCTATGCGTATGACTGAAAAGGACCCGGGAACTGAAATTGAGAACCAATTATTGGTGCACATTGGGTACGATCGAATTACTTTTTTCGAAGAGTTGAATGGCAAAATTAAAAAAAATTGCATATGCTTTATTAGGTATTACTAAGGCATTTTGTCGAGTGGGTTGACGCATCTCTTGGAACGAACAGTCGGAAAATGAAGCAAAGAATTCTAATTGTTTTCTTTCGACGCAGTGGAAGCAAATTTCCATTCGGCAAAAAATTATATTAAAAATCCGCGGTGTAATTGAATAACAGACGAACGTAAAATGGATAAAAGTATAGGAAAGTGCAAGTACAGATGATTTTGAAAAACCCAAAGCGTGAATTTTTTATCTCAATGAGGGAAATCAGCCGGAGACCGAGGAACAAGCTATCGCGCGCAGAACCCAGCGTGTTAATCGCGCTTTATCCTTTGGTTTTCATTTGAATTTCTACACTCATATGATGCTATATGTTAGCATTATTAGGAATATATATCCTTAGATCTTCCAATGCATTACCTAATGACATTGGTTAAGTAAATATGACGAAAACGAATGCTATTGTTATAATGTCATAAGAAGGGAAAATACGTGACTACGCTAGGTTCTAAGTGATCAACATCTATTTTGATGTTGTAGAATACTTTGTTACTGATTCATAATCTATTCTTAGAAAAATATTAACTGCTTAAATATAAGAAATAAGTTAAGATTTTGAGTTTCGTTTTTGCATATCAGAGAGTTGAACTGACTGGAGAGTCTTTATGATGATTTTAAATTGATATTATGTAAAGGTAAGAAGCTGTATTGAAGGAGTGAAAGTTAATTTACTTCTTTGCACATGATTGGCTTATTTCTTATTATAGCAATATGCCGTGAAGTTCAAATTCTCCTGAGCATCTTTGAGCGGAAATCCATAGTCAAAGTAATATTGCTGCACTTCCAAAACTGCCTCTCTTCCTACCCGAAAATACTAGTCCAGTATAGTGCGCGCAGTTTTACAGCACCCATACATTTTCTTTATAACTTGCTTCCTTTTTCATGATACTGCCCTTTTTCAATCTCCTTAAACATGCCAACGTAAGACGAGAAAGTGGAACAAACAAAATTATGTCTTCTAGCTATGAAACCATAACAATTCTTTATAATCCTAAAACAAGAGTAATAGAATAAAAATGCTTGCGAGGTGGAGTGCAGTAATAATGGCCTTATGAGAATATTCAAAGCTTATTTTCAAGAAAGGAATAGCGCGAGGTAGATCCAATATTTTTTAGCCATAAGAAGTACAGTTTAGCGAGAAGCTTCAGCTATTATAGGATTTTGATTCAACTTTTTGGAACGTAAAGCTATCTAATGTGATATTAAAGAATGTCTGGTAATACTAGAACGCCGAGCTCTGATCAATTAAGCAATTAATTCATATGTATCCCCGTGTTAATAGAAGTAATAAACGTAAACTTTAAATGCTTTATTTAATTGCTATCTAAGCTGTTTACTCTAGGAAAAGCTAATTAGGACCTCACTAAGTAGAATATACTGGTACCGAATCAAGGAAATCGTTTAATTTGCATACAAATACTTTAAATTTCAAATGAGGAGAACCACGAAAATATTAACAACATTTATCTCAATTAGTCACAATATTTCGGCCATGCAAAGCTCAAAAGATGAGTGACAGCATGAAAAACTCTGTCAGGAAAAACTGCTTTCTCATGTCGTCCATTTATTACGAGTAAGTATGATGTCCAACACAAGTTGGAATTAAATTCATCCGAGGCAACTTTACAAGAAGGCATAATACACGTCGGATATTACTCCTTACGCGTCAATCACCGCGTTATGACTTCCTTTTATTATCCTTCCTTTGAAAATTATTTCCTGTTTTGAAGTCCATTTTGATGACTGGATGATTGGATGCGAAGTACTTTCCCATGCACTCTTATGAAGAAAAATATACTAATTTGTGGGTGGAACATAATTTAAATACCATTTTTGTTAAAATTAAACTTCGTCATATCAAAGTTTAGGAATCCATTTCCTATAGTCAGAAACTACATTATTATTTACCTTTCCGTAATTGAACTCATTTTGTAAAACGATTCTTTCCCATCAGTCTTTGCGTTAGACAAGAACCTTGATTCGAAGTGAATGCATAAAATTAATCTTGCAGATTAAAAACTACCGACGAAATCTGTGTGACGAGTAATATTTGCATTTACGTTACACAATAATATCATAAACGAAAATCTTCAAGTTTTCCTTCCATTTAGACCATATTTTTTTCAGTTTTCAAAATTCACCGATCAAGGTGATGATTGCTGCTGATGATGATTAAGTCCGTTTGGAAAAAATACAATTTATTCAAGGGAAGACTCTTTGGGGAGTATGCTGATAATATTACAAATATATTACAAAGAAAATAATAATCTTATTTGGACAATAACTTCTTTGAACTACCAAGAGCATCCAAAAGTGAAACACCATTGCGCATTTAGCGGATGACTCCGTTAAATGTAACTTTCGCGGTATTTCCCGCAGTTCCTGGAAATTTGAAATCCAAAATTATTCACCCGTGGGTAGAGTACAAAATAATCTATTCAATCTGATTTTCATATCAGTCCTTTTTCTACTTTTGCCATGGGGCTGATTTTCTACCTTCACGGATGCGAGCCCGAGTGGGAATAAGTCACGGAAGAAGTCTCTAGGAGTGACAGAAACGCAGCGATGGAAATATATGCAAGGGCAGACGTGCTCTGGGCGAACGAAGAAAATAAAGAGACGCTCATCTTCCACCAGCATCGCCGAAGTGGCGGCGGCGGACTAGCTAGCCCGCTGACATGCGCGGGGGTCGAGGGGGGATGAGGAGGAGAGACGGTGGAACGAGGGTGCAGGGGGGGACGATGGTGTGAAGGGGCCAAGCAGTGAGCCGGAGGAGACGGACTTGTATCCAGAGGGGGCGGGACTTAACTCGCCGCACACAAATGCTCACGGCCTCCTCCCCATCATCTATCTCCACCCCACTCGGCCGCCACCGTGGGCATCCCCGCCTCCGTCTTCCCCACCCCCGCAGCCACCCACCTACCCTCCGCCAACGCCCGGGAACCGACACCTCCATTCAACCCCTGCGAGGCCGAGACAAAAGAAAGTGTCATCAACGTGAAAGCCCTCCAGTCTCTCCTCCACCGTCCTTCCTCCCCTCCACTCCCTCCCAGCCCACCAACCACTCACCCGCCCTCCTCAAATCTTTTGCTAACTTTCTCATGTCGTCATTTCCTTTTCCCCCGTATACACGCCTCCCCCACACGTCCGATCTACTCCCTCGCTCCCTCCGCTCTCGAACAAACATTCCCTCTCCCCGTCAGACACGCACTGGCTGCCACTGAGCCCCCTACTCAAAAACTACTACACCTTTTCCACTTGCTCGTCGAGTGAAAGGAAGGAAAAAGAAAAGAGGACGGCTGCCGAACAGCGGTGCCAAACCGTCCGCTACCTTGCCGTCCCCTAGTCCGTCTTCAGCCCGTATCGCGCGGTCATTTTTCACATAAAAGTTCAGGGATCATTGATACCACAGCTCACATGGTAAAAGATAAACAGCAGCCGTCATTTTTTCCACTCACTTGATCAATTCCCTTGGATTTTCTCATATCATTCTGCTCTACGCAGCATCGCGCACTCTATTTCCCGGTACAGAGAGAAGACAGACGGAGAATTTACAGTGTCTAAGGATGTTTTGGCTGTTGTTGTAACAAAAATAGCAAGCGTGGTATTATCGTGGACAGCTCAATTGAAAAAAACCCTAGAAATATTTGGTTCCGTAGTCGTATGCTGTTGTCTTCATTTTTAAGTTAACCGGCTCTTGTGACAAACGCCACCAATCACAATTTTGAATGTACCATTAGCATGCCAGAAAACACTTGTCTCTGTGTGAATATCGGTCAAATTTCAATTAAATTGGCGCCACATTCCCCCTTGATGGCATTATTTTGGATGACGTGAAAGTAACTTGCATGAGCATATTTTTATTTATAATGCTCGTTTACAAACAAATGAACTCGGTTCACCAAATTATTTTTGCTTTAATTCCGCGAAAGTGTAGCACAAAATCGAATCAAATCAAAAATCAATGCTTAGAGCTAATTAAAATGACGGTGGAAATTACTCATTGCGACATGAAAATTTACACTCTCCCTGGAGCTCAACTCGTCAATATATTATTTGAAATATCATTTGAGCTATTTTTGCTTTGAATATTAAATTTTTAGTTGGAAAAATGATCCTGCGATACTGATTCAGCCGCACGAATGGGGAGGGAATTCTGAATCAAAACTTACCCTTTCTTGATATATGTAAATATATATATATATATATATATATATATATATATATATATATATATATATATAATATATATATATATATATTATATATATCTGATATTTTTTTTAATACACATAATTATTCAAAACACATATTCATTCATAAGGAAAGAGATATTAGGAAAAGGGGTATATATATATATATACATATATATATATATATATATACATATATATATACATATATATATATATATATATATATGTATGTATGTATATATATACATATATGTATATATATATATAATTGTATGTATGGTAAAAATATATACAGGGTGAAGCAGAATGGACCCCCTGATTTAACGGGTAAATTGTAAAAAAAACCAAGATAAGTAAAAAATGTTTGCAAGCATGAAAACTACATCAAATGTCATTTTTTCCATTGTTTTAAAAATTATTTCATCCAGATGACGACCTTGGTAAGCGATGCACATGGTGAGTCTTTCAAAAAGGTTTTCGAAAACCCTTCACAGCATATCTTGCATTATTCCAGCGATGACATCTATAATTGCCTCCTCAAGAGTTTCCAAGGCCCTTGGTTGAACTTTACATACCTCAGGTTTGAGATATCCCCAAAGAAAAAAATCACATTGGCTCAAATCCGGGGAGCTAAGGGGCCATGGAACATCCCCTTGTAAGGAGATCAGACGGCCGGGAAATTGTTCTTGCAGAATTTGGCGTTAACGACCGGCGGCATTACCGTGGCACCATCCTGTTGAAACCAAAAGGCTTCTGTATCATATTCCTCATACTTTACATTTCGGAGAGTATAAAGTTCTCCAGCATCTCATAATAGCGCACAGAGTTCACAATAACAGTTAAACCTCGAGATTCAAGAAAGTAAGGCCAGAAAGTCAGTAATATAACGCCTATGGGGGACAATAATGGCTATGGAGGACACAGGACACCAAACTGTCATGTTGGGGATACCAAATGGTCTTGGGTGAAGTTTGCGAAGGTTGTCAGTCGCCCAGTAACGAAAATTTTACTTATTTACTGAGGCGGAGAGGTGAAAATGCGCTTCATCGCTAGACCACTGAATAGTGTCGGGTTGAACAGAGGTTAAGATTGCATCGCAAGCTTGTACCCTATCTTCCGAACTCAATTCTTACCCTGTCTTCCGAACTCAATTCTTAAGCAACTTTTAGGGGTGTACAAGAATTTAAGAGTGTAAAATTCGCCTTATTATTCTGGGTGATATTACAAGAGCTGTAGCATGTTTCCGCGCAGAGCGCGATGGAGACTTTCAATGGACGCTCTCACTACCACGATGTTTTCAGGTCTCCGCTCACTTTTGGGTAACCTGGCTGGTTTTCTAGGAAGTACAAATGCTGTCGCCCGTACGCTAGTAATCCATCTCGTAATGATTTTAGCATCAGGCACCCTGTCATGACGAGTGAAACCAAACCTCCTACGAAAAGCCTTCAGCGTCGTCACCAGACAATCGTTGTTTTTAAAGAACGTTTCTACGATAAAGCTTCGATGCTAACCAGACCGCTGCATAGTACTTACTAAAATTATGTTGTTTCCTCCAGCTTACGCCACTACTCCCACTCCGCCAATTCATTTGCACGCTCTTCAGTGATTTTTCAAAGCTATGGAGTACATTCTGCTTCACCCTGTATATATACATCTACAAGTATACAGTATACACCTGTACATACCTATATAGGTACACTTCTGCATTCATATTTTTGAAATCACGCGATACTTGTGCATTTATGACTGGTATCCTAAAATCCCCTCCCGGAAATCCTTGCGCCGTCTTGCGGTGAATTGTGTACAGGTAGATGAAAAATAAACAAGAAAAGATAGATAAGCGAAATTAGGTGTTAGGGTGATTTATTTCTATTTTCTGAATCAAATGATAGGTTTCTTCAAATTATCTTGACGAATTAAAGATATCTTGATTTTTTCAATACACGAGGGTTGTGTTCCGAAATAAAAATATAGTACACACTAAAGTAATGATCAACTAAAACAAAAATATCAATGTTAAAATTGACTTCTATAAATTCTGGAATAACTAGTATGCTTGACTCAACCATTATTAACTTGCAGTATTTAAATTAATATATTCGGCCGTTTGGACTCTATTTTCTTATGATTTCGCCGTGTGAGGGAGGAGCGAGTACCTTAATCTTTCTGTGACGGCGTTAATTTTTCTTATTTTATCTCGGTGGTCAAATATACCGATATAATTTGGTGGTATAATAATTTTTCTGCAGTCAAAAGAAAACTCAGGTATTTGGTTCCTTACTAAGGTATTTTGCATTTGTCTTAGGTCTTGTCTGATCTCCTTCATGCCACCAGAGGCTCATAACGTAATTTGTCCAACGTACTCTTCAATTGGACTCTCTTCTCGTTGCAAATTTTTAGCAAACGTAAGAAATTTTCTCTCCAGATTTTCCCATTCTTCAATTAAATGATTTCTCCCATGGATTCCAAGTACTTACCTCGTATTCCAAATGCGGCCTAACTAAAGATAAGTAACACCTCTCTCTTACTTTTTCATTACATTGAACGAAAACCCGTCTAATGACACATACGAACTTATTTCAGGCTGTTCCTCAGAACTTGGTACATCTTGTGAACTCGAATGGAATGTATTTTTGTGTAATTTGAAGCTAATGTTCGAGAGTTTTAAACCTATCTTACACGTAATACCCTGCCTCTTGCTCTCATACATTAGGGTAGAACACATTTATTTTTTCGTATTTTATCTTTAACTTATTTTCTCTTTGGTGCATTAGAAGCATATATTTCAAATTTTTTCTGAGGAAGCATAACGTTAAGACTCAATAAAAACGAAGACATGTGGGCAACCCAAGTTTGCTGCTCAGCTTGAAAGGATATTATAAGCGGATGGAGAAAGGAAAAGTATAGTTTTCATTGAAATCAATAAGAGTATGTATAGGCACCTGGGTAAATCGTGATGTCAATGATGAATTTTAAGAGATTGTATGTCTGAAATACAATGGCTCCAAATCGATCTCCTCCTTTTACGACTTTGTCAGGCATTAGGTTGTTGTGACCAAATTTTCGAATTCAATTTTCTAAGAATTTTGGATTCACCAATTTTAGGAAACTTTAGCTTGGTGTTATAGATTGGAGGATATACGTATATCCATAGTAACTTTAATATCGTTAAAATCGGGTAGTTTGAGGAAACAGATATTTATGGGAGCACGGTGCAAGAGTTTTGGTCAAAGCGGACGAATTATGAGGATGGAGGAAAAAGATGCACCCGGCGCCTTTCAAACCAACGTGGATGGGGAATTTGATAAGCAAATGTTGAAGCATTAGCAGCATTAACTCGCTCAAATGAGCTCTTCATATTTCTGGTACACCTGCGATCCATACACTCATGATATACAATCATTGGTGATGCCTATGCTAACTTTTCAAGAGAGACAGTATGACAAATGGATAAAGGCAAAACTGGTGCTCATACTGCAAAAGAAACTATACCATACTCTGAGGAGATAAACGAACTAAAAAGAAAAAAATACGGTTTAATATTTAAGAAAACTTGTCAGCAAATGTAAAAAATATTTGAGTGGTATAACAGAAAGACATTAATCATTCAAAGGGCAGTGTAATATAAACACATTTAACAGCTCATCACACAACTACAGAGTTTTAACAGCTAAAACAGATACTAAATTGTCTGTAATTTGTTGGTATTACATTTTCATTGATTAAATTGTACTTTTAACCAATTTTATACCAATTTATCAACATAGGCAATGATTAATATGTGTGGCAATATCGTATCCTCATAGTGTAAGTATTTGCTTGAAGGTTACAACGTAGATGTACCACGTAAGTGCAGGATATGCAGGACAACAGAGGGCTAAAAGAAGGAAAATATCGGAAGATAATATGATGTATTGTGATGGTTTGAATTATAATGAGGTAATGAATTTTCCATTTACCGAAGAGAGATTACAGAAAACTTAGGAACGACTTCAGACGGATGACCAAGGTAAAAAGTTTTAGATAAAATAAAGGGAGATATGAGATTAAATAAATTTCAAGGTTATGATATAATTACTATTGGATAGAGAAACATGATGCTAGTATTACCTCTTCTGGTGAGGATGGGTAACGTCCTCACTTGCTAATCCAGAAATTGTAGCTTCGATTCCCGCCGGGGTGGGCTTTCTTTCTCTTAGGGCTTGGATAATTGTTTTAGTCGTTATTTTCACTTTATAAAGCCGAGGTAAATGAAAAAACTGACTCTTTTCGACTCTTTTGATTAGTGGTAAATAAATAAATATAGGAAAATGAAAAACAGCAGTCAACCAAACATCGGATGAACAAAAGATAAATGAATTCACACCTTCCCCTTATCTTTCAAAAATTTACAATGCCTGGGGATTGGGATGGTTCGGTGGCTAACGTACTGGCTTCGCATTCCGGCGGCGGTAGATATTTTTCAGTGGTATCCTGATCCTACATAAGGTGCTTCGTGGAGGGTACTTTTGAGTGAGCGCGCCGTCTTTCGGATGGGACGTTAAGCTCCAAGCCCCTTGGTGCCTTTCGTTTAGAGTAGCCGACACCGGGTTTCTCTCCACCCTTCCTCCTTTCCCGTCCATCCATAATGGTACAAATGACCTCAGCTGTCGGTCGCCTCCTCTTAAACTACCACCACTACAAATTACAATGCCTGAGTCTCCGCTTCGGTGTTCCGTTCCGTTTCCTAAATATACTCCACCTGCCACCCCAGTCACTCCCGCTGCGTTTCCCAACTCCCATCCCATTCTAAATGGGAGAGTCCGCCGGAGAGGTGTGCCTGGTTCCATTCCTCCAGACATCTGACCTTACCCACCTCAAGGACGTGTATTGCTGTGGTCATATTTTCAATTCCCTTTGCTTGACTCAAGCCTCGGTAAGGAGTCTCGGAGGAAACTGAATCCGACCCTCCATTTTCCCAGAGCGCATTTCACCTTTGCCCCCCCCCCCTCCGTGGATCGCTGACGAGCTGGAGAAAGTCTGAGTCACGGATTGGTGCAGACATTAATCGGCGCCGGGGAATATTCATGCTTTTGCAATGTGTATAAAATGCACGCCTGCCTCGTTCCGGCGCGCGCGTCTACAGCCGTATTCAAATATTCATGTGACGGAAGGGCCCGGGTGAAAAAGCGATCAAACGCTTTTCAAAATCACCCCCATGGCGGTGTGCGGAAAATGGCGAAGCTAATATGCCCAGGGGCATGATCCGAGAAAATTCCACATACAATTCAGGGTGATCGGGGAAAAGTTTCAGGAAGAGGTCCAAAACAAGTTCGGATTAAAGTTTGCAAAAATGCATATTCTAGTGAATGGTAAGGGAAGGGGTTCCAAATCTCTCTTTTTGTATTGCAAAACTAACGATAAATGTAGCTTTGTAGAAACGCAGAAATCATTCAAAAAACTAACCGATCCTCTACCAGATATTTGGAATCTCCCAACGAGATATTTAATACATCTAATAATGATAATATAAGTGATGACAGTTCCTAGTCTATTAGCCCCTTGCTATGACTTCAGGTTACACTTGCGTGCTAAGCACTTTCTAGATGCATTCACTCGTCATTTGTCCAGAATACTCTTATACACACTTACAACTTTATAGATTCTCTAGATTTAACATTTTGTCAAAGTATCTCATTTATATCGCTGCATATCGAATGTCACCATCGCCGGAATAATGTCACGACTTTCAATATAAATTCTCATTAATCCGAAATATACATTAAGAAATAGTCATGTTTAATAGTACATTATTGAATGTTAAGGGAGAAGGACGATAGATGTATTTGATTTATTGTGATTGTAATGAGTGATTTGAAAACCCAATGAATCCAGAGGATGAACAATCGCTTCGTGACCAATAGAGTAAAAGAAATTTCCTTTAAACTCTCTTGCAAAACACTCCTTCGACCAAAAATTTTAAATTTAACCTGCATCATTCATATTACGGTTCACCTAAGGACTTTTTAACATACGAATGCATACAAGAGCATTTAAAATATGCTTTTGACTGTGGCCTTTCACTTTCACTTTGAAACACATGAAGAGACATCATCTCAGTAAACAAACAACTGCTGCATCAACTTCTCAAATCTATACTATTCTCAGGATGGTGTTACTCTTTTATTTTTTAGGGAATCGACCATCGTCATAAAAAATGATCAAAATATTAATATTACATTATTTAAAGAGAATCGTAAAGGTGAAAGAGAGGCAACAGAATTTTCCGGACGAATACTTACTACAAATAAGATGGAAAAATATAAAAACATGACAGACGGATCTTAAAAATGATTCAATATCACTCCCATAAATTAACTCCCACTTCACTTCACTATTCATTGAAACGAGCAAAAGAAGGAAAGAATGCGTGTACGCATTGTATTAATTTACAGGGAAATGTGTCACAATTCTGACGGTAATGCTCCCTCGCGAACGATCTTTCCTCCCTTCCCGTGGCTTAACTTTACCAAAGATAGCGAGCAAAACTTCCTCCGGTGAAGCAGAATGGAATAGAATCTACATTCCAGAAAGATGCATAGGAGTGCCCCGAATCCTTCGCTGAAGAATGCAAGAAAATTCCCCCACCACCTCGAATCTCCACTCCCTCCCCAACCGCCGCTTTTTCCCGAGCCGTCTTATCACTCCCACCTTTCGCCGTCCCCCTCCCTCCCACTCGACCCACACCTACCCAACACGCCACGCTCCACTGCATCCCTTCATTTTTTTTCGAATCACACCTCGGGTCCCTTTCTATTCTGCCCATCCCTTATCCCCTTCCTCCTCCCGCCCCTCTTAATTTCCCACACCCTCCATCTCCGCACGCTCCTTCATCCCGTCTTATCTTCCTCCCTCCATTCCTTCCTCCTCCTCGCTCTATATCCTCCTCCTCCCCCGTCCGCCCCACCGAGTGCGCCCCCTCCCAATTTCCCCCAAGAGCAGAGCACCACTACCGCTACGCGCAAGAGAGTGAGAGAGAGGAGGCAGGGTAGTCGCAAATTAATTTATGGCGTCTCCGTGACGAAGATTGTGTCGCTGCTTTACGACATAATAAAGTGATATGAATGTCGGCGCTCAGTTATGCGCAGACGGAAATTGGAAGAGAAGAGCAGGAGGGATGGAGGGAGAGTAGAGGGAGTAAGAAGCGCAGGAGAGAGGCGAAGGGAGGGAGAGAGTGGAAGTGGATAGAAGGAGGAAGGGTTTTCTTCTAGTTGGGAAGGAACAGAGAGAGACAGCGGAGAGCAAGTCGGTGCGTGAAAGGGGTTGGGTTCGGCGGGGGTCGGGGATGCGAGAGGAGATTTAGGGCGGCGAGAGGAAGGGGGGATGAAGGGGGGGGTGGGGTTAATGGAAGGGGGTTGGGTGTGGAGGTTGGGCGGGCATGGTCGCGGGGGAAGAATTTGTGCTAGGAATGTGTCCGTAGACGGGGCCGTTCCCATATCTTCGCGCCTCCCCGAAATCCACCCGAGGAGAAGCCGCTCTCCTAACCTCCCCCGGCTCGCCCGCATGCCCCTCCGACACTTCCATCCCTTCATCACCCCACCATCCCTCCCACACCTCCTCTCACAGCTCCCCAGTCACTCTTCAGGTGTGAATTTTTGAATCCACTCCGTTCCTTTATCTTCCCACCCACTCTCCCTCGCACGCTCGCACAACCCCCCCTTTCCTTTCCATCCCTGCCTCCCCAATCCCCTTATTTTTCATTTTCTCACCTTCTGCAGCCTCCATTCCTCGCACTTCTTAGCCCTTAACCCTTTCCTCATTCTATTCCACCCTTTCTACAGGAGTTCGTTCGTTCGCGACGGTTGGTTACGGGGGTGGATGCTGATACAGTAACGATTCCCTCCGATGGAAGGAGGAAACCTTGGTGGAGAGCGAGAGTGGGAGGAGGAACGGGGCGGGGGGGAGAAATCTCAAACGGGTTGCTGCTGCGAAGGAAGCCACTGCAGGTGGGCGAGCCGTGTGCGTGGGCGTGTCAGTCGGTTGGAGAGACGGGGGGAGACTGCGAGAACGGGAGGCAGGAGACACGTGTGTAAAGTGGGAGTGGCAAGGGGAAAGAGAGAAAACTTTCCCTTTGCCAAACTTTAAATTGCATAGTATATACGACACTCTTAATGGTAATCTACCTTCAGGGAGCACGGCCACATCTTTGCACTTCAATACGATCAGCCACTGTGCATTCATCCACTTTCACTCATTTCCCGCTCCCATAAGGACAATTTCACTCATGAAATATTTTAACCAGGAAGTACGCCATATTCGCGGATGCAAAGTCGAGTATTTTAATGATACCAAGGCGACGGTTCAGAATCGTCTATCCGCAATACAGAACGGAACTTCGTACGTTTTTTCCGACAACTGAGGCTATTGATAGCGGGACCGACCTACTCGTTCGGACTTTTGGGTTCAAAAGATCCCCCTCTCTGGGTGCTCGCAACTAATAGTTATACTATTTCTTACTTCAACCCCTTGGAGAAATATATCAGTGGTATTATCAGAAACCGATGACAGGAGACTTTAAGCTTCGTAGTTGGATTCGCTGTCACAGCTGCCCCTGCTATTTTGGGGAGCATGACAAGAAGTGATACGGTAAGATATCTGGTACGTCACCAGGGGCAATCACAGGTGATGAAACAGGAAGAGGGAGGAAGCAGACGGGGAATGTGGGGGGATGCAACGGGAGAGACGGGCGAGCTCCGTCTTGCATTGAAGCGTAAGTGCGGGACGCGTGATGCAACCTCACGCGCGTCCGATACGACAGAGAGCGTTGCTCGGGTCGAATCCGACTTGCTCTCGAGAGCGCGCCGGAGAGCTACCACCCAGCTCTTCTTCTCACGCGCGCAGTTGGTTCGAGCGCGTGCGAGCCGGCTTGTTGTTGTAGATGTGGGCACACATTTTCTTTTTTCAGTCCCCGCGAGAGAGTTGTAGGCAACGTGATGGGAGGAGGAAAATGGGACGGGAGGGAAGAGAGAGAGAGAAGGAGGGAAGGGAACGAGGGTTTTCCTTCGGAGAGGAGAGTGTGGCGGGTAGGAAGGATTGTGGGGATAAGGGTGAGGCAAATAAAAGGTTCCCCGTAACAAAAGGGAAGGGAGGAGCCCTCTCTGAAGGCGGAAAAAAGGAGGCAAGATAGAGGAGAGCGGCGGGATGGGGAGAGGGGGACGACGTAGTGTGTGTGTGTGTGTGTGTGAGTACTGTGGGGGTTGTGCGGGGAGGGAGGTTTAAAAGGGGATGATGAAAATAGGTGCGAGGTCTCGCACCACTATTTCACGCTGAAATATTCATGCGTTCACACTCCTTTTCCTCGCACCCCCTCCTCTCCTCCCCACTCTGCCCCTTCCCTCCCTCTGCCACCCCTACCGCCCCGCCGTAAGGACGTCAATTTATGCGATAAAAGCGGAGAATGCTGGATCTACGGCTATGGCCCCCGTGTCTCACGCACGGGTTCCTTGGATACGAGTCGCCCCCCCCCCCTTTTTTTTGGATATTTCCGTTTGTGCCATGTCGTCATTATTATATTTTTTCCTTTCCGACGGAGGGTTTTACATTCGCAAATTCCATTCTCACGAAGGGGAGTGGGGCGGGGAGGAGGGGAGGCGACGGTACTTAAATGCGCATATTTTGCAGGAGAACAACCTCACAAGAAAGAAGTTTCCGCATGGAGGTTAGCAATTCATTACTTTCTACGATATCCAACGGCAAATAAGATTTGCGCGCTTGAATACATATTTACAGACGCCTCCTCCGATGCCGCCGTGCACATTACTCCCTCCTCCCTTGCACAAGGTCCCTCCGTCTCCTAACTCTTCGATACTTCTCTCGGAAAGATGATGATTTACTGCGCAGGTTTTGCATACCTTTTACTACTTTAGCTCCTCGGAAATAGTTTCCTTAA
Source organism: Hetaerina americana (assembly GCF_022747635.1). Taxonomy (NCBI): domain Eukaryota; kingdom Metazoa; phylum Arthropoda; class Insecta; order Odonata; family Calopterygidae; genus Hetaerina; species Hetaerina americana. The sequence goes on from NW_027286874.1 coordinate 46,716,393, forward strand.
GTCGTGATATATTTTGTTAATGACAGTGACTAAAACTGAAATATAATTGAAATTTTATACGATGCTTAATAATCAACGAACGAAGTTAACAAAATTGGAATTTTTGCAAAGCTTCCTCAGCTCTGGAAACCGGCATCTCAAATGCATTTTAACTACTACATATTCTCCAGCACCACTTAGCCTTTCTCATAAAATATAAAAAAAATATTCCTTTTCTTAGCAAGAGACGCAACGGCCTAAAATAAGCTGATTAAATTATTCCACAATGTAAGTACTTAATATTTCATTGGAAACAGAAAAAATTACGTCACAACATCTTTATTTCTTAATATTATGAAGAAGATGAGCATGTTTCCAGATATTTCATGAAAATTGCGTTTCGTTACAGAACTGGAATAAAGTTTTTCAAACGGAGCACTGAACTCAATCGATTTTAGACCCCTCAAAAGGTTCTCATGATCTCCAATGGAGCCATATGCTCCTCAGAGTGGTAGACGCTAACGTATGTGTATTTTAACAGCATTAGCTTAAAGGTATTATCCATCAGTTAGATGGAGCAAACTGAAAATAGCTGGAGTTTGAGAGGCAGCAAAAGAAGTAGTTTTAATTCTTAATATAAATTGACTCAATTTCTTAAGCTATTATGAACACAAATGTGCATGCATAAAATGCAATTAACAAGTGTGTAAAGGAGTTCTTATTGTCTATTAAATCACCTTTCAGATAACTTCAAGCTCCGGCGAAACAAATATTGATAACTAGCAACCGACGTTAACGAAAGAGTGTATGACCATGTAAGCTCTGCCAAGTTGATTTATATCAGGTTGTTTAAGTTATGGTTAGACTTAAAACAATTATAACTAAGCAATCAATTGCCTCTATTAAAAGATCTACTTCTCCACTCATAAAGCACGAACTGCGTAACAATTCACCGTCGACCCTGATAAATATGACTACTACAGGCGGCGTCATCGCATTCCGGCGCGTGATGACGCCAAATAATTAGGAGATCCTGCAACTGGGCTTGTATGGCGGTGGCAGCGAATTCAATCTGGGGCAGATTACTCCAGGACACAATGAGGTATACAGAGAAGCGCGCCGGGAAGTAGCTTTTGTAGACATTCAGGTCTGCTCATTTCAAATCTCGTGATACTCTGCTACGCTAAGTTTCAGAAGCTCACTTCCGAGTGTTCGCATAAATATACTCGCGCATTTGTTTTGGAGGAGATGCAATGAGCAGAGAACTCTAATCTTAGAACTAAAATAAAATTATCTTCCTCAAACCTGAAGGAAGAATCTCTCTCATCTGATTGTTGGAAGAAGAATCTTGACGGAACTGGAATTTTGCATAGAAATTAGGAAAAAAATGTCCGTGAATCTGACTAAAATTTGCCGAGACCGAAGTTCTCAAGGAGATATTTTTTCTCAGGAATGTGTTGATTATCTTTCTTGAATTCTTTTAAACCCTAAGAACGATTAACTTAGGCTAACTATTCTTGGCTCACACAGAAAATCGATCTCTCTCGAGTTCAAAACGTCAACTTTAATCGCCGCATGGGGACATATTACTGACCTTAATCATTATTCCAATGCATCTGAGGGAATTTTCGAGCGTCGAAATTTTGAATTTCAGCAACGGTGGGGGAAATTTTAATTACCTTTTTAATCTAACCCTTTTAATGTAATATTCATTGAAATTTTCAACGATCTTGTATCGTCTGTTGATCAAGATACTAAAGACTACGCGGGACACCCCAAAGTTATTTGGAAACAGTCAATAATATTAGTGGAGTGCATTTTATGCTGCATAATTTGTGAACGAAAATGACGATATTTTTTGATGACCAAACGCAATGAACAATAAAATAGCTCCGCTGATGTTACCTAACTTTAATTGCCTCAATTTTGAAGATCAGGTAGCTAGCCAAAATATTTCCACGCAAATACAAATACTACGAATATCGACAGCGAGAATGCTGTAAAAGATCGAGAAAAATCCATATTGTTACCTTCATCGTTTAATAACGACAAGGTTTCCAGAAATATGAAAATATAATCTCACTAATAAGCGTAATTAAAAACCTCAAAGGAAACCTCCGTCCGGTAGATGGAATGAAGTTTGCCTTACAGAAGCTTTGTTCCCGGTTTCGAAATGTGGAGAATGCAAAAATCCCCTTCCTCTCCTCTGAACAACGGACGTACTGACTCGCACTAGCCGGGCCACTCTTCTTGGCCAGGGTGCATTCAGTATGTTTTCGAATGGGGGAACCCGGGGAGGCTGGAAAGTAAGGGAGAAGAAAAGGGGTGAGAATGCCTTCAGAGACGAGAGATTCGGGGCATCCGGCCGAGAGGAGTGACTGGAAAGGAGAGAGAGTGAGAAAGGGAAAGAGTTGAAAAAAAGGATGAGCTGAGAGAAGACATTAACCCTTACTCCTTTATTTCTCTCCCTCTCCCTTCCTGTCTTTCAACAAAAGAATTTAATCAAGAGCTCATCTTTCTTTCTCAAACTCATCGGGCAGTCTTACCCTAACACTCCCTCACGTCTATCTACCATCTTTTGCATTTCCTTCCCTCCCCAGTCATTCACGAAGCACGCTTTTAATCAACACTTTTGCAGTCCTACCCCCATTTCAATTCGTCCTTTTTTCTTTAGCGCCCTGCGTCACGTCCACCCTATTCTCATACCCTTCTCTCTCCTGTCCGCCCTCCAACCTCATCGCCCTCGATCATTCTTTTGAATCCCCGCGCGCGCACATCTCACCTGCCCTCGTCACCAAACGCGAGAAATTCACCTAAAATCCCCATTCTTCTGCATCTCGGGGCGCCATCTCTAAATACTTTCACAGCTCCCGAGGGGATATTTTTAACATAATCACGGAAGAATGTGGGGCTCTAGAAGGGTTCTGGAAAAAATAATATAAAACGGCTGGTCTCGTAGCTGCTGAACCTCTCCATTAAGAAAAACTAATTTTTTGATCATGTCTTAATGCGTCCAGTCTCCTTGTGTGAGCTAGATCTGATACGGTAATCTCTCGGCGATGAATATTAAGCATGGATGCAGGAAAGCGTAATTGAAGCGGCATGTCAGTACTTAGGCAAAGGCAAAATTATTCGTTTTCCTGTGCTTCATTTCATTTAGAATGCAATTTGTTATGATACAAAAATTTGTTATAATATCGCCCAGCAATTTTTCTAAATAACCCTATGCAAATTGCTTTTACTGAACAATGAATTTGCCACGAACTTCATTTAGAATGCCTGAATTTCATAATTACATCCAACCACAATTGATTAAATGTTTTTCACTGATGCTCATCAATTGTTTAAATGCACTTATGTGTTGGTCATCATAAAGTATGCAATATTTAAATTAGGAAATTCCATTCTCAGAAGTAAACTTTTAGCACTTCGGAATGTAACAATATCATTACCTTCAGTGATAAAAACTCAAATAATTGAAAAATCATCAAATGTTTTAATAATATATGATATCTTTGTATGTGAAGATGCTGAAGCTGTATTTTGATTGATCACAATTCTCAAAGCATAGTTTTCAGTATTAACCTGCTATACAATCAAGGTTAATTTGTATTAGATACCTAATCAGCTTATATTATTTTTGTCGTCAAAATGATAATTTAAAAATCTTCATCTCAATAAACTAATTCTACGACGCAAAATAATCTGTACCTATGACGTAGTATTTCTTTCGTGACAATTTTTCAGCTAATTACTAAAAGTTTTCAGCACATCATTCCTGATGGGGAATCAGAATATATCTAGCCATTCTGGTGAAGTGAAACTCAATAAATAATTAATAAACTCGTGAACATAGCATTATGGCTTCCGCACTATCAGCATCATATCAGACATTTTATATGCTCCTTTAAATATCAATTTGAGCGAAAGGAAACAAATTTTAACAGAAATATGTGTAATCAAGGTTGATACTTTCCATATAAGAAATACAATTTGAATTATTAAAAAAAAATTGACATGCCATCAAGAGACTTCAATGCCATTAGTAGAAGGCAATGAAGAATGCTGTAATTTAATTTTATAGAACAAGGTAAGAGAATCACTTCTAATGATATTAACGGAATGAATAAATGGCTATCAATAAAACCAGTAACGGAATTGGTGAAAAGATCATTGCTTTCAAATGCATTCCAGACTCTTACTGATCAAGAATTTAATCGTTAAAACTAGCTTTATACCATAAAAGATGTTTTTATATTTTTAAGATTTAAAATCTAATTAATTTTTCAATTGCTCGTTCTCAAAAGGGAATGAACAAAAAATTATTTTTATACCTGTTCTGCATTGAAATGGTTGCGCCCATAGGATATAGTCGGAAGTTGATCATAATAAATAATACCTTTACTTTCATAGAAGTGAAATAACTCATTGAGAGTTAAATTGAATTTAAAAAAATGCATAGTTCAAAACACCCTTAGTTCCAAGAAATTTGAACTGCTAAAATGTAATTCCCAATTTTTACTACTGATTAAGGATGATATTGGAACGGAAGAGGATAGTTTCGATTTACAATTTTTTTATATCAACAATCGTCGTTAATGATAGAAGTCCAATGGAACAGTGATGGAATGAAGTGATATTATTTTTAGATTGCAAACTCGTATGTCGCTGCCAGCAAATTTGCTTTTGATTGATCGCGTCAAAAGTGAAGAGAACTGGATGAGTATTACTTTTCTTTAATAATTCGTGGGTAAACGTGATAATTTAGATAAACGTGATAATTAATTACTCTGATGCAACCTTATAATTGATATGAATATTTAAATCATTTCTGATTAAATCCGCAGTTTTTGAGAAAATCATTGGAACCATTTGCTTCCGGCTTGAAAATAACTACTGGCGGACTCGAAGAAAAAAGTGAAAAAATATCTCCATATAGGAGTAATTAATTAGTAATCAGATAAAAGCGAACATTTTCGTTTTAGTGGGAACATCTGGCTCTACCATCGAGAGATCCAGATAATATTCATAGCAGTGAAACGTCTTCGCCAAGGATTAATTATCCGCGCAAACATTGGATTGATATGCCCATAAATTGTGTAAGTCAGCGTGCATAAGAAAAACAGAGTGTGGAAATTTCACTTTCCAACCCGATGCTCCGCAAGAGTGAAGCGAGAAGACTAGACAGTCTCTCCGTGCCATATTATTCACGTGAGCGCATTCATCTCCCATTTCCGTTCGAAGTAAAAATAAGATAAACGATTGCCGAAGTAGGTTCATAGCTCAGCGGAGCACGTCGAGAAAATGGCGGAGCCTCGCGATTTCGCCGCCTGTCGGCGAAACACTCGCGCTTGCCCAGCGTTGTGAGCGCTGGAAGAAGCAAAACACGCCAGAGAAGTTGAGAGTGCAGGAGTGGGAGTAAGTAGGTGGGGGGATGGGTTGGGTGTGCGAAGAGGTTAAGAGAATTGGTCAAGGAGGGAAGGGAGTAAGAGGGGGCATGCGAGTATCTGTATGTCTGGTTGGGGAGACCGATAGGAAGGGGATCAGAGCGGGGTTTCGAATAGAACGGTGGTGGGAGGGGTCGATGGGGATGCGACAGATAATAAATCAGGCACACTCGTCAAGTCACGAACACGCCAAGGAAGAGAGAGTAGAATGCCGCGTGAGAAAGCACGGGTGAGTGAGGGGTGGTGGTGGGCGGGCGAATATGGGTGATATAAGACGGTGAACGCGAAACGCCGAGGGGTAGGAGGAATCAAGTGCAGCGCGACTTAAGGCGGGAGTGGAGTCAGGGTCTAGGGTGGACTCTCATCGAACTGGGTTTTACAGGAACGGTAAAAGAAGTCGGCGACCTAGGGCTGCTTGCCGTGATGATGGTCTGCTTGGCAAACCTAAGGTAAAGCCAGAGGGGCGCATTGGTGCGTCATTCAATCTGGCAGTGCAAAAATGTTCCCTTCTATTGCTCGCCGTTGGTCTTCCACCGGGCTTAAGGTGCATTCGGTTGAAAAATTCGCACATATTATTATGAGAATATATGATTACATTGGAATACATTTCTACCTTTCTTCATTTATTTAGATGTATATTATTCTACTTAAACCTAAGGAGGCATGTTTACATAAGATGCATCTCTTGTAAATATTCGCTCACGGTTACATCTATTTAGTCATTATTAAACTATGGTCTGAATTTGATAATTTATATTATTTAAAAACTAAAAGTGAAGTTTTTGAGAAGCTTAAAAAATAGTTTAGCATTAAATTACATAAGATACAATTGCCTCCATATATTCTAGTGCACAGATATTAATCTTGAACAGCGCATCGTTCATGAGAAAAATTACGATGGAGAATACGGTAAAAGGGTAACAAGTAAAATAAAAAAGAACCTACGGTAGCGGATAGTTTCACGTCTTCCAGGAATACTTATGTTCTTGTAGGTGCACTTCAGGAGGGATCCGAGGCCTTGCTTATGGGAGGATAACGGCGGAGAAAACATGCTAGGAGGGCTTGGGAGCAGGGAGTGTGAAATGGATGCCTGTGCGAGAGAGGGAGGGGTTAGGAATTTTTGTGTGCCATAGAAAGAGGGGAGGGAAGGGATGCGGCGGGGATTGTTATGGAGGTAGATTTCGAGGGAAACGTACCTATTATTTCACAAAATCAGCGAAAGAGCGCGAGAACACCACGAAAGGATTCGAGGCTTCGCTCGAGGTTTACTGATTGCGAGGAGATTTGTGGGGTGAGTCGATTTAATGCTTATGCATGCAAGGCTTCGTCAATTAGACGCACGTGCTCGGGAAACTAAAATAGGCGGGATGAGGTCGCTTAGGGTTTCAGAAATTCCTCGAGGTCAACCCCGCTTACGTTTCGTGGCACACGGAAAGATTTAATCAACTCTGCGATCAACCTCACTAAGTTACCATTTCTTTTCGAGTAAATGAATGCAGGGGAATGAATAGATATATTGTACTTACCAATTGATACGAGCACTCCAGAGCACATCTTCATTATGAAATTATCATCCCATTATTATTTATGTCGAGTGGCAGTATGCATTTGCCAGTATTCTTATTCTCGGAATTAAAACTCGGCCTATTTAAATACATAGCTGCTATAGATGCGAACTTCCCTCAATCTTGATAATTGAGATGGCATATTAATGAATGCAAATACGTGAGATATCACCACGCGCAAATCGTTCACTTAAACCAAAATTCGGACATGGATTCCTCGATTCCTGGCCAGGCTATTTACGCTACCGATATATCCTGTCACCCTATTAATTAACCGCTGTAGGTTAACGATGAATACTTAAGTCCACTGAGAAGAATAGCCTTAAACTAGGCTTATATCAGAGCCTTATCTTAAATGATCCCAGTTGAGGCAAGAAAATCCAGTGGAATCACTACATCTTGACAATATGATATACGTATATTAATATTCATCATATTGTGAAGTGGAAGGGTTATCAATTAATCATACTGCTTAAAAGATAATATCAATTTTATTTCAAGAAATGGTTTTAACTTATGAGGCAAAGAATGTATACTTAAGAGAAGACTGCACTCGATGAATTTGTTATGCATAACTTATAGATTCCAGGAAACTTCACCTAAATGCACATGAACTAGCGTGAAAATTCTCTGAAACGATGTGTGTCCACACAGTCCATCTAGATTTCCGGGGAACTTGAAAAGGTGCCGTCAAGAGAGCATCACCCTGCCCATTAGAAATACTTGTGACAAATGTCATCCATTAGAGGAAGGAGCACGAGGAAGGGAAGAAAGTGTCCAATTAATTAATTAAGGGATTAAGCCGGAATGGTAAACTCGGGCTGCAGCGAGCTTTCACATGTTTTGCTCCCACTCCGTCCGTATGCCTCGACAATACAGGTCGTTGATATACCTCCGGGGACGTTATAGCTAACTGGCAGTGACGTTTTAATTGACAAGCATCACGTGGTCTAATCCAAAAACAAGGGAAACACTCGTGCGGGAGGTAGGAGGGCCCTGCCGCTGGAATGGCGCGGGGATGGGAGAGAACGGAAGAGGGAGGGAGGGATGGAGGCGCGGGGCGATGTGGAAAGAGAGGGAATATATGTAGATGCGGGGCCGAGGGGAGAGGTGATTTTATGGTAATGTGTCCTTTCCTAGCCGCGGGTTTAGGGTTTCACCGACCTAGAATTGTAAATTCGTTAATTTTAAGTGGGCGGAGAAACTTAGCGAGGTCCTCTCTCACTCTCGGGTGGAGATAACAGCTGATGTGATGATTAGGGGTTAATTAATGAGGCATTCATTACTTCTCACACACAGGGACCCACCCATGCACCCCCTCCCCACGAACGCTTCGGCCACCTTGCCCCTCCCTCCGCAAACTGTCCCCGAGCTCGCCTCAAAAACCCAAACCCCGCCGAACCTTCATACCCAACCCCCAGGAGAACCTCCTCGTCCCCCGCCCAAACCTTGCCGACGCCCCTGACTCCTTTTGGAAGATGATCGGCCTCTTTTAGCCGCCACCACCCCTGGAAGGGGGTCTATCCGCGCTGAAGTTTGCTCATAACGTGGGCGTCGTGGAGAGGGGTGTGTGCAGTGTGGGGAGAACGGGTGGGAGGAGGGAAGGAGGGAGGGGCGGGGGAGAGGAGGAGGTGTTAGGGGTGGGAGCCTGGTCTCAAGTTCCTGCGTCGCTTCGGGTTTTCGGGGATTCTAAATTTCGGCGGTCTAACGCACACGGCTCTCGGGTATATGCAAAACTTAGAGATGGCGGGAGAGTGAGAGGGGGGTGGGCGGGGTCGATGATGGTGAGGGTGTGAGGTGGCGTAGAAATGAGAGTGGGGGGAGAGGGCCTTATGAGACGAGCATGGCGGCGTGTCCTCGGGTCGGCCGCGCTGTGTCGAAGCCGATGGCGTTTAGTTTTTTGAAAATAACTTCAGGGCAGAGGATCGGCGGGGAAAGGAGTTGGTTTTGTTTTTGCCCGCTGCAAATGATGACAACTTGATGGCGGCTGAGGCCTAATTGACCGGAGAATGATTGATGACCTCCAGGGGGTGGCACATCTGGTCATGGCGCGATGTGAGGTGTGGCTTTGCTAGGGGAATTGAAAAATGTATAAATGTCGAAATTATTATTTCCGTATCGTAATTGAATTGCATTTTAGATTGAATCTGCTGTAAATAAGTGATGTGTTGGAGCAAAAGGTCACAAATATATTGTTGACAGTGCTTTCCACGTCTCATCCAGTGAGTGTATTTAGTCAAAGGAAAAGAAATTGGTGAGAGTGATGATTTTGTATATTTATGAAAATACCTCAATTATTCTTAGCAATTGAAAAGTGGACACCCCCTTGTCACTAGCTTTCATGCTTATTTAATTTCAAATAAATACGTGATTCTTTTCAGTAATAACAGGATTTAGATGATTAACTACCATTGAATATTTTATATTTTTAAACTCCATTTAAATGATTCTTTTGTGAATCAATAATACCAATGATTGAAAAAAGCATTAGATTAATTAAACGGTACATAAAAATTGAATTTTATTCAATTTAACTCCAAAACCTTGGAATTTTGGCAGTAATTACGAGCTCGTATATAGTCTCCGATCCCGATTCAAAGATATCCCGGTTTTTTTGAGTGATAAGATTTATTTTTTAATTTATTTTTACTCATTGCTATCCTCAGTGTGCTTTCCCCTTTCTCTATGTGTTTAGGTTGAAGAAATGTGGAGTTTGACATCAAGATGAGATATCGAGACAGTTGCTTTCACGAAATCATCCGCCAATGTCCATAAAAATGAAAAAAATTTACAGAATTAAAATCATTCATCTTCATCGAGATCTAAACTCAAAGCCCTAGATTGCTGTCCGAGAGCCTAAGGCATCTTAATCTAACAAGGCATTGGATAAATTTCTTAAAGGGCTTTAAAAGAACTAAATACGCTATTACGAAGAAATACCGAACAGTGTCAAAAGTATTCGTAATCAAGCAAACTGTGTCACAGTATAATGCAGTCAAAGCCAGTTGGTCTGTCTTAATAATCTCCTCTCAACGATGAGTCAAACTAAGAACGATTTCTTTTGATCCTCTCTTTCTAACAAATAAAAATTAATTCCCACTTAAATACCCCTCCGCTTTATTCTACATTCTTAGATAGATTATTTTTATTATTATCTCCAATACATTAGTCATTATTCTAATTGTTCTAATGTTTCAAAATTTTTCTACCCTTTTCTTTTTTAGGTATGGTGATGGCTCGTACATTCTTTTTGGTCTATTTCTCCTCTCATATAAATATTACATATTTGAATATATGGCTGATCCAGAATCGTATTAGCTGAAAGTTTTATTAGTTTCATGGATATTCCTTCGATCCCCCGTTCCTTAGTGTACTTTAAGTCCTACTTTGTAAAACCAAATTCAGACCTGAGAATGTATTCCCTTATCTCATCGTCCAAAACATCCTCTAATCCCAGTGTTAAAGGGAGCATTTGCCCGCCATTATTATTTTTAACGGAAAAAACGTCAAAACTGGCAATGAATTGAAAAGGAAAAAAACAGCATAAGATTTATGGATTTAAACGATAAATTTAGACTAAAGATACGATAAGATAAACGGAAGATACGATAAACTGAAAAAAGAGGAACTTAAGATATGATTACATCTGTGCTGCATTGTATTATCTGCTTTAATGTGAATATTCATAACTTCCAGGAAGTGAAGCCTGAAGCACTTGCATTTATAAAGATCGAGCGTTTAAATGCTATTTATTGCACTGATATCATTTGTACCCTTCTTATGGTAATTTATTCTTAACGTCTCTTTGAAATTCTTTGCTGTCATGTTTCTTCAATTATTTAATTACTTTACGATTAAGCACGGATAATTGAAAAATACGGATAATCGACATACTTGGAAAATAGGGTCGTGATATAAACGGATATAAAAGGAAACTCTCCTTTTTCATTCCGTGTGATTATGTCGAGTTTTTAGCAATGTAAAGTAATATTTCCTCGTTCTTTAACCATTTTTATAAGGGTGGAATCATACTTGCAGATGTCCCAGAGCAGAGAACTAACATTAAGTGAAAAGCAGAACGTATTTTCCTTAGAAAGCTAAACCAGTAACATAGCCAGTAAAAAAAAATGACTGGCGAAGGACGAATTAAAAAAATCCTTAATGCGGATTTGTATTCGTGATACCGAATAAAATTATGCACTGTAGATAGTTATGACTATTTTTTTGCGTAATAAAGCTACGTATTTGCTAGCCGTGAAGAATAATGTGGATTCCTCAAGGCTAATTAATACGATGGAAACGAGAATAGGAAAAATGGGAAAATAAAGATGGCAAAAATTTGTTAAAATTAAATATTATTGACAGAAGAAAGAATAGGCAGCTATGTTAATTCCACTTGTTTTTAATTTTTTTATTTTTTAATAAGCGGAATTGACGTAGTTATTTTTTCTTTCCGTAATGGATAAGTTCCACGAAGTCAAACCTAAAATTACGAAGTTTACTGTTGCCAACATTTGATTTAGTGAAGTTAAAAACTTTTGAGTATGCCTGGGTATTTCAAACTTATTTTTTAAACAGGATGGTAAAGTTTTAAAGCTTTCGCTTATCTTTACAATAGTAAAATTTCGAGGTACTAGGAAGAGAGCAGCATGGATAATCTGCAACATGGGTGATTCGCCCACGAATAATTGAGTTTACTGTAGTTCCAATTGTTTTACCTCTTCTACTTGCGTCCTTCCATTGAAACATTGTCTCTTGTCCTTGTAAATTTCGATCTTTCTTCATTCTCTTGGAGGTACTAATTTACTTATCCGTCTATATTAATTTAGTGTGTATATTGGTATTGTATTACTTTTTCTATATATTCCCTAGATGTCCATATTCAATCAGATTTTCGTCTCTGCTATCCCTAATAGTATTGATGTTTTCTTTTTGCCAATTTTAATGATGCGTAATGGTCCTTTAAGATGTTTTAACTTTTATTTGGACAAGGTATTGCTGAACTTCTTCATCCACGCGCGTTCTTCATTCATTCTTCTATGGTTTTTAGCACCTTCCGGATGATTTCATATCTAACCTTTTTGTAACATTTTTGCCCTTCCTCTCTCCTTGACCTTTTGTACTTTATCCTCTCTTCTCTTAGGCCCATACTTTATCTTTGATCCACGGTTTCATTTACACCGGTTTCCTTCAGCCCAGAGTTTTTTCGTGCCTTCTAAAAGTACTATTCATTTCTTGTCATTGTTCTCCGATCGATTCAGTTAATGTTCTTTTTTCCCGTCTTTTTCTCTATTGCTCTTTGAAAATTCATTCTCGGCTACGTTTCCTTCAATCCATGCAACTGCTACTGTTTCTTTATATTTTACTTTGCATTCCTAAATTCCAACTATTAATAAAGAGCATTTATCACACTTATTAATGTAACAACTCTCACCTTACCTTCTTTTAAACTAACAAATTATGATTTCCTTGAGCAATGGTTCATAGTATGCAGTAACACGGAATGCAATAATATACATCCTTCCTGAGCTTATCTGATTATACTATGGAAAGATAATTGAAACATGCATTAAGATGATGAGCGCAATGCGAGCGAGAGCATGGGCAGTTTTCCCTCTCGAACATAAAGATATTGTTTGATATTGCGCACGACACAAGTGGATGGAGAGCCTCTTAACAAAAGACCCAATTTTTTTGTCGCTTGAGAAACCTTTCGAACTATCCACGAGAAAGCGTCTTCTCTTCGGAGTTCCTCTCTCTTCGTTCCCCGCTTTTTTGCACGTCAAAACTCCCTCCTTGCACTCACCAGAAGAGCAAAAGAAAATCCCGCCGGAGTGGCAACCCTGCGTGTCAGAAAAGTCTTCGAAATGATACAATGGCGAAGAGAGACTTTGACGAGAGAGGATGGGATTGGGGCGGAGGGGGAGAGGTTGGTGGACTGAAATTGATGTAAGGGGGAAGGCACGGAGGTATGTGGAAGTTTGGGCCGGAGTTGGGGTGAGGGAAGAGATTGGAGGAAAAGGAGGAGTGACAGGGGCAAGGAGAGAGGGAAAAAAATACTGATAAAGAGTAAAAGGGGGCGGGGAGTGCGAATGGAAAGGGAGAGAGGAAAGGGTCAAGGAAGGATGGATACAAAGGGTGAGAGAAATTGTTTTTCCTTCTCCGGAGGTCTCTTGTCTGCCATATCGAAAAATGTTTTTCGCTCGTTCAACGTTTAAGTACGTTCAAAATCTTATCGTGCGGAGCTGCAGGAGTCACTTCAATAGAAGACGGTCTGATGGAGAGAGCAGCTGTATATCGGAGGCTAATCGGGTAGTTTTGCGAAAGAGGTGGAATGTTGCAACTGAAACGAGGCGCCGGCGCGTGCCAGCGGCCACATCTTTGAGGCGGGCTTTGGAGAGACCACTTATACCAGAGCCTAACACGAGATAATGGTTAACCGCAAACGACCGCAGTACACTGCGGCACAAACCACTTGGCTCCCAACTTAACGCGTGATAGGCGATTAAAAAATGATTCTTCGCTTGGGTAGTAGAAACTGTAGCAGGTTAGAGTAAATTTCAGGCGCACTTTCTGGTGTGAATCACAGGATTGACAAAGGAAAAAAGACGAATAATAAATGATTAGTTATCATAATATCCCACGTGTCAATAAACATTACATTTAAACTAATATTCCAAAAAATATGCTAGATGGTTTGCACCATATCTCAGGTATTCTTAATCTAATGCGAGGCCTAAAGCTGTAATCTCTGTAAAAATGTGTATATAACCTTAATTTTTTTCTAACCACCCTCATGGCTAAACACCCTAAGACAGATTTTTTTCACATTGATGATTTAGTGTCTTCTACAGTTGGTATACTATATGTACATGAATCACTATAAAAACTACAAGATAACTCACGCTCATCTACGCCGGATAATTCTTAATATATTCGATAAAAATCCAATCATTACAAACATATATCTTTTACATGAATTAGAAAACTCCATTCAGTAGCACAAGAAGGTTATCAATGTATTAGAGCTATATTTCAAACAATGTGTGTGGTGTAATTTCCTTGGGTACATGAAATATTTGACGTTTTTCTAGCTTGTACAAGGGTACTGGACAAATAAATGTTCATTCACGTAATGCAGCATACTTATAGTAAATGTATTCAATGGTAATTTTTAAAGGAGACTAGGATTATTAGGTGGGCAACCTACAAGAAATGGTGAACCAATAATGACCCATTGCACGCAACAGTAAACGCTTGACTCCCGGAAAACGTGTACGAGACGGTCAAAAAATGGCAGGAAATATACGTGCGCAACTGCTGCGTAGTTTTCTAACAAAGATTATTAGTAAAATACAATTGATGTTATTCTTTTCAAAAATCGTTAAAAATCATGTGCGTGAGGAGAAAAACTCCTAATCTCTTTTCACAATAATTAATTATTACCACAAGCGGTAATCCATTTCAGAGGAAATTGGTGGTAATACAAATGCTTATTTCTCAGTAAAAACGACAATTAAACCTACCGAAGTCTTTCTTTTTGGAAATTGTAATTTTCTGCGATTTGAATTAATAGTGTTAATAAATGCATGAACAGTAAATATAGAGTAGAATGTAAAGCAGAGAAAACGCTGATAAAACAAAGCAATTCCGAAAGAGAGCCTAACTTTTCTCTGGCAATTACAGATATAAAGACAATCAAAGTAGGTTAAACGAAATATAAAAGAGTCATACGCATATACAAATTGAAATATCATATGAAATAATATTTGAATGCCAATCCCATATTTTTGCGAAATATCGACATGCAATCGGTTCCAATTGAAAATGTTACCATGGTAATTAACGTTCAGTGCGATTTAGGTCAATGGGTACCGGGGTACAAAACTAATTATGCGAACTTGGCAATACTTTGGCTATGTCATGCATTGAAAAAGTTGGTAAATAGCTACGACAGCGTAGATAAGACACAGGAATAAATTGAATTTTATTGGGTGAGTAAAAACCTAGGTCATATGATTGATTTACAATTTCTCTATCTTGATTTATTTTTTAAACAAAAAAGAGTCTCTTTCAAGTGACTTTCCCAAATATATCTTGTTTTTTCCCTATTGATTAGTTATTTCTTCTTTTTATTATTAAGTAATCCCTACCTACTTGCCAGCTATTCCAGTGATAATTCATATTCCCAAAATATGGAAAATATCGAGCTCCGGTTACTGCTGAACAACAGTAAAACAAAGTAATTGATTTCCTCTGAGCCTCTATAATTAAACAGGTATTATGAGATAGAGGTATAACAATACAATAAAAACAATTTCCTCCAAAATGACTTGATGTGAAACTGACCTAATTCACCTCTACTAACACTATCATCGGAATAGTTTTATTTTCCAATTCACGGAGTATTACTTTTGCTATTATAGGCTTATGCTTTCATGATGGAATTAATTTAATTAAGATCGTTTATCATGCGTTATTAATATGATGATAGACCCATCCAAAAATATTCAGGCATTGTTAAGCGCTTGGTGAGAATATTATACAATTCCTTCAAGAGCAATGCAATTTACATCTTATTTACAAGCTTACATAAGAAAATAATTTTTCCAAAAAAATCTGAGTCTCCTTTCAAAAACTTTTAATTAAAATAACCTTGAAGTCTCAAAATAGTTCAATTCTACCAGATACCGTGAAGCCTACTCCTGACCATCGATAGAATCCTTTTCTCTGATTGGTGCAGTGGCCGTATATTCGCTTTCGTTCCATCATAATTGAGCTCTAAGCCCAAAAAAATAGTTAAAATGGAGATTTTCCAATAAAGTAAATTTTGATTGTATTCTTCATATTCGATCTGGATTGTAGTAATTGACTCTTACTAATGGTCAAATTCGGCATGCCTTTGTTTGTAATGCTTTCAGTTGAAAAATTTATAATAACAAAAGTTTTATGTGGTGGACACTTTTATAATGCAATAAAAAATGGATGAAGCTAATCTACTGTTGATTTATTAAGTAGAGCAGAATGTTATCAATATTACTTCGCTAAGTACCAGTTATATCACCAAAGGAATCAAAACAAAAAGAATCTGAGAATTTGATTTTGACCAGAGAAAAAGTACTGCTTTCCCTCATCCAAATTTTATATAATTACACCTTTACCTAAATCAAATATTTCTTAAGCTGAGTAGCGTATTAATTACATCAAACATTGTGACCAACACTACAGTGGCGGTTCATGCATGATAACACAAAGTATTACGCTGACACTTTCTGATTTAGCCACACTTCACATTCTTACCCCATCAGAAGTGTCTCGAGTCAAGTGGTAGTACACCCAGACATAGTGTTCGACATGTTGTCTCATTATAGTTAATAGAATTAGGAACAGGTGGTATGTCTGGATAGTTTTCCAGTATTTAAAATTACATGGCAACTGATGATTCAATCTGGATCCATCTCAAACTAGTTTCTGGTAGCACCTCTTTCATACTATCTGCTGATGAGCGTTTCTTTCACCTGCAGCTGTTGTTTCGTTTTGATTGCTTTAACAGCACGTGTTTTTTGCGTAAAAGCAACATTTCTACAGCCCCTAAATAAGTAATTTTGAGATGCAGAGGGTTCGGGTGGAATTCTATGTGAAACTGACAAACACATCATCGCCGGAGATGAGACTTTGATCTATGATTACGACACCGAAGCGAAACGTCAATCATCACAGTGGTTGGGAGAATCTTCACCGCCGCCAAAAAGGGAGCGTCAAGTTCAGTCGAATGCGAAGGTCGTGCCCACTGTTTTCTTTGATTCTGAAACTGTCATTCACCGTATATATCTATCACAAGGGAAGGAACTGAATAAAATAATATCTGGATGTGATGGACTGTCTTCGTGAAGCAGTGAGGAAGAAAACGCTGGATGCTCAGAGAAAACAGCGATGTCTAGCTACAACATAGCGCTTCGTCATTCTTCAGGCGCCACCATCTTACTGCTTGTACGCCATCTTTTGGTCAAAATCGTCATGTCGATAAGCCCAACAGATTTTCATGCTTCATGTTCACCTGAATTAGCTCCAGCAGATTTCAATTTGTTCCTTACAATGACATCTAACCTGAAATTTCGTAATTTTGTCTGCATTGACGATGCCAAGGAAATATCAATCTGGCAGACCTGCGCATCTCCCCAAAAAAGACCATTCAAGAACGGTTACTTTCGTGCTAGTAGCGTTAAAATCGAAGCAATACATGCACTTCGAATTCGACAGGACTGAGTATCTTCAGGATGATTGGAAAATACAGATAAACAAATACATGAATATATATAATATAGTAGTTCTACTGTTTATCCTGAGGAGGACGGAGCTGAATTCCGTTGAAATTATTAAGAAATAACAAGTGAGTGTTCTTATATTGTTTGTTGCTGTCCAAATTAATATATATATATATATGCATATATATATATATATATATCGTGTTTTAAGTTAATTTCTATGATTACTTGGAGAGTAAAATATTGACTCGCTTCGCTGGTAGAGTGAGAACTAAGAAAATTGTTTCAACACGAGCAGGAAAAAATAAACCTGGTGCACGAGATGAATATGGTAATTTAAATAATTTTTTCATAAACCCCTCTTCATTATAATTATATTTTTTCGCGATTTTCATGAATCTCATATTCACAGAAGTCAACAAACTTAAATCCAATAGAAAACGCATTATCGCTAAGGGTAAAAGGAAACAGACGACTTAGAATACTTACTAACCTTGGGAAAAATTACAAGAGATGTCCATATAGGATATATAATCGGTAGCAGATGGGATAACGCGACTGAATTGAAAATAACAGAAGGCGCACAAACCCTGTGCGTACTTCTATTGCACATGTGCTGATCAAAAACTTCAGTAGATTACAACCAGCCAATAATTCCGTAGTTATATTAATAATACGATCCCGAATATCAAGCATTATTGTAATGAGATCAGACTAAAAATCAGAATTCTAAATCTTATTTATTAACTCCATAGCACCAAGAAAGTACGATCACGTGAAAGTCCAATTACGCGAAAATACAAAATCTGCAAGAAGAAAACAGTTAATTTTACAAGTAAATTCTTGCTCCTTATATCTATTATTGACTGCATTTTTCTATTTCTGTAACCGGTTAACAATGGTAACACCAGTATTAATGAAGTGAAGCAATACTACAAATAAGGAATGTTGACTTAAGGCACTTTCTTCTCCCTCGCGTACCGCTCATTTTGGTGCTATATAATGGCTGCGGTAGGTTAAAAACTAACAATAATTCATGAATTTACTTAATTATTTAATTCAGAACAACTGTACCTATCATGGCAATTGGAGCAAAATAACTAGATTCAGAGATTCTTTCCCTCCTTGTACGATTTACAATCACGACCTAAACAAAGATAAACAATAATAAACTGCGGGGGATGACAATAGCTGCAAATCGCTGACTTTGAACTCTTATCCTTTCTGAAATTACTGAAGGCTGGTGACATAACTACCTATGGCAATCACCTCCGCCTCCTGGAACGCTTTCAAGGTACGTGGTACGTGTAGGGAAAGAGTGAAAATAATGCTATCGCTTTACTGCAGAGCTTCAATATTTCAATTGAAGTATCTTAATTATCTGGGGGCCGGTTTTGCGCATGTCATGTTTTCCACCTTTTCTCCATAGTAAATTTTTGCTCTAGTATGGCCCAAGGTCGAAGACAGTATCTACTTGTTAAACTACCACTTTTCCCAGAGGCCGTTCTCATAAAATAAGACATGAAATGAATCAGAATTTTCCCATAACCTCTAGAAAGGGCCAAGAATTCAAGATAGTCAGCGTATTTTTAGTTATCAGCGTCGATCAGTTTGAAGCGCTAGATCTACCGCTACATTTTATGAAATACAAGATAATTTTTCCCAATTGCCTAAGTAGACTACACTTTTATAGTCTTCTTAGGACTGCTGACCATTGAACCAAACATTATTTAACTTATCCATTTATTTGTGCCCTTATTTTAAATCTTTTCAAAATGTTAGTCCTAAAAAGAAAGATGGTAAATCAAAAACGATTTCCGTGTATTTATTGCGCAGAAAATTTTGCATGAGAGCAGCTATATTATTTAACCGGGCGACGACGATGATCAGCGCTTACATTCCGTTCTCATTTTGAAGAAAGAAAAATGTGAATATGGGTGGGAGCGTATTGTTGGGAACAATATACCATGAAAAATGAGCCGTGGCCTAATTCAAGAGTTCAAGTGAGCGAATTCGTTCCATTTAACCTTCAATGTTCATTTTTTTCCCCAGAAAACGCCCATCACCTTCGCAAACCTATTTACACAAACGCTGTTAGTTTGCAGGTTCTTTGCCGTTCCGTAGACGCCTCCGCTCTACCTCTTATTTTTTTGGAAGGGCCAAACCAACTTTTCTGGGTTCTTTATCGATGCATTCTTCATCGGACCACGCCCACTTACCCCTGCTCCATTCCATTGTCTTCCTATTCCAACTTCTTTCCCCGTTAAAAATTCTCGCGTTTTTTCTATCCCCTGCTATCTTCCACACATGCAGTGCACAACGCCCCTCTCAAACGGGAGGCACGAACAGCTCTGGGTATAATAAGGTACCACTCGAAGGTGGAATGAGAATGGGGTGGAGGTGAAAAATGATTAGGGTTTGGAACGATGTTCCGCGAGTATGATTTTTTTTAAGCTTCCCCATATTTTTGCAAAGCGTCTCGTTTCGTGCTAGAATAACTGAAGCCAGAAAGTGATATAAAACTGAGAAAAATGAATTCAGAAATACGTAGGATAGGAAAATTTTCTACCAAAGGAATTCATCTTTTTAACATGATATTTTCAACGCGAATGAGTGATAAGGATTTTTGAAGTGACTAGGATTAAAATGCAACTAAGTGTCATCCAATCTGTCGCTAGAGGTGAATTTCCATTTGTTATTTTCACCAACGTTGAGATCACAATAATAGCTTTTTATTCCCATAATAATGCATCGGATATACTTTCATGGTTCCTCTGAGTTAAACTTTAAAAATCATGAAAACAAAAAGATTTTTGTCACAACTTGATATTTTACCGACAGTTTTAACTAAAGCCACGAACAAAGGATAGTCCTAATTTAAATAATTCTTTTGTTGGCAAATAATTCGATTATTAGTCCGAGAAAATTTGACAATTCATAATCACCAAAAATTACATATGATGCTATCAATATTTGAAAATAAAATTATTCAAAAGCCGCATTTCTGATTTTGATTGTATGTATTACGAAAGCTTCAAAAATATTTACGATAAAAACTATTTTCCTTCAATTTAAAGGGGACTTCGTTAATTTATATCTTTCCAGGCATCGAAAAAAGTTGATTCATTACTTCAGAAAGTATTTTAAAAACGTTAAGCACAAAATATTTAATAAGCGATATAAAAGAAATATATTCTGAAAAATACTTGCATATTAGATCACCTAATTCTCTTTTACGGAACTTCAAACTGCGTTTAGCTTAAGGTGAAAAATAAAAAAAAACACTATGCCCCAAATGTGGCCAATACTTTTTTATGAAAACCCTTAGCAACTCCATTCGGCCTCACGACATTTTCAACTCTCCTTTTTGAAACGTGGGGTTTCAGGAAAAGGCGCAAAACTCTGCATCCCATTCGTCTCGCGGCAGGAAATCAAACATTCGCGTGCATGCTGATTGATGCCCCACGCCGATAAATAATGACCCCACAGAGCTTCAGAAAATCCGATCGAACACTCTAACGTTAACTCCGGAAAAATACTGCCATGTTTCTCCGATGCACTGAGGCGTTCCCACGCATGCACACGCTTCAACGGGAATGCGAAGTCACTTCGGTCTAAAATAATGAACCGAAGTAAGGAAGCACGGTAAAAGTCGCAAAATAAGTTAACGGAAAACGTTTAAATCCATTCCCGGCGTCGCTGTTTCTCGGAAAAGAGAAGTTTTAGGGGTTCGTGGGGGGGGGGGGGGGCTGGCGGTGGGAGGCGTGCGTGGGAGTGTGGGGAGGAGAGGGGTGAGGACTGGGTGCCTGGGATGTTGAAAGGGAGCAAGAAAAAGAAGCGGCATGGGAGCGGGCAGGGGAGACGGGGGAAGTCTAATGCAGGCGAAGGAAAGAAAGGGAAGAGAGTTCTCCAGGGAGCCAAGTTGAGAGACGGCATCGAGGCGTGGTTGTCAGGGTGGGGGGGGAGGAGGAGGGAGAGGAAAAAACGTTTCGTTGGCAGGCATGGAGATGAAGTGTCGTGGAGGAGGATGGGAGGGTGAGTAGGGGTGGGGGAACGAGGCATTGCGGTAACATGGGGGCAAAGAAAGGCAAATGAAGATGAATAGTGGGCGATTAAAGAAAGGAGAAGGTGATGGATACATCACTTTGCGTGCAATGGAGACTTTGGAGAAATGTCATTACTCTTCTCTGATCTGTCCAAGGAAATTTTCGGGTTTAATTGTTGTGCCACTAGCGTATAATGCGTACAGTAATGAAAAAAATTTGAAACTCTCTCCCGGAATGA
The DNA here is from genome assembly GCF_022747635.1 of Hetaerina americana. Classification (NCBI taxonomy): domain Eukaryota; kingdom Metazoa; phylum Arthropoda; class Insecta; order Odonata; family Calopterygidae; genus Hetaerina; species Hetaerina americana. The sequence continues at coordinate 46,737,933 of NW_027286874.1, forward strand.
TCGGAACAAATATCTATCGAGTTTTGGGGCGTCATTGAAGCGATAACTTTTCTGACACTTGGTTGTATCGATTTATAATGTGCAGCAGCATTCTAAATCTTCCTTGTCCGCTACTACTCTATATAGTTCTTGGCCACTTCATCAAAAAACGCAAATCCTCTTTTATCTTTCGTTAACTCCTCCCAGTCGGTAAAATTTACTTCAGCGGCATAACTATTCTAAATCTTAGTCCAAAAGATCAATAGCTAGGATAATAGTTGAAGTCTAAAGGTTATTTTTAACTAATAAATTAGTTAAATTATTGAAACGATACGATTTAATAGAGTAATTTTCAAAGCCTTTAAAAAAATTGATATATCCAAACCTTTCCCGAAGTTTGCAAAACGTCAATTATTAACATCAGTAATATAGATCACAATCAATTTTTGAAAGAATCCAATTTTCTACATTTTTGACCATAAGATTTAACGGTGAAATCTCGTGAATTGAAGGGATGGAAAATGGGTGAATCTGAGACGGAAATTAGAAAATATATGATAAAATATGAAAAGAGGAGTAATGAACTTACCACAAGGCCAGTAAAGGAAGCGAGTCCGGACTCTACGTGATTCACTCACTGTGAAGAATCCCCTTCGACCTGTTATTGGGTTCACTGAGCACGTGAACGAGGTCATTTCAGCCGTCTAGGCCGTGGCAGCGATCCGATGGGGTAGGGCTGACTTGAGCAGGGCTTCTTTGATGCACTCACTTCGGCTTATTCAGTGGAAAGCGTCTACTTTTGGCTGTGAAATTATTTGACGTAATAACACGATATTTGGCTAGGGTTTTGCAGTAGATTGAAATTTTTTATGTGTAGTCGGATCTGGTTAGTGATAATAGTATTTACTGGGTCTACGCTGCAATAAGTTATTGGCTATTTGAATGCCACTGGGATTGAAACTTCATCGAAAAATTGAGGTAATCTAGCATCACACACACAACTCCAATAAAAAACTTCAGAACAGTATAACAAATACGCATGCATGAGATGCAGGACTCAGAAAAGTCCGTAACCAAATCTATATCCTGTTCTAGCAAGCATAGGCTAAAATTGGCAATCCAGAATTCATGTCTAACGCTTAAGCTACCGAACGCCTTACTAGCGAGGAAGAACTCGTTTGCTCGACCAACAGACACCCGAAAAAGCAAAGGCCGCGCTACTCTAGATCGCCGGAGGAAGCACGCACTAGAAACATGCAGGCTTAATATGCTGCATTTGATGCGTTCATTGGAAATCAAAAGGGTCTTGGTGGCTCGATAAAACGCGCACTAACTCACCGTCACAGAGACCGCTATTGCAGGAGGATCGCACCCTCTGAGGTAGCTCGCAATATATAAAATAGATAAGAAGAGACATGGTCAGTAGATAAGTTTGAACGAAGAGGAACCCATTTTATTAATGAGCTTCGCCATATATTTCGATGATACTTGAAGAATGCTACACATAGATTTAACCGGGAAAAAAGAAGGCTCACTGAAAAACCCATCCGCTTGAGTGATTGGGGCTGGAACTTCAACATGGGAAGCTAGGACTTCAGTGACGGAGGGAGGGTCAGTAAATTCGAACCCTCATGGTAACTTTCCACAAGTAGATGAAGTATTTCTCAGGATATATTTTTGTAAATCTCTAAGGTATCCTTGACAAGAGGACTAATTGAGTTTGACTGGTAGAGAATATTTTCAGGAATGTTTGGCACGGAGATATTATTAGAATATTGCCGTACACTCTTACTCAAACAAGGTTATTTACAACTAAAATGCATACGAAGTCACAAGATCCCTGTAAATTATTTAAGGTTAATTTTCACTATTTGCAAAAACTATAGTTATGCATTGAAGCGTGTTCAATCGATCGTCCGATTGGTTCATTCAATTACACCGATCAAACGAACATTAGTCCCTTTTCATAGGATCGGATTCATGGAATTAGTAGATGGATAAGTTTGGCAATACTCTTGAACGCTTATGCTCATTATCTACAACTCCAGCAATATCACAAGCGCGTGATCAATTAGTACAATTTGCTATGATTAGAAATTCAAGTCGCGGCAGGAATGATGAAGAAAACATTTACTGCGGGAAGGATTATACCACTATACTGATGGAGTGGGGATGAAGATGGAGCGGCAAGAAAAAGCATATAAATGAATGCTTGTTCCAAAAGTATTTCCACACCCTTTCCACGTATATTCTTCTCGCTGAAAACATTAGTCCCGTTACCTCTAAAAGTAAAATATTTGGACGAAAGTGAAGTAATAATGGCTCAGATGTTGGGGAAATTTATTTCTACTAATTGCAAATTGTATGGCATCTAATATGTTATCCCGATACCTTTTGATTTTTATCCACTACAATTTCTGTGCTCCTTTAACAAGACGGAAAAAAGGATTTTGACAGAGGTTTTATAATTATAAAGACCTATGGCAAATTATACACTTGACTCCACTCAGTGGACAGCCATAGTTTCACGTATAGTTTATTCCATTTTACTGACATAGTTCCTGTGGTAGCTTAGTGAGCCAAATTAAGCCCTGGTAACATGAATAACACGAATTCAAATATCGGTGACCCATATAATTGTCAGCATGCAAAAAATATATATAATAATGTTCTGTGATAATTTTCCTGGAAAGACTGTAGTGTATGATAAAATTTAGAATAAAATCTGCTACTTTCTCTCCTTTCTCTCTCATATTGAATGTGAAATTTAACACGCCGTGGGTCTTAGTACGACCCATGTATTTTAGGAATACGGTTGAGGGTTTGAATTCTCAATTTGGGAAATATTCATAACATTTTTAAGAATAATTAAAGGTAAGACAAGTAATTTTTCTTTAAAAAATTATGGGAAGTAGAGAACAGAGCCGATAACATGAAATTAGTTTTCTTGAAATGTCAAATAAATTAACAAGGAATCTAAAGAAAGGTAGGTTTCACCAGATTCCGTGAAGATAAAAGAATGATTTAAGAAAGAGTGGAAGTCCGACTCGGTCGGACTCCATCAATAATACTTCCATTAATTCTTCAACCAAACCGTCACGCAACATATACTCAGAACAGCTGCAGATTATTTGTACCATAGGTTCAGGTTCAATAGATAATTCTGACAGAATTTTACCGTTGAGTAAAAGGAGAAAACTCAGAAAAAAGCTTAGAAAACACTGAGGAGTTGTTTCCGGGTACTTGAAATAAATATGTCAAATGACGTAATTAATGTAGATATTTCTCCTCACAACCCCCAAAATGAGACTGAAACATCCTCTACACACACGAATCACATATATACCATTATTGCTCAGATCCTCAGTAGAGAGATGGTAGGTAAGGCCATATTATACTTACCATTCTATTCCATTCATCACTAGCCAGATATTCATAACAATACTAACGATCGATAGAATAACTAAATATATTCAACTTCTTTGGCTCTAACGTACTTTTAAACCAACACACACGAAACATTATTTGTACTAACATGGACTTGGACTATTTCTGTAAACAGCGTAGTTCGGACCCAAAATTTCTCCTACTCCATAAGAGATTCCAATCGTTTTTCCTATTCTCCTGAATCAGGTTTCCATCAATTCTTTCATCTTTTGAATGCCTACCTCTCTATATTTTATTATTCGTAGGATAGGGATAGGGGAGTGTTAAATGAGTTCTCGTCCATGATCATCCGTGATCATCTAGCACAAAAGAGCATTAGGCAATGGTACAGATATAAAAAGGTAGATGTTAGAGCACTTGTTAGTAACGGATGCAAGTGCTACGAGGTATCTACGATCGGAGTTCTAACTTAAGAGATATAGAGAGGACTGCGCGTCTTGTGTACAAAATACTATTCCGTACGGGCACCAACGGATGACACGGCGAGGTCACAATAAAAATATGAGTCAGGGTGCAATGGAGCGCGGAGAGGGAGTGAGGAAGTGAGTGAGAGGGAAGAAACTTGGGAGAAATGGGAGGATGAGGAAGAAAGGGGAGCCGGGAGAGAGAGAGAGAAAGGAGGAGGTTTGAAAGGAGGAGGGATGGCGAGAGTGGTGAAGAGAAAGGGATGCGTGGATAAAAAGCGATGAGTGCGGCGGGTTGAAGCACCGGGTTGAGGAGGGGGTGGCGATGGTTTTGGGGGGTGGAGTGAGAGATGGAGCAAGGGGAAGAGAGAGAGAGAGGGGCCCGGCGGTGGCCCCTCCAGAGGGTACTCGGCGGAACTGCATGGCTCTTACCCGGCAAGCCCTCGGATGTCCTCCCCCCGCCACGTCTCCCCGTCTCCCACCCACCCGCCCCGTCCCTCACCTCTCTTCCAGTCGAACGTCCCACCGTACTTCATGTGACCCTATCCTCTGGTCCTCTCATTTTCGCGTCTCCCTCCTCCTCTCGCCCCCACCTTCCTCTTCTCCTCATCCCTTTCTCACCTCCCGCCCTCATCTTTCCTCTTGCGCGCATCTTTCGTTTCTGAGGAGGACGAGCGTGCTCACGAAAACCGAGCTCCGTCTTCGATTGACCAAACTCTGTCCTTCGACTACAATTCTTTCCATCTCGGCCATGGCTTCTCCGGTCCTTCTGAAGGAATAGTCTTGTTCGAGGTAGTTTTCCGGTTGGTTTTCAACGAGAAGGAAATCATTAAATCATCAGGGTTGTGGCATGCACGTAGAAAATCTAGTGATTAATGATACGCTCTTTCTTGTGCCAAGGACTGGGGGATAATTCTACATCTCTGCGGCCCTGCCCCCATCATTAGAATTGCTTAATCCTCCCCGCAGTCAATGATTTCGCCGTTAATCCTGAGGCAAATTAAAATTCTACTTCTAACGAATCACATTTATTTAGCCTTGATTATTCCGTCTTGAGCCCCGGAGCAATGTTTATCTCTCGTCTTCAATTTTATTATCACAAATATTTTCACTCTTGCGGTAATGTAATTGGTTAGAGCATATTTAGATCGTATTAAGCATCAACTAATCATTTATTTACTTAAATAACACATTTATGAGACACCTTACTCGAGCTTCTTTCTGGTATCTCTCGCACCGTCAAAAATGCTTCCATCATGACTGCCAAGCATTGTGAATAGCAAAATATGAAGAGTAAGATGTAGTTTCCACCATATTAAGAGAAAATAAGGGCAAACCCTCAGACAAGATCGATAAGTATGTTCTATTTAGATTTAGCTCGACGAGTGAGTTGATACTTTCATATACCCAGCGGGGACGTGCGTTGACTGATTCAACGTTCTTTTGAATGAACATGCGTTTTACATAAATTATTTCCCACCGGCCATCCGCAAGAAGAAAAGTGTGAGCTTTTTCTTTGAGCATGATAACACTCAAAGTATACTGCTATGCCATAATTGTATGTATACGAGTGGGATATGGGTCCCACCTCTTGCGTCTCTCTACTATACCTATTTCTAAAGCAGCCGTGGAGAAACCAGCGTTAATGTTCTGAATTCAGTTGATACGCACTTATATTCGCGGCGACACCTCTTACGTCGCTAGGCCTTTACCCTCCCAACCTCTCACGACAAGCACTCTCCCCATGCCTTTCCCGCTTTCAATTACGCTCACAGCGAAAAAGTGTCAGCTCCTTCGACTTAAAGCTTTTCAATGATCCACACTTTGCCCTTTAAATGGGTCACTTTATCCTGGTTGGCAGTAATCTGGTTCATGAAATCTATTGTAATGAATCGAAATCCCACTTTGGGGATAAACCATGTGGTGATATCTGTGCTTCATTTTTATCGATTAAAGTTATAAAAAAACTAAATTAAGATAAATTATTGCGTAAATTCACATTACAAAATGATTCCACGTAATGAGGTGAGTGTGGCATTAATATCATCTCGTTGTAATGCGTAAGACCTATTTCATTAATACATTGGGAATATAAATATTTAAATGACCGTTGAATTCTTTTTACTTCCAAAAGTAGGACCATCAGGGGAGATTACAAACATCTGTGGCTTTCTGCGTCATTAGAGTTCAATAATTAGTTCAGATGGGTTGGAGTGAGATGGAGAAAGGTATGTTGGATGGAACAGAGGAAGGTGACCACTGTATAACGGTCCAGTCGCCGGTTAGAGTATTCCACTTGAAGTGCTTTCCACAAGGCACTCCAAGTAGGGGTCTATTTACCATTACACAATTCTACGACCGTCACAATTCCTTCAGGTAGGGAATCCAGTACGCTGCTCATCGTACGAACTAGATCCCTCATTTTCTAATTTCCTCATAATTATTTCATTGCCATCTCTGCTATCTTGATAAGTGAAGCCAAATATTTCTAAGAGAAATAATCCACACTGTCTTAGTTTAACTAAAGGGCATGAGCGTGTTAAGTGCTCATAAAGGACTCAAAAAAGATAACCTAGTTCAAAGACACTTTTCATGAAAGGATAAACCTACGGCTTGGAAGTAAATAAATAGATGCCTCAGTTGAGAGACTAAATACACCCGGAGATGACTCCACCAAAATATTATTTTTTAAATCATATTCTTAGCTCTTATAAGGATAATGGCGCATGGAAACGGGGTTTACTTTTATTAGGGAGTGAAAAAATGATTGAGAAAGCAACAAACAGGGGTATATGACTAAGAAATGCGGTGAGACATAAAATTTTGATATCAAGTGGAAGAGGTGTTTTAGGAGGATATGAGAAAAAAATCGAGAGGAACACATTTATTGGGCCTCCATTGAGACAAAAAGGAAAGAGAGAAATGCGGTAATGAATAAATAGGGAAAAAATGAAATGAACCCCAAGGTGTGACGGCATTATGAAGATGAGTTTCAGCTTAATAAACAAGTTTATAAAAAATTAGGATTGATGTAAAATAGTAAATTCCCTGTCAAAAGAAGACGCATTTTAGAGTTTCCAGCTTGATCCAACAGTAATTTAGTTGTTGGACGCTACACCTCCGAACTAAACTTCATTAACTATTGAGAAAGACTGAGGAAACGCCCGTTACATTTCACTTTATTCAGAATATCAGTTATTAAATTGATTTCGATAATTTCTCTAACAAACCCTTCACCATTTCACCTCTCAGAGAGTATAGTATGTCAAATTGCGATTTTCCCAACGACCCTGCTTCCCAGGCCTAAACCGCGCCTCTCTCATTCTTTTCAACCTCAACCCGCACTTAAAGCAAAGGGTAACATTAACCACACTGAAGATTCGCTAAGGACCCAACTTGCATGAAATATTGGCGCGCTTTCCCTAGGAGTAAATTGCCCCACTTTGGAATCCTAATGGGTAAGCAATTTTCGCCGGAGCCACGCAATTCAGTTCAGCCTGCGTCAACCCAGCGTCACTCCCGAGCCCTGCCTCCTGCTCATCCACTCACTCACTCCTCCCGGCACTTTTGTGTGACTGCGTGTTAAGTTCGCATGCGAGTGTATACGTGTGTGTGTGTGCCTATGTATATGTGTGTGCGCGCTACATGTCTGCTTGCGAGTACGTATGTGCCGGCGTGTGAACGGGAATTCGACGTGTATGCGAGTGCGAATGAATGCGGCCCTCGAGTCTTCGGGTCTCCCTCCCCTCAGCTGCAGGGCCCTCCAGTCCCCCCACCCCGTCGTTCTACCTCCCCGATCCCCAAATCCCCCCTCCCGGCTTCGGTGCCATAGTCCGCCTCCCCCGACCCCTTGCCCCGCCCGTGGTTGCCGTCGGGGGGCAGTCCGGATGGATTTGTTGATGGGAATTTGAAGGTAGTTATGGGAGCGACTGAATGGGCTGGAGAAATGCATGAGTGGAAGGGCGGTGATTTGGGGGGAGGGGGCTGCTATTGGGAGAGGGTAGAGATATAGGGGTTTAGGGATACGAGCGGGAGGGGAAGAGAGTCAGTCGTGTGCGGGTTCGGCAGCCCCAGTTCGGCAGCCGGAAGAGGCGATTCCGGGATTAACGTGATTGGAGAAACGAGAAAATGGTTGGTACAAGAAAATGAAAAAAATGCGTATGGACTCGGGGTACGGTGAAACTAACGCGGATAACAGTGCCCTGCCTGGAGTTCTACAAGTTCGCCGGAAGGGCCGAAAATGCTGGAGGCATAAGCGGTACGTGCGTGTATCAGATTTATTTTGCCGACAGTTATAAAGAGTCGAAACAGGGCTTCCAACATACCTTTCAAAACGCAGTCTTTCAAGGTCCCAGATAAATAGTAGATAATCGAATTCTGAGATTACAGATATGTGAATGCGGTAAATATTCGCTGACGATGATTACACGACCGCAGAATGGATGCTTGATGAAATTCTCTGATATGCATATGGAAAGTAAAATTTGAAATGTTTTTGTCCTCCTTCATCTTGAAATATGATATTAAAGATTATGTAAATGATATTTACATTACAAAAGTTGGTCGTTAGTGAAAGAAACAAATTGATATGATTCTAAAAATATAAACTTACAAGCTTAAGTACGGAGCTCTGCCAAATCATTTACAATGTATATCAGGTTTATGGTTTATGAAATAAATGCCCAAAGAGTGAGGGTTATTTTATGCATGAATTTCAATCCTTGCACTTGAGTACGCACCCTGCCGTTTTGGATTTAAAAAGAATATTTAAGCATTTTAATGCCTATTAAAGTGGTAAATTTACACTGAATCAATTGATTAACATTTATAAACAAATGATCTTTGTTTTAATATTTTCTTTTTCCAGCTGAAATGTGTTAGTCGGAATGAAATATAAAAGTATAACAAAATGAGATTTATAAGGCACCAAATATAGATCTGAGTACAAAAAAACTCGCATTTCGTAAAAACAGTGCTTAGCGTCAATTTTTATGAGAATATTTCCACTTTTCTTATTTTAAATAAAATCAATACATTTAAGCCAAAGGCATACATTTGAGAGGGTACAAAGAAGTATTATTTTTTATTTAATACGATATACTATTTCTTGCTATTATTTTTTTTATTTATTGGTAACAATCTCTTTTATAAATCTGTCAAATATTTATTAAAATTAGCATGCTGTTTTCTTTAATGTTTTAGACACCATGGCTCGAAGAATACTAGAAGTACCTTATTCAGCCAAAATCCTACGACGATATACATATTACGTACGCGTTTAATTAGATGAAGATTCTTAACCATTGATTTACTTCAGTCTTCTCTGCAACTATTTTAAAGAGGAAAAATTATATGCCATAGAGAAAATTTCTCGGGTTGCTGAAGAATAAGAAATGATATTCAAGATAACACTTTGAATAGAACGCTGAATTACTTTGCCTTGTGTTTATTTAAATAACTTTAATAAAGTTAGAGCTTTTATTTTCCCTATATTATTACAGCAGTAAAAATTTAAACAGATTTTTCTTCCGACGGCCCGTATTTTTTAAACCATGAATTACCCTTTCATCCAGTTGGGAACGGCGAAGAGATATTGCTGCACTATGCTTGTAGGATCCGCAAAAAAGTAGGAATTCAATGACAGCCCACCGTTGCGCATGTGTGCGTTCCAATTCGTTTTTTCGTCTTATTCCATTTAGATCCGTTACATTGATGCCCTCGGCGCCTCTTAACTTTTTTTACTCTCTCGGGAGTATTTTCCCTCCCTCTGATCCCGTGCTGTCTCCGGTTGCTCTCTTCAAATGGGCCCTCGCATTGCCGACCGTCAGCGGATGCGAGAGATAGTTCTGAAGTTCAGCGTAACCCAACTTGGCCACCATTCAATGATTATTTTAGTTCTGTTTCATGGAGTTCTTCCTAGTGTCCCGGAGTATTATGAATTTATCTTGGGTGATGTCAAATGCTAACATAATTGCTGGGCAAATGTTGATCCGTCACCTATTGCCGTCCTTCATCAACTTTTGTGGTAAGTTCAGATACAATGCTTTACCGTCCGACAGAAACTTACCATCAAGAACTTCCTAAAGATACATGTGAAACAAAACATATGCTATTCAATAAATATTAATGTAAAAATTATAACTGACAAATCCGAAGCCATCACTCATTTTTTTAAATAACTGCATATTTTATTCAGCATCAGTCACCATTTAAAGGGTTAGTTTTTCACTATCATCTACTCAGCTGTAGCATCTGTTTATTTCTTCTTGCATTCATAGTTTTCGCTTTCTTACCTGCCCTATATATACCATCAAAGGTCGGTCGTCTTATACAATTCTTTTTTCTCACTTTGCCTACATTAGCTGTATTCTGTAAGCTACGTCTGTATATAGTGCTTGAAAAATTATCTGATTGAGAGGATCCATTCAGTGCTTTTCTCAGCAGAGGTTTATTTTTTCACGCACGCACAGTGAAACTCTTTATTATTCATTAACCATTCCATCTCGCCATATTAATTTTCCCTTATTGCCATTGCTCTGTTGATCCATATCTTCTCTCTAGGCCTTTATAGCCGTCCTATTCTGGTCTCTGGAGACACAGATAGGCCGCCATTCAGTATATTATCGCAGTTATATGGTTACTTCTACCTATTTACTTAATACTTTTTTTTCCTATTGATGCAAATAAACCTATTTCTTATGGTTCAAAATAATGAAACACTCCTGAAATAATAACCTCGCAAAGTAGACTTTTCTCTATTAATTAACTTTAACATATCCTCCGTAGTAACGTTATTCTCCTACTATGCATATTGCTTTCTAAATGTAAACTATATTTACATTTACTGAATTTTAATTTCTAATTATTGACCTAATTATAAGTCAATTTAGAAATATTTTTTTGTCGTAGATATCATGAAAAAGCCAGTAAAATGATTAAACTATTATCACCGATCAAACTTTTATCATTGTAAATACTCTAGGGTGATTTATAATAAATTAGAGATTTGAAATACATTTTAAAATTGAGGTAATCTTGGGAAATGGGGTCTTGGAGTGAATGAACTTCAAGGAAGGTCGTGAATACATGCTCACTTGTCAACTATCAATAGACTTTTGCAATAAATTAAAGATGTAAATTTAACTATGAGAAATTGAATAATTTTTTCAGCATTCTCGTTTGAAATTGACCAGGTTTCTCTCGGCGTACATTTCTGTCAAGTAACAATTCTTATATGTATATATATATATATATATATATTTATATATATATATATATATATATATATATGTTTACAGATTTGTGTTAATATTTCCCATAATTACTAAAAAGGAAATGTCAGTTTTGTTGAAAATATTAACGCAGGGTTTTGGGATAGGTGTAGAGATAATTAGAGACATATAAGCTCAATTATAAATATGAAGAGAAGTAAATATACACGTACTACTGGAGTAATCAAAATGAAGTAACAGATAGCTGTTACTTCAGAATGACGGCAACCCTCAAGGGCCATTTGTGTTATGAATACACGGAATGAGGCGATGAACTATTGGTAGTCATGGGGATTGTAAACAGGGTTACTAAACCTAGGGGTTCTCCAACTAATTAATTTAAAGTTTATCAATTGCTCTACTAACATAAATAGAACAAATTTAACATTATTTAAATTCGTGCAGTTCACATAAACCAAATATTTTCCTTGAAAAGTTCTCGTAGAAATCCTAATTTGGACGGTGGTTATTTTAAAGAGATTTCAATATGGCCCATAGCACAAAATGCTCGGATACTAGTTTTATTAGGTAGGATAGCTCATAAGTCAAGAGATTTCAACGCGTGTGAAGTAATCATGAATGATATTCATCCGCTGAATTTTTTTAGAAGTAGGAGAATTCAAAATAATTCCAATCAGAATCAATAAAGGCAATAGAAATACTGATTAGATTTATTTCACAGTAATTGCACTGATTCTAAGAAAATATTCTACAGGTAAAGCGCTTTGTGAATTATCCCATATCATGTGAAAATGCGCGTCACTTTACTCTCCATTTTGCTCACAAAAACATTTTTTCTTGCATTGAGGTGAATAAGTAATGTTTGAAGCACCATCAAGATAAAGCCAAAAGTTCGAGTTTAATACATTTGTGGATGCAGCCTAACTCAGATGTACGTAGGTTAATATGGAGATCTGCATAAATCCTTATGAGTTAAAAGCTCCCAAGGAATATAAATCAATGGAGAGGTTATCAAGTTTCTCAAAGATAAATATTAAACATCTTTTTGGAATAATAACATACGACTGCTAAGATAAAAGATTGCTGGTAGACATATAAAAATAGATTGGGAATAGAATAGGAAGGGAAAGATGGATTAAGCCACCCAATTTTGTGATTGAAGCACAAACAAATAAAAATTATAAAGAAGGAATTGAATCATCAGTCCACAGTTCATAAGCTTAAGTGGCTGCAACGATGATTAATATATCTATTGTTTCCCTGAAGAACTATATACGAAAGTTATAAAAAGAGTTCGACTGTTTGCCTTGCCTTGGTAGAAGATGGGTCAGAAGGACTCTATTGAGAGAAATCCCTTCATTTTATAGGCTTTTGCGAAACAAAAGCACCAAAGGGTGTGCAGTTTTTACTTCCTATCTGATGAACTTGTCATTCATATAAACCATCTGACTAGGAACAAAGTTCATGGGCAACTGCCTGAGTTGTGCTGAAAAATAAAGAGATCACCAATAATGCATTGAACGCAGCAGAGTGTCAAAGCAATTAAAGCCAAACCAACATGAGCAAATAAATATTGAACTTTTCAATGCACAGGGTGTGTTCCAAAAGTAATGCAATCAAATTTCCCGCGCGGCTCCTATTGGTCGGAGTGGTATCGAACCGCTAGAGACGCTAAGCTTTGCCGCAAAACCAGTCTCAGTGCTCTCCAAGCTGTGAAAGCTGCAGGACGTCAGTTTTTGTAAACCTCTGTACGCCGACCGTGTCACGAAAATCCACCCGAACCTGATTATTTGAGCAACGTCATCACTGGTGATGAAATTTGGCTTTTGGAATACAACCCAGAAACAAAACGCCAAAGCTCTGAATGACACAACACCCAGTCTCTCAAGCCCAAAAAGGCAAGAATGAGCGAATCAAAAGTGCAAACAATGCTCATTTACATTTTCGACAGTAAAGGATTGGTCCATAAGGAATTTGTTCTTCAAGGACAGACAGCTAACGATACACTGGAAAGACTACGAAAAACGGGTCACGAGAATCAGAAAATACATCTTTGCTACCTGGCAACTCCATCTTGACAACGCGTCTTGCCACAACGCGTTACGAGTCCGCGAGTTCCTGGCCAAATACCTCTTGCCAACACTACTCCTCCCCCCTATAATCCTGACGTCGCCCCAGCAGACTTCTTTTTGATCCCTCAAATTAAAGCAGCCCTGAAAGGAACCCGTTTTGCGTCCATAGAAAAGATCCAATCAGCCGTGACGAAGACCTTACGAGAGGTCCATGAAGACGCATTCCAGGGTGCGTACCGTTCATGGCAGAGTCGCTGGAAAAAATGTGTCGAGCCCCAAGGAGAGTACTTTGAAGAATTTCAAGTGTTTTTGCAAATCTGTTCAAAATAAAAACGATTGCATTAATTTTGGAACGCACCCTGTAGATTTATTTTAATATTTTCAAGAGAGTTTCAAATGAACTTCTTCAAGTATTCGAACAAGATTTAGTATGCGAACTTAGTCATGTAGTCACCAAAGCGTAAGGTAGAACATTCATTTGAAACTTAAGTCTATAAACACGATATTTCTTTCTTAATTCATGTCCTCACTGAATATTTTTCTTGTCTTGACTCTTTAGCGGCACTCCTGCAACCTCGAGTACACAGAAATCTATATTGCTTCGGCTTTTACCCGCTAAAAGTTTCAACCGCTGCACACGGAGTGACCCCAATTTAAACCCACGCCTCAGCACCTCGAACAAACCTTCCTCATCTCTATCCGAGTCTTTTTTTATACGTACACATATATTTTCCATTCTCTTTCTTCCCCTTCTTTAATGGACCGGTCCTCGAGGAAGGCAGAAAAAGAAGTGAAGGAGGCTAAGTGATGTGACTGAGAATGGATTCCGAGTGAGCACGGCGCCGTAGCTGAAACAATCGAGAGTCGAATTTCGCAGGAATAGGGTGGGGAGTGGATAGCAGAAGACCAAACATTTAATCGCCCTCCAAATTTTCTTTTTTCCTCTTCCAGCCGCCATCACTGCCACCGCTTTACTTTTGGACGCAGCTTGAGTGGAGAGCGACTGGAATAAAAAAAACAAGATCTCCAGACGCGTATGCAATATAAAAAACAAAAGAGGCGAATAATCGATTTCACGGCGTTTCATTTCCTTCAGGAGAGGCGTGATCTAAAAGAGTGACGACATCTGAGGGATTGCAGGGAGAGAGCCAAGAAGGGAGGCGGGAGAACTGAGGGGCATGGAAAGTCGATGCAGCGAGGCGAAAAAAATGAATGCACGGGAGAAAAAATATCATGAAATAAGTGATTTTGAACAAAAAATTTGGATTTCACCTTCACATGACATTAATAACATTTGAAATGAAATTTAAAACGATGTTAGGAAAGTGCAACCAGGAGGTGTACGAGTATTTACATGCATGTATACAGTCGTACATGTTATATATGACTCCAGTAAAAATCATGAATCCAAATGTGGAAACTGAATAAAAGGCAATAACTATAATTATGTTGGTAAATTCAAACTGGAAATCAGATACGAGCATGTGTCATATAGTGAAACTGTGACGAATGTCGCACGCATTGTGTGTTAAAAAATAACAATTTTTTTCCATGGTTAGCATACAAATTGAACTGAATCCTTTAAGCATTGAAAATTCTGCATAATTAATTCGAAAGTTTACTTCAATCATTAGGAACTTGTGAAAGAAATACATTTCACATGGAAATATAAGTGAACCGCGCCAGAGGCTAAGAGGAATGTTTTTTTTTAGTTTTATTACTGCCTTGCCTATGTTGTGCGTGGTCCCTTATTAGAAATGGTTATGAAAAGACAGGGCTACTGCTTCATTTATTGCCGCGAGCTAGTTTACTATTAATCTCATTACATTCCCAGCGTTTGAATCTAGTTTTGATTTTTAAAGTATAAATTTTTTCGAGAAAATATCATCCTAAGAATAAGAAAAATATAAAAAGCTCGTCAACTCATATGAACTTTTAACAGCTTATTATGCAATTGAAATTAAATTTATTCCACCGATTTCAAATTTTCTCCATCATAATATTACCATACAGCGTTAATCATTTGAGCGTTTTTATTTTCCAGGGGGTAATTTTTTTTAATCCAGTGGAAGCATAAACGTTGATCCAACAGAAGTGAGTAATTGGCCCTATTCCTCCTTGAGGAATCCCAGAATAAATAGGATCCGCCGGCCAATTTGGTGGATGAAAACCGTCCATTCATCTAAAAATTTCGAGGGCATGGATGGAGAGGAGAGGTCCTTTTGTAAATCGGGATTTTTTTCTCGCACGCGCGCTGCCCCAGCGCTCTCACGTTGCGGTGGCTTTTTATGCAGCTGTTCAATCGATAACTGGCATCCATCCCTCCGCCTCACCCTCCTCCTCAACCATCCCCGAGTCTCTCTCTCCCGTCCCCCCCCCACCCTCACCTCTTCTCTCGCTCCGTCGTAACTGACTCCCACGCGATATCCTAGGGGTGGCCGGTCCGCGTGGGACGTGGCCGCGGTCCGCGGGGAAGTCGTTGTTGTCAATCTTCGCGCTTCGCCGGTGGGAGACCGGTCGGCTTCCATCAGATGCCGACAGACCACTCACTCACTCCACCACCAATAGTTTCTCTCTCCGCATTCACGGTGCCTAACTCTTCTCTAAAAATATTTAGGGGTAATCAAGTGAACAAATTACTCCACTAAATGTTTGATTATACGGCCAATGTATCTCGGTGGAAGCGTATCGGGAGCGTATCTTGCTGACGTGTTTTAGTCTCGGAGGTATAACATATCAAAGCAAATTAGTTTGGCTTATTAGTTTATATTATAGGTTATTAGTTTATAGATATTAGTAACTAACACCATATTTTGAGGAGAATTTTAACGGATTAACTGTAGGTAAAGAGTTAATCAGTAAATCACGACAGCGATAGACCATTTTCCTCTCTTCATAACTGCAGAATGATAAGGGTATACGATGCCGTTGTAATTCGCTAAGTTAGGGAGAATGAGGGAATTAGTCGAAAGTATCAATCAGTAGCTATGGTACCGCCAACAAACAAATTTTCTAAATTTGTTTGGTATTCTGATGTAGGCCATGTCATTTGCGAAGAAAAAGTAATATGTCTAAAGTAATTATGGTTAATATTTTAGAACTGGCAAAATAACCTTATTTAAAAGCCTCATGGCCAGTTTCTTCCATCGTAGCATGAATTTTTCGAGGGGAGTTAAAGGAATTTACAATTCTTAAAAATGTATTGTAAAATAATATATAAGTGCGCTATTTGGATCTACAATTCAAATTAAGATAACTGGAGAACATATACGTGCATTTACCAATATTTTTAAGCTTCGATCAAAAACAACCCTCATGATTTGTGATCTACATACCGTTTTTCAAAGCCGTTGGAAAATTTATCCTGAAAAAAATCCCCTGTGCGTCACTGTAATCATAATGTGAAGCATTTCAAACCAAGCCTTCTCAAAAATGTAGGAGTAATAATTGATGAAACATTTAGAAGATCCCACATCCGTGTTGTATGATTGACGATACGATAAAAAATAACTGAATATTATGGGGCACCACAATTTTTTGCCCACTTGGACATAAAATAAAGATTTAGAACTAGAATCTGAAGTTCCGGATTTATACCTGAATAAGAGCACCAAAAAAAGGCTATGCGATTTTCTAGAAAGAAAAAGGCTAAGCTAAACATTTAAATAGGAGGGCAAAAACTAGAGCAGGTAGAACAGTTTACGTATCTCGGTAGTGTTTTGGACCAACACGGTCAAAGTAGTAGGGACGTAAGGAGGAGAATTGCGCTGGGAAAAGAGGCTTTCACAAGGAGGAGGGAGTTGATGACAGGGACTTTGAGTAAGGATGTTAAGAAAAGACTCGTAAAAACTTTGATATGGAGCGTAGCTATGTACGGTGCGGAAACGTGGTCATTGAAGCAGGAGGATAGACGTAGATCGGAGGCTTTTGAAATGTGGGTGTGGAGAAGGGTGGGGAAGGTGAAATGGACAGAGAAGAAAACAAACGAGGAAGTACATGGTATGGTGGGCGAAGAGAGGGGTTTGTTTGGAGAAATTCTATGGAGGCAGGAAAAGCGGATGAAGGGGGTGTTGACCGTCAGTGGGATGTTGGAGGCTGTAATAGAGGGGAGAATGTTAGGCAAACGAGGAAAGGGAAGGAACAGGATAGGAATGTTGGACGGGATGAAGGGAGGAAGAAAGTACTCAGAGCTGAAGAGGGACCTGATGTAAAGTAGGATGTTGTGTTTTGCTAGGGGTCATAAATTATTTAATTAATAATTATGTCCATCCAAAATCTACCTTAACCGGTAGATTACCTAATAATAATAAGAGCACCATCCAATAGCCCAGTATTCAACATAATTTTTATCAGACCCTTGAAAAAGTATTGCATGTAGACAAGCGACAGACAATTTGAAATTCTGCCATACATTTTTAATATTTTCTCTTATTATGAGTGACAAAATAATTATATGAATATATTGCACGAAAAAGAAACGAACAACTTTGTTTTGGCTGAATATTTTTTAAAATAAAAGCTTTAGTTCAAGAAAAACTCGCTTAGCTGTCCCTAAGAAATCTCTGACAGAAACGTGCTTCGGGAAGAAAATTTCAAGGTGTGTTGGTGACATAAATAAGCTCAGACAATTAATCTTGTTCTTTGAGAAAGATGATTTTTCGCACGGCCACATAAAAGTGTTGAAAATTGTTCTTAAGCCGCACCACCATTGTGCCTGAATTATGACAATCATAGCCGTTTGACCGACCAACAGCAGCGTATCTCTCAGCGCTCTTACATTGATTAGATGGTATTTTCACGAACGTATGTTTGTTATTTCACAACTCGCCCTTATACTTTTTAACAAAATTTTGTTTACAAATACTTATACGCTATAAAATTTCACCTAAAACGCTCTCTTTGAAATGTATTTAAACGTACAAATTTACAATATTTTTTGGCTTCAGAAAAACTAACAAATGGTAGTAATATTTATAAGATCTCCATGAGAACATCTCAGAACTGTTTTTGTTTCATCTTGAAGAGAATCTTATGAGAATTAGACTCTTATTTCCCAGAGATGATACAAGTTTAATTAGATATTCCGTCAATACTATCAGTTCCAATATTTATGTAAAAGCAAAATAACAAAATAAACTTGGAGCAATGCCTTTTCAAAAATCTTTAATACGAAAGTCATTTTCACGGAAAATATATATTTACTATCCTTAGGAAACGGAAATCCCAAGGGGATCACGAGGTTACTGTATTGGAGATATTGAAATTTTTTAAGTTTGAGATTTAGAAAAAGAAGAATTAGATAAGACGTGTAATTTTAGAATAATAGTTAAATTCTTTTGGCGAAGTACAGAGGAGTCAATCCTTAAATACAAAATATCTTAAATTAACAAGAAAAACTAGTGGCATTATTTTGAAAAAAATGATAATAAGTAACAGAACAATTAAGTAAATCCATCAATGAATGAAGTGATAACTTTAACATTTAAATAAATAATTTAGTGCCCCATTAAGTAACCTTTTAAGCAATCCCCTGCGGAAAAAATAAGAAATACCCAATTCTATGCATTGTTGCTTACAATTTAGAATACGCTGGCAATCAAAGATAAAATATTTATAGATTCCGTGGTCTGTAAGTGAAATAGTCCATGGTAGACGTTGAGTGCGTTTAGAAAAAAAGATTTGACATAAATTTGAATTATAAAGACATATAATCGTAATAGTAGCCATGAAATTAATTTCCTACCACATAGTTTAAATATTTGGAGAAAAATAGTTTCGGAACAAGTTGTGACTGCTATTATTTCAAATATGCACCATGACCAAACAAATATGTAGCATGCATCAAATATGAAACGCATTTATCGTGCAGATACTTACAGAGATACAAAATATTTCCCAACGGTAGATGTGACCATATTTTAGATTAGACCCGCGGATGGGGAGACGAAAAGAAGTGCATGTCCACACTGCCAAACAGAGTGTGCAAAATAAAAACACTATTCTTCTGAAGGGATTAAAATGTAAGTGATACGAATATTCTTAAATGAAGGTGGGGAAAACTCAAGCGGAGAATAGGCTAACATTTTTTTGCGTAGGCAAGGCTATATCTCGCATTCCGTGGAAAGGATTTCGTTTCCCCTTAATTCATTTTTGCATTTATAGCAACGATCCCATTATCTGTCCTGCACTCAATCCATTTTGATGATTTTTTCTCTTGTCTCCAATTTATTCTCTTTCTCGGATCTCTCGTCCTGTTCTTCTTCCTCCGCCCCTTCTTTCCCATCTCCTTCCTCCTCCCCCTTGCCGCGTCCCCTTACTTCTCAATCATCCTCATCCCGCCCGTTCCCTGGCCTCTTTCTTCCCTTCTTCCTGCCCCTCCCTTATCTTCCGTCTTTCCCCTCCCTTCCTTCCCTTCTACACACTCCATGAAGTTATCTGCAGTCTTATATTTCGTCATAATGGACCGTGGAGTCTTTTGTCGGGTGAGGAATTGCACATAATGGCCGCGCTTCCTGCGAAGCTCCCGTACGTATTTCCGGTTCACCGGACCGGAAACGCGAAGATAAGGGAGGAGGGTGGAGTTAAAACTGAGTGGTGAGGAGTGAGGGCGTTGGGGGTGGAGGTGGGGAGTTTGAGGGGGTGGGGAAGGTGGCGAAGGACCAAGGCGGGGTGGAGGGCGACTCGGTGTTTCCGTGATGCGGAGGGGGGCTAAGGGGGCGTCGGGAGAGAAAGTGGAGCAGTGCGGGAGGAGGCGGTGGGTGGGTGGGAGATAGGGTGGAAACGAGGAGGGATGGCTGAGAGGATGAGGAGGGGCCGGAGGAGTTTCGGGTCGCTCTCAGAAGTGAGCCGTGGTTGGCTGGGACGTGGGGCGGGTGTCGACACCACGCTTGCGATACGGGGACAACCTCCATCTCTCCCCTCCCCCTCTTCCGCCTCCCTCCAACCAACTTCCCCACCTGCAACCCTTCTACGCATGTTGCCGTGATGTTGCGAAAAAGTATGATGCAATACATGTTTCGCCCATTCTAATATGCGTCCTTTATTGTTTACCTCCCTCACTCTCTTCCTCAGTTTCCCTCCATCTCCTTCTCTCTGTTGTACCATTTTAATTCCCGCAATGGCGCGACGTTTCCAGTGACGCAAAAACATGTGAATAATCGGAAGGGGGACAAAGGTGCGCTCACGTTTGTCAATCGCTTTCGTTCATGACGAGATACAGGTGCACGACCGATTGGAAGTGTTTTCGGGGTTGACTTCGGACAGGTGAAAGAATTTCGAGGACAAGGAAGAGGAGGAAGTAGCCAAGGAAACTACTAAGATGCTGCTCCATAGAAATGAACCGATAGTCCGGAGGGAGTATGCGATTAGTGGTACAGGATGAGATATTTTTGGCCAGTCCTTCGCGCTATTTGAGCAGAAAGTCCTTCTAATTTCTACTCGAATGGACTGGAGAGAACACCTAAGTAGTAAAGAGCGACGCAATCATTGTTCCTCACCATCTTGGCCTGGAATATATTTGAAGGAAAGATCTGCTTTATTCAATGAAGTAATTTCTGTGGATGACATAAAAAAAACACTTAAATTCATTTTGATGGATTTGGAACTGAGATCTCATCTCGATTTTATCCCTAACGGTTTGCAGCACTCCCTCTACTATGGGCATAACGACTTCGTTTCCGAACTGTCACCGCAGAAATCTGGTACTTACGTTCTTTAAAGAACAAAAGAAACATAAATAGGTCTAATAAATTGATAGCTACAATATTGAGGATGGGAACTCGAAATGTAGGCGGAAAAATGAAGGGGGTACGTAAATATGGCATAGGGTGGGAGGGGATGAGAATAGGTCGAGGTGCAAGTGGAACAAGGGAAGAAGTTGCCGAGATGAGGGAATCTCGGAGGGGCGAATGCTGAGGGCTAAAGGGGAGAGAGGGAGAGAGAGAGAGAGGTAGGGAGTGGAGGCGACGGAAGCACCTCTGTCTTGTAGATTAAGAGAAATGCTGTCAAAGAGGGTGAAGAGAAAACGGAATGCGTTAAGATGTGTCGAGTGATCGCCCACTACGGGATAAGTAGTTAAATATAGAATTGAGAGAAGCGTAAAACCTGGGCGGGATGGGCTGCATTCGAAAGGTGGCGGAAAAGAGGAGGTGGAATCGAAGAAACGGATGGTGGTGTGAGGAGACGTGCGAAGGTGGGGGAGAGGGTCGCGGACGGAATGAAAAGGGGAAAAAGTAATTATGACGATAAGGACGGGGGGATAGAAAGAGAGAGCGGGAAGGGGAGAGGGTAGGAAGGGACTGAGGGAAGAGAAGAGTTTTGTGTGGGGAGTTTTAAATCACCGAAAATTATGGGCGAGAGAAAATGGGAAAGGAGGGCGCGGATTTTAAGGAAAATCATTTGAATTCAGGAGAGCGAAAATATCAGATAACAAATTTCGTTAAATTATTGATTCGTAAAAACTTTAATTAACGAGTGGAAAGTGCCTAAAAGAGACTCAATTCCTAGACTTCTTGGTAAATGCCTGAACGAGCCCTAAAAAGGTCTCCTAAGAACAGAAATAAAATGTATGTCTAATGTATAGACATATATATACATACATATGTGCATTGGTGCATATGCATATATATTGTATGATGTAGATGCATATTTGCGTGTATGTGGACATATACTTAAAGCTTTTATAGTAAATTCCTGCGGAGGAGAAGAGGAGATATTTCTGACGAAACAGCCTCTTATGGAAATCTGTAAGAATATGAGATTGAATTTTTATCATTTCTTTCAATCATGGTTGTTACGTGAAACCTCCTCCTGGACACCATTAAAAATAGCGAGAATATCAAAGGGAATGCACTTTAAGGATAGTAACTGAATTAAAATAACGAATTTAACAAACAATAATTTCCATTTGTTCATCTTATCCTAAAATCTCGATTGTACCTTGTCGGATGGCCAAAATAACACTTCCCATGAAAAAATACTCTCTTGTATTTATTTAAAAAGTTCAAATATTTATCTAGGTGACCTTAGACTAACATTTTGCAGAATCACTCATTACGTAAAAAAAGTGCGAATGATGTAGAATAGCAAAAACAGGTCATGAATGACACAGTTACAAGAGTAATATGGGGGAAATCCTTCATGATGAGAGAAGACACATCTTTTCCACATTGAAAATGTGGAAAAGCAAAGTGTCTTCTTTCATCAGGTCATAAATTTTGAATAATTGCCGCTTAGAAAATAAACTCAAACTTTACTCCTTATGGTAGTGCAATGTAAACATTAAAATAAATTGTAAATGATAATGATCAAGAAAATATGCAAAAATTTATTTTATGATGCCGAAACTATATCATTTCTTAGAGATCTGAACGAAAAAAAGTCGTTCACGTTTATCTTTTATCCCCTTTTAACCGATAATACATTTTTAAGTTACTTCTCTCGGCCTTAGATATTAAAAGTCTATTGAATCAAATCAACCATATTGCATAGGAATGGCCTTCTAAATCGTTACTATCAGCGGCAGGTATATCGGCAGCATTAACTATATATATATTAGAGACCATCTAAGCGTCTTTAGTACGTATTTAACAATTCAATGTTGGATTTTCATACGATTAAGATTGAAAAGAGCATATGATGTTGCCAAAAAACGAAAATGGAGCCTGGAATATGAGAGCTACATCTAAATATGATGTTTGAGGTTCCTCTGGTGTTTTGTCCAATGGCACAGTGAGACGATAACACTCAATAAGGAAAGAGTACATACTCACGATTCGCTAAGAAATAGAAATGAAAACTTACAACTATTCTGTATATCTTAGTAATACAACTTTATGTAAGAAAAAATGTTGCACAGTATTTAGTTACATACGAATTATTTTACGATTTATTTTATTTTATCACATTTTAATTATTTTATTTCGGCGTCCAACATTGAAAATCTTTCTTGCTTTATTAACATTAATTTTTAAATTGGATATAATTAACAACTCATACTTTGATTTTCCTGAAAATAGTAATCCTGGTATGCTAATTATGAGCTAAAAATGTCTCACAAATCGCTCTAAATAATTGCAAAAGTGAACCTCCAAATAAAATTGGATTTTAAAGATGCTTTTTTTTAATATGTGTACCCGTACCCCATTGAATGATTCCTGCTGTGAATTCTCGAATGTATCCTGAGCAAGACCATTTTTTATCTTAAAAATAGTAGACTCATTATTTGCAAAATTTTTGGTTAAGATATTCAGCAATCTGAAACGTATGTCATTTTCTTTCTTTATCCAATTTTTTACTATGTATGTTAATCAATTAAAAGCAGGCACTCATGTATAGATTCATACCATTATGGATATACATGTAGTTGCTCAGGTGCGATTGTCGATGATAGAGGACGAATTTTGCTTACACGCAGGATGTGAAATACAAAGGGGATAGGGCAACAGCTTCTGTTTATTTGGACCACCTAGGCAAGCTGCTATTTGGTTAAAATTCTTTTTAAATAATGACGGTCGTAAAACACCTAAAATAATTCCCAGATATAAGAAAATATAAAAGAGCCACAGATGTGAAGATGGAATAACCATTTTCATTAGCGGCATTTCCAGTGTTGAAAGACTCAGCATTCTAAATAATATGTTGGTGAAAGATATATTTATCAGATATTCGCATTATCTGATGGTTATTAATACTCGTGCATTATGACTGAACGATCAAGCTCTCAAGGGTTAAAATGGGAATGAATCTCAGTATTTTCCAAAGTTATGGTAGGAAGGAATAACAAAAGACATATTAGAATATACTTCGGTTAACACAATTCTTGTAATTCTTTTGAGCTTATGTAAAAATATAATTACCGAAAAGGATGCGTTTGACAAAGTCATAGACAAAAAATCACCGTCGACGATGCGGGCATATTACCATCGAATCGCATAGAAGAAATATTACCCATTCAGTCCACGGAAAATAAACCAGGTCGTAATATCTTTGAGAAATGACGGGGAAAGAGGAGGAATATTATACGTTGATGGCGACGCGATGCGTGGAGTGAGATAGGGATAGGGGCGGAATGATGACGAGGAAAGAGTGAAGGGGGAATAGGAGGGATGCGGGATCCAAGAGACACGGAGGGCGCAGGAAGCCTTAATGAGGATGGGAATGAAGACGCGTTAAAAAGTAAAGGGGAATAGAAGCAGTTTCGTGAGAAACTAAGAGAATGGGGTCGCCAGATAAGCGGATGAGAATAAAGGAAGGATCCCGAGTAGAGAGGTCGCGGGGGGGGTGGGTAGCCAGTGTACACATTATGTATAAAACGCGGGCAAGGGGTTGGAGAAGACGGAACGCGAGGCGCGTTAGGGTATTCGTGTTTTTCGGCACGGAATTGAGAGAAACCGAGACATGCCCTTGAGCAAACCGTTATTCTTTGAAATACTTTATAGAATTTATTGTGTGGAAATGATTATGCGGGCTTACTCAACTCTCAGAGCCACTCTTTACTCAGCGAATCCCAAATATAATTTGGGTTAGATTAAAGAAATGCTTTGCGCCTTATGCTTGCTTGCGTTCGCGCTTGTCCGTTCATTAGGAAAATATGAATTTGAAATTAGAACGCCAAGTTACTTTGAAAACTTTTACACTAATTTTTAATTTATTTCCCTAAAAAATAAGTTTAGGCGCTCTATATTTGTTACAACCTTACGATTATTTTTGCGTGTATCTTTCAATAAATCTTGGGGTAAAATATTTCGTAATTCTATAAAATTCAGTTTAAATTATTATTGACAATTCTTGTCCGCAACCAAGTCTTTATATTTTCAAATTCGTACATAAAAGGTTACAGTAGTAGTTATTAGTTAGTAGTGGTTATTAGTCAGTAGTTTATTAGTAGTAGTAATCATAAAATGCGATCGCCCGACAGTAACATAACCTTTTATGGAATGTCACAATTGACATGGAGTAAATATTTAAAATGGTGAAATATCACTGCATCAAAGAGCCTCATTATATTTGCGTTTAAATAGGCATTGATGCTAAGGAACAAATTATGGGACGAAAGGTAAGTATTTTGGAGTATTCGAGGCAAAAAATACTTCAGGTGCTTAGGTGTCTGGTGAAACTAAGTATACACTTTCAATGAGTGGATGTTGTGTAGTCAGTCGTGCAGCTCATATTCACTTAAGTTACGGGTGTAGGAAGGCTTTATCTCACATTTTCCATGATGGAGCTTATATAAAAGTTGATTATTTACGCGTAATACTTGATATGTGTACTTTGAGGAGACTAAGAAGCCATTTCCTGACCTCCTCGTGACTTCGGGTAGAATGTTAGGAACACCGATTTTAGTTCGCTGTCAATACTTTTCCCACCATTAAATTCAAACACACTGCATTATACAATGATCAACTACATTGAGATTCGACCAGTGAAAGTCTTGGTGAATACACTATAACATATATTATCCGCAATCATTCCCCTCATTTATGTTGAAAATCAAGTTGAAAAAGTTTTGGGCTCAGTAAAATAGAGAAAAAATGGGCAGAAAAGGCATTCAAGGCAATTATGCATGTATTTATTATACTCTGGAGAGAAAAACTGCATGATATAATAAGCATTTACAATTAGCAATTAATGTGTGTGACTCCATTCCAAGTGATGTAGTCTCATTAGTTTATCACTGTAGATACTTGTTAAACCAACCTCAAATTATAGAAAAATTGGAATTAGATAGACGGATTTTCGATGGCTAATGATAGTTTAATAGAAGCAAAGGAAATTCTTGGTAGTAAATGGAATAGAGAGGTGGTATCACAGATGATCGAAAACACGGCTACTTAAATCTTACAGTTTATACTATTTCACAACATGAATGCAGTCGTGCGCATAAACTGACCAACTTTCACCAAATGAGTCCAACATTTGAGTGCTACGAATATACATTACTTTCTGTGATTGTCTTTCTCTCATCATTCCTTCCATCGGGGTGAAATCTTATCGCGAGCTCCCCACGCCGCTCGATTATTTTCAAACTAAATAAATATTCTCCATCGGTGCGATACTCAAATGACTGAGTGTTGTGCCACAATGGAACTCATGACCTGGGATGATCCGTGTCCAGCGTATGGGAGACTCTTCAATCAGTCAGCGCGGCTGAAATCGAGTTCCTCAGACGAGAGACCTCATCATTCTTAGGGCGTTCGAGTGCCCCGCGAACACGGGGGCGCAGCGGTAGGGCGAGGGGCAGGAGGAGGTGCTCGGCCATTTCACCACCCCGAGGCAATGGTCAGGAGAGACGGTTGGGAGAGATGGGAGGGAGAGAGAATATGACAGGCTGGCCATGGAGAGATGAGGAAAAAAGCACGGCGTGGATGCGTCGGGGAATGACGTCTATAGATTTTTTAGCTGATTTTATGTGGGGGAAGGGGAGAATATCGGGGTTGGGGAGGAAATTTCAGGGGGTCGAGGGAATTGAATGGCTTTTAGGGGAAAGGGTGTGGGGCCGGTAACGGAAAAGGGGGTTGAAATGGACGGGCTGGGCGGCGGCGTCTGTGAACTGCCGAGTGCGGTGCATGCGGGGGCAGCGGAAGGTGGACGAAGGGGAGGTGGCGGAGGGCGCGCGGCGCGTGTGTGTGTTTGTGCGCGAGAGGGAATGGAGGCTGGGATGAAATGTGTGTGCGTGAGTTGCGGGGAGCGGTCGCCGATGGGGAAGGAGAGTGGGAGAGGGGGCTTTGACGGGAAGTGGAGTGGGGTTTGGAGGGGGGAGGGTGGGAGGAAAGGGAATGGGAATTCGATCTGGTGCGAGTGAGAGGGAAGGAGATGGAGGAGATTGGGGTGGAAGGGGGTCGGGTGGGGAACGAGTCAAGCGAACCGGAAGTCGAGATTGCGAAGCTAAAAGGGGAATAAATTGCCTGATACGTTCACGCCGAGCCGCTTTATTCTCCAATGCGAAACTTCTTTCTCCCCTCCGCTACCATCCACCCACCTCCGCTAACTCTCTTTCCCTCTCTCTCTCTCTATCTCTTTCACACACACATACACACACGTATGTACAAACACCATCACGCGCTGTCTGTCTCTCTCTTTATATTTTTCGTGGACTGCGCCCCAGCCATACGCCTCCGAACGTGTGCTCGCGCCGCCCGCTGTCTGAATTCCGACGCAAATAATTCCTTTGAGTGGTTTTTCCAAAGGGGATATTTTTATTTTAAATACCGACGCTAATGCAATTGGCATATCGTGACTCGGTTAGCTATTTCGAGGAACAACGTATCTGCATCACAGCCGGATGCTTGAGTAGGCAGATATGAACGATGAGGTAGCCAGATTGCGGATATATTTTTTTCTGAGACTTTTGACAAGACTTTGGTTTGCAATAGGTGAATTGATGCTAATTAAAAATACCAACCAGTAAAATTATTGAATTAATCATTTTATACATCATATTAGTTGGTACATATATAGAAATGCACAACTCAATGTTATACTAAAGAGTCAAGGCTAAACTAATTCTATAGTGTGTTTTTAGTAAAACGTCAAAGGTGGTTGTATAATATAATAATACATTTCACAAATATCTTATACATCTGACTATGAGCTCTTCGACGCAATATATACGAGGGGATATCGTTAAGTTTTCATTATTCCCAAAAAATAATCGAGGAAGAAACTTATCATTTATTTGTTATCCTAAAGACATCACTGCATAGTCACTATTCAGAATTATACAGTTCTCCAGGCGTTTCTTGATCTTTCGAAGGGGTTCATGGTAGGACTCAGCAAAGAGCATTGAAAAACATTACTCCACCTTTTGAATTAAGTCATATATGTTGTTAAATCTCCGACGCTGAAATTTTTTTTTTTTTGAGTTTTGGAAATAAGAAAAAGTCGCTTGGGATCGGGAGAATAGAGCGAATGTGGCCAAATTTAAAAGCCACATCGCTTTGATTCCTCAGCCGCACCTCAATACGAGTAAGAAGATGCATTGGCAACCTTTGGTGATCATACCATACCGTTTTTCTTTCAGAACATCACACAGTTCATTCATCAGTGTGTATTAATATGCACCAGTGATGGTCTTACCCTACTTTTTCTTTTTTAGGACCCTAACGTCATTCAGCCTAAATCCTTGAGAAGTGTACCTGTTCTTGAAATTTGGCCAGCACGCGCCAACTAGTCCGGTTTTAAAAGACGACTTTATTCTCCCCTAACTTTCTTGTGTGGAATTTGCAATTTTCATCCGCGTCGAACTATCGAGTTGGTCTCACCTTGGTATATATTCGTGCCAAAATATTTGCGAGCACATCAGATTCTACATAGGTTCTCCCGAATGAAAGGGTAATATAAAATGAATGAAAATACCGGCTTTTAGGCATCGTTTTCCAAGGACCGCCTTCCCGATTCTAATGATGCACGCTCAGTCTATGAGATGTTTTATGTGTGAAACAGTTGCCATTTGATGCGATAATATAAATCTTAATCACAAACAGTGTTGTCTTCTGTGAATCTTTTCCCTCGGGGCACTGTCTCCTATGCTAAATTATTACATAGTTCTACAATATTAAGTTTATCTCCGATACCCCGGTTAATTCGCAACTCGATAAACCAGATATTGGTTAATCAATATGCTACTACTTATGAATTCAAAGACAACATTAGGTGAACTTAATGAAAATTGAACGTGAAATTAGCCTTATGTTATTCTCACAGTGTATTCATTCCCTTCCGGGGTGGGAGTTAATTGTATAGGGTGGACCTGAATGGAGTCCCTAGTTTCAAAAAATCACTGAAGAGCGCGCAAGTAAATTAGTGGAGTGACAGTAGTGGCGTTAGCCGTGGGGAAGAACGTTATTTTTAGTAGTTATCATGCAGTGATCTAGTAAGAATCAAGGCTTTATCGTAGAAACATTCTTTAAGAACAATAATAGGGTGGCGGCGACGCAGAGGGTGCTGTGGTCTAGCGATGAAGCGCATTTTCACCTCTCCAGCTCCATCAATAAGCAACATTTTCGTTCATGGGTGACTAACAACCCTCGCGAACTTCACCCAAGACCTCTTTATAGCCCCAAAGTGACAGTTTGGTGTGCTGTGTCCTTCCTGGGAATTATTGGGGCCTACTTTTTTGAATATCGAAGTTCAAATGTTACTGTGAACTGTGTGCGCTATTGTGAGATGTTGGGGAGCTTTCTGCTCCCCAAAATGGAAGAATATAGTGAGGAATATGACACAGAAGCCTTTTGGTTTCAACAGGATGGTGCCACAGCTTATACCGCCCGACGTTTGTTCCAAATCCTGTAAGAACAATTTCCCGGCCGCCTGATCTCCTTACGAGGGGATGTAACATGTCCCCCTACCTCCCCGGATTTGAGGCCATGAAATTTTTTTCTTTAGGGATATCTCAAAGCTGAGGTTTATAAAGTTCGATCAAGGACCTTGGTAGCTTTTAAAGAGGAAATTATAGATGCCATTGGTGTAAAAACGCAAGATATGCTGAGAAGAGTTTTCGAAAACCTTTTTGACGACTCAACGTGTGCATCGCTCACTAAGGTCGTCTCCTGGATGAATTAATTTTCAAAACCTAATGGATGAAAATGAAATTAGATGTAGTTTTTAAAAATGAAAACCTTTTTCATTTATTTTGGTTGTTTATTTTTACAATGCACCCTTCAAATCAGGGAGTCCATTATGTGCCACCCTGTATTTCTCTTTATTTCATTTGTGTTTCATCAACATTATATCAGAACCCAACAAGAGTAAAATCGTCAAAATAGTATATTTCTCCAACTATCTTAAGATATTTCATTACTTATCGCTTGTATGGGTGTGAAAGCAATTCGAATCGCATGGTTTCACACATTTTCTTATTTATTCCCACAAATAATCACCCAAATCATTGAATGAAAGAAATGCAAATAATTTTTTTGCTTATCAGGATGAACAAACAAATACCTGGTGAAATCATAATAACATAAACCTAATATATACGGTAATAAAACCCATAGCATTTAATATTATTACTCGTTAAATTTCCTTTTTTATGAAAAAAATAAAAAAATGGAATTTTATTCATAATGCACTCGTATAATTATTTCGATAATTGCAAAGGAATTCTTAACTAATCTAACACGCTACTATTATTTACGTGGCTACTCATTTATGTAGAGTTCATTTCACCTTTCCAAATTTTGGGCTAACAATTGATTTTTTTGAGCCCATGCATTTTGTGAATTGACCATCGATTTTCATTCAGCAAATATAAATTAAAAATCATAGGATATTTTTTAATACTTGGTTAAAAGAAGATGAACATGATCCCGAAAAATATACTATTTCTGTGAAGAGGAATAAAAACAAGAGCGCCAATGTTCTTATTTTTGTAGTTGTTTTATACGTGATATTTAATGCGTAATCAGTTTATCCTAAGGCATTAAAAAATCTTTTCACATTAAATACTGGAAATAATATCGAAAAACATAAAATATTATATAAAATACACGTAAATTAACTCCGTCAGGAGCATGGAAGCACAAAATTGTCATACATGTAAATGGAATTTAAAAAAGTGCTACCATTTCCCCATTTTTTATAATTTAGTTGATAAAAATATCTTCAAAGCGTAAATAAAAAATTTCATCTAGAGAGGAGTGTTATCAATTTTATAACCTGAGAAGAGAGTACACTTTGGATTATTCTAGATTTAAACTAACGTTTGTTGAAAACATATTTACCCTTTGAATAATGAAGTAGTCCAAGATGTTAACAATTATTTTAGGATATTATTTAACAAATTATAGTAAAATACAATCAAAGTACGTTTTGAGGTGATGTTCTTTCCACGAAAACTATAAACTTTGACAAATGAAAATATTCTTGTCGAGTACGTATTGGTAAAATCTTGTGAGAGCTAATTAGACAGAGAACGTATTTTAAAATTTTTTATACCATAAGAATTAGTACACATTGCTATTGTTATCTCAGACATTTAAACTGCATCTAAATAAGTGGTATACAAAATATTCCTGATACGTAACTATAAGAATAAAGAATTTCTGATCATTTGTTTATTTTATTTATCACGCCAAAGTAAGTTTTTCTGGGGCTTTGAGTTATTTGAAAGTCATGTTGCCAAGGCTGAAATATTTCAACACGATATTTTCGCGCGGCTTTTATATCTCCCCGGTGACCGTTGAATATAGGGGATGCTGAAATAAACAAGAAAAGAATAGTGAAAAACAGGGGAGGAAAAAATGAAATGCGACGAGCGGTTCAGAATTCGTGGAAAAATGGAAGGGTGGAAACGAGAGGTGAAATGAGATGAGGACTGCGCTCTGTCACTGCTACCGGCAGGCTCTTTTACTGATACCGTTCACAACGTCATTCTCCTATAAAAAAGTAAAACATCCTCTTCCGTTGTACTTCGCCTAATTCGATGCCTTGGACCAGAGCGTATTTTATTGGAAAACATTACCAAGCGCAACCTCCAACTTTTTTCCTCAAACATTGCAAATTGATTTTCCAACTGAAAGATATGGTTTGACCGTACATTTGTTTTTACCTACTAGGAGCCTAAAAAATTATCTTTCTACTCCAACTTGAATGAGCATTCCATCAGTGAATACCCAAAAGTCGCATTTGTTTTGGATTCTAGCCCTAATGGTTTGAATAATTTCAAAAGACAGTAACTTTATTAGTTCTCAAATAAGTACAATACATTTAATAACGGATCATGTACTCAGGTTTATTGTTAGGTCATATTCACATTGTTCTCACAACAAATTAGCATCAATCTTATTGGAATCCCATGAAAAAGTGATGGATGTATCCGTCCAGTTATTAATCAACAAATTATGTCCAACGTTTAATAATTTTGAATGAATTATGGCTAATAAATCTTTCAATTCATTCCTTTTATATTCATCCATGAAATTATTAAAACCACCTACCGATTTATTATTTTGAAAATGAAAATTATTAAGTGAATTTAATGCTCCCTCATTTGAAAAAGAATTAAAAATCACCACTTTCTTCACTGCTTTTGAAAAGGTCTAAATTAAAAATGTTTGTTACGCAAAATAAAATTACTGAAAAGCAATTTTAACCATCATTGATTTTAGAAAAATTGCTAATGATTCTCTTGAGAATTTCTGGTGATGAACAAATAAGGCGATGTTTTCAGAAGCATTTTTAATGCAGAAAAATCCTTCCCGTTGTGAACGAAAAAAACTGAACAAATCCACAGTGTATTTAAATACTTGACTACAATTCTGGCGAAATCGCTACCATAAAAGTACATGTCAGTCATTCAGCATAAAATTCTTCCCCAATCCATCACGTTAATTTTGTTATCTTTGAAATGTATTCCTGTTTTTCATCACGCGTTTATGTAGACACGCCCACCCATCAATCTGGAAATGGCGCATGTGGGGATTCGTATCAGTTGATGAGAAAGTGTGTCGCGGCGTGTTCGTGGGGACGCCGTGGAATGGAGTATGGTGGCAGGGAAGATGGTTAGGTGGGCGCATGTAGGAGTGAAAGCATGTGGAGGACCTCAGGCCAGGTCACAGTTTGAAATGATCTTCAAATACTTAGGTTCATATTTAGATAATAAATTACACCGCTAGATAAACGTAGTGGGATTGTAGCGTTGAGGTCCCAGGAATACAGAATCGTTGAAAGGAATTGAAGGGAAGAATATAATGAATGGATGTGAGAAATAATATTTTTTTCAATATAAGATAAGGATGGCCATCAGTTTGAACTCACATTGTTTTGGGTGAGAATAGAGAAGAGGAAATTATCATCAGTTTTGACTCCCATGATGGTATTAAAAATCCACGGGAAATGAAAATGCAAGCAATCAGGCAAGTAAAATGAGAATCCTACCAATTTTAAATTAGTGCTTGCATACTCATTCGGTCTGGAAGCATTTACAATTTGAAAAATGTCGTCGGACTTATATTGTGCAGTTGGGTGAAATCATGACAATCCTTGTCCATTATGTTTTCAAGCAAATTCGATAAAATGATAATCTGTTGGAGTGTATTATTCCGTGAGAGTAAAAAATAAGATTTAAGTTATATAGTGTCAGATTTTAATAGTTAATCGCGAATGGGACATATTGAAGAAACCATTTAATATGTAGTACACATGTTTTCAGAACATTGATGGTATTGTTTTTCAATATATATTCTATGTTTGTCAATAGTATATAAGATTGAGTTAGAATGGTTGCTACCTCGTATAAAAAGGACTCGTCGCGTACTTGCATTCGGACCGAAATCCTATTCGTAGTGTGACCAGAACGGGATGAGAGTGATTACCCTAGAGCTCTCTGACCTTACAGCTTTACCTCAGTCCTCTGTTCGCTGATCATTAAGGCTCTTAAAGCCTTTACACACAATGCCTTTTAAAGTATTTACTGAATTGGTGAGCAATCCTGTGTTATCCGTTGTCGGCGGAAATGGTATCTATTGGGGCCCCCTAAATCCTCGTGAGATACGCGAATGATGAAGCGCTCTTGGGTAAAGAGTTGGGTGTACAATGGTAGGGGTGTTCAGTTCCCAGTGCAGCATTCTCAATCACCGCTAAATCAAATTTTTTGAGGGTAGAGCATGTTTCCAGAAGAGGCGGAGTAATTTACTCTTTTTCTAATTTATACCGAGATTAGATAAAACATATTTATCAATAAAGTATCACCATTGTACCAAGACAGAAAAGTAAAATACAGGGGGTTATATGTGATTTGTAAACCAATCGGTGCCTATCTAATATAACCATTAGGTTATTTAAGATAAGATACATTTTTTCTAGGATTTATATTACAAATAACAAAAATATTACAAAATAACACTCAAAAAGATGAAGCCCAGTTGATGACGTTGGAATATTTTGGCATTAAATTTAGACTACTCACAACAACAAAATAGGTATTCGTGCTTCTAATAATTTGCTATCTCGAAGATGGCCATCCATGCTACTCAACTTTAAAGTTAGAACTTTTACATCACATTGTATATCGATAAGTGTCTAGTTTTTTGACAGTTTTTTCAACGATCAAGTTCGGATCCAAATGCTGTAGCACTGTAAATGAAGGAAACGGAAGTTGCCATAGATGAGCAAAAAGAAAATATGTATAGTAAATATATTGTAGATTGGAGGTCGGTACTGTGAATGAAGTGTTGGGATGGCTGCTGATTCACTTTGTGATAGTTGAAATATTTTCTTAGGCATAATCTCACAGTGCTGAGGAATCTCATGTTATGCCGAGGAAGAGGAATCCCATTTCCTATGGTCGAATGCGCTGCGTTCAGCTACCATATTTCCGGATAGCAACGGTTGTTTAATAATTGATATTTGACCCTTTCTCTATAGCATGACCCGTAATCATGTCATTGATATTTGATATAACAGGAAGGCAGTAGAAGTTCGGACATCCTCACATGGCATATCACGAAGTCAGCTTCCTTGCTCAGATATTCTCCTCATGACGAATGAATGTGAATTTATGCATCGGGAAAAGGTTTTCTGCATAGAAAGAATGCAAAACATAGAGAAAATACCATTCGTTCGGAGTATACAAACGGAACCAAAGTCAGTCGGGTCGCCCCACTTGTAAAAACGTAGCAAACTGCGATATGGGCAGATCCTAATGAAGAGGCGGCTTTTGTCTAGAATTGCTTAATTTATTACAGGCATTAACTTCGTGTACCAACAAAACCGTTGGAATCACATGTAATTTATGATTTATCAATATAAAAGCAGTACAACTACTATTTATGAGAATGAAATTTACATTCAGTTACTTTTCTGGAGTTAACTTTGTCATATTGTGTATTCTATGTTAACTGAATAGCTTGACGCTAACTAAAAGTTATCCGAAATTATCCTGACGAATACGTCATTGATTCAGAGAAAAAATTAAGCGTTAATCAATTTAACATGTTAATGAAAATTTACTCCCACAAAAACCATCACTTTTATAAATGAAGTAGTTTTTTTATCTAACAATTACTAATATCTGAAGAATCAATTTTTTTGTATAGTTACTAAGGCATTATTAAATACTTTTTAGTAATAGTGATATTAGTCAATGGAATGATACACGTTCATTTCGATGAAGTATATTAGCCTTACAATAAATATGGCACCAATTTTAGTCAAAATTAGACCCGTATTTGGAGTGTTCGTTCACGAACAGCCATTAATCGCGAGAATTATGACGATCCCTAGAAGCATCTATGATATAAAATGTTGAATAACTGAACCAAGTAGACCGATAATTTTTCCGAATATGTAGCCTTTTCCTCGCAAAAAGAATAGCGATCCCGGGATAATATTATTATTTTTTCAATATACCTTTGTACACGCTAAAAAAACGGAAGAGCGATTCCCGCTGGAAAACATTGACGGAAAAACACGGCCGCCGTAAACAAAACAAATCACCTTCTCTCTTTTTTCCCCCCGTCGCCGAAATTCCATCCTCCCTTAACCTGTACTCTTCCTCCCAATTTCACCCTCTCACTCCCCCCCCCAAAAAAAAGCCACCGCCCTTTCCCTTCGGACGTTTATTTAATATAAAAATATCGATTCGAATAATTCGAGTGGGGGAAATTTTCGGGCGACAAAGTTAAAAAAAATAAATTAATTTCCCCCGCTCCCCTCCCGAAATTTTCTCCTTTTTATTGCCCAATGTATTTGTCTCCCCATCTCCCTCGTCACCTCCCATCAGAAAAAAAGATGAAGTCCCCCACTCCCCACGATTACTGATGCGGAAAGAAAGTTTCTATCCTCCCGCACCCGGGACGGCCTACCTTTCTCCCCCACCCATGCCCCCCGACGCAACCCCCGCCAACAAAATAAGACCGAAGACCACCCCAACTTCCCCCTCCTCGACCCCTCCTTGACGCTCAGCTTCCCTCCGTCGAACCGTGGTGCCCAAACTCCCCTCCCCACATTCCCGCACCAATTCATTCCCCCCCTCCTCAGTTCCCCTCGACCGCCGCCCGATATCCAGCCCCACCCTCCCGCAAAACCCGTCCACCCGCGGCTCCCACCGCACCGATCCATGAGGCGCAAATTGAAGGCACGATTATTTATCAGCGCATCACTCCCGCTAAGTGACGAAATGAAATATGGCCAGTGAGGGAGAAAGTGTGCGTACGACGGCGGCTCGGAGGCGGGCGGAGGAAGGGGATGAGACGAGGTGTAGTAGACTGGATGGAGAGGGATATCAGGCTGGGTGGAGGCTCGTAAACGAAGCGCCGTTTATGAGGAGGTTGGGGCATGCAAATGTGCATGCGTGTGAGCGTGCACTTATGTAAACCCAAACATAGATACATATAGAAGCCAATGAAGACAAGGGGTGTCGACGTGTGAAGACGGAGGTGGCTAGTGGACGGGTGAATCATTCCCAACTGCTCGTGGAGAGAAGAGGCGCAGAGGGAGAGGGGGGAGGGAGAGAGGATATAGATTAGGTGGGGAGAAGGATAGGGTTTTTGGCATTAGGTTTTGTGGGTGGGTTGGTTTATGGTATGAGGGGAAACTTCCACCATGCGACGTAGAAAACGTGTGACTGTGTGTAGGGGAGTGGGTTTAGGAAGGGTACGAAGTGTGAGGGGGAGAGAGAGAAAGAGAGGTGGTCGTGTAGAGAGAGAGAAAGTGTGGGGGAATGGGGAAGAGGGAACTAAAGGCTGATGGAGTGAAATTTGATGCCGTCGTTCGCTTAAATTAGGGCGCGAGAGAATGAGCCGGGGTGGCAGAAGGGGGTGGTTCTGAGAGGGCGGGGAGGGGGGGACGGGTTGGTTTTGGGGCCGGAGGTCCAGGAGTATGACGGGAGGTGGCGGGCTGGGACGGGAGCACCTGGATTGGGGATGCGGGAGGCGGGGTGTGTTGGGAAAGTGTGGGGAGGGCGGGAGAGCGGCGGGTGGGGGAGGTCCGCGTGGCGCGTTGCGAGCTGCTGTGTGGTAAAAGGGGGCCGTGAAGAGGCGGAGGAGGACGTGTGGGAGGAGAGATGAGGCCTGGCGGGGCGGGGCTGGGTTGGTGGGGGAAGGAGGAGGGGGCGGAGGCGCTTGTGCTGTCGAGGACTGTTCCAGCGGGTATGGGTTAAGCAATGGTGTGACGGAAGCTCGACGCCCATGAATTCCCGTCACGACGCCGACGGTGGCGCCTGATTAATCGATTGGGTGATTGATTAACGAGGCGATTGGGGGTACTGGGTTGGACCCTTCCACCACCAATCCTTCCCTCCGTCCTGGCAACTCTTCTCAATCCTTCTGCCGCATGCATTCATTCCACATTCTACTCCCTCTACTCTCCCGTCCCGTCTTATAGCACCGTGAGATCAAAAGACCAAGGGTGATGTTCTGGTTCTTCTAATTCATTCTCTTCCTGTTTCAGGTATCACCTCTTTTGTTTAATTGGATCGCAATCGTTTAAGAACTTCGAATTGTAAGGTAGTAAGCCGGAAAAGGTGACGAAGCGGTGTCCGCTCGAAGAATGAAAAGACTAGCATGCGACAACTCCTTTGCCGAAACATTTCCATTTATTTGAGCTAAATTAGTTCATGTACAGAGTTCGTATCAAAGATAACGAAAGGATGCACTTTTCATATGTTTTTCAGGTGGCCAGAGGTATAAAATGTGTAACTTTCCTCGCAAATAGGCGTTACTTTCTATTCAATTTTAGTCTTATGGATAATATCAAAAACATGAGCCATATCTCCAAAAACTGTAAACTGCCAGTAACAACTATAAATTCTATTAAATCTTGAATGAAATAACGGGGAATGAATATTTATAGCCACGGAAATATTTAGTCACAGTGACTTTACACGAATTGAGATCGAGAGAGAAGTGAGAGAAATTGGCGTGTCTAAGGTAAAGGATCTTTCGCCAGCAACATTCAATGTATTTCTGGAAATTGATAAAAGAACCGTTAGAATTGGACTTTAAATAAGTCAAGGTAAATGGCAAAGAAACACATGCTCCGTCTCGCGGGTGATATCATAGCAGTAGCAGAAACGCGAGGGAACCTGCAAGTAACTTCCATTGGTAAAATTACATGAACATCAAAAAAAAGAAAACTAAAATCCTTGCATGTGGCAGAGAGAACCTGAAGGCAAATATCACTATTCAAGGAGTAAAATTAGAGCAAGAGGAATTCATTCTCAATATGGGGAGAAGTATATCTTGTTATGGAAGTAGTTCTACCTTTATAAGGTGATAAATAGCTCAAGTTACGAAGGATTTCGTGAAGAAGAGACAAATGCTCAAAGATCCTACGAGGGTCATCCGGAAAGTAGTACCCGTTCGTGAAATAAAGACACAAAAGTAAATATTAACAAACATAAAAAATTTTATTTGAAAGAGGATACTTTAAACTACTTCTCAACATAATCTCCAAGCAAATTAAGGCATTTGTCATAACGTGTGACAAGTTTCTGTATTCCTGCTGCATAGTCCTTCGCCGCCAGCTCATTGAGATACGCGAGGGACCCATCTTGCATAAATTTTTGCATAATGCAGATGGTGTTTAACAATTTCATGAACAATTGTTCGAGAAACATTGGGAAAATGCTCACAGATGTCATCAATTGTGACGCGCCGATCGTTCCTCACGAATTCGTCAACTGAGCTCACCAGTTGGTCTGTAATGACAGACGGTCTCCCCGAACGCTCATCGTCGTGTGTGTTCCCCCTCCCCATGTTGAAGTTGCGACACCACCGCCGAACAGACGACTCGTCCATTACATTGTCTCCATACACCTCCTTTAATTGGCGATGAATATCACATGGGCGAACGTTTCTTGCATTGAGGAATTTAATCACTGCCCTCACTTCACAACTGGCGGCGTTCTCAATTTTTTTAAACATTGTAAACAATCACAGAAACAACACAGGCAATGCTAGCGTCACGCAACTTGGCTCAGAGAGGGCAGACAAGCCACTGAAGCTATCTGACCTCGTCCAGCGGCTACTCGCGTCGTCAGCACTTCATGCGGCACGAACGGGTGCTACTTTCCGGATGACCCTCGTAGATTGCAAGCAAGAAAGCAGTTCGTCAAAAAGTTGTAATAGAGGATGGAACTCTGCGGATCAGAGACGTGGAACGTTGGCAAAGTGGATCTGCGAAGATCAACGAAGAGAACAACCTTTGAAAAATGGCGCTGGAGGAGAATGCTAAAAGTTAAATGAGCAGAGAAAATGAGGAACATGGGAGTAGATAGAAGAGCGCAAAAGAAAATAATTAGATGGAGAACTCTGCAGCAAAGATAAACTAAATTGATGGGATACACCTTGAGGCACAATGGATTACCTAAAAATATCAAGTTGTGAGGAAATTGACACTGAATAGAGAAAAATGGTTGGCTATGTGTCACCAATCTTAAGATTAAAATACTGATGATGATGCATATGGCTAATGCTTATATTTTAAATCTAATTCGTAATGATAGTAAATGCAGAAGTGAGATTTCCTTTGTAAACCAATTTCTGTTTTTCAATTTGATGAGTAGCACTCGAATCAGCTTTTCAATCGCACAAAATACGATACCAAAACTTCCTTACCTTTTAATAAATACGCGCCAAAAAATAGTATAGCATATCAAGTCATCCTTTTTTGAGTGAAAAATATAAATTTGAATATAAAGGCACAAACATTAATTGCATCCTAAATCAGGGAGATCCACTCAAGTTTTCGGGCGTAGTTGGTGCCTTTCTTGGAATCTATTAATGGTGACCTCCAGACGCGAAATAAGTTTCAACTGAATGAAGGCAATTGTAGATGGCAAGATTTCAAAGGCTGATATCAATAAACATAAATTACCGTGAATTAAATGCAAATTTGAGAGAAATTTACAGGAATAAATGAACGTGAATGGCGTGGAAAATTGAGATTTTTTGAAAGTACATTTCCATTATTCATTGTAAATTTTACGAAATTTTCTATGGAAAAAAGAGTTAAGTGTGGTCAAATCTCAAAAAATGTATTCATATTTAAATATTATAGGCCTAGAATAATTTTATAAATGGTAGCCGTTTCCAATGAGCTAAGCATACATTCAGTATACTCTTACGCCATAAAATAGCGGCAAGGTACGAATATAATGGTCGTTAAATTATTAGAAAAGGCATTTCGAGCAATAAGTGCTCCCGAGTTCTTTTTTGTTACCTCGTTAAAGCTCTTCCATCTTCATCTCCTTATTCCAGCCCTTCATAAACTTTTCCAATCTGCATTCCACACTCCGTTCCACTGTTTATTCTCCAGCACCTCATCCGTTCATTTCAATCCCATTCCCTCCTGGACGGAAATCCGTCGCCTTGCATATTCAAGACCCTTCTGCCTTCTATGCCGGTGTAGGAAGGAGGAAGAAAAGTACGGAGGGAGGGGGAGATGCGTAGGAAGGAGGAGGAAGATTAGGGAGTGAGAGTTTACGAGCGAGGGGTTTGAGGAGGAAGTGGCAGGTGCGAGGAAGAGATGCGAAATCATGAGAGAAGAGGAGGTCGAGAGAGAGAGACAGAAAGGGTGGTGGGCAAAAACAGAGAAGAGAGGGAAATTGAAGGAGGTAAAAAACAGCGGAGGGGAACGGACGATGAGAACAGTATGAAACACTCTAGGATTTAATTAACTGAGACAAGCACGCTGAATACAAATTGACTTACAGATATTTGGGCGCCATAGAGAATCCAATGAATTCCACAGTAAAAATTACGTTGAATGAGGGAGATAAGCTTTTATCCACTGCCTTCTTGTCACAAAACTCTTTTTCGTACTTCCTCCTGTCGTGGTGAACCTTAGGAGTGACAGTGGTTGCGTGTGCACAACACAAACTCGCAGCTGAAGATGTTGAGGGAAACAGAAGAAATCACCAGTAGAGAATGGAACACGCAGATACGCGCGCCGTCGTGCTCGACACGCCGATGCTCGATGAATGACCAGCGTTGTGATCCCTGTGGCTCTTTGGCTTCACTTTAGACAGCTCGCTGAGGAAAACGCATGAGTGGGCATTCTAATGGCTCGCGCGGCATTGAGAATGCAAACTTCATCTCATGATTTTAGCTGTCAAATAGATTACATACCTAAAGCGTGGTGAGCTATGGGTAATTTTTATGTAGGCTCCTTAACCCATTTGTCCCTGCTCGCTAAGGACTTTGTAAACGATAAGCATGACTGTCAAATATATGTTCCTGAAGACGAATGCTGGAAATCAACTGGGTGGATAAATGAGAAATAGACTAGTGTGTTGGGAATTTTGGAATACGATTTCCAAAGAAAAAAGAGATGGATTTGACGCACCAAGGAACAATGAATTTCTCCGCAAGATTATAAGATTACAATACGGTAGTTTTGCTTTTAGGTGACCAACTCCAGCAATGCTTTGTGATGCCAAAGATATTTATTTATCATAGAGAAGCCATATTAATATTCGGGAAAATATATGGAAGAACTTCGACAGAAATACCAATAAAGAGAATATATTAAAGATATGCACAATAGGTTTAGCGTTTAGGTGGTAAGTGGGCACTGATATATGAAGAGGAGTTGTAAATCTTAGGCTTAAAAATAAGAAAACTGTTAACACCAAGGAGGCGAAACGAAATAATTCCTCAATAATTGTGGTAAATTCAAGCACCTATGAGCATTCAAGTAAGATCAGCACTCTTTTAAACTATTTAAATTATTTTATGGACATGGCGCCGGGAAAGAGGAAATATAAACTAGTAGAGGAAGGGTCGATAAAGTGGAGGACACGTAAGAGACAAGACGGGAGTTGGAAGGAGGACTGGCGGAGTGGGAGACGGCGATGGAAGAAGGGCATATAAAATATGCAAACGGGCAAGAAGAGGAGGGATGAGGAGGAAAAGGGAGGAACCAAACCGTGGGACGAGGGAAGTTCTGGATTCATCCTTCCTGCCTTCTTCCTCGAA
Organism: Hetaerina americana; assembly: GCF_022747635.1. Taxonomy (NCBI): domain Eukaryota; kingdom Metazoa; phylum Arthropoda; class Insecta; order Odonata; family Calopterygidae; genus Hetaerina; species Hetaerina americana. The sequence goes on from NW_027286874.1 coordinate 46,779,983, forward strand.
CCCTCCATCTTCATCAAACCGCGCAGTAATTTCATAAAGCTGATTTATCAAGGTTTTCACGAGATCGGGCAACTGATTTAACACCGAGCTATGTTACCTATTCGCAGATGACAGAAATTGCTACGCCGGGAAACGGTCATTGCAGCGTTGAGAAGAACGAATCTACTGGTGAGAATAGTGGCAAAGCAGTTATGAGGATATGAGGCTAGAGATGAGGAACGCTTGCACATCAAACTGGATACTGGTACTAGTAACTGGTACTGGACTGGAAAAGTGAAGTAAAATCACCACAAATGGGAAGGAATTATATGAATAACAACCGAGAAACGTCCAATGGAGCTGAAATGGGTAGGATATTAGGGAGGAGACCGGGATGCAGAGTCCAAACATTTTTTCTACTAACTGCCTTTTCAAATTTATTCATCTTCACTACCAAAGACTTCGACAACCTAGCATGGGCGACGGTTTTTGGTATCAACATGAGGCTGCTGGATGGGCTATGGGGTTGAGGACTTGAGAACCACTCAAATCGTTGCTTTAAATTCAAAAAAATCAAATCTTCAAAGAAACTGTAGTCATTAAACTACCAGAAATATTTTATTTAATGTAACGATGCCGCAAATTAAATTATGATTTAGTTGTTTTGTTACTATTATTTTTTAATTAAATTGAGAATGAATAAACGCTTCATTTGAAATTTACAAGGAATATGTCAGAAAATCTTATTCAACTACGCGGGATTCCATGACATTGATTTTTAAAAGCCCTAACTAACAAGGATCAGAGCCCTAAGTTGGTTTCCCTAAATCAAAAACACAATTTCAATTGTAAATACCAAATGCTAAATGATAGCCTCTATCAATTAAATGTACCTTCAATTAATAAATGTTGACATTTTATTAATTAAAATTGAAAGTCAACTATTAATGAACATATGGATGGACTAAATGCTGCAATAAAAGGAATTGTCCTAAGATAGAAATATCTAAATATTTTCTTCAATTGTTTTTTACGATAAAATGTCTGACTCTTAAGTCACATAATTTGAGAGAAGATTCCAAAGTTTTATTTGAAAAACGATTGTTGTAACCGGAATATTAATACATTTCATACATGAATCTTGAGGAACGTTGCGATGAACAATTTTGTTGGTTTTGTGACCCATATGATCTAACTAATTGTAACCGTCTTTGCAAATAACAAATTAGAACCGCTCTAATATTGTTTTGAGGTATTAACAATCAAAACAATACCTAAATAGGTTGCTTAGGTATTGAGTTTATTCAGTTCGCAGAAGCCTTATACGATTGTAATAATATATTCTACCGTTCTTACGAATACACAAACATCAGAACATCATCATCATCATCCGCAGTTCTACAGTCTGGTGTGGGCCTTGGCTTCCTCTATGATATGCCTCCATTCACTTCTTCTTCTTGCTTTTTCCTTCCATCTTGTAACTCCCAATACCTTCAAATCATCCTCCACATCCTGTAGCCATATCTTCCTGGGTCTACCTCTTCTTCTAACCCCTTCCATCTTGCCATTAAGTATCAGTTTGGGCATTCTGTCATTGTCCATCCTTTCTACATGGCACAACTATGCCAGCCACAGTGAGCTGGCAAATCTAACTATGTCCTTCCCTTCTAGAAGTTCATTTATCTCCATGTTCATTCTAATTCTCCATCTCTCTCCTTCTCTAATTAAGCCATAGATTCTCCTTATGATTTTTCTTTCAAATTTTCTAAGCGTTTCTTCATCCTGACTTGTTAATGTCCATGTCTCAGCTCCATAAGTTACAGCGGGTCTAATAAGCGTTTTATAGATCAGAGCATATCGAAGTGTAATAAGGAAACCTGAGTTCGTGTTAAAACCCAAAGGCTGAAAGAAATGAACCTGAAAATATTTTCATGGACGAGCCAACCTTACTGATTATCATGCTTATTTACTCGGAATTATAATATTAACTCGGCTCGTATAAAAAGTATCGGGAAACGTTTCCCTTGACCGTCGACATACCTTTTCCGGCGGCTTTTCCACGGCTCGAAGGCTCCCTGGTAGGCTTACGGAAAGTTCTTAAGGGTACGCGTGCAAGATTCTTTGACGGCACTTAGCGAATGAAAAAGTGATATTGAACAATCGTGAGTTATCCCCCTACAAAGCTCTGACCATTCGACTCTCTGTCCACCTTGACAAGTAAAGGTAGCGGATGGAGAGTCTGAAAGTAAAAAGTTAACGTTTACGTGATCATGGTCTATATAAAAATTATCGGGAAAAGTTTCGGAAAAAGAGTTATTTTAGTTATTGCTACAATGCCTTGAAATTCTTCAAAATACATCCCTTGAGCGTCGACACACTTCTGCCAGCGGCTTTTCTACGACTCGAAGGTTCCCTGGTAGGCGGATTCTGGAAGGTTCTTAAGGTTACGCGTGCTAGCTTCTTCGATGGCCCTTATGCTTCCATGGTGGTGTCCTGTGAGAGAGGATTTCATTTTTGGGAATAGTAAATAGCCTGATGGTGCCAAGTTGGGACTCTAAGGGGGCTGGGAAATTTCCGCAATGCCGTTGCAGAAGGTGTTTACATGGAGACACTCGACTCTGCTCTTGGTTGTCCGTCAAGACCTTCGGGACGAGTTTAGCGCAGATCTTTCGCAAAGCCAAATTTTCGGTGATAAAGGTGTGCACTGTCATGCTATCAATGCCAATAAGATCTGCGATCATGCACACATTTAACCGACGGTCTGCATTAAGCACTTCACTCACACCTTCTCGTCAGTTCTTCACGTCAAAGACCGTACAGCAATGGGCTCGTTCATCTTTGAAGTGCTTGTGTCACCTAAAATTTACAGTTTGTGACATGATATCATCTTTGAACCCTTGGCAAACCATGCCCAACGTCTCCACACCCGATTGCCCCAGTCCATCACAAAATTTGACGGCGTACCCATCTTCAATCGTTCGTTCCATTTTACGCTTGTACCGAGCCACTCGACGGGGGTAAACTAAAATCACGATCTAGCCTGAACGTACGCTCGTAGGCGATTGGTACGTGTTGAAGGTCTGATCCTCCGCCACCGCACTTGGGCGGTGCGACGTAGTCACGTTAGGAAAAAATTGTTCCCCATGCTTTTCATCCATACCATGTAGGGGGTTAGCACTTGAACATGATGATAAAATAAGAAAATTGAAAGAGGAAAATGATTTCGTATTAATAAAATGTAATTGAAAGCTAAACATGGAATGGAAGCAAAAGAGATTTTTCATTTTAATGTCATCTCAGTATGGAGTCATGTAAATAAATAATAAAAACTCGAACATTGAAGTAATGTTGCATTTAATTTTTCATAATGGAGTCAAGTGGTTCTTGGAAAAATTGTCATGAATTACATTTTGACCAGGTTGTTACATTTTTGAACAATCAACAGCTTAATATAATCACTTTTCGTCGAACCTGAGATAGATTCAGATTCTATTTACCAATCACAATTTAACCATTATATTCCGCTATATCCCCATGACAATGGCCAAAAGTATTGACCATTGTCACGGGGATCAAAAAGTTTTACTCTTCAGGAAACGTCGTATTCGTGATCTTCTAAAATTTTTACTTCCTTTCCCAGCTAAAAATAACCTTTTGAGCACTCACAGATCAAATTCATTGACTTAGGCCCTCAACGCTTTTAAGGAAGCATTAAAGATAAACATGACTACTTCGGTCCTATACTTTAAAGTACAGATAAAACAATAGCGATGGACAACGTTTGTGAAATATCAACTTCGAGAGATTAAAAAGCCCACAAAACCTTTAAAAATGTATGAGTCTTTGAAGCATAGAGCATCTTTGAAACGACAGACTGAAGAAATACTCGATGGGAATTTTTTAAATATTAGGATAGTCAATTATTTAAAGAAAGAAAAGATTTCCAAAAGATCCGCAGCTTCAAAAAGTCTATCGGTTGTAAAAAATATTTGGAGTGAAATCTTGAAACACGGGCGCTTATAAAGGCGATCCAGTCAGGCGAAGGAGTAGGCACTCTACCGAGGTAAGGAGCAGGTGGATAGGAAGAGAGAGAGAGAAAGGGAAGGGGATTACAGTTCGGGAGTTAAGATTTGAGAGGTGAGAGATTGAGGGGAAGGAAAGATGATGGGGGAGGGAGGACTTGAAAGTTATGGTAAGACAGAGAGGGAGGGTTCAGGGCAGGGGGTGTGAGCTCTGAACGAGAATCTTTGTATAATTGAATTCATCATCCTCTCTCAAGCTGGTAAGGAAGCAAGGGAGGGAGGGAATTGGGGAGAGGTAAACAGAGTTGAGAGGGGTGAGAGAGACGGGGGGAATATTTTGTTAGTTGGGTCACCGCAGTAACAGTTGGCAGGTTGGATATAGGATGGGCCGTTGGGAAAAAGGCGATTTAAATGTTTTCAGGGAATGAGTTGAGTGCAGGCCGAATGGAAGGGCAAAGTTTTCGATAGGGGTGTCGCCTGTTTGCCACTATGAAACTTCTTGGAAAATTATATGTGATACGAACTCCTTCAGAGTTTACTAAAAGGTTTAATGAAAACGTTTTTATCAAATTCAGGAATCTAATTCCCAATATTATTGAAAAACGAAATTAAATTTAAAAAATTCCTTTAGTTGTTAGTTTAACTATAATGAAAAATGCCAATTCCTTGTGTATATGTGAAAGAAAGTTTTCATCTTTATCCTTCTTCACATGTGTAATATTAGTAAATTATACTTATCTATTGTTCATAAAGGTTGCAAGGAGACATAAACGAGGCTAAATTAAGTATATTTCACGTTTCATACCAATTAATGGGATCACAAACGTATCCAATATCATTAGCGTGTCAATTTGTGAGCGTTGGATCCTTTTACTTTATTACCCGATTAAAATTTTCATGTGGCAATTGATTAAATAGTTTCCTTGGAGTTTGATTCATTAAGATGAAGGTAAACGCCAATACATATCGGGTTTTTTAATGATAGTGTCCTTCATAATACTGGGGTTAATAGAAAACTTTATTGAATTTGCACTTAGTATAATGTAAAATGGCTGATGGTTCCACCCATATCAATTTGCATTTTGTCATTCTTAACTTTAAAGGAAGTTTAATAAATAAAAGTAATTTTTTTAATGATATCTGAACAGATACTCTTTTCATCGCTCAATAAATTCTGCAAATAATCATATTCCTTAGTTCTCCGAGCATATTATTTTAATCTTCCACAACTAATTTCAGAAGTAAAAACACTATTTTTTTCTCTCAGTGCCCTGAAGGCTTTTCTTCTGGTACTTGTGGATTTTATGCCATCCTCTTGTATGGTATATTGGTTATCTTACTCATTAGTTTTGTCTGTACAATCTGGCGGGGTATAAATTGAGTGATGTTAGTCTCACCTAAAATTGTTCAAACATTTATAAAATCAGTCAATAATTCATTAAGACACCTCAGACGGGTGTATCCCGCGAAGGTGTGTGACAAGCTTGTACTATAGATTTTTACTACTGAATGTAGTATAACTTACCTTTTGATGAGTTGTCACTGTCGGTTTCCAGCTGTTGATTGATTGCTGATTTCTATTAACATTACTGTTGATTTTAATACACTTATTGTTTTATTGATTATTCAAGCCGTTTTTTCTTCGTGTTGACAACATTGTTTACAAGTATTAGTTTGTCATAGTTGGTGTCTTTGAAGATCAAATGACATCGCATTACTAATATCGTGTGGTAAATTAGTCCAGGTATTAATTTACTTACTTAATTACTTCAATTAATTGGAATTTTTATTTGTGCGAAATAGTACGCATCAGTAATAAGGATTATTAAATTGGTCAAAATCTATCAGGATCAAATTATTCTTTCAAATATCTCCCTTTGTCTTCAATTAAATCCTCATTCTATTAATTTCAATTCAATTCATACAAAACTTGGCATGATCAAAACACTTTTGATTTGATTTCTTATAAATTAATGAAAAGAAATAACATTTGAACCTATCAATGATTATTTCGCCATATTAACAGTTTATCTTTACGGAAAGCGACGCTGAAACGATAATTTTAGAACTTTAAGTGACTCATGCGTTTATATTATATTCAAATTTGACTCAAACGTTTTATTTCTAAGGAGAGGCGCGGTAAGGAAAGGTGTAAGGTCGTTGGAAGGGTCGTTTCTGTTGAAATTTAAATGAAAATGCATTTTATTTCTTTGAACAATGTCCATATTATATAATCCCACATACACGCATTGCGTTTTGTGAATCATTTTTATGTATGCATTCATGTATTTTTGTAGTATTATCATAATCATTATCATAATTATTATTAATATTATTTACATGGTACAATCATTGTTGTACACAATTACACGCACACCCCTGAAAAAAATGGAACACACACCTTTGCAGTGGGGCAAAAAAAGAGATCCAATATAATACTCTCTCAGTTATGTCTATTTTTCTCTGGTCTCTCCACTCAAAAAAGAGCCTCACCCAATAAGTCATACGCAGCGACCGCCCCTATTCCCTGCCAAATCCAGCGCCGAAATCCCAAATGTGACCACAGAACGAAGCACTCTGCTGGCCCTACACAAAATGGCGTCAACTGACTCGTCGCACGAGGCAATGGGAAGGTAATGGGGGCAGCCGGAGTAATGCTCTAATAATTTTATTAGGGTGGTCGATCACAGAGAAAAAAAATCTCCTTCCACCTCTTATCACACAATAAAAGAGCAATAATCGACCATAGTATTCACCACATACATCATTATCTTCCAAGCCTTTCCGTTTTCTTTCGTATTGTATACATGCCTTATAACGAACTTCATGGATTATGAATATTTCATATATATTCACTCAACGTCTCATAAAAACGACTTCACAAGACCTTCGAAAAACTGTGGAGCACATTTTCTATCGTTCTTTACCAATTGACCACGAAGCAAACAAATCAATTTTTTCTCTCTCTTTGCAACTCTACCACGATTTCTTTTCGAAAACCCCCATTTCGGAAAGAAAACAAATGTTACACATTAGTCTACGGTTATTGCTTTCTTTTATTGCAAGAAGCCTTGTTTATTTACGATTATTTGTTGTATGTTTCTCGGCTGATTTTTTTTAATCGAGTTAAAATAGATTGGGCAGATTTTTTTTCCTACTTCATGTCATTTTCCAGCTATAAATTGTTCTTCTGAGACGTGAAAAAATAATAACCAATGGACGAAAATCACGTAATTTGACTAATTTTTTGGGAAAAAGGTGTGGCAAGATTAGTGACACTCCTTTTCTCATAGATATTTTTTTCTAAAAACCCATCACCCAAATCAGAGAAAAAGGAAACTAAAAATTTATGGAAATTTGAAGATTTAGGATCATCCGCTTGCCTTGCTGTTGAAAAATTTACAATTAAAATAGATACAGAGATTTGGAGAGAAACTTTCAAATTTTTTCACGTTTTGAGAAGTGTTAGAGATTGCAAGGGAAAAAAGAATTTTACTCTATGCAATATTTTGTTTAAAAGGTTTAAACTGATTACTTTCTTCATTATAGGAAAATTCGGGAAGGGATTGCCTTATATCCCTTGATTCTAATTGTTCTTTTTGACTATAATATTAAATATTGTTCTTTACACACTCCCAGTTTCCTACTTTCTCTTTCATACAACTAGTCGTTAACGCTCTCATTCTCTCCTTTCATATCAAATTTGCAGTCTATTTCGATTCTCTCCCTGTATGTCGCGGGATTTACTCTTTTCTGGACTATTGGGGTGAAAAGGGAGGAAAGAGAAATCTAGTTTGAGGAGGTAGAGGGAAAATAGGATTCAGTCTAAGGCAAGGAAATTTCTTTTTCAAATTCTTAAGGGAAATGGAAGATAAAGGATGAGGTATTTCTTTTAATAATAGGATATATTCCCGAATAAAAAATAACAACGAAAAAATAACTTTAAAATCACATTATTTGTACCGATTAAATTAAATTTTAAGAGATAGATTACAGGAGCTCAGTACTTTTACGTACACATCAGTCCATATTTAAATTTATGCTCAGATTAACAATCCGCCTTTTATGCGAATTATAATATTTTGGATTGCTATTTTAATTTAAAACAATCCAAGTTGGTGAATGACTAAATTGCCATGGACAAAAATTAAATGAGACATTTACAATCAACATAAATTGAAAGAAAATGTATACATACATTAACAATGTAGATTTAATATTTATGTGTATTTAACTGTCGGTGTCTCAATGAAAAAATTGTATGCGAACAAGGTTTCTTTGGAAATTTAAAAAATAGTTTTACTTCACATATGGCCACCGAATGTGATGATTGAGGTGATTTTTTTATTCATGTTCACATTTTAAAAACATAATTATTTTGGAGACTCTAGTCCTTTTTTTCTGTTTCAATCAAGTGTCTCCGTTGAATTACTTTTTCAATCATTTATGCTTCAAAGCTTTTCGTGCTCCATATTGTCAAAAATCACATTTTTAATGATAAGTAAAAATATTCAAGGGGTTTTGTATAAGACTTTGGACGAAACATGAGTAAAAAATTTAATCATTAGGTTTCCTTGGCGAAGATGAATCTAGGACACCGTCAAAACCTTGTAGGTACAAAAACGATTAAAATAAAGTTCTTTTAAGGACGTTCTCCGTGAAAAGTCATGGGTTCAGCACTAAATCTACTCGACTTTACGGCAAGACCATAACGTTTAATGCTCCTGCACCTTTTCTCTAGACGCGTTTCTTCGAACTAACACCAAATGTCTTATACTTTAATTTAACTAAGCAACAGTCTCGGTCTTCACAGAAGTGGCGTTTCGAGCTCTGTCATATTACAACAAGAAAAAATAACAATAATTAATAACATGTACAAACAAGTGACATTACAATTGTAATGCTTTAGTTGATTTGGCATGAACAAGATCACTCATTCAGGAGGAAATAATAATAGCTATATCTTAATGGGCTACGAGAAAATTACTCAAGGGATTATGTGTTTGGAAATAATTAAGAAAACGGATCAACAATATTAAATACAAAATAGGTGTTTTTACAAGAAAGCTAATAATTTGCTATTTCATCGACATTCCTTCTTTCCAAACCATTGGGTTTGAAATTTCATCAGAGGTTATTTTAATTATTTGGAATATGATTCCTAACTAAAAACATTTACTATCGCAAAATGGATGAAATAATATTGAGAAGTTGATGTAAACCTAGCGTTCTACGATCTGCCTAAGGTGTCTGTTGCCGCACCTTGCAATGAACCACAGTGCATTTTCTCTCAGCCTTCACCAACACCTCTCTACACAAAAAAGGTTTGAGGCAATGAAACATTTTTTGAAGGGTGTGGCATACTCACAGGAAAACTCATTGTTAAATAATGAAGGTTGGAAAAGGTTTGAAGTATTTCAAAATTAATGCTATGATTTCCCTAAAATTGAACAGAGGAAAGAAATGCTAATATTTAATTTTTAGAAAAGATTTAGGTGGTACGTTATAAGTTATTGCCTAGGTTCGAATTTTGTATTAAAATCACATTAAGTTGAGGGTTTTTTTTAAATAAATATTTAAACCTTTTACTCGGTTGGCTAATTCAAAAGTATTTACCCGTAAGGAAATCCTTCAGGTAAGTTAGATGAGCACCACAATGAAATTTTAAACATCTGCCTCAGATTAAACTGAAGCCGGAGCAGATGAGAATGCAGAACAGAACTTCACGAAAGGGTAGGAGGAAGTGAAAGAGTGTCAGGAATTTGGATTTTGAGGAAAGAATAGTATGTACTCCGTGAACTTATTTCTTCGGGTGCCTATTTCAAGCTTCGTCAACTTTCCCAAAAAAAAGCCATGAGATTGTGTGCGGAAAATATAAAAAAACCAAAATAGAGGTTTAAAACAAATTCAGATCACCATGAAACATTAATCACATGGTAAAGTTGACTGATTATTTTTCATCAGACGAAGAATATAATAAGACGAAAAATTCACAAATCGAAATAAAGTAGAAATAAAAGCAACAAATTCAAAGACAGAAGTTTCCTTCGAAAATTTCTTTTATGGCCAAAATGGGAGCAAACAAGGAATTATTTTAAAGTATTAAAATCAGTTAACATCTCTTCCACAAAACACCTTTAGGAGTCCGTCCTGGACTTCACTGTAAATCTAATTAGAACAGAGAATACATTTTCAGCTTCGAACGTGTCAAAAACACTATAGAGCCTGATATTCATAAACCTAAACCACACACGAGCTGAATGGTGTACTTATTGAATGATATGTGAATATTTTTTAATATAGCGTAGTAATTCACCTTACATACTACACAATGGCTGCCGGTGCATATAATTTTATTTTCATCAAAAAGATTGCTTTTCCTTATCATATAAAATATAGTGAGCTGATTGAAATGGGTTAACTGATAATTAATTGGAGTTTATTAGAAAGGTGGTGAGAATATAAGGACAAAGTAAATATCATACAAAGGGACTGGTTATGGGGTTAGGCCTGTTAAAAAGGGTGGAAAAAGGAAATGGCCGATTTAAAAAATGTGTGGCCATCCTGATACCACCACGTGAGCAACGTCTCTCCAACCCATTTTGGAGTTTTGCAAGCTTATTCAGACAAAGCAAACTCGACATTCCTAACGCAGCCATTGATTCGAAAATACAAAGCAAATGGGTCAAAATATTTCGATTCTTTTTCTAGATGATCCACATTTTTTCCACAATACATATTTATGAAAAAGCTCGTGTACAATAATTATGTCTTCTACATCATTTGAAAGTTTTTACGGCTGTTGTAGTCTGATTATGTTGACAGAGTAACTTTCTTAACTGAATAAGACAAGAACGAAACTACTTTTTGACACCTCTAGAAATACATACATATATTTGCAATAGTAATTGACTCTGTTACTTCCATTATTTTTTTTTGAGGGGGCACAATATTGCATGATCTCTGTTGTATACAAAGAAACCTTGAATGCTTGCGTATTAGGTAGCATTCACCACTATCATTACGACTTTTTAAGGCTCCATGCTATTTTTAGCCTTCATCATTAATCCGAAGGAAACTGAAGAAATAAAAATTCGAAGCACAGAGAACTACATAGAGAAGTCCATTATAAAGAAACGGGGATACCCAATTCTGTCAGTATTTGTGATGAGGGGCAAAACAAAAAATTAGGCTTCATATAAATATATCTTATAATAAGGTGGGGTGAAGTAGAAAATAGACATAGAAGATAAAAGAAAATCATAAGTGCACACTGATATATATATACTGGCTTTGCCCTATTTTATTTACGCGCAACTGTTTGGGTCCCTTGAACGCTTAGAAGAGTATGGGAGAAAATTTTATCAAGACAAGTCACCGTAAAAAAAACTGCACTGAGAAACGTCTGCTCATTTCTCTCTCTCTCATCCTCACGACTACTAGAATTAGGCGTCAGGTAATTGAAAAACGTTGCTTACTTTGATTGAGGAAGATTACAGGAATCTGAATCTTAACTGCAATACAATATTACTTCTCTCTCTCTCTTTCTCTCGACTATTCGCAACCCGCTCGTTATAACTTCAGCCAAAGATGTTCATTTAGTTTTGCGAAAAATATCGTACTCGCTCGAGTCCGTGCGCACGGCAACCTATTTAACTGTTAGCCTGTTTATGATATTTTCTCTTTTTTTCCGTAACAAAAGCTAAAAATCAAGGGTTAGGGGTGGGCACTGAACGTAGAATATATTTTTATGAACACATATGATTAAATGTGGTAAAGCGGTAGTAGTATCGCTCAAATCACAGTATGCAAATATTTTTCTTTTTCATCTGTTTAACATCATTTAAATTAGCCTGTAAATAGCTTCCCTAACTTTTTCTTTTAGAGTTTTCTGGTTAATATATCATACAATGTTTTTGCTGTTGGGTCATTCTACTGTTGGTTTTCTTCACTCAAACCAACTGGTTCATTATTGAATTTCTTTCCACATCCTCGATATGTCGACACCGGGTCGATCAGGGGTCCTTAGAAAAGTTTTGCTTTCCATTATTTTTAATATCATTTCCTAGCCAATCTAAAGTAGGGTTAAAAGGGGACAGCAAATTGTGTGAAAAAATAGAATGCTTGAACGGAAAATGCGAGAAAAAAATAAGTTTTTCGAGAGGTTGTCTTGGGGAAAGGTGTGGTTCTGGTGCTAAGGTTAATTTCATTCGTCTGCTAAAAGGGTGCTATCATAAAGAGGTCATTCATTCACTACAGCAATGTATATATATATATTTATATTATAATGTATGTACACATATGTATCACAACGTCATCAATAATGGTATCTCTTGCTTTCTGTTCTTTTTCCTACCCCTTTGGAAAATTTTCCCCACCTCCGGTACGGCAGTGTACTCCCATTCTCAATTTAAAAAATCCTTCCCTGTCCATTTGTATATATATATAACATGTAATATATGCACACAATGATATACAGGCCACGAAAAGGCTTGTTGTATCGGATTAGGTACACTCGGACGCTCCTCATATTGAATTGCAGAGGAGGAGCGGAAGAAAAAGGCCTTGATGATAATTTTTTAAAACACAAACAATTTTTACAAACATTACCATCAACGATTACTCATATAGGCATATTTATCATATTAAAAAAGACACGCACACACGCATTATTATTATTATTATCAGGCCAAGGGTGAACAGGAATAATATGCAGTGTAAATATTTGTAAGTATTTTTCACATTAATATTCCTCACCTTGTTGTATTAGTGAACATGTAATGATTTATTTTTAGTTTTGCTTTTCATGTAATGCGAAATAGAGGGTTTCCAGATGTCCCCTTTTATGTCTTTTGCTATGAAAAAGCGAGGAAGCTGCTGGGTGAGGGTCTCCAGTTTTAAATAAAAAACATTTTTACAGCGCATACGCTAAATTAATGAACTTAAAAAAATTAGCTCATAAGTTACTCTGCACACTGAGATCCTCGCATGATAGCCAACATTTTTCAAAGCAAAATTAGTAACAGGAAATGGTGTGGATAATAGGAAGCAAACTTAAACATGAAATAGTCCTTAAAAAATTTGTATCAAGTAATTAGCAACCATCGACTTCCTCTTCCTCGGGACAAATATTTTTACTCCCTCACTCTATGGTCTCGCAAATCACACATTTCACTTTCCATCATACTGTTAAGATCTTTCGGTTCCGGGTGGAGATATATTCAAATAATTTAATTTAGTAAAAGACAATACACATAATCATCACCTCTCTTGTGTTATTGCTTCTCCCGACTCCAAGGTATCCCTTTCTTAAAAGCAGCGGAATATCCACATCCACTCCTGCCAAGGGCAAAGATTCAATATTTTCGACCTACGAATGATTGAAACTTTTTGCCAAGTGAATGGATTCCATGCACCGAGATGGTTTCAGCGCGAGCGTATTTTCTCGTCTTCTAGCCAGATATTTCAAACCCTTCTCATCTTCGTCACTTGGAGGGCAAAAGCCTCGGTGTTCTTGTTTTTATCAAAATTAACCTTGCTCACACCCAGGTTAGAAAGCCTTTTTTGTTTAACATGAAAACTTACAACTAAGTCCACTATTACGATGCATGTATTACAACGCACATAAAAAAACACAAGCATACATTGCTTCATCTGTCACAAGTTGTTTTGGTATTATTACTTCCTTTCATAACAAAGAGGTAACGGTTTCTAACCATTGTTTTACAGATAATAACATACATTTTACAGAATACCATATTGTAAACAGTACATCAACCACAGTAACACTTTTTAGATTAAACAGGATATATTTAACACAATACTTTCAAGTTGTTTTATCTCTTCAATTTTATATACTGCATGCCTACGAAGGAAGACATGCCCATTCTTGGACAACTTATATATTCAATCATATGTTTGCGAAAAGGTGTGTCCACATGTGTTCATCGTGTTCTTAAAGACATATATCATTAAATAGCATATGCAATAGTTCAACCGTGTCCTTCTGTGTAATAAGTGTTTTGTGTGTGCCTGTGTTATGTTTAATTTTAAGTCTGTTGTTCACATTTATATTTACAAATATTTTTGGAGCCAAACGCTGATCGCTTCTCATTATTTTTGACAACCAACCCTCAATTCCATCCGATGCACTTTTCCCCCTCATTTACACTCAGTTTTTCAGTACTCTTTGTGATTTATTCTTAGGAAAAACTGTAACTGTTTTCATTATCCATTCCCTGGATTAGAAAATTTTAAGACTATATCTGGAATATTACCTTGCCTGTGTATAAAATACTCATGAAAAGACATCGATCCCACTGAGTGTGCAGTGAAAAAGGATATTATTGAGTATCCAACAAAACGCTTATAGCAATTGCGGCTTTCAGCGTGAACCCTTAATTTCTCAAAATTTGTACGCTCAGAATACACAGTTGCCATTATATATTTTATTTAGATATATGATTTCCATAACACAGAGGTGCAAACAGTTGACCGTGAATTTGTATGCATTTATGTGTTAGTGTGATTGTGTAGAGATGTAACAGTTGAGTGATCGTACATCATCAATGCATTCATCAATTAATCACGAATGAAGTACTTTTATAAATCGGAGTGTCAAATAAATATCCCTTTCAACATTCCTGTTTTCTTTTTCATTTCAAAGTGCGCCAATATATATATATATATTTATTTATATCTTTATATTTTATTATATGCGTTCACAAATGTACTGTGTCACATAAGTATATATATATATATATATTTTTTTTTTTAGAAGATAACATTTACACACTGAAAAAAGTGTTTTCTAAAAGTGAGCAGAAGTCCGAACACGAATCATTTTTTCCCAAAATTCTGCAAAGATCTCCTTTCAACACTACCTCCACCCCTAAACGAATCTACTTCAGTCCCTTGGAATAGGTCAATACCCATATTACACATGTCCTCTCCATATGCACCTCTCGTTCCAATATTATAGGAAAATTTATAAGTTACAGATTAAGAATCCATTTTATTTACAGGCATTATGCAATTTTTAAATTAACGATTTAATGTACAGCTCAGTTAAAAAACTTCGCATCCATAGTTTTTTTGTATTTAACGGTCACGACCAGCTAGCCGCCTAATTTAAATATATCAGAAGCTCGAGTGTTTTTATAAGATCTCCACACTAATACAGAGGCCCATGACAATCACAAAAATAGTATTTTTTAAATAATTAAGTGGATGCTCATGGAGTTTCTTTTCATATCAAATTGGTGTAGCTTTGAGGAGGATATAATATCAATATATCCCACTAATTTCACTTTCAAACTATCATCTTACGAAGGGAGAGGATGATCTACAGAGCCGAAGCATTCCGTAGAGTCCAAGTTATTGCTTTAAATGTTCAGTCAATACTTACTAGAGATTACATAAAATTTTCATGTTTTTTGTATTGATGGATATATATACATGAATGTTCATGAATTCTAGTCAATGATAAAAGCAAAGCCAAAAACAAACGGCAAACATTAATTTGATGCAAACTAATTTTATATGAAGAACCAGAAGACGAAAGCGATCAACGTTCGGCTCTTAATTCACACACGAGCAAAATGCTAGATTTTCTTCGACATTTCATGGCCCAACCACAGTATTGATAATTATCATTTTTACATATCTCAAAAGAAACAATTAATACAGGATTCACCTCATTTCTCAACAATTTCATGGTATCAAAATACAGGTTTAATTAAAATTACTTGTGATATTTATAGTGTATTGCTCTTTGCCTTGCCTAATGGTAAAAATATGCCTACCACAGAGAAAAGGAGTAAAAAAATTGAAACACATCAATAAAAAGAGCTATTATTCACACATATTTACGCGTAGAAATCGCCTCTGATTTGAGTCTGTTTTTATTCTTAAAGCACTCTTCAGGGCCGTGTTCAACACCATATCTCGCGAGGTGACAGACAACATGCCAGTCTTTTTTTTTACATCAGAGGAAGTCACGTGGTCAAAAAACTTTAGCAGTCATGATAGCAATAATTTAAAAAATATATATGTAAACCAACAGAACGTAATACAAATTTTCATAAACTTGTCCTTAACTATTATCTCTCTTCCGCTATTTCATTTAGGAAACTCAAACGTTTCCAAGTCCCTGATTTGCAAAATACTCATCACGAATAAGACTTTTGACAAATATTGCTTGCAGTCATTATCTATCATTTTTATTCACACTATTAGTTACTAATTTGAGGGAATCAAAGATGTCTATTTAAATTAATCCATCTTACACAAAATCACTCCCCTTTGAAAAAGTAAGCAAATTAGGCGACGAGATTTCCGCGAGAAAGAGAGAGAAAAAATAAACAATATGAAAAGGTTAACCACTCTTAATTGGAGACCAAAATGTCCCTCAGTATAAACGGTTGCCTAATGTCAATAAAAATACATAAAAACAAAATATACAGTTTACAATAGGACACTTGCTTTTTGTGTATACATATATTTATATGTATATATAGATATATTCACTTTTTCACTACCGACAAAGTACTTGCCATTTTTCACTAATGATCGATCTCTTCGATTTTAGCCTTTAGTCTTTTTTTCTTATTAAATTGAGAGGAAACTCTCCCAAAACAAACAAGCGTCTCAAAGCTTATTTCTATTACTCTTTCCACATCAAATTGAATATTTTCCTTATTTCCACTGAGATCTTTAATCCAGCAATCTTCCTTGAAATCTTTTGAAGCAATTGAGAATACAAACTCTGTAGAAAAGAACTAGACAATATTTAACAATAAGGTATGATCATAATTTGGTATTCATTTTTCAATAGGAGCCCGTAACCTGCACGTTTCTCCAATGAATTGGACAAAAGATAAAACGATACACACAGTAAAAGATAAAAGAAAATGATCATCTTTCTAAAAGCTCCAGTACCCATTAAAATATCTTAACGATACTAAAGGGAAGTTGGATGTGGATCGGACTGACAACAAAAAATTAGAGAAAATTAAGAACAGCATTTCAAGCAACGACCACCATACACACACATGTATTCTCTCCCCCTACCGTTTCTTTGAATGTTTTCCAGTGTTTAGGCTGCATTACATACAGTTAAAAGCGCCGGAGACTTGTCAATAAAAAATAAACGATTTTATCGATCAAAAAAAGAATAAAAACGAAGTAAAATTCATCAAATATCGAATTGGATCCCGGTGGATCCATTTGAAGAAAACATAGTGAGCGGGAGGTGAGGATGAGGAGAGAAGACGGAAAATTCCGAGGTATTCGTATGCATGTTTAGGGAGGTCAATAAAAAACGACCAGCTCACAGCTGTAGGAATCAGGTGACAAGTTAGCGAAAAGCTAAATATACTCTCGAGTTTCCAGGCTTAATTGCGCTAACAACTACATAATATGATTGAGTGAGGGAGCAAGAGGGTTTTTTTCCTAATATGATGAGAAATAAGGTGGAGTTTAAAAAAAAAGAAGTCCATGCTTCGTGATCATGGATCGCACTATGAAATGAAAATAAAATACCAGTGAAATACATCTACCTCGGCTACGATCGAGCCAAAAATATTCAGGCAATGTTTTTATGCTTCGCTGTGCAGTAAAACAATGCCCTTAGCTATTAAAACACGGAGTATGTTTCCTTACAGCACAACACATTGTGAAGCCGTGACGTGAAGGCCTTCAACTTCTCCTCAGAAATGCCATACAAAAATTGGGCGTTAAAAATGTAATGAGAATTAAATTTCACAGCCAAGGGCGACTAATTAATGCACCACTATCAATTCAAATAATACCCTCGTGCTCGCTCGATTCATAAAAATTTTTTTCAATGCAATCAGGACACTCACTCCTGGCATCGAACAGGAAAATACACAATGATTAACTTTAACGCCACAACATTTGACTCCGATTGATCACATCACTACCCTTGCTGACAAGTGATAAAATGATCCACTAGATTTAATCATCCTTAATTATAATGCCAATATTTTCATATTTAGTCACACTAAAACACTAACAGCTGAAATCTACATTTACAATAACAGCATTGTATGTATATACAACATTATATATACATTATATTTTTTTCAGTTTTCCTCGGTCGAGTAGTATCCACTTACTCATAGTATATCATTAAATTACATTCCATGAATATTAAAACATTCACAATTATATTTATGTACAAATGCAAAAGAAGAATTAAAATATATAAATATGTAGTAACATGGTAAATTGTTCGTAGTGAACATAGCACAGACTATATATTGGTCGCTTATTCACCGCGAAACATTATTGACTAAATAAAAAATTAATATTTTCAAGATGCGATGTTAAGGAATACGATGAAAGAAGCAATGAAAAGGAGCCGAAGCCGATAAAATACAATTTGATTATGTGTGATTAATCGTTTACCTAGCAATGGGGTAATAGAGAATAGGGAAAATATGCACAAAATCCATTTAAAACGCGATGGAATACGAACAAGAGAACTCTAGAGATTATTTGCTTAAATAAAAAAGAATGATGATGTTATATGTACAAATATGAGAAGCAGAGAGGGAATAAGTATATTTAATGTATAAACATTCAATGATAAATCCGTGAGTTCGCAATAAAAACATTAACATATATCAATTTTTCTATTACATTGGTCCATAATATAAAAAAGTGAAGAGAATACCACTTCTTTGTTAAGGTTTACTTATATACCCTGTACTTTTGTCGTAATTACTCCAACAAGATAAAATTACTCAATGAGAAATGCAAAAAACAGCACCTCACCCAAAACAATAGGCATTCCGTTGAACAAATATGCTCTCATTAAGATTACATGAGGAACTAAATACTTATTAGGATCCTGCCGGTCTTTAAATTGAAAACCGTAAAGAATATAGAACGGCGTCATTGATTTCTAAACGAAAGTTAGCGAAATATAGAGTTTACAGCGATTTTCAATCTTCCAATGCCTGAAAATAAAAATTTACTCGGATATGAATTTTCAGTTCTCTTCACAATTGTAACAAATGATGTCTAAATGACTCTAAAAAAATGACTAATAATATACTGCAAAGAAATAATACGGCGACGGCAAAATAATACGACAGCACGCTCACAAAGCAACGAACAATAATTATAGACAATTATGATTATTACATTCCCGCAAAAGCAATTCATTAACTGCTGGCGTATTTTCCATCAAAAATAGTAGGTTCAAAAACTGTCCATATTTTTTTCTTAAAAATTACCGGTAAGTTTAAAGATTTAATGGCTCACGGTCAAAATTAACAACAAAAATTAGAAGTACTCCGTGTCATATGATTGCGAAGCTATGTGTACTTTCGCATAGTAAGGGGAGAGACCATGTTATCAAAAAAATACAACCAAATTGATAGGCATCAAAAATATTAAAATACCTCAATGTAATAACTGTATGCGTCAACAATGAAAAGGGGTGAAAGTGACCTCGGAAAAACGCAGGCACGTTAAATTTCAGAAGACACTTATTTAAAACGACACCCACAGATAACACGAATTAACCACTCATGCAAGCATACGATCAGGATCGTCAGAAGAGGCGCCTCAGACACTTATGCTTAATAATATATACACTCTCCACTCGCGTATGGAGCAGTTATTATTTTTCACTCCATTTATTCACCACTGATCAGGGGCAAGGGGAGTCAACGAAGTAGGATTCTTCCATGACGGAAAAAGGCAAAATATGTCCCATTTCAAATGGTTAGGGAGAGTAACCATATTTAAACGAATTTGAAATGATCAGGTCCTTTTGAAGAAGCTCTCATGTACACTCACACGCAAACAAACTATTAACACAGCTTTTTGTAAGAGGATTAACCATGATAGGTCTGAGAACGGCGCCATATTTGGTAGCAGTGGTAATCGCGCGTAAGCGCTCGCTCACAGTACACGGAGGGGGGGGGGGTGAGGAGATCGGAGGCGTGAATCTGAGGAAGCGCAGTCTCACAGCAAGTTGGGATGTCGTCATACGGTTTCATAGCCTGAAGCGTCCCTCCCAAGAGGAATGGGGAAAAAAAGGACCGCGTGGTCGCGGGAATGCAGGAGCTGGGTGATTTGAAGCACACATGTAACATAACGCTGCCATATTACATAAGAACACACGAAATGTACACTCATGCGTTAGGAGTACTTAAGGTCACGACGGCTTCAAGCTATGGAATGAAACAACGTGTGCGACTTGGCGTTCCGCGGTTGGGGTTCGACCGAATGATTTTTATTGAGGAAATAACGTAAAAAAGGAAACAAATTTGTACGAAACAAGCCACCGCGGCCAGCACACGATGGTTCATATTACAAGATGGCGAGGACTCCGGCCCTCAGCGTTCAGCGTGGAAAAAGGAGGCCCACGAGGCAACAGCGCTTAATTTACATGAATTTTACACGTCAGCACACGGAAAGCGGAAGGAGGATGGGGTGATGGTCGGGGAGACACACTGGTGAGCATTGGCAGGATTGCGTCAGTTAGCTTGTACAAGTGGAGGAGTATAGATTACGGAGACGAGAGAAATTCCGAACGAAGGCTCGGGAGGAAACACATAATGCATACACCATTAAAATATATGTATATATATATATATATATATATGTTAATACCATACACACGTTAAAATTGCGATCGCGGTGTGCATGTGGTGTTGGTGGAAGAAAAGGTGGGGAGTAGAAGGAGGAGGGATAGCAGATCGGGAGGGTAGGTACAAAAAGATCAAACGGGTTGAATTGATTTGTTGATATTCTTTTTCTCCTTGATTCCAATTTCTCTCTTTCGCTATTCAAAAGGATTGAAAAAAAATTCAAGTGCACCTGTCACCATTGCGAGAATGGCGGGCGATGGGTACTCCGCGCACACGAGGCACCGCACGTTGCTTCCCTCCCCCGCCGCCTGGAAGGAGACCTCTCTTTTTTATTCTCTCTCTTTCTCTCTCTCTCTCTCACCCTTTTCCTTCTCTTGTTTCCCTCAACCGTTCCATCATGCCCTATTATGCTTCCCGGCCTCCTTTTAAACGCACACATGCCCCCCAAGCACACAAACACACACGCACACTTCACAGCAGCCGTGGCCGAGGCGAGAGCACAAATCCTACACCTCTCTCCCACACTCGCCCAAAACAACACGCTTCCTGGCCCGATTGGCATCATCTCCATTTCCTCCTTCTCTTCGCCGTCATCTTCTCCCACGTGGCCAGCTCTCAACTTCCTTTCACAAATCGGTCGTGGACTCGGCGTCTAGGAACCCCCCCCACTAGGTTGATATAAGGGAGCACTTCGATTCCGACACGGCCATTTTGCTAAATAAAAACACAACACTTGGTCTTGCACGAATCGCAATCTCAATGTCTTACTTATTTTGCATTTCACACCTCCAGTAGCAAGAACACTAAATTACTTGATGCTTTATAACCACAACGAGTACAAACATTTACTTAATAAGTAGAAACATTGATGTTGATGCACTTTCCCAAATAGCTTTCAAGCGGAAATTTTGTCTGAAATAACTGTGTGCATCGTAGCTGACAAACACATACAGATACATACGCACAGATAGACTTTTTTTTTGTTTCCAAGTATCTTTCTGTAAACGATGTTTTCTTTGGCAAAACCCTCTTGAAGTCTCACTTCGTAATCCATCTCTTCTTACCTTTATTTTAATCCCCTAAAACAACAATCCGCACCGTTCGAAGGCAGCAGTCTCTTCAAGTCCGTGTCTACGACGGAAGGAGCTCTGGTCCTGATTCCTCGAGGAAGTTCCATCCGATGCACTTCATGAGCCCAAATCCACTCCACTGCTGCTTGCCATTCGTGAGGGTTAAAAAAAATATTAATGGATTTAGAAGAAATGAGGTGAAGTTTACAAAAGTTATATGATAACACCTTGATACGATATCACGAAATAGGTAATTTTAATTTTTAATGAGTAGCAATAATGGGAAACCACGAATATTTTAATTTTATATAAGTTCTTTTGCCGGTTTGCATTAATAATAGTCTCTTCGTTACGAGTAAAGAAATATTAACGAAAGATGCATGCGAGTTACTGGGGAAGAGACACATAATTAGACAGAGACTAAGTCGCCAATCTATTGAATGCAAAATGATAATCTGAGAGGGCTAAGCCAATGATTCATATCAATTATAAAGGATGTTTGGTTACTAGAGACATGCGATCTGTCCACAAAGGGAGCTTGCGCTGATTAAAAATGTAATCAGCATGACCGGCTTTTGTCATTACGCATTGGTTGTATTTTTCTTCATTATCATATTTTCACAGAGAAGTGAAGTTGTTAAACATTAAGGACATCTTAAAAGCTCTGAATATTCGTGTCCAATAAAGGATTGTGCATAAGTTTAAGCAAGACAAACGAAAAGCATGCTCTAATTTGATAACGGAATCACGGTATTTACAGCCGCGTCAACAGTAACTGAAGTCTTGAGATAGAAATTTTGTGTGGGAAAAGAAAATTAAAGGTTTTAATTTATATGTTTGGTGCATCTACGGCTACTAATAGCACACTCACTGAATTATACTGAAAAATAAGGCATAACATTAAATTGAAAACAGCTATTTTCTTTCACTCCTACTGAATCACAGTTCTCAAATTGATAACCAAGCTAACATTAATCATCATACCTATTCAAGTATTCTATACAACTCTCATGCACATAGCTGGAAAATAATGCACACGGTAAGAAAAAAATGTGAAGAAGGTAAGTAGCAGGACTAAAACATCTTTTTTCACTAAAATATGTCACATTATATGTCCTACACTGATTAATGAGAAGCAAGTTTTCAAGCATTAAAAATACTTTTCCAAGGAAAAATATTGATTTCACCAAGGACCATGAAATACACACAGCATTCAAAAACGAACACGATAAAAAAATCCAACTTTAGGGGCGAAATTTCATTTGTAACTTTTTCACTATTGATTGGTTATTCTACGCCAATTTTTAGGGATTTCACGAAAGAAATATCGTTTTGATTTCTCTTCTAAACCTGGGCCAGAGTTTTTGCATAATTTATTTCCAGAAAAAGTAACTCGACTTTCGGAGGCTTGTATAGCAAAGTTCTCTTTCTCCATCCAGGGGCGCCCATGTGTCATGCTGCCTGTGTGTGAGTGTATGTGTGTGTAGGGGGATCAGCGAGGTCACTACCACTTGCACGTGACGCCTCTCCGAAGAAACCCATGCAATTTAATGAGCCGGTATGGGACTTCACCCCGAGCGCACTGACTACGGGTTTATATTTAGACGGCCAAGGGAGATGGCAGAAAAGGAAAGGTGAGGACGGGGTGAGTGAGAGGGTGGGGAGGGCAGGGGGAAGAAAGAAAGCAAGGAAGAGAGGCGGGTGTTACGTTGAGGTTTACCCTTAAAAAAAAAGAATCATCCCACTTGCCGTGGAAGCAATTACGTAGCCAACCCTTCATCTTCAGGGTGTCCTTCTCACTCCTACCTCTTTCCTCCCCCTTCTTTCTTTCTTTCTTTCTTTCTCTCCCTCTCTCCCTCCCCTCCCTTCCTCTCTCACGTGGCCTCTCTCACTCCCTCCCATCCTCATTCTCCTTCTGGTCCCCGTAAACTTCCTCCATCCGCAACCACAGTGTGGACACACCGAGGGACGAAAAACTGAGGCTCTTTTCAAAAAGCTTGTTCTTGAGACTGAGGTCGCAAGGAGGGAATAATCAGCGCTCCCACGGCGGCAGCCTTAATGAGAAACTATTCAACAAAAGTAGGATGGAGGCATGCAGAGATACCCCCGCGCTCGCAATAACTTTTTAATTTTTTTTACGACCCGGGCATATGTTCCCGCTCCCTCCCTTCCACCCCATTTCCTACACGCCACGCCCATCTGAAAGACTCGGTCCTGTAAGGATTGCGGTGAATTCACGAAACTGCAGCGGTACCGTCCGCAACCAGGGATGTCTCCTGCCACCCTGCCGTGTGAAGGCCCAGCGTCATGGGACACACATGTGGATAATTTTCATTTTTCCCCTCCCGTCGTTACTTTGAAGGCACTAAAGGTTCGTTTTTGGGTTCGCGCGTGGACTTTGACGTAGAGAGAGAGGACGACCCGAGCGAGAAATACGCTAATGCGGAAAATCCAATCCAAATCTAAAAAGACGGTTTGCCTTCCGCTCTACCAAAAGATCGAGAATCAAATAGAACGCAATTTATTTTAAACATGTGAACGCGTCTCTGCTCTTACCAAATGATTGCGCGTTTTTACGAAGGTAAGTGGGAACGTTAAGTGGCGATTGAAATGGGAATGACAACTGACCGTTCAAATCATCGGTTAAATTGGCCCAAACAGAGATTCGGGGAAATAAAACCAAAAATATGAATCACACAGTCATGAGTATGGACCAAATGAAGCTATATCACAGCTCGAATGACGAATCAAATATGCTGAAGCACTACAGAACAGTTATTCTAAGTAATAAACAAAATAGATGAGAAACATTAAAATGTTAATCATTTTTAAAAACTCCTTCCTTATAGATCTCTCACCTGTTAGTTTTCATCACCACCGCTTCACCTTGATGTCCACGCCCACACAACCCAACATTGAACAAACGACGAAATCCATAAAAAGACGCACAGCACCCGCGGACAGATTCTTCGTATAATAGTTTCTAAATATTTTTATATATTTATATATATATATATATGTATACATTTCTTTTTTTTTGGAGTAATCGATCAGATCATCGATTATTTAGTCCTCTTCTTGCCACGTTAAATTTAAAACATCAACACACTCCCCCCACTTCCGTCTTCTCAATCTGCCAGCAATGTCTCTCCCATTAAAAAACCAAAAACATCCTCAATCACTCATCATCTTCATAATCAATCCATATCAATGCGTTGGAAACCTTGATGAAGCTCCCTCCTCCTCCTCCTTCCATCTCCTCACAACTCCTCCTCCTCCTCTTCAATCTCCGGCTCGCCTCCGTCATCTTGATCGTGGACACCGCCCATCTTCTCTTAATTGCGACTACGTCACGCGGCTTCCTTCAGTGGTAGCCGTTGGTGAAGGCCGCCGGAATGAGTGGTCCCTGCGGCAAGAAGAGGAGGGGAGACGGGGGACAGTCCCCGGACTGTGGCGTCGTCTACAGATCAATTCCACTGGGTTGCAAGCGCCCGGGTAGCGGGCGAAGCGATTTCAAAACTTAACAATACACACACACATACACTGCTTTCAATATAAGTATATTTATATATATATCTATAATGACTTGACTATTCATTTATGAAACAATAAATTCTCTTAACTCGCAACACACATAACCGTGGTTGCTATGGTTCTTTTGCTTTTGCCGTAAAATGTCGCACACAAAATTCCATTGAGGTGTGCATGGCCTCAAAATGAACTGAACACTGAGGATGGATTAGCAAATTTATGGTCCAAGGTTATTTTCTATTAAAATGTTCAAACAGTTTTATTCGAGTTCGACATGTCCTTTTAAAATCGACGGACTTTCCCTTTTAAGTTATGCCGTGGCGAAGGATTCTCGATGAATATCTTTTCAGTGATTCCTTTCTCTCAAGAAAATGGTCATGGGTATTCCATTCGGAGAGATCCATTACTTTAATAATTGGATGGTTCGGTTTTTTTTAAATGTGCTGAGCAGACGCGAAGGCGGCGCTTGACGATGTTATTCTTACGAATGGCGATGAACTTGCATCTCAAATCAGTTCTGAGTCGGCAGAACACACCATAATTCAAGCATAAAGACTTTGAAATATAACTACAGTCCACAGTGCAGGCATGAAACATCACGAGTACATTTTCAAACAAAGATTAAACATATTAATGTTAATAATAAAATTATACAAAATAAATTTCAGGTTGAAATAATAAAACGAAGAAGCAAATAAAAAAATTTTGAATGATTTACTGTGAGTCGAAATAAGATCTTATGATTCGCAATTCCATACGAAAATCCTCGCCAAGACATTGAACATGTCGAACTAAATTCATGTGAAATTTAAGACCATTAGTGCAATGAATCCAAAAGTAAATAGCATACAACTTTTGTTACAGAAACATCAAAATTAGGTCAGTTACGTTAAGTTGTCTTCCACAGATCTCTTCAAGACATTAATTACATTTATTATGAGAGATCAAACACAGTGAATATATAGTAAATATTGATGACAGATATAAATGAATAATTCAAAAAAGTTTATTACATGGAACAGTAGTGCTAAATAGTTTGACTTAAAATAGGCACAGATAACAATTCCCCTCTCTTACTGTTAATGATCATTTTCAAAGCCTCAATACTTCAAACATTAAGATGCGGATTCCGAATAATGTGCGTAATATGCAATCACGGAAACAGAAAAGGAGCAAATAAATACATAAAAGGTGCAAATGAAGTATAAGGAAAGCATGCGTCCAAATCAAGACTATCTCACCTTCTTCACAGCCTTTCAAATAATCATTTGTTAGACCGAAGGTCTTATGAAGGCAATCTTAAACATGCTTATGCCTCCGAATTCAATGCCACATGCTATGCATAATATATTTTCATAGAGTAATCACTACTTGGGGCCTAAAATTCAGCAATAATACTATTTACGTTTAGGTTCATTATATGGTTACCTTTATGCATAGAATTCGACTATCTACACCCAAATTTGTCGGTTGGACAATATTTTAATGATTTTATGATCAATAAGCAAAATGATTTTTCCAGATTTTAGAAAGCTCGTAAAATGATCTAAGTATCGACAAAATAGAAATAATATACACAACTTCACAGTCTTTCCGTATTAAAATCCTTATTATCTTCATAACTTTACAAACCAGGACGAATAAAAATTTAAACTTTCCTGAATCTGAATCAGCCTTGAACGTCGCAGTAAACGGAAGGTCAATTTTCTTCGCAATTCACGCGTACCCACCAGCCTTCATTAAACCCGAACGCCCTCAAGTTCGAGACAGACCGAAAGACTGACTGATTAACGAATCTCTACCCCGTTCGCCCATATTGCGGTCCAAATTCTGAAACCACGGGAGACACCGAGGTCTCAGCCTCGGGGGAGAGTAAGGAGAGCATTTCTCGAGGAGGAGGAGGAGGGAAAACGTCCTATAAATTCGTCAGAGCCATTCAAATTCCCATCAGCGTGGAATAGTTCCCACACACATAGGGAAGATGGAGAGGGACGACAGACGAATGAAGTCTAGGTGAGAAAATCAGTCCGGTTTCTTTTAATTTTTGAAACGGACTCCAGAAACTCGAAGAAAAGGGAGAATCTCAAAGAGAGCGGAGGGAAGGAGGTGGCGGGACGGAGATTCACGGGGGAGCGTTGGGAGTGTGAGGGGTATGTAGGTTTAAAGAAGAAGGGAGGACGCAGCGAGCCGGGGTTAGCAGTTAAAAGAGGACTCGAGTGGAATGGTGGGGTTTTAGAACTCCGCGCAGAGGTAACCGGGTGCCGCGGAAGTTCCTAGGTATTTATGGAATGCAAACTCGACGGGTAATAAGGAAAAAGATTGGGGGTAGGGAAACTAGGGTATGGGGACGGGTAAGGGAGATAGAGAAAGGGAGAGAGTGAAGGAGGAAGGGGGAGGAGTGGTCGGAGGGCTTTCGGGGATGGCTGGTGTGAGAAGGGGAAAAGGGAGTGTGGGGGATCCGGCGCATTCAAACGCGATTATTAAATTCCCCGCAAACATCACATTCGGTGAGCTCCCCCACCCCTACCCCAGCATTCTCCGCCCCCACGGCCTGCGAGCTTCAAACTCCCTTCCTGAAAGAGCTTTCCCCCGCCCCAAAGTGCCTCCCCTCCATCCTCCTCCCCTTCACTTTTGTCTCTGCAATTCTCTCTCTCTCCGGACTCTCCTCCCGTCCCATCTTCTCACCCTCCAACCCACCCACATACACATTCCCTCCTTCGCACACAATACATCGCCACCTAACCATATCGGCCCTTCCCCTCCTTCCGTTTCCGTGTAGCCTGACGTGTCTAAAAAATATATTCCCTCGCCTTATCCTCCCATTCCATATAATAAACCCTCTTCGTCTCTTCCAGAAATCTCTCTCCTCATACTTTCCCTAATTCATTGCATCTAATTCTCTCTTACCGTTTGCCGATACCTATTTTGGGGCTACTGGTCGGTAGAGAAACGTCAGCGGTGGAAAAATCTTGGCGCCACAAGATTGTCATTAATCCTCAACAAAGCCCTTGTCAACGTGAAAATGTGATACGACTAGCACCGAAGAGGTGGACTTGACATCCATAATTATTATTCACTCACCAAGGGATTGAATTACAAGAGGGTCATTTTTAAATTTAACACTATGTCCTGATGAGAACATTTTTCATGTTTGTAATCAAAATATACCAAATCAGTTTAAAAGAAACTGGGCATGGCAGAATTGCACGATAAAATTAATAGGAGTTACCAGACAAGGTTAACAGAAAATTTTTACAAGTATACACTGCTGGTCACTAAGTAAAAGGAAGCAAATCTCGTATTTTTTTACGGCTTCTTTGTTTAAATTAGCTATTTTTAAAGAAGACGGAAAACGCTTTACTACGAATCACAGTAGTGAATATGCTCTTGAAATATCCTTTGGTTGGTTCTTTCCCTGCGTATCACCCTGTTTTGACATAGCCTCATCCCTTTATTTTACCCGTTGTCTTCGATTCATCAAACCAAATTGTCCTCCAAATGAACCATTTCTTTCTTTTGCCTCTCCGACTAATTCCCCTGGTCGTCTCTCTCTCCATATGTTTCCACTTCCCTCATCTACTTTCCCCCGTGATTTTGCGCTTCTATTTGGCACTGCGACATCATCACTCAACTGATTTAACATGTCAACCGAGGCTGCGCAAGACAATGAAGATAACTCCATTAAAAAAATGTGAATACTATTAGCGAGGGAAAGATAACAGGAATAAAAGGAAACCCAGTTGGTAGAATGTAACTTATATATTTTTACCTAAGTCTGGATTGGATTTGAACTCATTTGACTCATTGCAACAACTAAGAGTGAGGAAAAGATTCTGCTGACGGTGTGTGAGGGAGAGAGGACAGAAATACCGTGATGGTAAAAGAGGGAAAGATTGAGAGAGTAAGAGAATGGGAGCAAGAGTGAGAGCAAAACCGAATGAAAAGAAGAGAATAGAGAGCAATAAGAGGAAAGAGATAGACGGTGCGATAGGGAAGGAGGTTGTGGGTGGAACGAAGAGGCAAATTATCGAATGTTATACGAATTTGAAGAGGAAAAAACCGAAACGCAGGGGATAATACAATTTTTCGAGACAAAATAATTATTGCCAATTTTTTCTGCCCTCTTCTCTTTTTTTATCTTCCATCTGCCTTGACGTCTTCCCTTTTCGCGATTCTCTTCATATTCTTTACACCCTACTCTCCTTCTCCCTCATGTTCTCGCATATTCATTTATTCTCTCCACCATTAGCTTTTTGCGGAGGAATGACATAATTTTTAATTGCGTTTTTCTTAGCGGGACATTTTTAATAATTCTTACGTCTCTCGGTTAGTTATTGGGACACATGAAAATTTTTTAGGCCTTTTTTTCAGCCGTTCCAATCTGAATGTGCTTCGCAGCGCTATTCGTTTTAAAGGGGCGTCCTTTTCCTCTCATTAATTTTCCAAAAAAAGGAAGAACAAATTTATATGACATAAATTTGTATAAAAGGAAGAATGGAAGGATACCGGAAAAGGCAAAGTGGAGTTGTAACATTGGCGATCGCTGAACAGGGCACGTTTTGAAATGGGGAAAAACTCATTAAATATGTTAGCCATTATTACTGAATTATTTCGCCATGAAGTATTTCAATAATCCTGGAATATTTTCATTTAATATTTCAAGATTTTAAAAGCCACACCTGGGCGATGGAATGTATTTTAAACATGGGATTACAGCAAACAAGAGTCCAACCATTTTCAGCTTTACTCATTTACATTCGGCTCTTCGGTGACACAAACGCTCATGCCAAAGTTCTGAATGGAATTCAGTAAGCGGTTAGAAAAATATGCAAAATTGTGATACCTCATGGTATGATTGCATAAATTTACTAGGGTTTTAAGTATTTTTTCAACAATTTTCAGGTAGAAACGCAATACGAAAACGTGACTCTAAAGCTACCTTAGAGAATAATCATATTAAAATTACAAGGATAAAACTCTATCTTCACCCACTCGGCGCCTTGATATAGCACACCAAACATTAGAAGAAGACCTAGAGCTCTCACTTCATAAGCACACCTACGTCGTCGTCCTCGCTATGTAATTCTTTACGTCTCTATCGCACTATCCACCAAGCGGCTTAAGGCTACCTAAATCCTAAAGGAAGCGGAGAGACAGGGTGGAAGAGGCGGCAGTAAATGCGACCTCAGTTTTTAATAAAAGTCCTGCCCACCGGTGCAATGAACGATTCACTATGTAATCCAGAGATTAAAACAAAAAGATCCTACCTCCGTGCTCGCCCTTTTACGAGCAAGTCGGAATCTTTGAACAACTTATGCTCTCAATAAAAACTGGCTGATATTCATTCGCTCTCTCACTCACACCCCCCCCTCGAGCCTTCCGATTTCCTCGCCACTCCTTCCCTCCTCCACCCCAGACCCCTGGATCCGCGTAGAAGGGTCTCTCATCCCCCCTATACACCGTCCCATTCCACTTCCAGACCCCTTCTCATCCGTTCGCACACCCACGGCGACCCCCCGCACCTCCATACATTCCGACGCGAACTGACCCTGGGGAAGGAGAAAAGGAGGTGTGGGGGAGGGTTGCGGAGATGGTGTGAGAGATAGGAAGACGGGAAAAGTAGGGACGGGCTGGGCGTGGTGGGGGAGATGCAGGGAGACGGAAGAGAGAGAGAGAGAAACGTGGGGGATAACAAACGCCATAGTCGTAAGCCCCATGTGGATAAATCCTGGGGATTTTATCCAGGCCTATTAAAAAAAGGATCACATACTAATTTCCATCGAAAATCCCACTTACGGTTTAATGGCGCCGACTGAGTGTTTATGAAGAAACCAAATCCCTAGAAAAGAATATGTGGCACATAAGAGTGGGGGTGCAGAAAAAAAGGGCGCGTCCCTTCTCGGAACTCCTACCCCCCAAAAAAACCAACTAAGCGCACTTTTCTCTTACCTTTATTGTGCGTATAACTCGCGGAGATTCTCTTACGCCCCGGCACTCCAGCGTCCAAAACCCCTCTACCCCTTTATATTCCCTTGGATTCGTTTTTTTTGTTCCCAAACCCCTTTGCTCCGTCTTTCATGTGCCGACCCAGCGTCGCCCACACTTCTCTCTCCTCACCTCTCCCCTTCCTTCCCATCCTCCCCTCCAACCCGCCCACCCTGCCCCACACACCTCCTCTCCCCAAATCCCACCCCCGCACCGCCCGCCACCCCTGTCCGCCGTACTCCCTATGCAAACGTACGAGGAGAAAATTGGTTCTTGAGAGGAAATTGAAAAGAGTGTAACAGTTGGTCTTGAAAGTTATATTACCGTCGGAAATTTTGACCGCCCACTCCCGGATGGCAAAATGGGACCGACCCATGCATTCCGAAGAGTCTGAATGGTTTCCCTAGCATCTTTTATGATAACGAGCAGCGACGCGGTGTGTCCCACTACAGTCCACAGCGGAGCCAGGAGAGATATTTAGATTCTTCCGAGTTGAAAGTAGGGAAATTGTATGGGCGGCTACTGTGACTGTACAAAATTGTTTCTCTCCGAATTTTTGCACATTTACGAGAATTTGAATGTATTTAACGTAATCTTATAGCAGTCACGACCAACGTACTTGTACTGGAGTATTTTTATTTAACACTGTTATAAATTTACAGAATAGAAAGAGTTTCAAACATATAACAAGTGTTTCACGTTACTAGATGATCATACGTCGTGGATAATGTAATCGTAAAGCCTAGTTGCAGCCCATCCTTCTATTTAATGCTATGTTTAACTGTGGGGGGTGTAATTGCTACAACGAAAATTGGCAACATATTTAAATGTGACATAGGAAACACGGTACTACGATGAAATTTTAACTTTCAATCTTAATCGTATTTTAACTAAATCTTTGCTGTTCAGAAATATTATTATAATATAACTAAGTTAACCTGTGGCGAGTGCATTGCTAATCTAATTCATTAAGGCTGACGTATCAGATATCTGGAACAGAAATGCTTTGGAAATCGAGAGGCACATGTACTCGGGGATAAAAGGATGCACCCATTGGTCTTTAACTGCGAAAAATAAAACTTTCGAAGCTTAAATTGTGCACACACACATGCGATATTGATTGATTCAAATCTTTTCTAAACCTTAAAACTAATAAAACTAAATAAAAATATTATTTCGAAATCCATTCTAAAATTTGACTGAAAATGAAGACAGGAGTGTGCGTTGATAATGTAGGTTGATAGAGCATGCGGGTTTTCGGAATGAGAACATCAAGAAATAAAATGCAATGCTGGAAGCTTGACCAAGGCTCGGATGACTCGCATGCCAGGTGACAAAGCGAATGATCCAGATGCAGAATATAAAGAGAGTACTCAAGGTCACACTTACTGGGCTATAGGCGAGCGGCGCGCGACTCACCGCGATGGCGGGAAAGCCCGAGGGCTGCGGGGAGGCGGCCTGGACGTATCCCACGCCTGCCGCCGCCGCCGCCGCTGCTGCTGCCTCCGCCGCCCCCGCTCCTGTCACTCCTCCTTGATTTCCACCACCACCGGTGCCGCCGCCCCCGCCTCCGGTGCCGCCACCCCCGGCGCCACCGTACATGTCCATGGGGCCGGGTGAGCCGGCATTGGGTACGAATCCTCTAGAGCTGGCTGCCGCGGCTGCGGCCGCTGCCGCCGCCGCCGCTGCGGCCGACGCGCCGACCGCGGGGAACCCCTGGTGATGGGGGTGCGGAGGCGGTGGCGGTGGGGGTGCGTAGTTGCTCATCACTGCGTCGGGAGAGAGGAGAGAAGGAGTCAGTACGAGTGAGATAAAAATCGTTAATGCAATGCAAAAACGGCCGTCATAACGCATCATTACTTGACGTTTAGAAATGAAACAACGAATCGGAATCAATCAAATCTTCCTTCAAAATATTTCTCATATAGGCAGATACTCAGCATAACTAAATTAAACATTTAAAGATATAAGTAATCCGCAAGGTCCAACACCAGACGGCGAGACGATACCACATCAAAACCATACATGCCATTTAAAACTATGCAACTTGGATTTTCCAGTGAGAAGGTCGAGCAATATAATCTGACTGATCATAACCATTAATACCAATTTTAAGGGGTAATTAATGAATAATGTGCTATGATATAGAAGAACACCACTCTCAATGCCGCAAACAAGCAAGGCGCATTAAATTAATTCCGATAAAATACACATACTCATTGGCTTACCTGATTTACAATTACAATCGCATAACTTTAATGCAGAAACGGTGAGCTAGTGAAAGTTTTGTCTACATATCATGTACGTTGACGCATTATAATCGCTTTCCATCACCATACCCCGTAAGTCAACTCTTGTAAAATAATTCATTTCATGTACCTACAGAAATGCATTATTCAAATGATTTCAACTGCGTTATTTTCACGAAATATCCATTTGTAATTGCCTAGGTAGTAGTAGTTTTGAGGGGAGGCGACCGACAGCTAAGGTCATTTGCGCCAGAGGGGATGGACAGGAAAGGATGAAGGGTGGAGAGAAACCCGGCGTCGGCATTAGCCTACTCTTTACGAAAGGCGCCAAGGGGTCCGCAGTTTAACGTCCCATCCGACGGACGGCGTACTCACTCAAAGTGCCCTCCACAAAGCACCTCAAGTAGGGATCGAGATACCTCTGAAAAATATTCAACACCGCCGGGATTTGAACCCGCGCCCTCATGGTGGGAGGCCAGTACGTTAGCCCCCGCACCATCTCGATCCCAATTGCCTAGGTATATACTTCCAATGTAAACCTTGAATGACAGGAAAAAAAGAACACGGCTATAGCATCATCAGGTACACTGATGCCATTAGTATGTCTTTGAGTTAATTATGGAAATATTCGACAGTTTTGGCATAGGAATAGATCATTACTAGTGTTATTTCTCTTTAAAAAGTGCATTTTGAGACATCCATTAAATATAAATCAGGTATTCTTACGTTTTAAAAATGTTTTCTTTTCCGGTAGAAAGATTTGAAATGTTTGCCGATAAAAGTTATACCGGTTCTCAGATATAAAACTCGGCCCATCCATTTCCCCCACAGACTTACAGAAGCCAAATATAAGGACTCGCCGGCCATTAAAATACCCTTTAGTTTTAGATGAGTGCTATTATTTTTACGCTTTTCTTTACGCAGGACAAACGAGTGTCTGAATTTCCTAACCGACAGAATTGAGAAGGTGAATTGCATTGGTTTCACAATTTCTCAAACTTCGGCCTTATTGCAGTCACATGCGCTTCATGAATTACGTTGAAATAATAAGGATATATGGACCTATCCAACGGTAGGACTAACTAAATGAACATACCACGAATACACTCCCTATAGTAAATTTATTAGGCAATTTGTAAGAAGAGACTGGCGGCCTATTCAGAGCTGTCCGCACAGTAGAAAACTCTTTTATTGTCAACTCCATCCATTATATTTCAGAGTTCTAAATAAAACTTGACTGCAAAACTCCAGGTAGAACACTCGATCGACACATGGAACTCGTCAGTTTATTTTGCTATCTTTTTTTGAGACGAGAATGTGTTAAATGACCAATTTTTCCAAATGATATTTTCAGGAGAGATGGTGTATGACTGTGAGCTCAGGCACAGAGCATGCGACAGCAAAACATTTCCGTCCAAAAGCTCAAACCAGAACTGAAATAATAATGCTCGGGTGCCTGCGATGTACCACGGCAGAAAGGGTTACCAACTTTATTAATAGATAACCGATTGGTTTCGTGTTTATCAGTTTCCATTAAATACATATGCCTTCCAAATTCAATTCATCGAGTCTAGTTTCATTGAATAACGTCCCATCGGAAGTCCATCCACCCACAGTACGTCACCAAATTTACTGCGTCACGGTAACTACGTAATGCCTTCTGCTCCGCAAATGAAAATCCAATTTAGTATTCGCTGGTGCAAGCAGTTACAACGTTTCTCTCCAGACTCACAGTCTGCAGGCTTGAGCAAATCATGTGATAAAAGTCACTTCAATGGAAACGCGCAAAAAAAAACAATAAAATTTACTCATTTCGGTAAAAAATGGCTAATAGAAGAGAATAGAGTCCAATATATTTTTATAAATAAGCATTTTCCTGAAAATAATCAATCAAATAGAAATGAATATGAAGTCAAAGAATGGTTCCAAGCGATAATTTAAGTTTTTCACTGAGGATATTTCCTCAAGAGAATTGCATTACTTCACTGTTGGATTTCAAAGGAAATTGAAGGCGGTAATCAGTTTTGCGCAATGTAGTTAAATGTTTCATTCGGGAGAACTTAGTTTAAATTACATGAATAACTAAATGTACCTACCACTAGTGAGTGACCATGAGAAATTTCCAAACTCGTGTTAAAAGAAAAAAGGCTTTTGGACTTCTGGGAGAAATACTTTCGATTTCAACATACGATACATAGCGCGAGAGAACAAGCCGTTGTAATATAAATTAAACACACCAAAATCACTAATTTTCTTTCCTCTTCATCCGCCTTTCAGTTTGGTTCGTGTAAAAACGACGTCCATTTAAATTATCTGGGCACTGGGCGATGCCATATATCAACACCCAATAAAGAAGAATTAAGCGGAATCCTCCATCGAGGGTGTCCCACTTATGTCGTGCCGACTGACATTACACGCGTGTAAGAAGAAAGAAAGAAAAAGAGCTATTGCAATAAGTTTGCGTCCAAAGGTTGCATCGGGGAAACATCCCGTTAAATTGCCGGAGATTTGTGCGGTTTACTCAAAGAAACAACGACAAAACTTTCCGAATAAATTAAGTGCGAAGGGGAAAAATATTGCCGGAAGTGAACAAGGAGCAATAGGGCGCTTAATGAAAGGGAGAGAGGGGAGAGTCATGGAATGGGAAGGAGGCGGAGTTTGAAGAGACAGGAGGAGAAGGATGGGAACCCGATGTCCCCCGGGACCAAGGAAGGGTGGAGGGACGGCCATGGATGAGAAGTGGGAGGGAGGGTAGGAGAGTGGGTGAGGGGAAGGGAGGAGAGTGAGGAGAAACGAGGAAGTAAGGGAAAATGGCAATCAGAGGGAAAGAAACTAAAAAGCTCTCTGGCCAGTAAGCGTGGCGGCACAATGGCCCCGTAACGATGCCTTCGAAGTATATTAAACGGTGCGGCAAATGAGCCGACGCAAGGATTTTGCGGAGGAGAAAGGGCGACGAGGGAGATGGGTGCGGCACCAAAGGGAAAGGACGGCTACATGGAATACAGAAAAAAATGCACAGACTGGTGAGGAGAGGAATGCGTGGATGCTTTAGCCGAGTTGGAATGAGTGGTGGCGAATATTTTGAAATTCGTTAATTCAGAGGCCGCCAAATCAAAAATAATGTACTAATATACGCCACTTTAGGATAATAGAGTAAACTTTAATTTGCTATGATTGCGCATGACAAGAATATCTATCCTAATATACGAGTATGTACCTAGTTTTTAGAGCATGAAATTCATGATACTACCTGACCGTAGAGGAATATTGTATTGTCAGAACAAAAAACGCTGGAAATTGAAGGGCCTCGAAATGATGGAATAAGACAAAATTACTAATCAATAATTATTTCATATGACAATTATTCCTAACTACGGAATGGTCTTTGGAATTTTCACACAGCACACGTAAAATTCGATTACTTTCTAGGTACCTACAGGAGGATTGAGATTCATAATTAAACATAATTGGAAAACGATTTCCTTTGCAGCGTATCAGAATCACTGCGGCAATGGTTTGGCCACGGAGCATTTCACGACACCTAAAATACTGATTTGAAGATCAGTAAAATTATTTTATTCACTGATGTAACCTCCTCAATTAAATTTTCAGAGTTTTTCATTACACTTCTCGCAAAAGCCTGATTCCATAAGGGTTCCACGCATTTTTTCTGAAAAGTGTAATAAAAGGAAAGCGCGTACATTCGACTGCTGTAAATCGAGTGAGTGATATAAAAATAAACGTAGGTGAAGCAATGGCTAGGGCCGAAAATCTATTTCCAGGACCCTTTCGCTCCGTTCGCCAATGAGGGCTCGTAAATTGGGCGTTAGTGAGCGGGTGAGTGAAATAGAGCCGGTGTTGAAAGGGATGGAGGTTCTGGGGAAATAGGCTTAGTTTACGTTTCCCTTACCCTTAGTCTGGGAGATGCAACCCGCACCGTCGAATTTCGCATGCCTTGGACCGCATTCACGGTGTGCGGGGAAAGTAAACTGCGCCCAAGGGTCGAATGTTCCAAAGAAAACCACTTCATTTCAACCCACCTCCTCCTGCTCTCCACCCATACCCCCCTCACTCCTCACCCGCGCCGCTTCCTCCGTTCCTCTGCCGTTCATTAGCGCTGGGAAGTCTCTCCAAAAGTCAAATCTTCCGCCTTCCATGCCACTCCTCTTTCAGACTCCTTATTTCGCCCGTTTCTTAACGAAACGTCTTTCTCCGCTCCTTGCAGAGATGTTACTCTTGGGATGTTTGCTTCCCGCCCGCATGCTTCCCGCCCAAACTCCCTAGCATTTTCGAGAAAAAAGTCTCATCCTCCCGGTTTCATTCGATTTTGCTCCTTTCCCTAAGCCATCTCAGCTTTTTTGGCCATTTTTACCCTCATGCTATTGGTTCTAACCTCCTAATTTCAAGTCTAGCCACGCTGCTAATTAGCCACCTTAGATTACCCCGAAGAGAAAGATATGGTTTTCGTCAGCACGAGGTATTGGTTTCTGTTTCTCCATCGACTAACCATTGTGAATGGCCCAGAATAAGGGTTGAAAATACAAAATTGAAGTAGGTACACTGCAGAAAAAAATGTTCCGCATTTTCAATTCGTGCTTGACATCATCTGATGAATGGAATTGATCTTGGCAGAACGAGTGAAAGGCTTACTACTTTATCCCCACCATACACATTTTATGTGTATGTATATATATACATATATATATATACACATATATATATACATATATATATACATATATATATATATATATATATATATACATATGTATATATAATACCAGAATTTAAAAGTACCTATATTCATCACCATTTGTAAATACGATAAACTTCACAATTAAAGACACTCACTGGACACAAAATTATATCATAAGTTTGAAAAAATAAATAACATTTAATTCATAAATAGGTTGATTTTAACTTGAGTAAATTGATAAATGGCGTACGATTGCCTGGTAAAATTATTGATTAGCTTGAAAAGTATCATTTGGTGGACTTTTCGTACATAACTTTCAAGGAAAGAACAAATCAATAGCTGAAGGAAATCGAATTTCTCATAGACTGGTACGCGTACGAGTCTAACTGATAGCAGAACAACTCGATTAAGTTTAGACATTCTAGTTCAGTACTTGGGTTTCAATATTACTGGCGACCCTGAAAAGAATGAAGCTAGCCACCTTCACTCATTTCAATGATCACAGCTCCATTACTATAATGTCTTGTGCCCTTCATACAGAAACATAAGGTGGCGACATTGCTTAATTTCCATTCATCTAATATTAATTTGAACTTCATAAATATAAAGTAGCCAAGCTTTATAACAAGAGAGAAATTGACTAAGTTTTTGGAAGAAAATGAAATCGCCGAGACCTTGAAGCTTTCCGTATATGTATTCCAAAGAGTCACACTATCAAATCAAGTTTAAGCAATTACTTGCATTTAAATTTCACCAGAACGTCTTATTAAACACGATTAATATTTTGACACTCAATTAATTGCTTTCCAATATGAATGTTTGCATTCATAAAAAGTATCCAATCCACTATCGAAGAAAGTCATTTTGAGTTATTTGGAAATGTGTATGATAACGCGGAAAAAACTGGCGTCCTTTTGTTCATCAACTATAAGTCCATTTAAGAACTTTGAATACAAAATTAATTTTTACGAAGCCCAGAAAATACCATACTAAATAATTTTAGCCTAATTAACCAGGTACTTTTCAGGTAGTTTTTAAACTTAGTGTTATTTGACAACTTTCTAGTGGAACACTCATAACGGCACAAACAGAAGACATATAATTAAAAATGGTGTTAATTGGATGGGAAATAGAGAAAAAAGAAAGAAAGCTAGGAGAGAAAACTGTTAGTTGGACAGAGGTCTCACCTGACAGTGCTTGGGTAAGCAGCGGGGTGTTATTGTTCGGAGTCAGCTGACCATTCGTGATGTCCACTGTTGGTTGTGAAGTGGACATCAACAGGACGTTTCCACGTTACCAGCGGAAAGCGTAAAGAGAAAGAGAGAGTAGACATTAGGAAAGTTCAAGACTCCAAACACTACAAACATTGAAAAGATTAAAAATTAAGACAGTGACTCCCTATATGCCCAATGCTTAATTTCCTCAAATAGTACATTTAGAAAAAGAAAAAAAAATGTACAGAAATATTTCCGTTATTTAAATTGACTGATAAAGAAAGTTGTAGTGGAGGAGAGACGAAAGTCTAAATGTAGAGAGGTGACGGTAATCTCTAGTACTGCGCATCTGTAATTTTATCACGAACGAATTCAAATTGCAGATATCAGCAATTTAATGCCTAAAATAACATATTGTAGCAATATTCAATTAGATATTTATCATCTATTAGGTAGGTAAACAAGCACGCTTCACATCTTTTACAGAAAATATACTTGCCTAGCACACTTTTTGCCTTACAGTAAGGTATGTCATAAGCCCATTTAGTTTCATTTCAATGTAGATACGAAGATTTGCGGTAGCGTGAGATGCGCTCTCATTACGCAACCAAGAGCTCTCTAATACGTACAAATGCTAATCATTGCTAAAGGTATTGAAAATAGGGAAGCACAGCGGAAGTGTACTAATATATAACCTGCACCGGAGAACGAAGACTATAGAGCAAATACAATCATCGGGGTGGAAAAAGAAGCGTAAATTCTTGCCTTAGAAGCGGTTCAAACATCAATTCTACTGTAAGCCTGTTAACATTCACTCAGCATATACTCTTTCATCTATAATGCCCCATTCACTTATTCAGACAAGCATTCATAGCACACAGAGCATTCACACTAGGGTCACTCGTATTCAGAGCTTACACCAACGCATCCATGCACGAGCCATAAATAACAGCGAGGAATTCGGTTCCGGGAAGTGAAGGGTTGGAGCTAAGGTGAAATAACCCCATGGGTGTCGCGTTAAAGATGCACATCTCTTGCAACGCCCTTGCATTTCTAACTCAGGGGCATAAGGACGGGTCGAGTAGATTGGGTGCGATTTCATTTCCATTTTCAATGGAGCCGGATGAAGAGAGGGAGAGAGAAATAGATCAGGCACCAGTAGGGCGGTTAAGGAACCAAGGAGATAGAGACTAGTAGGAGAACGACAATTAAAAAAAAAGGCAGAGGGTGGCACAATGGAATGGACTCGTGTTTAAACGTCACTACTATACTCTCTTTCACTCCTCCCGGCCCATTACGCTCAAGACATCTTTATGCTTCAAGTTCAATGGCGGGAAAACATCCTCTCCCTCCCTCGCACACCCTCGCATTCATACGCGACCGCAATCACACACACAAACGAATCTCGCTCCCTTACTCTGGGAACCGGGATTAGCTCGCGAGTGGTGGTGGTGATAGGCGGCGACGGCCTGGGCGGCGGCCGCCGCCGCCTGAGCCACGGCGGCCGCTGGGTCCTGTTGGAGGGTGTTGGGTTGGTGGTGGTTTTGGTGGTGGTGGTGATGTTGTTGTTGTTGGTGGTGGTGGGGGTTGGGTTGCTGGTGTCGCTGTTGAAGGTGGTGGTCCCCTCGCGTCACTTGGTGCTGTTGCTGCTGCTGGGCCGCCGCCGCTACGGCCGCGGCGTAGTCGTAATATGTGGTGCCGGAATGCTGGTGGTGTTGGTGGTGGTGAGGAGGTCCAACCCCTCCACCTTCGAAACCCATGGCTCCTCCGCTTGTTCCAATGCCATCACCTCCACCTCCTCCTCCCCCGACCCCGTTGGGCGTCATGTGAGCCAACCCCATAACGCCGCCCTCTCCTCCTCCTCCCACACCGTTTGTGGACATGGTGGGGTCACACCCACCCAGGGACACCCGCACCGCATCCGACCCGGCGGCGGAGCCGGCGGCTGCGGCGGCGGCGGCCGCGGCTGCAGCAGCGGCGGCTGCCGCGTTCGGATTAGGGAAGTAACCGTAGCCGGGGAAGCCTGCGAAGGAGTGGAGAGAGGGCGGGAGGGGGTTGTGGGGGGGGGTGATGGTGAAGGCCGAAAGATAGAAGAAAGAGAGAAGATTGGGACCGATTGAAAGAGGGGCAGTGTTTTTCAGAGGGAGAAGAGATTGGGTGGGGTTTGTTGGGGAGGAAGGGAGGGGGGGTGAGAGAGGGACAGTTAAAAGAGTCAGGATTGGAAGAGCCAATCGCTTCTTTATTTTTCTCTCAACTTCCTCCCTTCAAACTGATTTTCTTTAAAAGGACAAATCGCTGCCATTCTCTGAGCAGCACACAGTACATCCGCCAGTTTGTTTTGACTCAAATGCAATAGCTTTCCCAGGAATTTAGTCCGGAGCTTCTGCAGTATTGGTGATTTCACTCTCCGTCCAAAATTCGAATCCAAATTCAAGTTGAGATAATGAGATTTATGAGTAAGTAGGACGGAGAAGAGATTTACAGAGGATCCGGATTTTATTTCACTCCTGGGAAGGCCTGGAGTATGTACAATATGTACTCAGATACTACCGGTTAATCTACAACATTCATGCTAAATCACTCGAGCGAATTTCGCGTTGTTTGGGGAACAATGAGTCAGAATTTTATAAATACAGCAGGATATGAAAATGACACCTTTAACTCTTCAATGGAGTTATATTTAATTTGCATAGCATATCGCGTTTCTTCCAGAGAAAATACAATTGGAGGTGTCACCAATCGAGGAGTAGGAGCAATTTTCTTTAAAAATTTAGGAGTTATAGGAGAAGGCTTATCTACGTGGATAGTTGAGTAGATAGGATCATGGTGGTTTTCATTCAAAAGGGGAAAGGTTGATACGGTGGAGTTCAGAAAGGAAAGGTATTGAGGCAAGAAGAGGATTTCGCAGGCTTTCCACGAGGTTTCCATAAACGTTTTCGACACCTTTCATTTGTACCCTCTAAAATTAAGACAATACACACGGGCACCCAATCTCTCTTTCAAAGGTACGAAAATTCACATAAATTCATCATACAATCAAGAGCTTAATGACGTTGCAAACAAACAACATGCATTCGTTCTCATTATTCCAGTGCGAATACTAAAAGAAACATTTTCAAACGTTCACTATTCCCATCTAACAATTTACTATTCCCATTACACGACGGGGCAATGAACATTTGTACAATCTTAATTGTGTAGTCACACAGACCGCTCACAACATATCAATCCAAAGAAATATGCACCTACCTACAAGAACGGATTATGGTGAAAGATGAGCATTATGGCAACGATGCAAAGCTTTTTTCAACGGCGAAGGTAAGGGGAAATTAGTAAGTATATGTCGAACAAATGATTTTTTAGGATATTTCTTTGTAAAGTCGCATTGAGGAAGGGAAAAATACAAGCGACACCTGAAAATATACATACGACAGTTGAGATTTTGGTTAAATGAAGTAAAAGTTTTTCATAAAATACCTAACATTGAGTACATATCATAAATGCGTAATTTTCAGAATATATTCAAAATAAATTCATTCTATGTACTGAAAATTTAAATTCAGTTTATGGCATTCAATTTATGGCATTCAGTTTATGGCTGAAAGGAAGAACAGCCTTGTTAAAGACGAACCTATAACTTAGAGCACTCATATGTTTTCGATGATAACTTAATTGAAAAGCAGGTAAATAATCACGAATATTATGGTTAAAAATCATTGAAAGGATTTTTAAACAGAATCTTAGATTTTAAAAAGACGCCGAAGTAATTATTCAACTGAATTATTGAAAAAAAATGCGATGCAGAAATATTTATCTGAATAGGAAAGTTTACCAATGAATATCTTCCACTAGTAATTCTGGTGAGCCCATCTGAACAAATCTTGGGGCAAAGTATGTCTGAACTTCATCGTCGAACCTTCATAGATTACAAAGCTGTCATTTCTGATGCACTTCATATGAAGATATATTTAGCATTCAACATTAACAAGATATCTTCAACTAATTTTTGCACCCGACGGATATTGTTACAAATGAAAAGACAAAGTATGTGGATAATTTGAAAGCCTAATATTACGACGTAAATCAAGAAAGAGAAAAACAATAAAACATAAAGAGTGCGGGAAAGGACAAATTATGGCCTTGCTTAAACCATATTTCTTGCTGAAATGCTCAGGGTTGGGCTCGCACAAATGGATTTGTCATCTTTATATTTGCAATGAGCACGAAAGACGATTCGGAAACTCTTCTTTCTCGAGAGATTGGGCTTGTGTGAATACGTGAATATTTGAACGTGCAATGATGTTGAAAGTCTCAGGGCGGGGCAGGGTTTTGATGGATGAGTACGAAGCCTGAGGTAATAGGTCTTGTGAAAGGTTGGGTGCGACGGCAATGGACAAGAGGAGCAGAAATAAGTGGGCAACACGAAGAAAACTAAGAAGAGTTTAAAAAGATTTTCCAGGAGATAGGAAATACGTTTACTTGGACAGGGAATATCTATATCAAGAGAGTAATGGGTATTACGCGACCACGAAGAAAGTCTATAGTATTTATGAAATAACTACGATTTACTCGATAAGAATTTAGATAAGATACAAATTTCAAAATAGAGACAATCAGACATCATGAAATATGAAAGATAGTTACCAGGTGATGTAAACGGGCCATCTACACTTGAATTTATACATTACCATAGATTCTA
Source organism: Hetaerina americana (assembly GCF_022747635.1). Taxonomy (NCBI): domain Eukaryota; kingdom Metazoa; phylum Arthropoda; class Insecta; order Odonata; family Calopterygidae; genus Hetaerina; species Hetaerina americana. The sequence goes on from NW_027286874.1 coordinate 46,824,056, forward strand.
TTCGAACAAGCTTCAGCATTTTTTATAAAATACGTAAATCTACTTCAATAAGTTTAATAGTGATTACTACGCTCTACTGGAGTCTAAGTAAGCAAAGGGTGAATCTACCAATGGAAGAAGTATTTGAAATGTCTACTAGTTGAAAGAAACCATTTTTCATTACATTGCCCGAACTGTTGATGGAGGACATAGCTGATAAACAGACCAACAATGAAACCTTAGTATGAAAGCTAAAATGTCATAATTACTTCATAAGAAAAATGACATTTATTTTTAAGTTATTTACCAGAGTAAGACAATTTTTATCCAGTTTTCTTACCGAAGTTTGGGAAATTATTGATTAAATAATTACTGTTTTAAATTTCCAGAAATATTACTTATAGCATATCACTTAAAACGACACGCCTGCGTAATTTCTCATTACATTGTTAGCATCAATTTTTTGTATTTTTCATTACGCTAAGATGAAATTATTAAGGCTTCGATAGGCAACGTATGGGATAAAATCTACTTCATTACTTCATATCATTTTGCCAAAATTTTTCGATGTAAATATCTTTCAAGGGAGAAAAATATAAAGAAAACCGCTCGCACTATAAAGTTTCATATGGTCGGCTGTTAGCTTCTTGAAAAGGATTTTTTTTTCACTTTCAGTATTTCATAACTAAGAGCCAATCACTTGGGCTAAATTTTATCTTGTCGCGCATTATTGCTGAATGAATGGAAAACAAGACAACCCAGAGATTCGTAGACTCTCGCTACACCAACTAAGTGTAACTCGTAGGCCCTTTCATTTACCAAATGGAATCACGTACCATTTCAATCTCAGAACTTTTCGATCCTCGACCTAACGTCCACCCACACACCTCGCCGTACTCTTGATCTCCTTAAAACCTCCAAAGTACCTCGCTAGAATGACTCACTTGCACGATAAAACTCCCGAGGAAGTCATGTGCCTGGTCAAACCCTCCTGGACTTGTTAAAGCACTCTCTCTCTCTTTCCCACTCACTCACTCACTCACACACACACACACACACACACACACACGCGCGCGCGTCCGTACAAACACACATCTGTCCCGCTGCGAAGTCCTCACACACAGCAGCCCCCCCAGCTCTTCCGAAATTCCCATCCAACTGACCGGAAAAGTCAGGAGTACTGAGGTTCGTAAAGACTTTAGGGACTTCCCTAAGTGCCAATTGCCAAACCTTAACACGCCTCTCGACGCCTCCCTTTTCCTTGCGTGAGGACCATGGGAAAATACGCAACAGTCAACCCTCGTTGCGGGAATGAACTGTTTGGAGCGCTGCGATGGGGAGTGGGTGCGACACTAGGAGATCCGCACGGGAAGAGGCGATAACGCCTTGTTCGATGCCGACTTGTACTTTGCAGATGCGCTAACTCTTCCATCTCCCCTCCCGACTTTTATTTAAAGCACTCGAAAGATCGAAAACTTTTGCAAGGCTCCTTTGAACTTTGCTTGAGTGGCCGCCCAAAGAGATGGGCCACTTTTAACCAAGAATGGGATGAGCACACTTTGCAAAGTAAGAATTAAGTCTTTATTTTCCACGGTGGGTGCCTGAGAGAATGATGCGAAACGTAAAAAATAGAGAAAACTCCTTGTACACATTGGGCATATAAGACAAAAGAATTGAAAAATGCTTATCAGAGTGAATTTAAAAAGAGATAAATTGCATTAGTATCAGTAGCAAATAAAAGTATTAATTTAAGAATATCAAGATGTGGTTGTGAAATAACCACTTGACATGATTTAAATATTATCAAGAGTAGGAAAGGTAGAGCTTTATGATCCAAAAAAATTAATTTACAAAAGCATGGCTATTTTAAATATGCCCTTTTTCAAAAGTAATTAGTTTGTAACAGTAGAACTCACTACACGCCATTACACTCAATTTTAACATTTAACACATATGCCACCATAAGCTAGCACGTCTAATGGACTACAAACTACTACGTCCTTAAAGGATTTACTCTTACTCTAATAATTCTATGGTTTTTAATTTTTTAAAAATATTTTAGACGCAAACATATCTAATTAAAAATAAACTCAGCTAAGGAGAACTGCACACAGTTATGGAATTAATGGCCACTACCGCCAAAAATTGCAGCTATATTATTCAAACGACAACCCAAAAACATAGGAGCTCCTCTTCACCAATATATTATACCATGTTTATGGGCTGCCCATGTCATTTTTTTAGACCACTCCTAAGCTATTAAAACACACACTCTAAGCTACTACATTAAGGATAAAAGTCTAAACGAGTTTCAAAATTTCTACAAGCTAAGTTCGTTAGTATTAATGAAAATAATAACCAAATACCATACACACACATAAATATCAAAAAACCATCTCCAAATATCTCCTCGGCGCCAAATAGGCGGATGCTTGTTAGGTCTAGTGAAGAAGCTGCGGTCATTCTAGGAATGAACATACGAATGTGATAACATATTCTATCTAAGAAGGGTTTTTATTTCTCCCCTTGACACCAAAGGAACTAAGAAACATCTTCTATGACTGTCGTCTAGGTGTCCTAAAGAGGCTTAGAGAATTAAAAAAACACTCTACACACACACACGCACACACTGTATTATTAAATATTTATTACGGTATACTCAACTATGGGGAGAGAAGTGGAAAGAGGAGAAAACACTTAGTGTTAGTAAGTGAGATTGGCTTAGCCGCCCACTCTCACACTAAAGCCACATACGCACACAGACATACGGTAAATCGAAGGCTGGCTGCTTTCAACTTTTGCTAATCAATGAAGCTAGTTAAGAATGAAAATTACGTAAAACACATTCTCACACAAAATACACCAAAAAATATATAGAGGATATTTTACTCCCTAGTAAGATGGGATACACTAGCACGACTCTGCATACTACTAAATATTATTGAAAACGAACGAAAAGAGGTAAGAGTTAAATTTCATTAAAATATTGAGATTAATTATTTCTAAGGCTGCTGCTGAAACTATATAAAAGGTTTTTCATGTAAATTGGGTAGAGGGGCATTGCATGAGGCTCAAGAGGGGATATGGAGAGAAAATATTTAAAGAATATATATATGGCAACCAAACGAAATAAAGTCATGTTAAAATAACAACGGGGAAACGCGACAACGACTGAAGGACAAAGATTTAAATTTGAATCAAACGATATGTCAAATTAAGCAACAAATACGAAAAATACAGCATTCAGAAATCCACATTAAGAAGCCAAGGAAAAGAAGGGCGATCAAAATTAAATACGAGAAGAGAGAAGAAAACTGATTAAGAAAACAACAGAAAAAAATACGATCAAACCTATTTACACTCAGAACGAGGAAAACAAAAACGAATAAAAATAAGGATCTAATCAAAACAATTTTTAGTGTGTTTACTTTTTTATTGATATGAAATTTGGGTTCATACGGGGATGTAGAAAAACCAAGGTTCCTGGTGAGAGGGTTTGAGTTGAGTGAAAATCTAGGGTGTGGTGAGTAGGAGAGGGTAATTAAATAATCGAAACGGGGTGTTGAGGGTAGAGTGGTGACCGGTAAATATGGTGAGGGGAAGGTGGTGAGCGGGGCGGGGGGGGGAAGAGGGAGATCGAGAAAGAAGGGAAAAAAATTCGGGGGTAATATCAAAATGGCCCTCCCTTTTCTTTTTTCATGAGCAGGGAGACACCGTATCACGACTACTCGCCCCTTCCAAAGAGAGATGTGACGTGGAGAGTGAGGAGATGTGGCGCCTTTATCCCACGGGGTGACTGCATTCAATCTCTGCCTGCCTGAGAGTCTCAATCTCCTCCCTCTCTCTCTCTCTCTGTGTCACACTGGTCGCCGATCAGCTTCCGCCTCATCGTCGCCTTTCATTTCCACTTTAGCGAGAGTCCTTCTTTTGCAACACAAACGCACACACACACACAATCGCCCACGACACCCACGCACCATTCTCACACATGTATTTTCATCCCCCACTACCCCTGCGAGAAATGTTCCCGCGCCCCTTCTTCACCTCCTCGGGACCCCTAAACAAATGTTTTCATTTATTTATATATTTATAAATTATTTTATATTAAAAGAATCCCTCTCTGTCTTCGATCGGGTATGAAAACTTTTCTCTCATCCTCGTCTCGCTCGCTTTGTATCTCCGAGGGTATTGGACGTTAGGTCTCAGAAGAAAAGTGACTCTTGGCGCTTCGGACTCATGCTGGTCACCATTGACGGTCACTTGATTCAAATTCTTTGTAATGGAGAAGAAAGTGTCAGAAGAAATTTTACAAAACGCGGCGAAATTTAAAATAATGCGACCACTTTTCGAGCAGAGCACGGATCATCACGATCAGCTCTCAAAAACTGCAACCGTAGAACAACGGGATCTTTGATGCCAAAGTGATTATAGCACTCCATGTCCATCAACTTATGAAAATTTCTTCAGGAAAATGGAGGCATGAGGAAAATTTTACGCGACAATTATTCGAGGTTTCTATCTAACAAGATTCTGAAGCAGAAAATAGAATTTAATTGTGCTTTTCAAAGAAAGCGAGACACATTGAGCTAAAAGTTTCCATGACCGAGCATTATTGACAAGGACATCAGATGATTTTAATTTTTGTGGTGACCTTAATTTTTGGGTTCGGTATCAGTTGCCATACAGTCTGACTACAAAACAGAGCATATTTAGCAAGCTAGAACAAGAATGCAGACTATTCACTAAAATTCCTTAGCAACCACTTTTCAAGATGCTTTCATCGTCTCGAAAGGTTGGGGGTGTTGTATTATGTGCTTATGGCATTGTCAAGCTACATATTTGTTGCTTTGATATAAGTATAATGAGAAATACCTCATGATTTTGATACTGTGAATGTGTAAATATTTTAAATGTTTATATTTAACAATATGTGCTTTATGTTGCCTTAGAGAGAATCAGAGACTTCATTCGAAAAAAATCGGGTCTCTGATTATTGTTTGCAAGACATTAATAATACGGTTACAAGGCGAAAGTCTGGTGATTGCTCAACCATTTAATTTGGAAACTAGAATCATTTTCTCCCTGAATACATCCAGCACGCTCCAAAACGGTGCAAAGAGCATTTTAGGCGGGAAACACGCAAAACCGATTCAAAAAAGTGGAGGGGAACTGTTGCCAAAAGCCGCGAAGCCCACCATCCCGCGCTCATAGATGGTGAGGGCACGATGCTCCGACGCCTTGGACGTACACCGATCACAAGGGAGGGAAAAAGGAAAATAAACTTTCCAAGGAGTACCCTCTCCGCAAACCATGAGGCAAAGAAATGAGAGTATGGCAAAAAGGTTGGCTATGAGAGAGGATGGGTCACGCCAGCGGTGCACTTTCTATAAATATACCTACTAAGAACCAGCTGCAATGCGGGGCTAACTGGGAGAAGAGGGGAGGGAGCGGTACTCGCATGAAGAGTTGAAGGTGTAAAAGCGGTGAGGAAGCCGGAGGGGGGGAGGGGCCGAAGGGGAGACAGAAGGCGGGGAGAGAGATGAGGAAGACGGTGAGCGCCATTTAAAATCCGTATTTAAATTTTCCACATTTGCGTTCGAAAGATTATCACTCGGAAGTGTGATCCCGAATGAGCAGAAACTCGTCGGTGTTCTTGGGGACTACATGGTGTGTAATTACAGTACGCCAACCATCATGTGCAGGCATGTTTGTGTACTTGTGTAAATCAGCAGCTTAGCCGGCGATACTTAACAAGCACTAAATAATTAATAGAATAATAAGAGCATTAAAATTTCTTTATAAACTACTCAACTCTTGTACAGGTTGACTACTCTTTTATTTTTAATGCCGTCTACCTAATTAACCAGCCAACACAATCGGACTGTCAAGTTGGACGCCGATTGGAGACGGCCGGGGAAATGGGTTGCGGTAAAGAAAGACTGGTGCACTGCAAGATACCAACAACAACAGTGGGTGGATAAGTATGGGGATAAGGTAATGTTACTGGGTTTCTAAGGACTGTGCCTAGTAAGTATTTTTATTAAAAAGGTAAGCGACATATGTCCTAATTATTTTCTTAATCACTCTCTATGTAAAAGATAGGAAATGGGATAACGAAAAAAAGGAGGATAATATGTACTGTACCATACAGTCTTCATTAACATACGATCTGACAAAAAATCTACGTACGTACCACAAGACAAACGCATCCTTCTACGACGACCTAATTAGATATTATTTGTACCAGGAAGACTTTAAAGTAAAGGGAAACAAAGGGATTTTCTACGGTGGATTTGAGGCCTAAAGGAAAGGTGAACAAGAAGATCTTGTAACACGGAGAGGTAACTTTTTTGGGGTTTGGGATACAGAAAAGTGGGTAAAAGAGGAGGGAAACGAAGGACTCGAAACAAAACATGGGCACTGGTTTTTGGGGGGTGAGGGGAGATAGAAAGAGAGGAGGAGGAGGCTTACCGGCCGGCAGGTTCGTGAGACATCTGGTGGCAGATGAGCGAACACTGCTCCGCGCCCTACCGTAGCCCATGGAGGGCGGGAGGAGGGCCGTGGTGGCCAAGGTGAGCCCTTGTAACGATAGAACAAGGAAGGCGTAAGCGAGGACGGAGAGGCAAAGAGGGGACCAAAATGAGAGCGGATGAGACTGGGGGGTGAGTACGCATATATGCGAGGCCGGGGATAGAGGGAGGGGAGCCAGGTGAAGCGGGGGGGGGGAGGGGAGAAGGTCGAATCGGCTGGAACCACTCGCACATGGTGGGAGTTGCTTGCCGTCATGGTGGCTAAAGGTCAACTCAATTTCACATGGTTGGGCGCAGGAAATATTACCAGCGCAATGGTCAGGATTATAACGGTTTAGTACAAATTAAATCGGTCTAAAAAAATTCGACCAGTTCATTAAGGTCTTAGGTACATCATCTCACAAACTTATGACATTCAGAGGAACAAAGGGTTAATAATTTAAAAAAATCTAGTCACTTTAAAGACAAGCATTTGCTGTCAGGTCTAACAAAATGCTTCATAGATTTGTATGCTAGGAAGGTTAAATAGAATGCACCTTATACATCAATTTCTTTTAAAAGGCAATTATTACGTGCCTAAAGGGCTCATTTTAACAGTGAATTAGTAGCAAAGATCATATTTTCATAGTTACTTCGAGTAAACATGATAATCACAGTAATCGCAGAAGAGATTTCAAGAAAACGTTAATTTACTCAAACAAAAAGAGGGAATTTAAGATTCACAGTCGGGAAAATAAAACGAATGAAAGATTAATTTAGATACCAGTCAAAATATACAAGTCATGGTGATTTTAAAAAATACTGCGGTAGTCAAAACCAGAAAATATAGACGGTCCTGAGTGGGTGCCATTTATATTGCGAACAATGAAGAAAACCAACACGGCTCTTTTAGGCAGAGTCATAAAAAACAGTTAATGCAGTAAAATATTAGATAAAGTATTGAGGAAAAGCAATGCTTGAATGTTGGGAAGGGGATGATAAGGGAAAAACATAACTTAAGGAAATTCCAAGCTTGAAAGAACATCTAACTAAAATGTAAAAATGGCACAGCACTAAGGAGAGATCGTATGCAGAAGGATTTGATTCAGACATGAGTACTAAATGAACATATTAATAATACATTGAAGCCCAGTGAAATGGGAAATATAGCACCAGACGCATAAGGCGACAAAAGCGATCACATACGCAAAACAAATTCAAATGGACAGTGAGATAACCAGATACCAGTAATTTTTAGACTTTCGGGAACAGCATTTATGTGATAGAAGTATTCGTCATCACATTTCTATAAAATCCTATGACAAGCCTGCATTTGAATACATTCTGTAAATTAATATTAATTGAAAGAATATACGTCCTTTTCTTAATCAGCAGCGAGGCAATAGGTTTCCCGCCTTTAGCATTTCCTCACCAAAGTTTTCCCAACCAACACCTACCCAATTATATAACCAATTGACCTTCGCAACCTTTCATCTGCAGGAAATTCAATGATTCTTCCCACAATGGACACACTGAGCGATAATTAGGGTCTCAAAAAAACCACAAAAAATTCAGCTGGAGAAGTAAAGGTTAGATAAAAACACACGGCAGAAGGAGAAACAAATGATTAGCAAGGAAGTCCATTAGAACTGAGCGCACCAAAGATATACGGCTAGGTACAAAACATGAAGAGTCACGAATAAATAATAAAGAAGTAATATGGGAAAAAGAAGTGGTTCATTCTTCGACAAAAGAATGCGTGCGTGTCAAGTATAAACTTAAGGTCGTTCTAATGAGGACGGAAGGGAAGATCGGGAGAGTGGGTCAAGTGGCTCCGGGCAGAGTCCCTTCGGGCGTGTGGAGGGGAAGGCAGTGGCGGGGGGGGGCATGCCTTGCGGGCGGCGGCAGAAAAGTGGAAGAGAGTAGACGGGGGAAGCGCGAGTGGTTCGTGACGGGAATCGGAACGAGGTGGCATATCTTGGCACGGGTACGTGTGGCGGGAACATTAGGAGGTAGTCCAGTCCTCCAGCTAGCAGTTTGTGTCAATCCGGATGGTGATGTTCGTCTTAAATCTACGACCCTCGGTCTAAAACCCCCAGTTCCTCAGAATCGTGCAAATGCATGCCGGTTCTGCTCGAAAACTTCCCGGCGGATTTTCAGGATTATACCGAATAAAATACTGTTTGCTTTATCACAGAAAAACATTATATAATATTTCATTCGATGGCGGAACTTCTCCCTTAGCCTTGATTGAATATGGAATCCTTGTCCATTGAAAAAATCCGTGGATTGACTTGAAGATTAAGACCTCTCTGAATATTGGCGGGGTTTTTCTTTACACCAAAAAGCCTCAAGAGCATGGGTCTTAGAATCCATCGAAGGAGTAGACAATAGGATCTGGTAAATGATTCGGAAGACAGAAACTCATTTGTAAGATCAGAAGACCAAAAGCCCTTCCGCTTATTTTGTTTACTATCCAGAGATGTATACTATCCTCCGATGGATAGCTGCATTTAGATATATAACCTCCCGGGAACTTGATGAGATGTTCATAAATATGAAAAGGCAATTAGCCAAATAAAAGAGTAATAATACCTGTAGTAGCCAAAGGAATTTCAAAAGTATGAGTTTATTGTACTTATGGAAAGTGATTCATTCATGATTTGTGCATCATGGCACTCATTCAAAACCATAAAAATCTTTGCGAATGAGCTCAGTGAATTAGAATGCAAACCTAGGCAGATCTTAAAGAGAGAATGAAAATGAGATGTGTTTTTGAAAGTATATGATGTTCACTTTTCTTTTAAAATTTACTTATGACGTAGAATATTTTATATGAATAAGGAAAAGCGATTCAAATAATACAAATTATATGATGAAGCAAAAATATCATCTTAATTTTGGAGACACATTTCTCCCACTTAAGATGTGGATTTTAGCAATCCTATAAAAGATGACGAGAATTCTTTCATTAAAATTGGCATGCATTCGAAAATTTAGGCGAAATACCTCGGCTAGAAGGCATTTAACTAAATATAATATAGCACGCACAAGAATTCACGACGATTCTCGCAAAGTTTATCCAAAAATCTGAATTTTATACATTAAATATCCCAATATATTCATAACATTGAAGACGTCACATTTATTCCAAAATTAATAACGCTGTGCCTGTAAGTAATTGTACACCATTTGAACTCAGAACGGAAGAGGAAAAGATATTTTTTTAAGAAATTAACTTCAAAATGTAACACTACCCTTAGTGTACAGAGTCCTAGAGAGTCAGAATTATATTTTGTTGTTACATTATGTGTAAACTCCAGAGTTAATCAATCAATTAAAATATTTTTAAAAGAACCAACCAAGTAAGACATGTAAACCAACATGTTCTATAGCACATTGAAAATATTTTCTATAGAATATTGTTAAATTTGTCTTGAATATTTAGCAGATAGAACAGCTTGATACAATTCTTTTCACAGGTATATCAGCATCTCATGAGCGCGAAAACCTCAGCAAATTCCACACTATACCTAACGCACAGCAAGCAAGATTATACTTTATACGCAACTCTGTAAATAAGAAATTCAACGACTTTTGTCATGACATAATACCATGCAATCAGTTAATATGTTCAACAATTATCAAATCTATCGATTAAAATTATAATTTTTATAAATGTCTTCGACTAAGAGATAAGAGAAGCAATTAATGCGCTTCATTATAAATGACGTTTAAATTGATATCATAGCAACTGAACAAGTTCTTCGAACGTACCCTACAGGAAAAATTGGCTTACCTCGTTCATAGCCAGGGGCAAATTGGAAATTAATAATCAAAAAGACACATTTTCCTTTCACTTTAGCAAATTCCCGCTCAGTAATTAGAATCCCTTATATATATATATATATATATATATATATATATATATATATATACATACACACATATATATATATATATATACATACACACACACATATATATATATATATATGTGTATGTATATATATATATATATATATATATATATATATATATATATATATATATACACATACACACCTTTACATAGCGAGCCATCGTACCAAATCTCAATATTTTATGAAAATTAGATGCATGCTAATGCATGTCCAACGCTTGTGATTATCCTGTCAGATATGATAAAAGGAATGTTAATCAAGGACCAGAGATGAAAAAGAATGAGTGTGAAAGCATAATGTCGATGCCATTCAGGGAAAAAATAAACGATTTCCATGAATAAAATACATACTTCAGTGGATACCTATTTTGTAGCCTGAATAAAACCTAGCAAATACTACGTTTATAATGCATTTATATCAAAGAACATTAGCGCGCCACACATGTTGTTCCGATAGCAGTCTGTCTTCTGTCTGTCTGACAGTAATTTCATCCACTAAACCTATGGTTAATTCAATTTTCAAAACATATTTTGTTCATTTTCAAGCGTATTTAGACAGTGGGCGTGTCTCACTGCTGTCATCATTTTGTCGTCTTATAGCTGCAATTATTTATTTTATGACTTGAAACTAGAGAATACTTGTGAAGTTTACAAAATAATGAAGTGGGCAAATAATTGAGGGGTCAAATAGTTAGTTACTACTTCCGTGAACACACTGCAGACAAATTATTATGAAAGCAACCTTAAAACCAACATATGAATCACACCTTTTTTCTTCATTCTCAATGTCACATATGTGTGAAGAGAAATCTAAGTAAACTCGCACTGACAATATATACGCAAAAAATCTTTAAGAAAGAGCATAATTGCAAAACTACAAACATGAACTCCACCCGATGAAATTCCTGTATTATCTCGCAAAACCTGGAATTGATTTGTTTGTAGATCCTCTTTAAAATCGATTCTAACCATAACTTATACTGTTTAGAGGCAAAACCTGAAAAACTGCACATTCAATTTCCCGCGAATTGTGAGGCGGCTCGCATTTCCTTCCGAAGGAGATAAATTGCGACGCTCTAAACTGCCTGGTCAGACTAAATGATAATCTGCTGGGCATAAATCAAGGGGAAAAACAGCCAAAAACTAAAATCGGCAGATCGATCGCTCGGAGGAATGCTTTTGCGGCACTCTTTCCCGTCCAACAGCACACACGTGCACCTACGGACACACCCACACGCTTCCCGCGGAACTTTCGATCAACCCCGCTCCACCCCTTCCCCGACACCCCCGAACTTCCCTTCGGCAAAATCCTATCAATCCCGCTATCCCCCCCCCCACTCTGCCCGCCGCCAACCCACTCATCCCCCTGAACAATACCTACTACCATCTCACGGCCACAATGCCTTCTCTACTCCTCTTTAGGTGCTCCGGAATAATTCTCTCCCTCTTTCTCTATCTCTCTCCAATTTGATCGGTGCAATTGGAATGCCACTCAAAAAAACAGCGGCGACTGAAGGGAGGGCCGTCGCACGGCCCGGTGCGGCAACTGTTTTCATTGTGGACGGTCATTAAACATGTCTCGAGGGGGCGAGGAACAGAGATGAGGATGGGATGAGCGGAAGAGTTTGCCCACTGGAAAATTCAGGGCCGATCTCAACCGAAAGCAGTGCAGTGGATGTGACGTGAAACAGGGTATTGATGCGGACCGTGGCGCGCGGGTGGCCTATAGCTTGGAGGAGGAGCAGTCACTCTACGTATCCCACGCCCGCGGAGAGACCGACGAAATGCGATGCGCGAAGGTGGAGCGGAGAGAGATACGGACGTCGACTAGTCGAAATTAATGTTCGGAATAAGTCGAAACAGTCACGTAGGATTAGTGTCGACTTCGACGGGTCAGCGCCGATAATCCGACATGGATACCCAACGATACTCAAAATTCCTCAGAATGACGATTTATTTCGATGTGCCCATACCTTTCGACCTGTCAACATCGACATCCTAAGGTTGACATTGCGAAATATGGTCAACAACTATGAGATATCGAGCTACGATATAAAAATGTAATATAACAGGTCGAGTGGTAGATAACTGGGTAGTGTGCCAGTCGTGGAGACAGAAGTGGCTGAAACTACCAGAGGAGTTGGTCAGAGCAAGAAAAAAATAACATTTCAGACGGAGAGAGAGAATTGGACGGATAGAAGAAGAGGGGCGAATGGTCTTGTCCCGAGCAGCGAAGCTCCTGCGCGCACCAAAGACTTATTTCGGGCGTGGTAGCAAAGAAAGAAAGATACGATCCAATATGCGGGCAAAAGCAGAGAGCCCTTCCAAAAATCCTCTTTATCCGCGATACAATTGGTCTCGGAATTCCAGCTGCGGAAGGCATCTTAAGATAGGTCTCTTCAGTGATAACCTTAAAGGAGAGGAAGGGAAAATAGCTTTACAAGACAGGGGGACTAATCGCTGAAATACCATTAATTCCCGTAGATATTTCACTGAAGATGAGGAAATGATATTCTGGAAAGAGAAATTAAAATTATTTGTGCTAGAAGTCTAAATTCGGGGATGACATACGCTATCAGTCGTTCAAGTAATCTTAAGCCAATCTGACAGGGTGCAAAGCAGTCAGTCTGAAATGATATAGCACATTATTTCGGCGTAAGAAAATAAAGAACGAAATAAAATAGAAAGAAATAAAGTTTTCGTAAATAGTGTGGTACAATAATTTTTGAAGCGAGCTGGATGTTTAATAATCAGGAAGAGTTTCATTATTTAAATTTAATTTTCTTTAAGGAGTTTATTTTCCATAGAAAAGAATTCTATGGTAATTGAAAATTAATTTAAATCTGTAAATAATAAATATTAGACAAAATTTACGCAACAAATACCTACAGTAATGTATTCACTTCTCCCATTTAAAACTAAAGCTACGAAAAATTATTTCATTCGCAAAAGAGAAACAAAAACATAAGGAGAATAAATGGTTAAATATGTGCAGAAATTAGGCATGGTTATATGATTATATATAATTGTTTAAGTTAATATTATATTTCAGAGTTATATATAACTGTATTAATAAGAGGGAAATTTATCCATACACTGTAGAAGAGGATGGGAATGTTTCTAAATGTCAAGGAAATTTATCAAGATTCGCAATTCTTATGGTGCAATATATTTTCCAAATAAATTTTTAATCAAAGAAGCAATACATTTTGAGCTAGCAAAAGTAGAAAGTTCCATAATTTGACAAATAAAATTATAGATCAGCTGCTCTGTGTGAGGAGAGTACGTTTGAGATTAAGCGAAGTATTAAATCCTAACACACAAAATGATAAAGCAATGTATGTATCAGTAGGTAAATTAGGTCTGGAAATGTAGGGAAATATTGCCGTGGACCAAAAAGACACAGCACGCCAAAACATTCACCCTTCAGCGATGCAAGGATACGAGGGATACACAATGATCTACACGAAATTGTCATATTTATTTCATTTATTTTTTCAGACCATCAAATATCCATCCCATAACTGTCTCAAGAGCAAGCTTTTTAAAAAAACATTTTGCAATATAAGTTTTATTCAATTTTTTATATTTTCAGAGGATTAAAAACAAGATTTAAATATATTCATATATAATTCACATCGGGGTGAATGAACAATGGGGACGGTGGGGAGGTGAAGAGAAGGTGAGAGAGAGAGGTAGATAGGACTCCAAGGAAATAGGTCGGATCTTAGGGAGGTAGGTTAATTTGGGCTCATAGGATGAGTGGGAATTGATTGAGGCACGGTTAGGTTGGCTCATTAGGATTTTTTGGCGAGATAATCTTAAATAACGCGTTAGTTTTTCCACCCCTCCCCCCTAATAGACACGTAAGTAACACAGCTATATATGCATATATAGATTTACACATAAGAGTGGGAGTTTCACATATTTTTATATTACCATAATCTGCTGTGTATCCGTTTCGTAATCATAAGTATGCGTGTTTTAAAATGTACTTTTGTCTGTGTGTATGGGTGTATGTGTGTGTGTGTGTGTGTTTAGTGTGTGATTACATATAAATAGCTATAACTTCATATAGGTATGCATGTGTAGGTGAGTATAAATATTTATGTGTTTTCGTGTAATGTTGTTCATTGTCATCCTGCCTGACGAGCTCAAGAATTCTCAAGTCCCACCTCTCTGCTTCCAATAATCAGTATTCCAGTACCTAGTTGTCAGCTTGTGGGCATCGTTAACAAGGAATAACTATAAACAAAGTCGGCGTTACATATTATCGTGGGTGAACGACGGTTTGCTGCGGCAGAAAGCGCGAAGTTGCTGCGGTCGGCGACTGCTAGACGCATTTTGCCTAACTTAGCAACGTCGACGAGGTTTGCCAACTATGGGAAAACGCGGTCGCGGAAAATGGCACTGAGTGAGCGAGGGGAGACAAATAAATTTGTCCGCGAGCGGTGCAAACTCCTGCATGAGTGGTCTGCTAGCGATTAATTGCCATGGAGCGGAAAAAATGCACAAAATTGTTAAATTAAAAGAGAGTCGTCATTGCCAATTCCAACACTCGCATGCCGCGCCAGTTTTTCAAATTCTCTCGTCGCTCAAATATGAAATCGGAGGTTAAAACGAGCAGTCACATCGGATATAGTTTCTACTTCCCTTCACTCTTCACCCCTGCCCGCTTGGGCCCTCCCTCTTAATGAATTCCCCACCAACAATAAATCCTTTGCCGCACCTCTTACGAAGCTTTGCTTATCATCGTAAATGCGGCAGACTAAAGCGGGCGCGAACTCTCGACGCTAATAACTAACGCAGACTAATGAAAATGAAATAGTAAACAGCCAGAGAGAAAGTTATTTTGGCATTAAAAAATAATTGAACGGAAGCAAAATACAGGGTAAAACGGCGTTACCGATTACGTAAAATACAAAAACTGCCAACAGGAAACAGAATTTTGATAATTATTTTGCGATTTTTTTCATTCGTTTTCCACCACATTGCCAAGTGGGTACTTTGCTCGGTAAATGTTTACAAGGCAAATCCCATAGAATGTTCTTAGGATGGTTATTAAATAATCGACTCTTTCCATGGCGCTATACCATTACAAATGAGCGAATATTTAGGCATTTTACAAAATCGCAGTATTTCCAAAAAGCATTTCATCGTGCGCGAGAACATTGTTTTTGCTCTTATTTACAAATAATTGAGTCAATCTTTCTTGTTACAATAGAAAGTTGCAGATTATAAAATGTCACTGAAATTATAATTCAGGTCGTAATGCAAGTGGATGAAATATTCCTCATGTGCATGATAGAATTCAAAATACCGAATTCAACAAATAATTACCTTTTTAACATTGCCCTCAATTCTCTTTGACATTGATATCACAGCGCAAGTAATTAGTTTTGATATACAAAGCGGACGTATGTGAGTGTTTCACGCTTAATTATAATAAATAAGTAAGTATAAAAATAAGGCCAAAATATTCACAAAGAAGGTTTCAAAGTATTAAACTTTGTACCTTCAAAATCCATTGGACGGATGGGAATCAGAGTTTCAAATAGAATTGACAAATAATTACGAAAGAATAGTAAACTTTCAGGTTGTTAAATCGATAAATTGTTACAAAACTATTTACGGTGAATGTTAAATTAAATTATCCACAATATTTTAAGCTATTTTAAGGTTTTTAACCCAATAAAAAACAACAACATATAAAGAAGCAAGTTTTGGGATTTATTAATGAAAATGCTAATGCATGATAAGTGCCACTAGAGTACACGCCCAAATTAGTGCGTATGTACGTACCTATAACTCATGTAATTCACAAAAATTTTACACTAATGAAATGTTACGAGCATATAAAATATATTTAGACACATGATAATATTAAATAGGACGAATACCTTGCAAGTAGCACTTAGCAATACAGCGCCTGGCGAAGGAAAATTGCGCAAATTCATTGTTTGCAGAAATAAGTTAAATCGCGCCCACAACAGGGTGAGAATGAACCGCATTCAAAGCTTTCGGTGGAACGTAGGTCTTCCCACGCTCTACTGGAATAATAGGTTGTGAAGCAGAGAGATTAGTCTGAGAATCAAAAGGGAGGACTGATGACCGTACGAGAAAAATTAACAAAAATAAATGGACAGCAGTGGATCCTCATTTGAATGTCGTTTTCACGCACAAATACATTGCAGTGCGTGAAAAATATTCGTATATATATTATATTCATAAATTGTTTAAACATGGAATGGCGAAAGAAGGACAACGAATGTGTGCTTTCTTGTGGAGAAATTTTGTCGAAGGCTTAAAATGTTTCTTTTTAATTTTCTCGCTGAATATCTGTTCATTTAATAGTCTGTCTACTGCTATCGTGATGTATGGAAAGTGTGGTCAAGAAAAAAATTAACCTTAGAAAAAACTACGAGACCGGATTTAATGAAAATTAGACCTCTAGGTTATGTTATTTTTTATTTGCCAGCACTGTTTTCTCAAAGGCTGAAAGGATATACCAGGGGAGATTATGATAGTTTAAAGGGTCAACGGCTACCCATGATAAATTTACTCAAACTCTACCACTCGAAAATGAATTCAAGTCCTTCATTAATTGAAAATATAAGTAACAAGCTACAAGAGATTTTTGGCATTTAATCAACAACTGCGTAGAACCAGAATCGTATGAATAAAGAAGTAACCACGGTTTAGGATCGACTTCCATCTAAAAATTACTACGTAACTACAATATTTACTATGAATCACGTCTACATATTATCCAAGAAGAATTTCATTACTCTACAAGGATGTAAGAGTTAACAGTTTCTACAAGTGTTTTGTAGTCAACATCGCGATCGACCTCTCCACGTTAATTTGGTCCAAAAAGTTTCCGGGGACCTCATGGGATAGGCTGAACGTCACAAAAAGCATATATTTGCACGAAAATAAAAATAAGAGATAAGGATGAGGATGAAGGGGTAGATTTCTTTTTTCGTTTTCGCGAGCAAAATTAAAAAATATTTAGCATCTCTCAACATCGCTTTAAGCCAAATATCAAAATGAGTGCGTTTTAGACGGTATTTTTTTAATATTTCACGGGGGATTGGGATATACAATGGAAGGAAGGCAGAAAAGCGAAGCAGGATATGGTGTATGAGGACGATTTCAGGATATATCCCGGGGATTAGGGATTCCGTTACAATACCTGTACAGCAATAATAACGTCTTAAACATTTATATAATATTTTCGTCATAATATTCAATTGTCAATTTTTGGTCAACAGAACCAGCATGAGAGCAACAGAACAAGTTCAACTCAATGCATCATCATCACCACGCATTCAACACAATAGTTTTGGTGCAGTGCACAAATTATCACCAATTCTGCATCAAACAACAACAGAGAACGTGATTTTAAAAGTGGAATTCTTCTTCCATTACATAATTCCAATTTCCTTCATCAGCCGTGAAAAACCGAGCTGAATATTCTATTAATATTGTTCGCTTTTTATTTATGTGCTCAAGATTTTTTGGTTTATTTGATTTTCACTCCTCACAATGCTCTTCGTGGGAAATGAGGAGATATAATAGAGATATTATTGGGGAATAATTAAAACCATGGCGTACTTGAGTGTAAATTGACATTTGTGTCGTTGTCGTAAGCATTTTGAGTGAGGACTGGGGTGCTGTGGAGAGACTAAGGATCTATTATTGACTATCTTCCTAGAAAGGCTTTATGTGCGTGTGGTTTTTGAAGGATGAACATTCAATGTCGGCGGAATACTAGATAATGTATGATTAGCTGGTTTATTGAAGTCGTTAACTTTTTCTTCATAACTGCCAAAGACTGAAGAAATGGCAAGTTTCCAATGCACCTAAAAATGATAACAGAGATAGTTTCGTCCCGCATAAATTTCATTTTTAAGGAGGGAGTTGCCAATTGCTGACTTTTCGAATGCGGTGGTTGTAGTACTCATGTGTGTATCTTCAGTTTACGGGGAGAGGTCACCAAAGAAATAACATTTCCTAAATAGAACAGCGATGCGTCGGGTGTTGAGGGGAACGGGAAATGTGGGAACAAAATTGCGGAGGACCTTTCATTATGCATAGAGCCAACGTTTTTTCACGAGTGGCCCACCATATTGACGTTAACATATTCGCCGAGTAGAATTCTGTTATCTGGTATGACCCCAACCATACCTGAGAAAGAGAGAATGGGAGAGAAAGAGAGGATAGAGAGAGAGGAGAGAGAAAGAGAGAAAAGGAAAAATCAGACACGGAGCATGGCGGCAAAGAGGATAGAGGGCGTCTTTAGGGACACGGCTCTGCCATATCTAAACTTACAGAGCATAAATACCACATACCTTTTTGCCATGAAGGGAATTGCTCACCAAAAATGCTCGAATTACAAAAAATTGAAAATAACACGCTAATTACTAAGATTACAGTAAGATTAATTGATAGCAATATATTTACTCTCAGTTCCCCAGAACTCTGTACATTGAGGTTATAATACATTCATAGTTCACTAGGACTAAATATCAGCGATGGGACTTAAATTATATATTGACGAAATTATAAATATATATATTCCTGATTGATAAAAAAAGGCATTGTACTAGTTTATTCATCCAATATGGATTTTAGGGAATCAGCTATGATAATTCTTTATAATGTAATTCAAATAGTACTTATTCAATTAATAAGCGTTAGCTACGCCTTTCGAAGGAGAAATAATGAGTGAAAAGTTTACTCACACACATATTATACTAACTTATTCACTAGATGGTGGATTTGTTCCACATAATACTAATGTATGTCAAAAGAGCACCAACTTTTTTCTAGTATTTCGCCGGAAACCTCAGTCACCTGAGAGAGTAAGTATTATATTATTATATCACAATTATTGATAATTTCGCGCGCCTCTATGGAAGATAACATTGACTTAAGATTGCCGTTTAATGGGAATTCCATAGTCGACTCAAATTGCGTAATGAATAAAAATGGACATATTTTAATCACGCACATACGCTCATTCAGAATAAAAATATTCTGCAAAAGAAAGTGGGGTATTTTTTAAGATAGGAGACATTTTTAAACTTTGGTTACATGTAACGTTCTAAGGAGAGAAAAATATTAAAAAATAAAGTGTTCCCAAACATTTCCAACTCTTTTAATTTGAATTGCTAGATATAAACTGATGAAATTAAGATGAACGTCACTGTCATCTCTGAGCATGCATCACACATGATTGGTCAAATTTTTTGATGAAATTCGACCATTTCCATATTGGGATTGAGAAAAAAAATCAAAAATAAAGTGGAAATGTATTTGAGAATACATTTGTGAACTTTGGAAATCGCAATCACAAATCACGCTCGAGGAGAGACATGGAAAAACATCAGCCCTCTAGCTTTGAAATTATGCGTTCGCTGTTGAAATGCTCATCCAATTAAATTGCCTCCATGACGAAACAACGTGAAAAGACCTACTTTTTCAAAGGTTAAAAATGGTCGAGGGGAGCACGTGGCAAAAGAATTCCCAAGCAACACTGAACGGCTCGAGGTAAGGGAACGTGAATAATGCCTCTTTATCTCTCCGCTTCACCTCTTTGCTATAAAGAGAAAAAAGGCGTTGTCGCGGTGCAAGTTAGAAGGGACAGCGATCGTATCAGTACGTTTGCAAATAAAATACAGTTGTGGGCTCAGAGGGGTGGGCCCACGCACCCAGGGGTTCAGCGGAGGGGGGCGGAGATCCTGGCCCCCCACACCTCCCCTCGCCAAGCTCTCAACCACCCTTAGAAATACCAGCTGAAAGAACAGACGCACGGAGACTGACACACTCACTCACATACACACGCACTCTCATCAAACCCACCCACCCCTCTCGTGCCCGAAACACAAACCACCGAGAATAAGAAGTGCGGTAACGAATAGGAAACAATTCCAGCGTGCTTAAAAATCAAATCCATTACCTGTTGGGTATGGGAGTCCGAAGCTTGGATAGCCGGAATAGCTTCGGCCGGCTGCGTAGGCTGCGTAGGCCGCTGCTGGAAATCCTGTTGGGAACGGGGCAGGAATAATGGGGTGTGGAGCGGGGGAGGAAGTCGAAGGGGGTGCAGGGACGGTAGGTTGGGATGATTTTCGGGGATTGCAGGGGCGCGGGGGAGAGAGAAGAAAGGGAGGTATGCGTTAAAAGATGCTGTAGGGGAGGGTGACGGGCGCGGCGGGGGAGGAGACTGTCGAGGCGGCAGGAGAGAGCGGAGAGAGGAGGAGGAGGACGTGATTTGATTGATGCGCTCATTGCTATCGATGCTAGCGGGTGCGCCCACGTCACTACCAGTGAAGTTATCATCGATTGAGGCACGCTGATGAGATGGCCTTCGGGACATCAGGCATTGAGGGGGGGGCGTAGGAGAAGAGGGGAGGGGAAACATCACGGAAGACACAGAGCACTTTGAGCCGGCTCAAAAAGCTGTTGCTGTTATGACCAAATGCAACCACTCCTGTTCATTAGCATTTGGAATTGCCAAAAGTCAATGCCTGAAATTACGTGCAACTGAGACAAAATCTGCTCTCTCCTTCTCAGACAGTTCCTTCAAAATGCAACTCATGTCATAATAATCCCTTGGTAATCAAAATTCTTGCAAACTAAAAATCCACTGAAACATTTTTCCTGTTTCTACTACTAATTCTATTTCCAAATAAATTTACTTAGATATCTCTAAGAAGTAACTACGAGGAAAAACATCTTTACGCAATCTACCGCATAATAAAAATGGTATAGGTTTAAATGCATGCTTCAAACTACATAAAAACATAAAAATGTGAATCATGGACTAATTTGGCGGAAAAACTTTGGAAAGGGAGACGAAAAGAAATGGTTGTTATAAACGACAGCCAGACTTGCGACGCATGAAAATCGCAAATTTATCAACGGGGATAGCTGTCGAATTGTTGGTCATGAATAAAGCAGGGTTCGAAGGATATATAGTTTATATATAATTAATATTCTTCTACTCACCGTCAGGTAAAGCTCCCAAAGACCACATAAAATCTAGAAACCCAAAAAGAAAGAAAAAATCAGAATCAGAGACATTAAAAACTACAGTAAAATATTTTGCAAGTAATTGAAAACTGCCTTTTTCTTTTGGCCACACATGGGTGTATCAAAATATTTGTCCAAAAAGCAGTACTTTAATACAGTTTAATTTTGCTTATTTGAGTTCATTGCAATTTTTAATTTCATTTGCTGTTCATTGACGTCAGAGTGACATTATTGTTTGATCGTCCAACTTATAATGCAAATAGGACAATTGATGTAGAATGGAGATGACTGTGTGAAAAAATGGAGGACACTGATGCGCAAAACTCCCCATCAGGTTATTTTCATTATCTAAATACCCAAAAGATGCACAGAGTGGTAATGAAGTAAAAAGTGATTAGGGAAAAAGGAAAGGGGTTAGAAATAATCAAGAAACACAGCATCCATGAAATTTCATAACTAATATGATGAATGTTTAACTACATTATCACTACTTTTTACAAGATAATGATTTACACGTTTGGAGAGTGATAGAGAGAGAAAAACACAAATAATAATAATAATAAATACGTACAGTATATAAAAGGCAACACAGAGTTTACTTTAACTTTTACTCTACTGTTATTTCTTTTAAGAAGACTATTATGCTGTCTCTTTTCAAGAAAAACAACAGGTTATTAGAATTTTGCCACTAGTGAATCATTGCTAAAAATCCTTGATTACTTTCTATTCCATTTAAACTTTTTACTTTGGTCATTGATTATCTATTGTTACCGCGGTTACCCAGGTTGATCTCGCTCTTTTGAAACCCTGTTTGTAGCGTCGTCACCTTGAAACATCTCATGACGACGACAGTCGAGAAAGAAAGAAAATGGAGAGAGAAAGAGAGAGACAGAGAGAGAGAGAGAGAGCGATAGGCATTTTTCTCCTTTCTTTTTCTGGAAGTTGTGGAGGGAAGCAGCGATTTGGAAAAAAAACAGAAAATAATAAACCCAAGTCTTTTACTCACACGATCACACATACACACTGTTACACATCCAAAATTGATTGATGGTTTTTAGTTCAAAGTACTTTTTTCTCCAATCACCTTCCGGATAAATTGAACTTGAATGATTTGTTAGAGGAGTGATATTAAGTCATCTGTTAAGAAGAACTTACTCAAAATATTTCTGTTTTTCAGAATGCACCAATTTTTTAGGCGTGGAATTTCTTTCTTATTGTTTTTCTTTTTAATTGGTCTCTTTTGGCCCCCGTTCATCGACTTGTCGACTCATGTGGCTTCAACACGCTGTTTCTTTTCTTTTTCTTGAGGTTACTGGCTACTCACTAACTATTTTATAAACTACACGGCTTTTTCTACGACTCCGTATTATCTAACCTAATACGGATCTATTCTACAGCTTCTACTCTAAGTGTGTAAAATAGACAACAAAGTATGGATGGATTCAAAAACGGAATTTTATTCTAGAAAACAGATGAGTTACAGTCCTTGATGACTAAACTACTACAGAGTTATGGATGTTTCAGCCTTCAAAAGCAAAATAGAAAAAATTATAATCAATTTTAAAACAATTGCACGTTATGATTTTTTTTAAATCTGTAAATATAAATTATAACGATTTCTAGAATCCACAACCATTATCATAATGTATAAGAAAAGTACATCACATTTTTTAAGATTCCTGATTGGATGAATCAAGGAAGAAAAATTTTTTTTAAGTTTTAAATCTTCCATTTATCTAATATTCTTCCACCTTCTCAAACAGCCATTTACATATTTTACAACATTCACGATAAACCATATTCTGACAAGATGAATGGAAAAAATATTAACAACAATTGTTAGGAATATCTGAGCTACACATTTGTTTTGATATATCTTAAATTGCATAGCATAATGTTAAAATTGTTATTCAATATAATTATTATATATTGTTATTATTAATGATTATTGTTACTGACAGTATAACTTGGGCAGCAGTGCCGCTGACCACGGCAACAATCATTCCAATTTGTGAGGCGTCTTTTCTATCGCCTGCTATTTGTTAAGACAGGCGAGGGCTGGAGGGCATACTCATAGCGCCGCTGCAAACGGAGCGGCCAAAAAGGCAATCATAGGAAAAACGTACAAAATAAATATTCATATCGTCTCTCTTTGGCATGTAAAAACCTACTCGCTACAAATAGAAAAAAATACCGTCTAAAAATCCCGGCCCAACAAGCTAGGAACAATAACTATGAAACAATTCGTCCCGTTTTCGATATGGATCGAAATCGTCAACGCCAAAAAGGTGAACGATGACGACTCGCATGTAATAAATGAGAATAAAATTATTACTGTTACGCTAAGGAATACTAATTTGCTCAAATTCTAGCAACAATATCAAATGGATAAATTAAAAATTACGGAACTACCACACTACATTTGTATAAACACTACCTTCGGGAAAGATCCCCGCCGAACAAAACAACGGAACTACCATTTCCTAAGTCACGCATTGGCAATGATAATTTCCCTTCATCTCCTAATTATTTTCGTTATTCATTTGTTAGGGATTTTTGAACGCCCTGTCGCAAAATCCTCCCTTACTCTTTTATGTATTCTACTCTTCCACGCGTATCAATATTCTGTTCAAGAGATGTCCATCCGGTGGCACTCGGGTGCCATTATTTTTTCCTCTGTAGCGATCAACTCATCAACTGATCCGATCCCTCGACCCGTGGTCAAGCCCACGACACCTCAAAAAAAAATAAACACTGTAAATATTTCAGCGTTCGCATTAGAAAAGAAAAACATTTTTAGGTCTACTTGAGAGATTCCTAGGCACACAGTAGTAGTAGTAATAGTAGTAGTATTTAGTAGTAAAGTAGTGGAGTATTATAAGCAGCAAGTAGTGACAACATTAGCAAGAGTTAAATCTTTTGTTTTTAATCACACACACACACAGGCACACTAGTGACAGTGAAGATGATCAATGGCTTGCAAAATACTTGGCTAAATATTATGAAATTTCATGAAAGTTTGATTCATAACGCCAACAGAAAATAAAGTGAAAAATAAACAAGCACAGAAGTGATTAAAAACACATACAATGTTCCATTTGAAGAGGCTTGGGAATACATGCCTAAGGACCTGAAACCATGCCCTTCATGTGTTTGGAATGCCAATCCTATGAGCTCAGAAAACGATTGTCACTTCCTAAATTTTGCTTGTTACAATATAATACTTACGGTTTGACTTTTTAGAACAGATAGATTTCCAAAAGTGATAAAGTCTAGATGACGTGTATGCTGTCTCATCGCAGAGGATAATGCCGGCTTCCAATGAGCATAATGGGCATGGCTTCGAACCTCAACAGCGTCAACAAGATCAATATTCACACAAGTTTACAGACACTTATAAATGACACATAATTTTCCAACTCTTTATAATACCAATAGAAGCACAGTTGACAGAATTGAACAAAGAATATGCAGCAGATAATACTGAATCAACACCCAGAGAGTAACTTTATCATGTTTTAATGCATTTACTGCAATAGACACAGAATATATATTTATCCTTTCATAAAATACAGCATAATATCGGTGAATGTTTCCACATGGAATGCCAAGGATTGTACACATCACCCTTTTTATACTATTGGTACCAATCACGAGATAAATCGACAAAAACTGCTATGTTGTCAATTCAATTGAGAGAAACGATGACTCTTAATACTTTTGTTTTTACTCATTATCATAAGGAAAATAATAGGTTTGTTGATACTCTGCAAAGGCTAGGCTGATTAATTCAAAGGGGAGGATACTTGCTTATTATGAGTTCCGCGATGAAATTATCTGATGACGCGAAGTTTTCAAACAGATGAAGTCAATTAAATCCACCAGTTCTAACATGCCCGACATATATCATAATCTCTCGAATCAGTTCTTTCACATATATTACTATCCGCTCTTGCGATTCAACGTCTTTCCCTCATAAACGACATTAAAAGCTAACTGCACAGCCCCATATAATCCCAAGGCAACTATGGCCGATCCTTGATTAATAGGATAGTAAGAAAACAGTCCCAGGCACGGGAAACTCCCCGCAAAACAGTCGTTTTACTATATAAAAAATATTCAATTACTACGTACAAATAAATCGATGATACTTCATATTAAGGCTCCACTGCTCCGCTATTTTCAAATATAAATGCAACTATAACAACAACTAATAATAATAAATCTTTTAATTTACTCTGTTTCAGAAAACTAGACAAATTTAGTTAGCTACAACTACATCGTTAAAAAATAATTTTCCTCTCCCTGTCTAGACTTTTCACTAGCATTCTATCAACAATACAAAAGACTAGTTGAGATCCTATAAAATCTACACTACTACAATGACTACTCTGAAATCGGGTTGTTTTGTCGGCTGGACGATGCTATTTGAATAATGATTAGGTATCGATCACAGTAATTTCCCTGAAATTATTTCCAGCGGAGCATTAGAACACACTTGGATTAGTACATGTCAATGCAATGTAGCATGAAATAATTGAGGGCATTAGAGATAGCCGGGGGTCGGTTGGCTTTGACAGGATATGAAAAAGGGAAGGGTGGGTGGTTGGCGGGAACAAGGAAGCTATGAGAAAAAGCAAGGTCCGTTGGGGCCCAGGAGAATGATTGTCATAGGAATTTTGCAATTTTAAATCTCGGACATAATCTAACGGGCCTTGCTATGACCAGAATGAGATTACTACAACAGTGCTATGAAGCCCTTGGTTACGATTCCTTCGATATAACCAAAATTACTTGAGGTATATTGAAAAGTATAAAACAAAAATGTAAGTATTGGCTTTCGCCTAATTCTACGGTTAATCTGTTCAGATACGCTGCTGTAGAACAAATATGTGCAGCAATCCGTATAAAACTACACCTTTCTACCGAAAAACATTAAAACGTGAGCATGTTGAGATTCACCACCAGGTAAATTTTTATTTTATTTCTAGATTCCTCCAAAAAAATAGCCAACTCCAAGTCTAAAAAGATCTTAAGACCTCGTAAACTAAGAATGAATTCGTTTCACCGATTGTAAAAATTATATCGCACTATATAAAATTTCAGAGTTTACCAAAATTTAACCATCTTTATTAATTGTGTGAAATTTCCCCCATTCAGCCATTTCCAAATTACCTACGCTAAACTACAATATTTGAGCAACGTAACTTTTCGATACACTAATATTTTTGAGCAAATATAACAATGTAAAGGCCTAACAAATCGCATGAAAATCTCTAATTTTTAAGGCCATATTATGAGCAGTCTTTCTTTTATATTTTACTACAAGCTGAAGTTTGATTGAATACTCAGTCGTGTACAAGTAAATTTTTCAAAACTTTATAATTTAAATCTAATTACGCCCTTAAAATATTGGGTTGAGCAATTATTCAAAAAGTAAGACTACATGGGGGATATATATATACCTAACATGGAAAAATTACGAAAGCATGCTTCACGTAGAAAACTCATTAATATAACCTATTTCAATTGAATGCGAATTGTATCTCTCGAGTGTTTGTGCCTGAATTGATTCTACATTTAATGATTTGTAAAGTCTCGCGTGAATGACTCAGGAATACGGTAGAAAATAAAACTAAAAAGATCAATCTCATTAGAAAAACACCATCTGGTTCTCAAAATGGAGACGAAATTTTTTTTTAAGTTGAAAACACTTCAGGACTCAGTGAGATTTAAGATACTTCATTTGTTTTACGAGGTCATATTAAGAACTAAGTTTATAGACCTTAGGGTCGATGCTATTCGTTCAGAAGAAGGCACATTAGGGACAAAGGGTAAAAAATTCGAACCCAAAGATGTTTGGTGGTGACCTCAACGGCTGTTTCAAGTTACTTTTAGTTAAGTGCAACCTAGTAAATACTGTAACTAAAAATTTACATTGCTACATACAGTATATCTAGTAAATGAGGCACTTCAGGAATTGAGAGTTGAAATTGAACAGGCACAGTAGTCTCAGGTAGCGAGAAGGACCAGT
Source organism: Hetaerina americana (assembly GCF_022747635.1). Lineage (NCBI taxonomy): Eukaryota > Metazoa > Arthropoda > Insecta > Odonata > Calopterygidae > Hetaerina > Hetaerina americana. Next base: position 46,851,537 of record NW_027286874.1, read on the forward strand.
AAAAAAACCGTTGATTTCATTACAAATGAGAAAAAATTCTCCCAGAATAATAAATAGAAATTTTGAAAACTGCCTGATTTATGCCTAACAGATTTACATAAAATAGACTTTTGAAAATACAAAATCTAAGTACGCCACTGCTCGCTCAAACAACATAAACTCCATAAATAGATGGTCACAAAAGGAAGAAAAATTGATAATCACTCTCCTTAACACCCTCGTGGATGCATTTATTGCAGCTAAATAATAGGATAGTTTAAAATAAATTATCATTTCAATCCAATAAAAATGCCGTTAGGTGTAATTAACGACATTGCGTGGGTTTGGTATTACTTTTGTAAAGAATTTTGTGCCCAATCACCTTCCATGGTCGTCTTCTCTGAACAGATATACCTTAGAAATCGACTTCACTTGCAAAACGCTCTACCAACATCCCATTTTACTCGTGTTCTCAGTCCTTCCATATTCATTTTTGAGCACGGACCTTCAAGAGTCATCATTTTCTTCGACTGATATCGCGATTCATGTGATATCGGCGTGGATTCGTTCGCAATCGTTGTGGATAAATATTCGAAGAATTCTATCAAATACGAGATATACAAATAGTATGATCGAAAAATGCCCCAAAAGTCAGGCCTACCCTTGAAATAAAAACATTCACAAACTATCAATTCTTATGAATACCGCTCAAAATTTTAAAGAAATAAAATTTAAACAGGGGGCATATTACAAACATGAGAATGAAAAAGGTCCACGCCGAAAATGACGCCGAGAAAATCAAGGTGAAACTTGCTTTTGATTACTCTATGAATTAAAGCCACTCTTGATGGATGGAAGAACAATAATACTCATTCTAGAAAAAATAAACTGGAATACTTTTACGTATAATGGCATCTGGTTAAATACTAATCACAGAACGACTTCAAAAATGCGTTCCCCACTCCATCCAAAAAAATTAACTTTGATTTCATAATCATTGCATTAAGTAAACCACGGTAGTGTTTGATAGTTCTCACGGAGTGGGAATCTCCCGCTGCGTAATTTCAAACCCCACTAGCCCCCAGCCTGCGTTGGTGTGAGCGAGCTGAGGCGGCCCCAGGATGGAATAGAGTCGGGCGCAGGAGTTCGCGGCGCCTCGAGGGGCGAGGGGACGGGGTGCGGCGAGGGGAGCGGGACCCTCGCCGGCGATGCCCCTCACTGGGGGCGCGGAAGGTGTGCCAGCACGGGTCAGAGCCCGACGGGGATGGGTTGGTACATGGACAGATCTAATCCCTGGACCCCCATTAAGTCGCTCATTGAGTAGGCCGTCAGCGGGATGGGGTGAGTGTGGGCGTGGTGTTGTGGGGCGTGGTGGTGTGGAGGATGGTGTCGGGGCGTGGAGGGCATTGCCGCCGCCGCCGCCGCGGCCGCCAGCGCCCTCTTGCACCCCGCAGCTGCGGCGGCCGCGTCGTACAAGGCCGACGCGTAGACCGCCGACGGCCCGAGGCCGAAGGCGGCGGCGGCGGCAGCGGCGGCTGCGGCGGCGTTTTGGTTAGCGGCGGACGTCGCCGTGGAGGTTAGCGGGGCGGAGGAGGCGGCGGAGGAGACAGGGATCATGGCGGTAGAGGTTGAGGAAGAGGGCACGGATCCCCCGGCTAATAGGTGGGCGTGATGGTGGGCCAAGTGGTGTGCCGGGATGGTGAGGCCCGCGTGCCCGTGGGCGACCGCCCCCTGGGCGTTGGTGCCTCCGTGCCCGCCCCCGGCCACAAGTCCTCCCAGGCCCACGAGGCCGGCGGCGGCGGCTGCGGCCACGGCGGCGGCAGCGGCGGAGGAGGTGGAGGAGGCGGCGGCCGGGGGCACGCCGGAGGAGACGGCGGCGGCGGCTGCAGCGGCGGCGGCGGCTGCAGCAGCGGCGGCGGAGGAGGAGGAGGAGGCGGAGGAGGCGACGGAGGGTCCGACCGCGCTCACGCTGCTCGGAACCGTGTACGGGGAGTAGCGGTAAGCCGCAGCGAGAGTCGGGAGGCCCGGATTGAGCATGAGTAACTCACCGTATGCTCCCCTTCCGGCGGCTCTTGTTTTGGCCAAGTTCGCGGGTAACATGACTTCCTTGGGCTGTGCCTTCTTGCACTCAACCTGCAGAATAAGGAGAAAAATTCAAGATAAACATTTGAAGTTGAAATATTTATTTCAGACATAAATACGCTGTATTTGCCACAAATATTTATTTTTATAGTTTTTCGCAAAGATTCGTATTCATAGACAGATTCGTACTTCATAACACCGCATTTTGTCATCCCATTTGATGTCCCACAACCTTTTCGATACCGTTTAATGAGATAGCAGAATTACTGATTAGTAAGGAGAAATCAATAATTTAAAACGTAATTATCGCCCAATCAATCGTAGAATTATATTTTTCTAATATGCTCACTTTACTGAGATTAACGCAGTTCATTGGACACATTTGTGCACATTCCGACGGTGCCTAAATCACTGCGGACTAATGGAGCGCATTAATCGTCAAAACAATGGGACATGTTATTATAATTGTATACATTACTACAAATATAGAACAAAATTATATCCTTAATGTGTACGTTGAAACAATATTCTACTTCAGATTAATTTAAAAATAATAATTGTTCCTAGTCCATTCTTAATGTCAATTAATTCTTTTACTTATTATTAATAAGGGGTCGCGGTAGTCCAGGGGTAGAGCGTTTGACTACTGACTGGAGGGTCCGGGTTCGATTCCCGGGCAAAGCACTGAAGGCACCTGCAGTTCCCCTCAAGCTATGTGATTTTTCGAGGACCAGATCTTCCTGGGAAACCATAACCGGCACAGGGAAAGGAACTGACCCCCGTACGCTGATGTGCGAATTTCACACGCCGTCGGGCATAGTACTGGGTGAACTCTACCATCACCTAACAAACCGACCTTCGGGTTGATTACTGCGTTAGGTATTGCTGTGAACAGATCGCCCCAAATTCATAGGTAGTTCTGACAAATAAAAAAGTACTAAAACAGACTTGGTTTGGATTATTTTCCTCACTCAATAGACAACTTCATATGTACATATGTTCTCATGAGTTTTTTATGAGAAGGAATATGTATATTTAAATGCTCTAAATACATTTAATGTCCTAAGTGCATATCTAAGTACTTGTCGAGAAAGATTTATTAAAAATATTGACAAGATACTCAATTTCAAATCTATTATCATGACCAGTTTTAATTTTTCAATTCTTTTATGACTCCATCGGAAATACCAAGGACTAGCAGACACGTCAATGCCCCTCTAAGATGAAAAATGTCTTTAACGTAAACATTCAGCAAGAAAAAATAAGGACCGGCTCCGCGGCTCAAGGTGACTTCATCCGCGATCTAGAACCATGATCGTGTTAGAGTACATTGAGGGGTTGAGGGAACGCAAACTAAGTGAAACACGGAATACGAACGTCGTCTTCACGAATCACGGCATCTATAGACGCACACTCAGTCAATGCAGGATTCCCTGGTGGACCTGCCGCGACGGGAGAGGAGAAAGCGGCAACAAAGATGGAGGGAGATTTAGAAGCCGTAGAGGTTTACGCAGAAGCTATTAACATGAAGGATATATTATCTACATTTTGGAACGAGGAGCGTGCTTTTGGACGTGATATCGGCAAAACGGTAGAAAAAGCCGAAGGAGGAATAAGATAGCAATTTTCGGCAGGCGTGCGCCGGAGAAAGCAATCGGTGAAGAAATTCCACTGGTTGGATTTAAGCGAGGCGAGAAAAATTCAAAGAGTAAGTGGGTGAGAGGATGGAGGAGGAACGAATGAGCACTCATCAAGAGGTACAAGTAGGACAAAATCTATTCCTAGATCTTTTATCTACTCTCCCAAATAATTGATACATCGCAAGAAGCAGGCAGAAGAGGATGAGGCGGATTTGTGTTTCGAAAACAATAGAACGAATAAAAATCGCAGCTGATCCGTGGAAGAAAAGACGAGGGAGGATCAAGGGAGATTGGAAAAATCAAAAAGATAAGGCTTACACGTTCCATTACAGAACTCAGCGTTGAGAACAAGTTTCAAATGATGCCAAAAATATGATGATGGTGGCCGCGGCAGACAACTGCGAGAAAAACATGATGACGAATTAATCGGTAGAAGGGGAGGTGACTCCTCGGATTTACGCATGGATGGACGGTGGGCGGACCGCGAAAGCTAGAAGAATTCATTATAGCCGTTCACTTAAGCTTCGGAAATTAGCAGAAGTCTATTCCAGTGTGTCGTTAAGTAAATCCTAAAATGAGATCTTAACGAGGGAATATTGATCAAAAAGAAAGATATTGATATGCAAACCATCAGCTGTTATTGATGTTTCCATGCATTTAGAACATATTCGTAGGCTCTCTTCGCTTGAGTCTTCGGCTGTGAGTCGGGTCGAGTCAGGTGACCCAATCAGGGAGCAGCTACAACAACTTGAAACTAACCGCTCCTGTACCCAGTTACCGTGGATATACGAGAGATGGAATGGAAACAATAAAAGGTAAAATACTGAGTATTAAAATGGGAGGACCTTTTTTTCTATGTTGCTTATAATGTTACAGTTATTCGGCAAGAATTAAAAAAAAACAATTCAGTAAAACTTCAATGGATTACTGGAATGTTATATAAACTGAGCCATGCAGCGATTAATGAAGCAACAAAACCACCGACTGGGCTTCTCCGTTGAATTAAGTGACACATAGTAACGTTCCTGTATCGCCTCCATCATGAGAGTCCCAGATAAAAATTCGCTCTGCGAAAAAAATCCCGAAACATGCATAACCGCCTTTAACTTTTAAAGCACCATTCTGTTTACAAACCTCCGGGGAGAACGCGTGAGCCAACAAAATTATGGCAAAGCAAAAGAAAGCTGAATCTGTTATCCCTTTGAAAATTTTTGAAACGGATGCGTTGCGGAAAATCCGCGGAGGTTGAAAATTAAAAATAATCATAGTAAAAACAAATAAAAAGTGGAAACCTTTTTAAAACAAAACTGCAGAGCCCGAGAGTAGGTGAGCACTTTTGAAAGATTGAGCCAATGAGAAAAATGAAAAGGATGGATCCAGCGGGAAATGCCGGGTGGGTGGAGGGCAACCTGGGTATATCAAGGCATGGAAGTGGAGGCACACAGGGGAGGGGGTCAGTGTGTAGGAGGAGGAGTAGGAGGCGAGGTGGAGGTAAAACGAAGCTCGTTTGGCAGACGGGAAAAATCAAGCAATGGAAGCGCACTACGTGAGGGCCGCGGCTGCGGAGGTTGGCTGAAGGGCGAAGTGGAGAGGGAGGGAGGGTGTCGGGTAAGGAGGAGGGAAACGGGAGATTGGGAGGTGAGGGTGAAAGGAGGAGGGCGGCGGAGTGAAGCGAGGGGGGAGTGAGGCCGGTGGGTTGGGGTTGGATGGTTGGGGGAGCCAGGAGGCAAAAGGCTTTTACGATTTCGTAATGGGTCTGCGGGGAATTGAGCGGAGGGAGGAATGGGGGGGGTTTGTGGGGGAGGTGGGAGGCAACAGGGGATTTTTAGGATTGGGAGTTGGATGGGATTGGGGTGGGAGGCGGCCTCCTTGAAGATGTGAGGGTCCTTCGGGAGACGGGAGCCCGTTGGAAAGGGGTGTGGGAAAGGGCGAGGAGCGAAAAGATATATGGACAGATATTTGACTTTATTTGGCCCATAGAGGGGACTTTAAAGGACGCTGGGTTTCTCCAAAGAAGCCAATTTTGGGAAGATGAAGGCGCGGTGACAACCTGAGGGCAGAGAAGGAGTCTGTAGGCCAGCTTATGCTCTCCCAATTAAAATTTTTGCTGGTACAATTGAATTCAATTGTTATGAAAATATTCGCACGCCATCTTTATGGAGGCTCATTTGAAAAGTGTAAAAAAAACTGTACAATAAAATGATTAGAAAAATAATTTAGATAAAACGTCCATGTCGTCTTTTAAATAATTAAAGCTTGACTAAAAGAAAAACTTCAATAGCCGTAAACATTTTACCTTTCAAAACAAGATACAAATGACATTATTTGGGTAACACCACAAGTCAAAGGATGGGGTAAATAATAAATAAGGAAAGGGATAAGAAAGGCCCTTGTTTATCATTTACCCCATCCTTTGACTCGTGGCGTTAGCCAAATTATCTCATTTGTATTTTGTTTTGAAAGGTAAACTGTTTACGGCTATTGGATTTTTTCGTTTATTCAATACTACTAGCCGTAAGAGCTCAATCATATCAAATTAAAGCTAGGATAAATTAATTTCATTTATTTCTACTCCGAGGAAACCTTACATTTTATATTTGCCACATACGTATCGTCCGCACAAATGCGTAAAGCGAGGTACGATTTCAAATCTCACTAATCCCAATTAAGTGCAACGTCACAAGCGCAAAAATACTTAAATATTTATTTGGAAGCACAAATGCGAAATATAATATATACCCTCGCCGTTCTCTGATTTCCCCGTGTGTGATTTCGGCGAAAATGAATGAATATTCAAGGAGAGTCTCGCACTAAGCAGTAGATGATGTGGCAGATAAACCAATTAGAGTCGTCCAGTGGGATGATGTGGCCCCAGCAGGATTCTCGTGCCCCTAATTCAGCGCATACCCATCACAGCAAATCCCTTCGATTTGTCCCACCCGCCTCATGGTGTTCACAAGTCATTTGGCCCATGCATAACCCTTACCAAACATTAGCTGAGGATGAAAATCGAATGCACGCCAGCCAATCTGTGGATAAGCCGTCTTTTTACGCCGTAAAAGTTTTCCAAAACACATTGGATCGTGGAAACCCTCATGAATACAGCGGGTAGGGAATAAAGGCAAGGTGGGAGAGGAAAGACAAACAGCACAATCGATAGCCACGGCAGGCCGTGATACACGTCGCCTCGGATTGCATCCATTGTGTGGAGAGAAGAAAGAGCAAAAGGGGGGGGGGGAGCTGCTATACGTGCACGTTAGAGGAAAGATCTGGATAATCCTGGATATGTGAAATTCCATGGGTCCGCAAGAATCATGAGTTGCATACTCAAGAGTTCGGAGGAGTAAAAAAATAACATAAATTACGTGTGAGAATTTATACTTAAGCAAACAGCAGAGGGAATTGAGAAAAGAGACTTATAAAATCCAGGATGTCCTCAGGTTTACCAGAGATATTAACTCATTAATAAAGAATATGAGGAACGTTTTATTCCATTTTAAAGGAATACACATACAACTAAAAGGCCTGAAATGATAGCTTGTGACGGAACGTACACAGACAAAGACATAAGTGGACACTAGAAACAAAAATTATCCCATTTCGAGCTATCGATTGGCAGACACCATACAAACATTTTTCATCACATATTTTTAACACTGTACTTCAGTCAACCTCTCAATCTTTACCAACCACCTATTATCGGCTCAATTTAAATCAAAATCCTTCATTGATAAATATTATTTTCGATCTAGGTACCACTTCAAGTGTAACTCATTTTAATTTTTTTTTATATCACTGTTGTTCTACCCGTCAAAACGATTCTAACGACAAATATTTCCTATTTACCTTCTATTCGCAAGGCATATATTTTACATGTTAACGGGTAATGCGGATAGCCACATGTGGACGGGGAGGAGTCCGCCCGGGGTTTGCCCATAAAAGAGATTGAACATGTCGAGCGTTGGAAGGAGGGGAAGATACTCATGGTTCCAACCGAAACGAAACAGAGCCAGAGGATGTATCGGTGTAATTAGCTCCGGGCGGACGAGTTTCGCGAGAGTGACAATGAAGGGGTTCATGTGTTGAGTTGAGCCTGGTATGCGGTGTGACATGCCGAGTGGCATGCTGGAAGAAGGTCATGGAGAGTGAGGCCTGGGCGTGGGAGTTGGATGGGCGAGGTGCGTCGCGTAAATGGGGCGAGTCTCGGGGAGATCGCTCTCATCGCGTGCCAGCCGGATAGCGGGAAGCCGGAGAAGCTGTGATCCAGGAGCCCTCCGACCTTCCCTCCCGACCCCCAACCCTCGCGTCCTCGCACACAAGCGGAGTTTTACCGTGATTTCCCCAACTCCCTCCATCTCTCTCCATGTTTACTACGTTCAGCACTTACAGAAAGATTGGCTTGGCTTACTCCAGCCACCCAATTTGCCCCTTCTCAAATTGTCTCTCCATCGTAACTTCCCACATTCACATCACTCATTATCCGGTTGTCGTATTCCATTCTTGATTCCCTCTTTATTCTTTGCATACTCGGTTCTCCTCCTCTAACCATTGTTGATTGGCTACACCGAAAATATCTTCACCAGTCTTTAAAATGACCCAAAATCACAGATATTTTAATATTCTCTCTCTTAATTCTATTTATTTCAATTCTTCATTCCCACGGAACATTATCCTTTATATCAACTTCTGATCAAGACCGTCCTAATTTCCAAATTTATCTCACCAGCTGTTTGTTGGCAGACCTTTCTTCTGCTAAAACCCCTACTTTGTCGCGAATATTTTCCCTACTGTTCGTTCCTTGCGTCTTTCATGATTGATCACCATGCTTTCTGAGTCGGACAATATTTTTACACATGTTACAATTTTCGCTGCCTTAATTCCATTCACAGATATTTTCCCCAAATGTGTTCCCAACATTACTTTAAATGATTCTTTGTCCACCATTAAGATGCATTGCCAAAATAACCTTTTCCGTGAAAGCCCACGTCCTTATTGGGACCTGAAATAAAACATTAAGAAGGCTGCGTGAGTTCGAATTCTACGGCCTCTAATTCTATTCTCACGGGTTTCAAATTCCACGAAAAAGTCATATTTTTCACAGTATCTAAGGGGGTGGGGGAGAGCCACCACCGGCGGATTCAATGCCCGCTATGAGTTTGCAGCAGGAGGAGGAATACGGAGGATGAGATGAGAGAAGGATGCGCGGAATAGGAGGCATGCATTCCGTCACCCATACCTCCTCCCACCAGCACACGATTTTCCAGGCGGAATTCTCACACAAAAGTTTATCCGCAAGAACAAAAAAATATAGCGTTTGAGAGAGATCTTTACGCTTTAAAGGGAATCCGGACGCGGGAATGGGGAGGGGAGTGGAGGGAGGTCCTGGGGGCGGAGGTGAGTGATAAAGTGAAGGAGAGAAAGGGAGAATGGAGATAACATGAACGCGTAGGGGGAGGACAGGCGATGATGCGGCGGGTGATACGGCTGCTGCCTCTGCGGTGAGAGGAGGACGCTGGGGGGGGGGGTCATGGGGCGGAGAGGGAGGTTGTCGGGTGCGTGAGCTTGTGGGTGGGAGGGTGTCATAAGGGTGGTGTCCCCATAAAGCGGGTCCTCGGTGGGAGGGGCAAGATGAAACAAAAATGGCACCAAAAATGTGAGGGCGTTGCGTGGCGACGGATCAGTAGCTCGTGTGGGTCAACAGGGAGGGAAATACAGAGAAAGAGTGAGTGTTTGGGTGTATACACACACACACACACACATATATATATATATATATATATATATATATATATATATATTCTACTAACCGATACGCTGAGGTAGAGGTGTTCGCCGGTATTAAATAAGGGAGGAAAAAGGATGATGGCACGAAATGGGACAACATACGCAAGGGACAACGTACAAGGGAGATAGAGCGATGGATCCACTCGCGGATTTTCAATATCTCTTCACCCTGCACCCTCTCCGCCCTCCCTTGACCCTCACGCCTCCGCTGAACGCCCCTCTCCCGTTGCTGTCCGATGCTCCCCGGGTCTCGCTGTCACCCGCCTCCACTGCCGCAAGATCTTGTTTGCATCGAATTTTTTTTGGAAAAAAGAGCAGTTCGTGTGCTCCAACCCGGAGGCAAACACAAAATATCAGGAGTGACTTGATTTCCTGAGAGCAAATGGGAGAACGGGCGAATATTTTCCCATTCGTAGTCGCTTCACCCAAGTCCTCCAGTGGTGGGAGCAAAGGCGGAAACACGACTCGTGTGAAAGAGACGATAGATGAAGAGAATAAGGGCTCACAAACGCCATCCGAGTCCAGGATCGACGTCATCAGATAAAGGCCAAATTTGAAATTAAACCGTATGTAGCTAACTAGACTCGAAATTAACAACGTTCCATGGGATGATCGTGATACAAACCGTAAGAAATGTATGCGAGACTTTTTCATGTGCATGAAACATAAATGGACAACACATTAATCCATCAAGTAACGTAAAAATAAATAAAATTGCATAATTTAGCACCACAAATACTCCCGCAGGAAAAGAAATCTTTGGAATCATCAATTCACCCTTTATAAAATCGATTTACTTGCAACAATAATTTTGTTTAAGTCCTAAGTTTTTAAGATTCGGCTGAAAACTAATCTCACTGTATGACTGGGAAGGAAGTTTAGTTTTATGGGTAAGAAAAATGGACTGAAGTGGTGTATATAATTACATAAATCGCCATAAGATGCACAGGGATATTTCCAGGAATCGATCGAGGAGTTCCAGGTTTTGTGATCTGCTGACCTTCGAAAGGTCAATGTACTATTTATCCCCAAGGTTTAACCAAGCACATATGAACACATGTGTCAGGATATAATTAACTCACAAGTAGTATGAAATTTTCGACTAATTTATTATTTATAACTCTACCTAACTCTAAAATACCTCACAAACTCCAGATGATCATTGGCAATCTAAAGTAGTAATCGCCTCCTCTTTTTTTTTGCTACAAGCCTTGTGCTGGAATTTTAACTTAACCCCATTTTATACAAATGAAGTAAATATGTAGCGCCCTTAGAATAAAAATTGATAAAGTTTTTAGAAACTAATGACTTCCCCGCGGAATTCAAAATAATTATAAGAATCTACCTTGTAGGCTCGAGAGGATTCCCGGCCGCTCGGAACAGTAGATCACTTACACTGCAACAGGAAGCGCGAGAACGGGGAGAGGGGTGGAGTTGAACGAAATTTGGATGGGGAAATACCAGGGTGACAGTGGCGGTTTCGGTACCATAAATAATCCCTTCCGCATTCTATGACAATCTCCTTGGAACTTCCTATTCATATGATTAATCCCCTTCCCTTGTGGTTCACTCCTTTCAACTTTGAGGGGAGAAAAGGAGGAGGGAAACACGAAACGAAAAGACGGGGAAAAAATCGAAGAGGCCGGAATGGAATAAAGAATGGGAGAGAGAGGTGGTAAACGCACGGAGTTGGGAGGAAGAGCTAGAGGAGCGCTGTGAGGGGGTTGAAGAGAGAGGAGGGTGACAGAGGGGGGTTGGGTGGGGTGGAAGGGAAGGAAACCTTAGCGTGGGAGAGACATCTGGCGTGGTGGCTTGGAACTCCTCTGCTCCCCTCCACCTACTCCGCCCACTGTTTTAAACTTTCAAATCCACTCCAAGCCCTCCCATTTCCTCCATTCACCATCCCGACCGAACCCCTGGACCTTTATTGTACGCACTCTTTCCTCCCCTTCTCTTCCTTCTTCCCCCTCCTCGAGCCAACCTTTGCCTATCTCCCTCGACTTATCCCATATCCCCTAAAATTCTTATAATCCCCTTTCCGTTCCAAGTAATTCACCATCTACTCAAGTAGGACTACGTCTAAAAGTGAAGCCTTAGTCAAACGAAGCTCATGCAGAAAGTATTTCTTTAGAAAAAAGCCATGTTTTCCGGAAAGAAACCTATATGATAGCTGTTACAGACTGGTGATAACAATGTATTGGATCAAAGTATTTTGGCAAAGTTGGAAAAGAGAGGGTATAGGAAAATATAGGAGAAACATATTTATTACATAAATGAACAGAATGAAATTCTCAAGAAATCTCTAAAAAAACATGGACATCATTCAAATATATATATTTAACAACAGTTAAGTATTTTCACGATGAAATATCGATGACGAATAGAAATGACTTCCACTCCTTTGCGAGAGTGTTACAAGCCCCTTACATCTGCAGTTGAAATTCTTAATGCAACATCTTCTAAAGAGTCATTGGGATTCAGCTACGGCTTTAAAAACTAGGCATTTTCGGAAAATTATATCCAATTTATTCTAGAGGAAATACAAATTTCACCATTTCATCAATACAGAAGTTTATGGGAAATTTTAGGTGCAATACAAATTTTGAGACGACGATCTTTCATGTATTGCAAGACTCAAATAATTAAAGGTCAAAAATATATTTATTTCGCGATAAAAATAAGAGGATGTGAAAAAATTTAGAAGTAAACTAAATTCTTTTGCCCGAAAAGAACATTGAGCCCTTCTTCGACGTATTACCGAATCCCAGCGACATAACGACACAAACAGAGCGTTTTACCTTACACATTCTTAGGGCAATTGAATTTATTGCTGCCAAAGAATTAAAAAAATAGCATTCATATGAAAAAAGTGAAAACTCACCATTTTATTATTTATTTCGTGAAAGTGTATTTCACACACTTTGTCCACAACATCTTCGCTCTGGAACGTCACGAAGCCGAATCCTGAAAAGATAGAGAAGAACAAACGAGTTAGCGAAAAATATCGTTTTCACCGAAAAAAAATCAATGGCAATAAATTAAACCACCACGAATTTCAATGCACGCAATCCTTTAATTCTTTCCACGCCATTAAACAGTCAGGGAAGGAAAGAGAGAAAAGTAACGGGGGGAGAAGATTGGTGGGGCGTTGGGCAGGGAGAGGGGAGGGGAACTGGGAGAGAAGAGGGATTTTAGGGCAGGGGTGCAAGAGATAGGAAAGGGATTGCGCACTGGGGACGGGGGAGGGGACGGGGAGGACAGGAAGGACCCGCAATGAATCAATCACAAGAGGCGAACGAATGCAATTGAATATATATATATATATATATATATAGAAATATATTTTTTTTGTATATATATATGTGTATATGTATGTATGTGTATATATGTATCTTCGATTGTTTTCACGGTTGAGTCAAGGGTAAATTTTTGAAAGCCACGAAAGCCGCGCAATATATATGGCACCCACACATGAAGCAATTTAGAGGCAGGAAATATTTCCGGTCACCTTCACCCTTCTCCTCCTCTTCGACCCTCGGGGGTGGGAAAAAGGCGATTCCCTACAGTGTTTTCGGATTGAGGCGCCACTTACCGCGAGGAGATGGTGGGAGAGGCGAGACGCGACACCGAGTGGGGTAGTGTTCAAGCGAGAAAACGGAGGGGAGGGGGACCGCTGAAGGGACAACCGTAGGTGAGGGAATATTAGTAAGTTTGTGCTGAATAGGGAGAGGATACGAGATTAGATGCAAAGACTATGAGGCGCAGCATGGCGCGGCGGAGAGGGAGATCGGTTGAGTGGGGTGAGGAGCAGAAAGCTCGAAGCTTTGCAGCTTTTCGTTCATATTGAGAGGCACATAACGCGATGATACGGGTGAAAAATCAGAGCGTCCACCTCCGCTTCCGTGAATCCGAAAAGCTTGAAACCACCACACTCCTCTGACACTCCCCCCTGCATTCTCCTTTTCGCTCCCTGTACTCTTCATAAAAATCACCACCCTACTCTGCCGAACGTTCTTTCTCCGCTGTGTTCGTCATTTGCGGATTGGAAGCAAGCTCGGGGTAATGTAATCGCGGGACGCGATGGATGATGTCAATTCTCAGGAAACGAATGGAGGCAGTGAGTAAATTAGAAATGCATAACTAATAAGCGCAATTTCTTGCATTCCTTCTGTTTACTTAAAAGGAAACGGAGTAAAATGAGCTATTTATACGTCTTGGGACTACAAAAGATTCAGGTATATTGCACATATCAAACATGATTCAACTGCTATAGCGCGATCATATCACAGTATTTCACTCGAAAATTAGATCGAGGTAAGTTTGTTTCAATGGCATGCCATGACGGAAGCCGCAGTTTTAAAGCTCACGGGCTCCTGACTTTTCCCGTCACCAAAATACGAGTATAGTAGTAGAGTATACCCATTATTTTAAAAGCTGCCTTTAGAAAAAGAAGTTTAATAGCGTGAAAGTTGGTTTTATTCGATGGAACAGGTAAATGCCACCACGCTCTCCACCAGTAAGCGTACATTTTCGATGTGCATTTTTTGCGCATGAGTTAAACCTAGACGTGAACTACCAGAGTAGCCTGGCCAGTTGAGTGGATGTTTACGACTTACCAAAATGATAATGTCACTCGCTATCGTAGAGATGAACAGGAGTTAAGCTGCGCATTTCGAGAGAGCTTTCCACATGGCTTCGTGCCTCCAACACATGAGATGGAGGATTTGACTGACTCATTTCGTGGTGCATGAACAAAGAGCATGCGTTTCCCAGGCCGCGGTGAAGCAAGACACGGGAAGTGATAGTGTGTCCTCCGACCCCTCCTTGGGAAGTGTGCGTGCGACGTGGAGTGGTGGCAGGGCTGAGTTACACCGAGGTGCAAGGAGGAGGAAACTGTTGTCGAGTCGGGGGCGGAGGGGGTTTAGGTCACGGTTCGGAAGTGGGCGGGAGGATTGAGGGACGGAGCATTCGGTGGCAGTGGTAAATGCGGCTTACGGCTAGGGCGTCAGACTTTGTGTGTGTGTGCGCGCGGGGGGGGGGGAAGAAAGAGGGAGGAGGAGGGGCCGAGAAGTGGGTGCAGGGGGCCGAGGGAGAGTTGGTGCGCACCGCCCCATCATCCCGCAGCACTCCGATTCTCCCCGACATGCACGCCGAGAAAGCGGGGAGGGTCGAGGAGAGGAAAGGGAGAGGGGTCACCACAAAATCCGCACCGGAGGACAGAAGCGGGGACACTGGGAGAGGGCGGGAAGGAAAGGGGCAGCGAGGTAAATCCGGTGGGTTTGGTGGGGCGGGAGCAGTGAGAGCGAGAGAATGGTGGAGGAGGAGCGAGCGTGAGAGAGATGGGTAGTAGCGACCGTGGTGTGGACAGCGGGCAGGGCGAGAGGAGAGCGGATCGGAGAGAGAAAGAAAGAGAATCCGGACACGAAATTGCAATTCCTCGGCTTTCCCGAGTTCGAGAGCAGTGCTCTCCCCTTCCGGGCAACCTCGGCCGCCGACGAGCGACTTGCTTTTCCTCCACCGATCGCCACCCAAAGCCCCCGTCTCCCCTCCCCCCTTTCTCTCAATCGCCCTCCCTCGACACTCAACCAGAGAGTGCCAGGTCGACTTGGAACGCCAGGGAGAAATGAGACCGAGGAAGGAGGAGGGTTGTGTGGATTGGAGGTGGTCTACCGGCTTGACCCGGTCAAATAGTTTCTTCCCTTCTCTCTCCCTTCCTCTTGACCTTACTTGAAAGTCTTTATATTTTTTTCTTTCTCTCTCTCTGCCGCCGGTGCCCTTGCCCAAAGAAAGGTTTCCGCCTTTCTTTTCTTCTTCTTTTTATATATTTATTTTACTTCCCAGTGCATAGGAATAAAAGGGGACCGGTGGCGGAAAAGAATCAGAGGACGAGCGGGGCGGACGAAGCTGGCGGTGCCGGGGGATGGGTTCAATACGGCTTCCCCGTCGAAAGGGTTCTTCGGTGTGGAGAACCACACGGTGTGGAATGCAGAGGACTGGGGCGGCAGACGAGGGATGGGGAGGGAGAGAGACAGGGAGGTTGCGAGGGACGGGAGTGGAAGGTTTAAGGGCACCATTTGTGGTCCCGGTGTTGAGGATAACCGAAAAGGTGGGGCGGTTTGATTGGATTGGTTTCCACAAAAAGGGGATTTTAGTGCGATGAAAAGGGCAGCGCTGTGCTTACCATGGGAGAGGAGTATTCGAGAAGAGGGAGGAGTGGGATCCTTTTCATTTGTTTTCCTCGGGTGGAAATCGTTTTGATACTTTCGACTATGAGATGATTATACCGTCGAGGAAATGGGTGAATGGCGTTTCGCGGCAGTGATCAAACGTCGAGCGCAGCTCCCATCAATTCCACTGCCCCTTGCCTTTTTGATTTCAAGGATATGCGAGTGCTCCGCGGGTCATTATATTTCTGCTTTATCTTTCGAGAACTTGGGAGGCCCGTTATCCTGCGAGTGAAAAGATAATTTTACTCGACAGAAATTTTCGAGCAGAAGAGAATGATGAAGCCCGCTATGAAATCTACAAGACCTCGAAAAACCAAGCTTTTTCTTCGCAATCCCATGCTATCTTTATGCACTGCTCCTCGACTATTGCACAGAATTTAAGCGTAACATTTAAAATGTGAGTCACATTTCAACTTGGTCGTCTTGGACATAAATTATCAAAATAACTTAATTTTAAGTGGTTATTTAGCAATGAGACATGAATTTTATATAGTGTTAATCATTCTTTTCAAAACGGCAACTGTCGCAAATAAAAAAATATTCTACTCGGATCAATATCAAATTCAGCGATGAGTGACAATGATTTGAATTTAGCGTAACTTTAAATGTAATCAACAATTCAAAAAAATGTTTCACGCACAAATTCTTAAATATAGTATTAATGCAATGATTCAACTATGTATGCAAGAAAATTATAAATATTTTGTTACGAATGCAGATAGGTACTTATCACAATTAGGCACATAATCATTCATGTAAAACACCGTAGCTTTTTTGGGTTGTCGCGGCACACGGGGTTTTCTACGGTTACTGAATTTCTTACACTTAAATAATTAACTTACTTACCCAAAAGTAACGTGGGCACTGATTAATTGCACTATTAATTTCTAAAATACAAGCCGAAATTACAGCGGCTGCGATACTCTACGAAAGAAATCTAAGGATTAAAAGGATGGTTTAATGCTGGGAAACAAAAACATCTTTTATTCCCCCCAAAAAAATCGGTATTATGAGGAAAGTTTTCGGCCGAAATCGCGTTAAATTTCTAAAAAATCCAACTTCCGCAAAATACCCGTTGTTCCACAGTTAAATATTCAGACCATCGTTATTCTTGATGGTCTTTTTTCCTCTCCCGTACGCACGCAAAATGCGCCTTTGTTTTGCCAAGCCGGATGCCTTCACCTCTACTCCGCCTATCGCTCCTCTTTTATTTCCCCCACACGACCTCCTCCCGACCCTTCTCCTAACCCCTCCGCCCCCGCCGTATCACTTCTGCGTTGTGCACATTCCCGTACTGTTGTTTTTTTATTCTCACGCCCAGAAACAGAAATGCTGCTTTGCGAAGGCGCCGTTCAAGCCGAGGCACGAATATTAGAAGTGTAGGAGATATACGAGTATTTTCCCGAGCAGCTATGTAAACATCCTGACAAACGCTTCATGGTTCCGTATTAAATTCTTACGTGAAAAAATATTAATGCATTTCACATAGTCATTGCTTGAAGCGGAATCAATGCAGCGCTCTCTTCTTCAGAAAGAACCGTGCACTACACGCCCTCTTCCAATGGGAGTCACTAAATTACTTCCCGTGGAAAGGCTGCAGCCAGCGCTTGCCCTCCATTACCGAGAACATTACGACGAGGGCTATCTCGATGTAGTACATATAAGAAGAAATCTTCATTCTATTTGCAAACCACTTAACGAGAGTACTCCATTGATATTCGCTTTGCAAAGCTGCAAGGGGCATATCATTCATAAGTTGTCGTTAATTATGATAAAGCGGACAATAAAAAATATATGCAGGCCAAATTCAATCTGTAAAACCTATTGTTGCATAAGGTGAAATAGATTTATCGACAAAAACTTCCGTCGTTGACGGGGATGCTTCTATTCAAATTATGCTGGCATATTATCGGCATTGAGTGATACAAAAATACCTACACTGATTCACGATTGGAGGAGCGCGCTCGCAAGTATTTATAACCAAGCCAGAAATGTTTTTCGCACTTAACAATAAAATTGAAGAATCACGACTCCATGATATAGTTATCACAATACATTACCGGAAAGCAGGTTAGCAGCAGGTAATCGTAAAAATTTGCGAATGGTTAAAAAAATCGCAAAATGTCAGTTACGCTTATTTTCTCGCCACAAGGGAAATTTTTATTTGCTCAAAAATCAACCGAGTGATTACCGTTAGAATTTATTTGCCTACATTCAATAATATTTCTGAGATAAAAAATACCACTAAGAAGATTCAATCGAATGGAATACTACGGTTGAAAAAATAAATATTGCCGATAACAGGTGTGCTTGCATAGTGAATATCTTCACGGGGTTATGGTTTTCTTTTCAGATTAATAGTAAATATATTTATCAAACATAAACAAATATATTTACGAACTATAGTAAATATATTTACTCAATATCTCCAAAAAGTCAAGACCGATATCAAAACAGCAGAAATGTATACTTTTTTTAGAAATGGTAGATGAAGAATTCACACTCTTGTACAAATGACGGAGGAGAAGATGTCATGAAGACCACAAATAAGAATACCTACTTGGACATTTCGGTCAACGTAGGTTTCGTTTTAAGTCCCGATCACATGTGGTTAAATAAAAATTAATCATGTGTTACAGTAACCTCGAAATTAGCTTATTGCACTTGATTTGTCCAGCTATTTCCCACTCAGAATAATCTGTGAGTCAGTTACGCAGGAAAGTCAACATCCGTGAGGAATAATATCAGGAAAAAAACATGATCAGACAAAAGCGTGCATTATTTTATTTTTGCTCAAAAATACAATGCTAAAATTTAGGCGTTGGAGAATAGATATCAGCAAATTCGCAAAGGAATTAGACAATTCGTAGACAAGGAAAAATGACCAAACTAAAGTTGATTAAAAGTGACATGAATTCATTCATAATTTCTTGGAATTTCTATTGACCTTAAAAATATAGCCAAACATTTCTCCGTTTGAAAAATGGAGTCGAGAATGAAATAAAGCTGTGCGCAAGGACCCACATTTCACGCAAGTTTGTTGATCTTTCAGTGCAGTGCTTCATGGTGATACGAAAGTTAAAAGTAACTGCAGTGCAGCACCGAAAGAAGTTTTCTCGAGATATACACAAGAGGGACGAATGAAGCGGGAGGGGTGGGTGGGAGGGAGGGAGTGAGAGAGAGAGACGGGTGGGAAGAGTTACTGCGTTGGGTACAGTGGTGGGCCGTGCGAGAGAGGAAGCAAAAGACGACGGAACTATCTAAAACGAAATCAGAAACCATTTAGCTTTAAAGCGGGGAATGCGAGTCGGAAAAAAATAAACGGCAAGGGGAGGAAGGGGTTTGTGGGAGTGAGATGGGAGGGAGGCGGAGGAAGAATGGCGATGGCGGTAGCCAGAGGGCGGAAGGGAAGTTTTTGGCGATGTCGATTGAAAAGAAAGGGAGCACGAGGGATGGGGTTGGAAGGCTGAAAAAGATATAAAAAGCCAACAGGAAAAGTCAACAAAGCAAAAGAAACAGGATGAGAGGAATGGAATACATTTTTTTACGAGAACGTGTTTTTAATGAAGAAATGGACGCCAGTTGTAGAGCCAAGAAGTTTGGAATGAAGGAGCTCGGTATCAAATTTTAGATGGGAGAAAAAAGTACGCTTCCAAGACACGACGAGAGAAAATGTTTTCATGTCGGAACAGGGGCGAGGGTGACACTTAACAGATTTTTAACATCCAAAGATTGGGTGGATGTCACTACAATGCAAAATTAATTCACTCTTTAATATAAATTCTGTGCATATTGACGAAGTCAGAATTAATGCAAGTAAATGCGATACATGGTAGCTGAGCAAATGATGGTGATTAACGTGATCAAACGAATTCAATACAGTTGGCAGTATCCTACTTTCATACTTCATTAACTTTGATGCCCACTTAACGGGAAAAATACGCGCTATACAACTAAAACATAATTCCACTAGAGATAAAGGCGATTAAAACCAAAGTTTTATCAAATATATTTCACCATTTCAAATCAATAAAAAAACTCTGAATGCCAGTTAACGTCTACAATTTTTAATCGAGAGGAGAGCTTTCACTTACAACAGAATATAATTGAAAAGACGTTGAAGCCAGCGGTATTTAAATGACATTAACATAATAAAAATAAAACAAAGGAAAACAAAAGTACTCTAGTTGCTCAAAGATAATTAAGACTAATTAACACAATAAGTCGTTGCCCTCGGACTTGAAATCGATTCCTTGATGCAGAATCCCGGAGTATTCTTGAGCAAATGCCAAAACGTATTTTCAAGGAACTTACAAAAAGGAGGGCTAGGACCCTCAGGCTTTCAGCACGCCCGGGAGGCGTGAGCGATGACGTTCTGAGACCAAGACATAGTTAAGAAGTATACGGAAGTGTATTAGCCGGGAACACTTCGCTATGAAAGACCTCCCTTCCTAATACGTAGGATGGGAGCAGGGTAGCACTGATTGGAGGTCCGAAGTCAAAGAATAGGGGACAGATTGATTGGGGAACACGAGATCCACGGCTAGGTGGAGGAGGAAAAAAAAATTGTGATTTGTGGGAAGAAGGGAGAGAGTAGAGCACGACCATTTTCGAACCCTGATTCCCGCCATTTTGGGAACCACGATGCGAGAGTGGCGCAGCATTGTGGGCGCCCGGCGAAGCGGCGTGCTCCGCGTGAAGAGCCAGCGCGGAGAAAGAATAAAAAAAAAACGGGAAATAAAATAAAAAAAGCGAGAAGGGGACGGCGGGGGTGGATGGGAAGGGTAGCAGGACGGGTGAAAAGAGAGGAGGAGGAGGAGGTAGACTTTTGCTGAGGTAAGCCACGCGCTGTCTGCCCTTTTCCTTAGCCTCAAAACCCCCACACCCTCCTCTCTCACCATCCCCACACCCGTACCCTGCACATCCAAGTCTCAAATGCGAGGAGGAGGAAGACGAAGAGGAGGGCACCCAAAGCGACCCCTGCGGTCCTTATAACCCACTCATCTCTCTCCCCCCCCCACGTAAACTTTTTTCTTTTATCCCCCTCCGTGTCCTTCCACCTTTCCTTCCCTCCCTCTCTTTCTCTCCCTCGGTCTCTTTTCGAAGTGCTTGCTCCTTCCCACCTCCTCTCCTCCTGCCCTCTTCTTTCACTCCAAACCACTGCACCTCCTCGAACCATTCTCGTAACCTGGGTTCCTTCCCAACTGTCTGTCTGTCTCTCTCGACTCCCCCTCCCCACGCCCTACTCGCCATCTCCCTCGACAGTAGTCTCGCCGCCTCGCATGACCCACACTCTTCCAGTCGTCCCTATTCAGCGTTTAGTTCGCTTTAAAAGACCCAGGATTACGGCGGAGAGCGATTTGGGAGTGGGTGACTGAGGTTGGGCAGGGGGTGAGCAGGGGCGGGAGGGGAAGGTTGAACTGCTGTGCGCGGGCGGATTGGTGAGGCAGGACGTGGTTCTTGCTGGCTAGATAAAAAGGAGAGGAGGAGGATAAGGCGGGGAGAGGAGAGAGCTGGAGGACCGGCACTAGTGAGCGCTGGGGAGGACGGATTGAGGAAAGGGCTTCCCTTGCACGCGGTCAAACATGATGGAACATGTCGCCCTCCGCGGAACGAGCGAGAGGGCGGAGGCGTCGTGGGGAGTGAAGGGTAAGGAGAGGGGCGGTGCAAAAATTTGCGTCGAGCAACGCTAGAGGGAAGCGATAGAAGTCTTTTGCGGACAGAAAAAGGGGCGGGGTGTCAAAAGTGCAAGGAAAGCTAAAGGACGCCGGAGCGGAGAGGGGGAAAGACTTGATTCACGACTTCATTGAGAATGACATAAACAACCATTGGAGTTCCAAAAAATTTAGACAAAATACACTCTGGGAGCGGGATTGCAAAACCCAAAGCAAAATGGAAGCGAAAAAATAAACTGCGGAGACAAAATTTTAAAAGACTATACACAAGATGGAATGCGTGGAAATTAGAGGGGTTAAAAGATTAAATTTTCACTATCCACATGAATAAAAACAGGAGAGAGAGAAATGGAGAAAAGAAAAATGACGACCAGAACGCGAAAAGTGTGAGGTTACACATATCCGACGAGCTCTTCATTCCAAAAGCTGAATTCCTCCGTAATATTCGAAACCTTAAGGTTTTGCATTTTTTTTCCATTTTCGAGAAGTCTGATGAGGTGAGCGAGAGGAGATAAGAAAAATGACTATGGCGTTGAGGAGGGCGCGATGAGGGCGGAGTGGGGAGGAGGGGGCGCGCGGAGTGACGTGCTCAAGGTGACGTAAGGGCTAAGGCTGGTTCTGTCTTTTTTCCATCCGAGTTGATGAGGGCGCCACCGCTCCTCGCTCACGCGAAAGAGAAAGAAAGAGTGAAGACAGGTGGGAGGGGTGGGAAGGATGCACACTGAATGGGGGAGTCGCAGTTGTTCAAAAGCCTTATGCTGCAAACTTTTTCAATGGGCCGATGCTAGTCTTCGAACTCACTTTTGTTTATTTTTCCTCCTCTTGCAGCTTGTCAGACGTGTGCGCCTTTATCCTTTCCATAAATCGTCTCTTTTCTCATACAATCGGCTTAAGAAGTTACGGAGTGAGATAGGAAAGGGGCCAGAGGAGGAGAGACAGGGAATGAGCAATGGTGGGGCAATACGCAGACAGTGCGTCTGCCTACATGCAGAGAAAGCATGCGCATCTTGTAATTCTGCTGGGAGGGTCGAGAGCCAAATCTGAGGCAATATGGGTAACAAGAAAGATAATTCTTCATTTGTATTTCAATTATTTTAAGCTGGTTGGGTAAGTTTCCAGGGCATTGTATACAGCATGATTGAAAGAATTAGTCATAACTTAGGAAAAAATAATGAAGCCAAGTAAGAAAAGCTTTTGAGTACCCGCATCAATCCTATCCGTTTGGGGTGATATGGAGGGCAGAGGGAGTAAATTTTAAAATATGACCGTTCAAGCTTAGAGGCAAATCTTTTGCGTGGTCAACGACAAAATCAATACGTTTGGGTATCGTACTTCAATAACAGTTCTATTGTGAAAAGTTATTGTCCTTTAGTATTATTTTGTGTGGCGCCAGCGATGTGTTTTAGTAAAGATTCCAAAATAATATTCTGAATAGTTCTCAATACTTCGACCTTCTATGCAGGGTTAAGAAATATTCCTCATCCTTCTTTTCTCATTTTTCTAGCAAATATTTCTATACATTAGACTTTCCTAATATTTTTTTCTATAAATTTTCGTTATTTCGTTACTTTTTTTGTTCCATATGATAACCGAAAGTGGCCGAAGGCTAAAATTTCCTATGAACATATTTTACTTATATAGTTTTTAAATACATTAATTTCAATTGTGTTATATAGGTTGCAATATTTCGAATTAAATGGATTATGCTATATCACAGGAGGAAGGACTCGAATATATATTCACCGCGACATGAGTTTGAAAATAGCGTAAAATATTGAACATAAAAACTTGGCGGGGGAAAATAAGGGTCAAGTATTGCTTTTATTTGTCGTATGATTTTATATAAAAAAATATATTTAAAAACTTTTTATGCGGTAAAGGTTGATGCACCGAGTACATGATGGCAATATATTCTATAATTTACCTGTCTCACGTGAGATATTTTGATAATTTATTGAGCCTCATTGAAACTCCATAACGCATACTCATAATTCCATACTCCGTTTAAAAATTTAAAACCACTCAATGCCCGAAAGGTAGAGAAAGTACGATTAAAAGGGTGCAATGATGACCAAGGCACTGGAATAATTGAAACGGGAGATAAAAGAATGAAAACCAGAAATACGTCGACCCAGGGTACAGTAACGTATCTTTGGGGAAGAACTGGGAAGTATTTAATCGTCTAAGATGACACGATAGGTTTTAAATTAAATAAATTACTGGCGTTTTCCCGCCCAATGGCTCATAAAAAAGCATGGCTCGACATTGACGATTCCACATTGTAACACGCGAAGCAATAAAGCTCGGTATTGCAGCAGGAGATTAAAACGTTTCATTTTTCGTCATCTTCCGCATATGTTTCTCATCCTTTTTTAGTTAAGAGCTTCAGACTATTATCTGAAGTTTCTCTAGCGTTCGTTTGACTTATTTTTAACGAGACGTCGACACGCAAATGACCTCCAGTCAACATGACGCTCACCAAAAGAATCACGAGGATTTCAAACTTTTACGCTCAGGCAGGGATTTGCCAAGTTTATACAGTAAGGAAACCAACGACCAAAAATTTTAAAAGGAGTGCCCTCCATTGTTGCGGAGTATGGTAGCCCAAGTTGGGGTTTGAGGTCAGTTAAAAGCATCCAGAAGATTAGTACTCTCTTTAAAACTCACAGAAAAGCCTAAGCCCCATAATAAATAAAATATATATATATACAGCCAGTTTTTCTGAGATACCATATTAGAGTATATACTTTAATGACTGGTATTTATTTTAATATTTATTACCATAATGCTAAAGCATTAGCGCTTTCTTATTAGTTATCTTTTCATACAACAAATCATATTTGCATGTACACACATATCGGGACGCGTGTTATTAATTTTTATAGTAAAACTTAGAATGACGGAATTTATTTTATCTCAAAGATATACTCTCATACATTTAGGGCAAACTTCAATAAGGAATAATACAGAGTTGAAGCAATAACTACTTGACACAATGGCAATTTGAATTACCTAGTGGAACTACATGGAATAAATACCCTTAAAATGTGCTTATTCCTTAACAAATCACGTAAACTACCTTTACCGTTCAATATGGATTACTGAAGTAAAGAAAATGGGATAGTAACAAGCCACAATGTCAAAACAAACACGAATCTTGAGCGAAGGAGATCAGAAGACAGTAAATCGGGGGTGATCGTAGTGTTGAATCGCTTCGTTATATAACATGAAAAATAGCAATGATAAAGTATAAATAAATTAACATGAATTCGATATATCAAGCATTCCAGCTTACTTATTCTCATAAAAGAGTTTTTCGGAGGATAAGCCTCCCTAATATATCTTACGAAAAATACTGCGTAATCTCTTGAAAACGCTGAATAAAAATCGCTTCCGAATAAAATCATGCAAGACTTCACTCAAAATAACTCTCACCAATTTTTTATGTGAGATTTTCGTGGATGTCCGCTCGATTTCACTCTTGAGCGGGAAACTGGTCATTTGAAGAAAAAAAAATAAATAACGGCCAGGTCAAACATCAAATGTCGATGATCGGAAAATGAATCCACATTAATGGAAGTAAGATTAAACGCCGACAGAAACGTTTCCCACTAATCCCCATCATTTTCGCGGATGGGAATGAAAAATGGACTGGCCAAGAAGAGCATTCAAAACTAGCGAATCAAATCGGTCTAGTTGACTTTAAAGTCTACGGTGAAGGTCCTCCACATTTATTTGTCCATGCTAGGACGATATTCTTGCAATGCCCACCACAGCTGACCTATCCTCAGTTATCAATGCAGCTGTTACCCGACTGTCGCACTGTTTTCTGCCAATCAATCACCTAGAACTCGAGGGACACTCGTATTTCGAATATTTAAGCGCAGATAGAGGCTTTGGTAGAGGGAGGGGGTGTAGACGATTAATGGGGATGGCCACGGAAGTGAGTTCCAGAAGCGGTCATTAAGGGAATATCGATTAACTAATTAGCCAATCAATCATCGACAATAACGGTTTGACGGTTGCGCAGACATGGGATTGCTTTCAACGTCCAATGCATGATCGCCCATTAGTCATCCACAGAAAGAGCTCCCACGCCAGAGAATAGAAATGAAATTAAGAGAGGAAAGAGAGCAAAAATATCCGAAGTCATTATTTTATCGGATCTTTAATCAGACTATCGTGTAATTACTTGCTTATCACGTCCAAACAAGAGAAAACTTATTAATTCATCAGAAGCTGATTTCATACACTACTCAATTCACTCTTCCGGGAAGGTTATAATTAATCAGAGGAAAAAATGCAGCATAGCAAAAACTTCCAGGAAGAATAAACGGCGATTGGAATTAACACCACATACACGGACTACGGTATTTCATACACTCTTTGATATTACAACTCCTGCTAAGGATTACTCACTGCTGCACTAAAATGTTCAATCGAGAAGCAATTTAATTTCTAAAATTGATTCAATTGAATGAATGCACAAAGTAAACCTGGAAAAAAAACTATCATAACTTAAAAGTTTTGTAATCCTAAACACAAAATTGATAAGTGTAATGTAAAATAAAATGTTAATATTAATAATTTAAGTGAAATATATTTAACACCCTCTTCTAAAAATGTGTCGAAACAATAAAAAAATGCTAATATTCTATGTCATTAAATATTCCACTATCCGCCTTGGTCATAAACGCCGGCTGATCCTAACGGGAATCTAAGATAAAGTTATCCCCTCGTCTAACGAGGAACTAAGAGGGATTCGAGTGACACTGCATTTTTGCTCCGTCTCTTGTCCTCTTCCCGTAAAATTTCCATTCCCACTGCAATGCCATATTGGACATATGACGGCATTTCCACACACTCCCTTTCTGACTTCCTACGCCAAAAAGCTCAGCCATCAAACGGAATTCGGGGACCAAATTCGGATGTAGATTATTCCTCGACGCTATCACTCCCTCGCAGCTTTTACGGAGTGCCGCCCCTCCCCCTTCCTACCCTTCTGCTCTTCCCGTCAACCCCTTCTCACCCCACGACCCTCAACCCCCCCAAGACCCTCCTCTCTCTCTCTCTCATGCCAGTCCAACCCTCTCCTGTGTAACCTCTCCACCCCCTTCCCTCCTTACGAACAAAGGCCAAAGTGGGGAGAGTGGTGGGGGAATGATGTGGGATGGGAGAGCGAGTGGGTGGCTTGTCTGAGGGAAGGCGTTAGGTGAGGGGGCTCCCCTTCCACACCCGCCTCACCCCTTCCACATCCCCTTCCTTCCCCGCCTCACCCCTTCGCCCTACGCCAAGCCTTCTTCACTACCCCATTCACCGCAGACCTTCTTAAGCACCAGGACCTTTTTTTTTTCTTCGGGAATAACCGTCGACTCAGCTACTCAAGGTGCACATTCCCCTTCCATTCCACCCTTTCGCTCCCCGCGCTCCTATTCACCCCTCGTCTCCACCCTTCCCTCGTCCCCCTTCTTTCTCTCCCGGAGATATATCTTCACTCCCGTCTCCATCGCTTTTGTTCCACCGCTCTCACAAAACCGCTATCCGGAATGGATAAGTAAGTGGGGATAGCTAAGGGGCGGGGGACCCGCGACTGTGTGCGTGAGTGTGTACGTATGAGGAGACATGCGTCTGCAGTCGCTGACATGGGGACCTCGCTTGGAAACAAACGCTGAATGGGTTTCCCTTTGACTGTCCAATGCATGTATGCACTATCTTCCTCCTCATAGGAAATTAAAGTTATTTTGTAACTTAACTTCCGGCATGCAGCTAGCTACCTTTCACCGGCGACACTTGAAATCCACCCATTGGTTATACCTACCGCTATAGGGGAAGGAGCAAAAAAGGGTCTAGGGATTTTGTATGTTTGGAGGCCATTCAGAAAGATGGGTAAAATTCGGGACACCATTTTGGATACCTTTCATCTGTCTTCAACTTGAGGCTTCCGTGAAACACAGCGCTATAAAAGCAGCCGTATATCCAATAAATACTGTTTGGTGTTTCATTGAGTGAGCTGCCTGTATCTTACAGTACCATTTAAGAATCCGCCTAAGTTATCTCTAAGTCGAATGTAGGAAAGCGAATGCTCAGTGTATCCTAGAAATAATTGTTTCGAAGGGTTTGAAGAACATAACAGTAATGATTGGCGCTGTAATTACCAATGCATTATGGTAAAATGCATTCTACTAACCAACTGTCCAGTTGTTAGTACAATGAATTCATTACTTTGCGTTCCAATGTCATTTATTTCTAAAACCGCTGTAGTAATAAATGTGGAAAATATTTAAGTAGTCAGGAAGAAACATAAATAGTACTTAATTATTGCTTATATTTCGAATCACTTTCCTGAAGTTAGCAAAATTATAATCATTACAATCACAGATTTAAAATTAATATAATCAAGGTTCCATTAGTCCATCACGAAAAAGTTCAAACCAAAAGGAGTTCAAACCAACAAACCAAGTGGTTATACGATGCATGAATAAATACATGAAAAGAGACATAGCAAACCAATACTACCTTGATCAAAAATTTCCCGGAATTTATTCAGAAAATTAAAAATACAAGTTTATTCATCTAAATCTATATTGTCCCCTTCAAAGTAATCCCCATCGACTGCAACACACTTATGCCAGCGCTTGATCCAATCCTCGAAACATTTTTTATATTCGGTTTTCGGTATGTCCATCAGTGCTTCCTGCGATTTTTCCATTACTTCCTCTCGGCTGCTAAAACGCGTTCCCCGTAATGGTTTTTTAACTCGATTGAACAGAAAGAAGTCACAGGGAGCCAAATCAGGTGAATTCGGTGGCTGTTGGATGGTATTTGTTGCATTTTTCGTCAAAAAATTACGAATAATGATAGCACTGTGCGACGGTGCGTTATCATGGTGCAAAATCCACGAGTTTTCTGCCCACATTTCTGGTCTCTTTCGGCGAATTGCTTCACGCAAACGTCTCATAACGCCCAAATAATACTCTTTGTTTACTGTCTGGCCTTCTGGCAAAAATTCATGATGCACTACACCGTTGTAATCCATGAAAACCGTCAGCATTGCCTTCTTTTTTGACTGAAAACGACGTGGTTTTTTTGGTCTCGGCTCATTTGGTGAACGCCATTCACTTGCCTGATGTCTGGATTGCGTGTCGTACTCATAAACCCACGTCTCGTCTCCAGTAATGATCCTTTTGATGAATGTGGGATCGGATTCAGCCTCGCAAATCATGTCTTTTGCGACGTCAACACGGTCTCTTTTTTGCATGAAATTGAGGTCTTTTGGCATGCTACACGACGGAAACCCAAATCATTAACCACAATGTCTTGGGCGGATCCATAGGCAATGTTCAAGTCCTCCGCTATTTCTCTGATGGTTAATTTGCGGTTATTGACCAACATTTCTTTTACTTTATCAATTTTTTCACCGACTTTCGATGTCGATGGTCTGCCACTGCGTTCATCATCTTCGATTGACTCACGACCACTTCTGAACCGCTCGTGCCACTGGTAAACAAACGACCGTTTTTTTTAGAGAATCGTTGCCGAAACACTTTTCCAACATTTCCAACGTCCGTGCGCCACTAAATCCGTTTTTTACGCAAAATTTAATACAAGTTCGTTGTTGCAAATTTAAATCCATTTCTGAAATTGTAAAAAATCGCCAACACACACAGAGATAGATGTACTCTTGGCTACGTAACTTTTGCAAATGTCAAGTTATGACACTAAGATTTAAAGGGAATATCAACAACAGATGTACCAATTTAACAAAAAAAAACAGAACTCAAATCGGAACGATGGGAGCGCCACACGGTGGTTATTCCGGGAACTTTTTTATCAAGGTAGTATAAGATAATAGAGAAGTGGTAAAAATCACTTCAAGATTCTGAAGCTTTCCGCAAAGTGTAAACTATTTCTTTTTTGGCACAAGAACTAAAGTGAATTACGAATTATATTATAGAAAAATCTAAAAATCTGCATAATGTTCTCAAAATAAAAAAATAACTCGTATTGTACTAGTGAACTAGATGAACAGAGAAAATCAAATAAATATTTTACATATTTTTTATACTCGTTGATTTTGAGCGACGTCATAATACGCAATTGCGTTAGGGCACATGCCTTGCCTGAAGAAAGAGAAGGCTCAAAATAATTTTTAAACAAGAGAAATGTACATGTGAGGACCTAATAGCACATAAGGAAATAATTAATGGCTTCTAATATTTAAATGATATGGTATTTTCTTGAGCATGGCTCATAATTTCCGATAAATCTACTTACAAAAGCAGATATCTCAAGAGTAGTCAGTAGTGCATTTTACGAAAATTGTCGTACAGTTACCAGCACCAAAATGAGAGGACAAATGTCTGCACTGACCTCTTTGCCACCTACTCTACAAACTAATCTATTCTATCCTAAATTCACCCGTTCTCCTGCTCCGAGCACTTGGCCCCGAGAAATCGGAAATCCCCTCCCTTTCTCTTCGTACGTAATCCCTTCAACGCTCCGCCCTCCTCGATTCCAAATCTTTTCGCCCGGCCATCCTTTTCCACCCACTTCCCTTACTACCCCGTCCTTCCCTTTCAGTTTCCATCCATCTCTCGCTGTTTTGGGACATTTTGTCACATCTGCTCCCGCACAGAAAAGGCCTCGCTGCCCTTAACTCGGCGGTAAAAAGGGCGGGTAGAGCCGCGGAATGGGGGCTTGAGGAGGCGTGGAGAGGAAGGAGGAAGGAGGGAGGGAGCAGGGTGAAGGGTCGGAGGATAATATGGGGAACGAAGGGAGTGGGGGATAAAAAGGGAGAGAGAGGGGGGAGGGGCGAAGGGGGGAAATGACGAGCGTGGAAAAGGCATGGGCCGTGGACGACGGGGAGGAAAAGGGGAAGGAAGAATAAAAAAATTCTCTTAAACCCTCCCACACCCCATATTCCCTTCCGTCTCCTCTCCCATACCCTTAATACCACTTCAAGCTCTCCTCGCCCTTCCAATGAAGAGAGGACACGGGGGGAGGCTAAACCTTTCCCAAAACTGCGTCAACCTCCTGACGGCCACTGGAGAAGGTCTCCACCGCCTTCCCCCGTCTCTTCTTGCTTCACGCTCTGCACCCTTCGCTTCCTCTCCCTTGTTCTTTCTTCCCTGTAACGCCATTTCAACCCCTTCCGACTCTCATATCCACAACCCCGCCATGACCCCCCCTCTCTGACCCCCTCCGCAAAGCTCGGTCCAAAAAAAATCCTCTCTATCTCGTTCCCTCCGCGTTCTCGTCACTCTCCCCTCCCCTACCCCGTCCCACACCTCATACCCCTCCCTTCCCACCAACCCTTCGCCCTCTGTCCGTTCTTCTGCCTTCTCACCCGCGACCCCCGAATCCTCCTCCCCCACCTCATTCCCACCAATCCCCACGCTCCCGGGTCTCCCCCCTCCATCCCGCTAAACTCTTCGACCTTTCCCAGAAACCACCTAGAAGTCTGCTCCTAATTTACCTCGTCGTTTTTGGGGGAATTCTCTCCCTTTCCGTCTTTCCCTCGCTCTCTCTCACTCAGTTCTCAACCCTACGGCCTCGTTATTTTTCTCTTCCAATTCATCCCGTTTTTATTTTCTATTTTACGTTATATCCCTGCCCCCTTCCCCCACCCTTCCTTCTCCCTTAACCGACCCTCATCCTCTCCCCCTGCCCTCTCCACACACCACTCCTCAACCCCTCCTTCGGTGTCGACACCAACACCACCACCACCATCACCACCCCTTTTTTCCCCCGCAGATATTAGGTCCTTCCCGACTCACCACTCTTGCTTTCCCAAAACCTGCACTCTGGGCTGTGTCTCGTGGCTCCCAGGGAAGGAGGGATTTTTTCCGGATTAAAAAAAGGGTTTTATTTTTTTCATAAATTGGAGCGGTGTTTTTATCTTAATGGACCCATTATCCAAACTAATCCCTCCAAACAGCGACTCCCGGCCGAAAAGTTGATGAGGTCGATTACATGCAGTTTGCTTTCCATCAAGGGAGCATGGTTTGACCGGAATTTTTTATCGGACAATTAACAATCACGAGGGAAGTAATGTCCCCGGCGAACTCTTAAGCCATATGAAGCATTTCTTGAACTATCCTGCGTCACGTTCAACATTTGTAAATAAAGCCTAGTATTGTTTTTAATACTAATTCACCCACAGCTGTCCCTTCGTTTACTTGTACGGTTAGCTTTTTTTCGCTCCAATACCCCATTACGTTCATTTGCGACTATAGCATCTAGGAACATATCCTTCCACGTTAGGATTCTAGCAGAGTCGCCGAAAGCTTACAAATACACAATAAACCATTGAAGTAAACGGGTATATATATATATATATATATATATATGTATATATATATATATATGTATGTATGTATATATATATATATATATATATATATATATATATATATATATATATATATATATGTGTGTGTGTGTGTGTGTGTGTGTGTGTGTGTGTGTGTGTGTGTGTGTGTGTGTGTGTGTGTGTCTGCGTGTGTGTGTGTGATCAAAGTAAACACTTTCAGAGAGCTTAAGGGAACCCAAAAATAAATAATGAAAACGCCATCATGATTTGAACCAGAACACGGTTTAGAATACATTCGTAAAATCAAAACAGAAATGCTAATTCCCAAATTGATTTCTTCCTCAATAATCCAGGGTCGCCTTATTCTTTGTCCAATAATCGCGGTCATAAACATGAGTGGAAGGAATGTTTCGCCAAGGAAATGTTTGCAAACTTAAGAAGTGATTGATCTCTTAGCAAACGTGAAACAGGGCTCATCCTCTTTACTCACAGCAATTGGGAGCAGGCTGTAAACTCCCATCTCCTTCCCCCTAGAAAAACAACAATCCCCACCCATAATCGAATCAGTCATCCCGACGGATCACGGCCTGCCAACATCGAGGCCATGCGCCGAAAAGCGCAGGGGTGGATACGGAAAGGGGGAGGGGATGGCATGGATGAGGGGGCGATGAAGGAACTGTTTGCGCAGAGATTGGGAGGGGAGGATGGGTGATATAGAGGGAACGAGGGAATGGGTGCAAGGTGGGGTTTGAAGAGAAGAAGTCGATGTTCTGGAAGATGGCAGGAGGGCATAAAACCGAAGACAAGGAAGAGAAAGGAAGAATAGACAAGAGGGAGCTGGGAAACGATCGGGGACAGAAGTGAGGAAAAAAATGACGCACGTCGAGCAGAGCGATAAAGGAAAAAGAAACAAAAGGGAGGAAGAAACTGGCTGGTGGGTGAAACAAGGCGCTGTGGAAGAAGCGCAGTCGGCGGCGCGCGCGAGAGCCTGTGTCTGTGTGCGTGTGTGTGTGTGAGAGTGGCTCCGAGGAGCGCGGGGAGGAGCGGGGTGAAAGAGCGAGATGGGCAGGAAGGGGAGAGTGGCGACGGGTGCTTTTTGGTGGAGTGGAGCAGAAAGAGGGGCGGGGTGTGAGAAGGGCATTAGCTGACGTTCGCGGGAGGGGGTGGGATACGGGAGAGAGCGATAGAGAGAGATAGAGAGAGAGTATGGGAGTGGGAGGAAGGACTATGTAGAGGTCCTCATTAGGCAGACAGTGGCGCCGCCGTAGATTTGGAGCTCGGGAGTGTCAAAAACTGCCGTCGCGGATCTGCTGAAAAGGGGAAAGAGTGTGGGGAATTGGTTTGCAAGGCGGTTAGGGATGGGCCAGGGGGAGGGATGAGGGAGGGCGGGTGCGAGGGGTTGTTAGGATGCGGAGGCGAGGGCGAATGGAAGGGATGAAGAGAGGGAGAAGGTGGGCGGGTGGGAGGCGAGACGTAAGCCGGAGGTTTGTCAGCTTTGCCGGCTACTAACGAGGACGGGAATCTTTGGGAGTCACACGCACACGGACAGGTCGATGATGGCGGAGGGTCGGCTGAGTCGAAGGGGTCGGAGCGGAGGAATAAATAAATATAATATTTATCTCGCGAGTCAACGGCTGCGCGGAAGTATGGGAACGATTTCTCATCGCGCACTTTCGGAAATTTAAGCCTCTTGTCATGGCGTGAAACAATGGCGACGGAGAAACACTTCCACCCAAGCGCGTTGGAGTCATCACTAAGAACATGTGTCTATTGTAGCTGAGATTCCTCGAACGTGAATGAGCATACGCAATCGAAGAGTGCTGGGGACGGAGCGATTGATGCTTACATTTTCTCGCAGCACAATACCAGGAACGAACGCTTACGCATTAATATATAATGAACATGTAAAGTTGGTGCGAGTGATTTCCTCGCCTTCCACACGATTACCTTTGAGTGCGCTCCCGACTCGCTTCATTTATTCTCTTCGATTGTAGGAGAAATATATAATTATAGTGGTGTGATAAAATATGACTTCGTTGTGCCTTAGGAAAAGGTTGACGTCGTCCCAGTATGAGGTTTATTCACTATTCAAAAATAGTATCAAAATCATCCAATGTTTTTGTGAAATCTTATGCCTTGTAGAAAACTTAAATAGGTAAAATATAAGATATATAAAATATAAGATAAATAAAGCTCTTGATTAAGTTACCATTTTCAAGACTAATTAAAATAGCGTCAGTTGAATGAAGTAAGAAATTGAGAAATTTTAGACTAAATAATTGATTCAATTTTGCAATTTTTAAGACTCATCTGCGAAACTTGGACTCCTACGTGAAGAGTAAATGAAATGAAACTGTAGGTACATCGACAATAAGGAGATAAATGATTTTAAAATTAAGTAATTAAGTTTTGAATGTGAATTTATCTTTATTTATTACCCGTGCAGTCGTTAGAAATAAATCTCCTGATATTTAAAGTTTAGCTACATCCACAAATATATTATACGATGTAATGAAGACCAATTATCATCTCAAACAGGCTATTAAAAAAATTGCCATTAATTTTCTGTGGAGCAAGAGGGAAATGTTTCGCAAGAATCAATTGGCTTCTATGTTTCACTCTGCTTGTTCATGAAATACTAAAATGGATAATCAATAAGAATACCTACAGAATAATTATCTTAGAAGGTTTCTTAATTGTTATAAAAATAAATCAAGCTCATAATAATACTTCAATAGTTTTCAAACTATCCCCAGACTGGCATAGTTTTATTAAAGAAAAGCAACTATTGAATATAATTATGATTATAGAGAAATGCGTCAAATTTGAGAATCGAAATTAAAAACACATTATATAAAAATACTA
Source organism: Hetaerina americana (assembly GCF_022747635.1). NCBI lineage: Eukaryota > Metazoa > Arthropoda > Insecta > Odonata > Calopterygidae > Hetaerina > Hetaerina americana. Next base: position 46,886,101 of record NW_027286874.1, read on the forward strand.
TCACGTACGGTTCCAAGACACTAAAAGAGTTAGGCACAATCCATTTTACACAGCCAATGAAAACGACCGATGCCTAATCGCCATAGATTTTATCAGCCCCACAACGAACAATTGAAAATGTATGCATAAAATTACATTTAAGAATGCTGATTTCACGAAAAACAGTCGACCTAATGATCTAATCAAATCAAAAAAGTTATCAAATTAAAAAATGGTGAACCATGCAAAACAATTGGGTATTTAAGATCATTCTTTGCCCCTTTGAAACGTGATGTAGTTGGACTAAATTTACCAAAGCTATAATAATTTTGATTGAGGCGGAAGCCTTATTATAATAATGCACATGCATAATCTAATGTTCCTTTTTTGAATTATTTGAGCCATGGCGAAAAAGAATTAATTTTTTCGAATATATTAATCCGAATAATATTGTAAGGAGAAGGAAACTTTTCAAACGGAGAAGAAATTCCGATTAAGAAGACCAGAATGGGGGAAAATACGAAGAAGTTTAAAAAAAATAAAATCCCATGCCCTTTTCTGGCTTAATTAGAGAACCGACAGAAAAAAAGAGGAATGCAGACGCTGCGAAAGTTTAAAAAGAAGCAAATGTATTAATTAGACACAAGGGAAACCGCGCCCCTACTTCTTCCTCTCCTCTTATGACTCCAAACCCTCGCTCTTCATCCGTTTACGTGCCTTGCATCCCCTTCCACCGCCACCGCACACCCACCTCCTGGAATTTTCAGTCTTTACGGCGCCTCTAATTCCTCCACTCCCTCTCGAACCCCCTTCCCCCGCCCAACCTCCCTCCCTTCAAAGGACTTATCTCGCCGACTGCAGCGTCGGTGTCGAAGAGACGAGGGTTCGAACACAAAGTAGCACAACCGTGGTAAAAAGAGCGCTTTTATTTACGGTCACCGGGGAATACCAGAAGAGGTGAGCGGGCGGTAGGTGCGGCGGAATAAATAGCAGGGGGTGGGACGGGGAGAAAGAGGGAGCGAAAGAAGTCATGTATGCAAGGAGGGGCAAGGGGCGCCGCGGGAGACGAACGGAAGAGTCAGAAGGATCAGCGGCGGTGCGGGCGGGCGGGGGAGGAAGAGGTAGCGAGGGCCGACGGCGGAGTAGGAGAAACGGTGCAGCGCGAGGAGGCCACGGCCGAGGAGAGTAGACAAGCGTTTCAGAGACCGGGGGAAAGGGTCGGATGAGTGGGAGAGGGAGGGAGGGAGAGAGCGACTGGAAGAGGAAATGTGTGGGAAAAGTGGGTGGATGGAATAAGAATTAAAAAGAAAACGACGTGGGGAAGTGAGGGAGGAATTTTGTTTGCGAGGGAGTGTTCTCTCGCGGCTATATTTCAAGACTGACACTTAGAAGGCCAATGCATCTCAAGTAGGTGATAGGGCGAGAGCCAGAGAGAGGGTGAGAGTGCGGGCGGGGTTCTAAGAGTCTAAGGGATGTAAGCCGGGGCTGGTCGAGGGGGTTGAGGTCCGTGTGCAAAGACGGAAAGAGTGCAACCAAGCGAGGATGGGGAGAGGCAGTCTTTGGGATGCAGGGAGAGAAAGGAAGAGAGAGAGGACTCTAGGTCTGAAGCACAACCTACCATGGCCAGTATTGGGGGAGATAGCAGACAATATTTGATGTGCGATATTTTTGGGGCCTGGAAGGAATGGAATGGACTGGATTGCCCCAAGGCGACGTTTCGGAGGGAAGAAGTTTCGCTGATCTACTCAGACATCTTGAGAGGAGGAGGGACACGATTTCAGAGGGATATAAAGATATCTGGACGTACATGGCTGGGGAGAGCAAGGCGCAGGATAAGAGCGAATAAGTCAGAAGAGTGACGGCAATTTTGGTGGAAAATACGCTCCTATGGAGAGAGGCAGCCATCAGGATTCCTCACCATTACGGGCTAATCAGTGGTAGAAGCCAATAACAAGAACCAATGATTAACCAAACTCAATTTGACAACATTTGTTTACCTTCCCCTAACCGTCCGTGGATGAGGGTGATGGAATTAAAAGAATGAACACATACTGAATGGTTAATCTCCAGGCTCAATGTATGCACAATTATTATAAAGCGATTTGAAGAAGCAATACTCATGAGGAAAGCACGATTCGAAGACGAGCGATTGTATTTGATGATCGTGAGGTGAGGAGAAGGCATTGAGGAGCGAAAATGAGGAATCGTGGCGAAGAAATGAAGGTTTCATAAAAGGGTGGCGTGATGTTTTTGCAAAGAACAAGAGAACAGAGATGAGAGGAGATAAAAGGAGGGAGAAGAAAAGGGCCATGGCGTGAAATAAAGTCATGCCTCGGAGGAAAGTGAGAGGTTACGGAGGCATGGATATAAGATACGTGCTTTTCTAAGATTCTGCGTGCCTTGAAGGCAGAAGGAGGCCCCTTCAAAAGTTGTCAGGTCCGGCGGATGGCTTGACTGGTTGGCTAGGAACGGGATTGGAAAAGCTGGGTGTATGTGTTCGTGTGTGGGCTGCCGGGATTGTCTGCGAAAGGCCTTTCAAAGGCCGCGAATCGGGAGAGCACGTCTGGATACGATCGTAAATTTATTGTGCCCGAGAGCCTGTTGGAGATTTTTTGCGAACTATACTATGCGGGAGTAAAACAATCCGCTGGATCTGGCAAAATCCAAAAAATCTGGTGACGCACGGCGACTAATGGTATTTTCTCATTTGTTTATTAATTTTAACCGCAGTTAAATATTATTTATTTTATAAAATAACAATAATTTACTTACGCAATCCTTGTCTGTAAAAGAGAACATATATTAGGGGGATTCCAGATAGACACGGCACAAAATCTTCCACTTGTGAGACAATTTCTACCGCTAAAACACATGCCCTGGGATTTTGTTTTTCCCCCTACTTTTGGTTATTTGGTTGTTAAAATTAACGCGGGCCCCATTCTCCTTCGACAAATTGAAAAGGGATCTCTTAAATGAAGATATGATGATGAATGTGTTAAAAAATGAAGTTGTATATGTGTTATAATTAATGTTAGTTTATTCATACAGCAGAAAATGCTGAGAAATATCGCTTAAAGCCAAAATGTGAGATATTATTTCGATATATATTTCGAAAGTAAAGAACAGATTCAGTACGGAGAGGCTCGGATTGCATTACGAACATTCTTTATTAATGATGTGGGTAAAAAGTCAACGTAATGCTACGGAAGAGTAAACCTGACATATTTAGTTGCCTAAATTTCCATGGATGGTTACGTCTACTTTTGGAGAGAGAAATCTCACAAGAATCCAAGATGAGTTGGATTAAGAACCTAATAAAGACGACCAGAAAGACATTTTGTACTTTTCATCGGCATGTCTTGAGAACACACCAGTACATCAAACAATTATTTAGCCAAGGAGAGTAATATAGACTAAATCATCAAGTTCTTACAGGGGTCGATTATTGAAGCTTTAATGCTTATTATTATTATTAGAAACTCCGTTAACATTATACGACTATAATTCATCAAACTGAAGGTTTCACTTTTGAATACTTAGCTTTTAGTTTTCTACAAATATTTATGCAAACTTTACATATTTAATTGTATCTTTCACCCATGCCCTTTGGATTACAGCAATGAGAAATTGGTAAAAACAGATATAAAGATTGCCTAATTATTCTTTTACACGCGACACCAAAATATACATTGCTGAGATGACCAATATGTTCTTTAGATTTCTTCTGCTTCAAATGAGAAGAATTTTATGCAAACATATGAATTACACGGTTTTTAAAAAAGATTTCAAGATAGTAAGTCTCCTCTACACCGCAATATTTTTATGGCACACACCCCACCCCCGCTCATCCCTTGAGGGCATAAACAGAGAAGCGAGAACAGGGGGAAGACACACTTCATCCCCATACTATCACATAGTTTCCACTTCTCTAGTGGGCGTGGCCGCGTCCGGCGGCCGTGTTTCCTCGGTAGTAAAAGCGACCAATGAGAGTGAAAAAAAGGGCGAGCGCTATGAGAATAACAGCGGCGCAGACGCCATCAGTTACTCTTTATCGGGGGCAGCAATCGCGTAAGCCCATCCACTCAGGGGAGGCGGGAACCAACCTTCGTGGCGAGCCGACTCAAAACAGCCAAGCTCGCTCAACTCCCGCTCCCTCTTCCCCCTCTCTCTACTTCCATCTTGATCGATCAATGACTCGGGCTTTCTTCCCCGCCTATGGTTAAGGGCCGCACGGATGTTATGTTTTACGGGTGCGGGTGCCGTGCAGGAGATCTTTAAGGGCCACATTCAAACGGGATGGTTCATTATCCCCCATAAAATATTCTACCCATCTATGTGATCATTTGGGATGCCCAAATAAAAGATAACTCCAATTTTGGCTTTATCGTGGAGACGGCGCCCCGAATAACATATAAAAGATGCCAAGCGATACGATATGGGATTTTTAGCCAATATATAAAGATCTGCCCGGGAGTGGCTATGAATAAGTCGTTAATTCATGCGTACGAGCCACACTATTTGTCTTTAAATTCCTTCGTTCCTTATTTCATGCAGGCTTGCTAGGAACAGTTTTGAGTAATGAAAAGAAAAGGAGGAAAAGATCTCATACTATATATTTTGCGCCATTGAAATAGCCGTAGCTGTTCAGGGAAACATAACTGTGAAGAATACGGAACCTTGGCCATTTGAAATTATTTATCTATCATAACATTACCGCATTCTATAAAGTTCCGGAACGCTTTTGCTTTGCATAGCAAGGACAATATTTTTACTTTGCTAATTGTTTTGACTGCCCCGCGGTGGCAGGCAAATGACAGGAGTTCCACTGATGTGCACGATTCAAGCTGAATGAAAGAAAATGATGCGCAAAGCAGAGAGAGATGCACGTTCTGTCTTAATTATTCCACCAGGACTTAATTTCATTACCCACTGCTTCTGAATCATCCAAGCCCGCCAGCTGTGCATTACTTCGGCGCGGCCACAGTTGGCCCACGGACATCGAGTTTGACGCACCTGATCCAAGTGACGCGATCCACCTCCCATCGCGCTCGTAAACGTCTCCATTTTCCATCCCCTCTTGCACATTCACCCTCTCGCTCTCCCTCACGTGGAACATCTCGTTTCCCCGCGAAAATCTCATAAACAACTCACATAGTCATTTGAAAATGCGTGTTTCGGCTAGTATTGCGCCCTTTCTCCCGCACTGACCATCAACCCCCAAGCTGCACAGTCAGTTTGCTTTCGCGGCAATAACCTCAAGTCCCCCCACAAGCACACGTCATTCCAGGAGGAGAAATCCACCTCTGACTGTCTTCACAACCTCCTATATCGCAAACAGTTTTTGAAGTAAAATAGAATTTTCTAGCGATTGGTTTGTGTAATGTGTGATTGCAAACAATTGTTTTGACCTCATTTTATCTCTCGGCGAAATTGAAGCTTGTTCCTTCTGAAATTCCTCATAATGATTTACTGCCGTATCAGAGCCTGTATACGAAATTGAGTTATGTGAGGTATAAAGCGGCATTGAACCTTTGAAATGTATACCCATTGCATTGACTTCCAAAATTGCCGTTTTTCCTTACATCCCTGTATCTTAAGAGATTCCTCAACTCATATGCGCATTTTAATCAATATAGCTGAAGCATGACTTTTATTGAAATTGACACTCTTAACTAGGACTACGCATCACTAAAGAAAGATGAATTTAAGAAAGATCTGATGCTTTCTCGGCGCATCTGCTGAATGAAGTTTTCTCGGGTCTTCCTCCGGGTCAGGGGTTCGGTGTAGGCCGACGTTTCGACACTCGTCTCGAGCATCGTCCTTAGGGCTGATGAGTCCTGCCCTGAGCTGAGGACTCATCAGCCCTGAGGACGATGCCCGAGTCGAGTGTGAAACGTCGGCCTACATGGGACCCCTGACCCGGAGGAAGACCCGAGAAAACTTAATTAAAAAGATGAATTTAATGTCGCACTATTCTGACAGTCGGAAATTGAGCTATCATTAATCTGGTTTCATAACATGATTTTAACAATTTCACGCAATCGGAATATGCGCTCACAGTATGAGTTGAGGATGTTCGCAATGTAAATTTAACATGTATATTATGGAATTCGGTATTTCCCTCTTTAAACGAATTCACGGGGTTGCGTTCATTCGTCTAAACTGTCCACTTCGTCAAGGACAGGTTCCAAGCGTGAGGAAAATGCTATATCAAAAGGCAAGGTATCAATTAATCATTTCACCTGATTTGAATGATGACTTCCAATTCCATCACACAGAAAAACTCGGTGCGCCCCCCATTAGAATGCACGAGGTGCTTCATCTATATATTCGTTTCCATTCACCTCCTTCATTGACTTCCCTGGGACTTGGTCTTCCCCCATTCTGCCGCACGGCCTTTCATCTCGCTCGTGCTGTGAAACACTTCCCTTCACCTCATTCGCTCGACCCCTCGAAACTCGCCTAGCCGCCCGGCAGCGTCGGAACGTGAAATCGACGCCCGGAGTTTTTCATCTTCTCCTCCTCCGCTGCTGTCACGCCTTCCTCTCCCTCCCTCTCTCTTAACTCGCCTCCTCTTGCCCCTTCTCCGCACACCTCGCCGCAAACCATTTCGCTCACTCCACCCTTCGCCCTTTACCATCCCCCGAATTTCGTTCCCCCTCTTAACTCTTATCTTCTCTCCTCCGTCCTCAATGGCTCTCTCTTTCTCTAACTTTCTACCTCCTCCGCCCATCGTCTTGTAAAATGCCGCCACCCGCTCTTTCCTTTCCTCCCTTAGGTACGACCCACCACTCGCGAGACCCTCCCTCCCACTGTACGCCTCTCTACCTTCCCCTAGTTTTCCCTCTCTCTCTCTCTCTTTCCTTGTACCCTTATCCCGCAACTCTTCCCGCTCGCCCCTGGGGCACACACAAGCTTGCCTTCCCGGGATATACCCCCCCTAGAAGGATTCATCCGTTATTCAAATTTCGAGAGAAGGACGAACCGTAGGAGGAGGGGCGGTTGGGAGAGGTTGTCGGGGGGGGGATCAGAGCAGGGTGAGGGCGGAGATTGAGGTGAGGCGAACAGGGAGAGGGAGGGTACGACGAGGGGATTATAAGATGGAGGTGGGCGAAGGTCTGGGTAAGTACGGGTAGGGTGTAAGAAAAGCGGCGGGTAGGAAGAAACGTTGGCCGAGTGTATGCAGCAGTAGGCGATAGTGGTGGGGTGTGCATGTGTGTCTGTGTGGCTTACGGATTGGGTCAAAGAGACCTACCGCATGTGTATATCTGTGACTTCCCTGAGCAGCTCTGGACTCCTCCCCCTCATAGCCACACCTTCCCGAGTCGGAAAGGTAAAGCCCACGGCCAAATTACGCTGGCTCGGAGACCGCAATCAACCGCCCCTGCCAACCCCTTTCCACCACCCTCAAGCCAGCCGATTCTGCTTTCTCTTTCTCCATCTCTCTTTCTCCCTGGCCTATGGGGTTGGGGGAGTTTCGAAGGGTTCAGCACGCAAGGAAGAACAACTTCTTTCTGCTTGAGGCAATGGGAATGAGGGACGTTTGTATCTTTTACGCTACGAGAGTTCGCGAGTTCGATGCCGATGCCGTGACGAAAGCTATTTCCCACTTGGTTTTTCAAGAGCCGGACTTCTCTCCATGAGACGATAGTGGGTTCGTGAAAGAGAACTTTTCGGGCATAATGATTCGTAGACTATACAAATTATTCTAATTCGAGTCAATGTTTCCCGGTGAAAGGTAATTACTCTCAGGCAATGGAAAAGGCTCAAGCGAATTAAAATGTATTTGAACCCAATAGGTTTGAGTACGCCACCCAAACTTCAGTATCTCACTCCAATTTTTCCGATTACTTTTTACCAAAAGATTAGGAAAGAGTTATATTCCAGTAAAATTCATTGAAGATCTTCATTATATGTGAAATTTTGATGTCACAGGCTTAATTCAACTGCACTACAATTATTTCTAAAGAAAATGTAGTGAGTTGGGAATATGAAAGAATCAACGACACTGATGTTCCAATGAGAATTAATTTTATACGATTTCTGCTCTCGTTGCTTTAAAATCACTCAGCTGAATCATGTTTGGAGCACATGCCGGCGGGGGAGAAAAAATCTGAATCACATTTCAAAGTCCTTCGCAATCTATCTGCCGAAGATCGATAGAAGTCATTTTTCATTCCCTTCTTTCCTGGAACTTAATATGTATTCGGATCTCATTAAATTAACATACATCGCTTTTCGCGCAGAGGAACCCTTAAAAAACTGCACCCATTCCTCATTTCGTCACCTCATTAATTAAACATACCCGGAAAGGTAAGAGGATCGACTACCGCTGAGAAGGCGAGAGACGAGGAGATGAATTCTAATCGATACTACTTCGCATTTAGCGCATTTTAAATCCCATTTATCGACTCTTATCCCTCTATATTTCTTATTCAGATTGAAATAAAAGACCGAAAGTGGACACATGCAATATCAATTTTCAATCCCATTTTTTGCTATATTTAATTTGATATTATAGGTGTGTCAACTATTTTAAAATATAAGCCATCTATTGAGCTATTGGAGAAAAAAATTAATACAACTCCTTACTCAAAGAATAACTGATGGAACCTTGTGTTTTTTTCCTTAGCACCTGAGTATTTATTTACTTTGAATATCAATGCAAGTAAATAGCGACTGTAGTACACCCGTAGACTTGATTTGAGTTAAAATAAGTGAAATGGTTACAATACTGTAAATGAAAGTAAGAATATACTACACATAATTGCTAGAGGAAACAAAAAACAGTCCATTTATTTACGGTTGTAAAAATAATTTATTTTCAGCAATTAAGACGGCTTAGTCAGAGAGAGAAGATGGCATAAATTTCTTGGGATTCACACTTTTTGCGGAGGATATTGAAAACAACATTCATCAAGCCCGCCTAAATTAATGTAACATGTTCATGCAGATTGATAATTTAATTACTAAATGATTCTTTTTCTTTTATTTTGGCCAGCCACAACGAACAGTAATTAAATGGCCAAATAATATTATTTCTAATTTATAGTATGCATACTAAATTCTTCTCCATTCAGAATGAATGGCGTTGTAGTGTATCAATGATTCCCAAAACGCAGCTTAAAGTCTCCATTTCAAATACCAATAGTGCCAAAAATTTTATTGTTTGTATAGGAAACATTTTTCTATTTTTTTGCGAAATCGGGCAAAAAGAAAAATACCTCTCAAACTAAATTATACAGCACATTGGTGATAGACAGCAGAATCACCGGATGACTACATCGCCGCAGATGAAGGAGATGGGTGAAGTATCAGCTTCCTCAGATGTGGGACAGAGTACAATTCACAAAATAGACCGCAGTAGTGTGATGCGAAAAGCAAAACTGGTCGTATTCATGTCATTAGAAGATACAGTGTTGCCTTCACAAATGTGACGCGATGGAGTTCCTCCTGATTAAAATAGTCCGAAAACAAAACTGTCTCCGAAGTCTAAGATCTCCAGGGGAAGACTACTGCGAGAAGCACACCAGTTGAATTGGATTAATGTTCAAACAAGTATTGGAAGTGATGAAAGAAAGGCTGCTGTCAATTTATCTTCGGTTTTAAATTGTAATGATTGGTCACCAAACATTATACTATCGATGATTTTCCAATATTACTGAGCTTTCCTCAAGGCTGCAACCCATTGGCAGCATCTTTTCGTAAGCGTTATATTAATTAATTTTTTCGCCCACTCTCATTCTCTCCAGTTCCATCCTCTCTTTTTCTTTTTTTCACCTGATTTCATTATTTTCTCTCCTCCCCAGGAGTCTTCCCTTGCATTTCTACCTCTTCCTTTTCTCCACTCCTTTTGCTTCTCCTCCCATTTCCCTCTTCTTCCACCCTTGTTCCAAAGCAGCTCTTGACCATCCAAATATTCTTCTCCCTTTTTGTGCTTTGGCAATCGAATGAATTCGTCTTCCTTTCCCCATTTCCTACGCCCCTCTTCCAATTTTGTTAAATAATGACTCAAATAGGTGCCAGCCCAGGCACACGCTTATTATTCCCATCCATGCCTCCCCTTCGAATAAGTGGATGCCTTTATCAATTTTGATCTTTTTATATTACTCCCCGAAAAAAACTTTCCGCCACTCCCGAACAAATTTTATTCATGGGATAGTTAAAACTTAGGTATATTCTGTATACCGTTTTATATCGACTGAAAATTTTCCCAGTTGACTTAAACATTAATATTTGTTGATTACAAATTCAAACTGTGTGGTAGAAAATCCCTTTAATTTAAGGAAGAAAAAAGTGGAAAAAGATAAATGAAACCGCGAGAAATAATTAAATCAATGAGCAATTCGTTTTAAGAGTGAAGTGGAGTAAGAATGATTTTCAGCTGTCCTATATGTTGATATAAGTCAATGAAGAGACAAAACACATTAAACTAATATTAAAAAATCACAATTTTATGATGACTACAGCTGAGACGACGATTATATTACCTCCTTCGAATTTTATACACTCCCAAGTTTGTACTTTTGACATTCTTTAGTCCAATCCCCGAGGCAAACATAAAAAATCCTCCTGTTATTTCGGCGTCGAAGGTTTTGAGCCAACTGAACAAACGGGAGGGACTAAAGGAATCGAATGCTGGTATGGAAAGACCAAGCAGGGATGGTGAGGGGTATCCGGAGGGAAGGACTGACTTTGAAGTCGAGGCATCCTCGCCCTGGGGGCTATCATACGAGGAGGATACGTGAATTTGAATTGGGGGGCTACTGAAATTTGGGGATGAAGGAATGAGCAGTAAAGATGCCACAGGAGAGTGGGGAAGAATAAAAGGATAAAATAGGAAGGAGAGGATAGGGGAATAGGGGGAAGAGCGTTTCAGGGGGAGGGTTAATATTTCGACACAGCCATCCCTCAGGGCGCTGCGGAGGGGGATAAAGAATAGAGATGTGGAGAAAGGGTGGGGGAGGTACAGTAGAGGTGAGTAAGAGGGGAATATTATTTTCTGAAACATCGTGGACGGACTAAGGGGGAGGAGGAGAGCGGCCAAGGATGCGAATTCGCGTGAAGTGACACACGATAGGGCGCCTTTGGTAAGAAACTACTGAGAAAACGGTCGGTCGGCAGTCTGGGCACTTCATTTCGCATTACTCTCGCTTCATCTGGCGAAGAAGGGATAAAGAAACCAAGGGAATCCGCAACGGTTGTCTTTCCCGCTCGCAGAGAGAAAAAACCGCGACCACCTAACCCCTCATCCTACGGAAATGACTGTTGTACATGGAGTATTAATTCGTTAAAAATACCCCGGGATTTGGAAGATCGGGTCATAATGAGCTCTACGACTAAAAATTACTTCTGAAATATATAATACGAAAACCAATGCATTCGATGTCTTCTTGGTTTCGATACAATGATTTGAAGGACATATGTGGTAAAGGGTCCACAGCGACTACTTTCTAATAATGAAAACTTCTACAAAGATTGGGGCATTAAAATAAAATCGTTTAAAGGCGAAGATACGGTTGGAAATGAAAATAATTTAAATGGAATATAGAGGCAAATTAAATTTTCGAATTTTATAAACAGGAGTAAAACGCACTCTTAGATGCCCCTGAGGTTATAATTATTTCTTGCCATAGAAAATATTCATCCCAATACCAAGACAACCCTACCTATACTATATTTCCAAATTTCAATCCATTACTTTGGAATAACATCCTTCTGACATGATAATGTACGAGACTTAAGACCCTCAACAGAGCTAGCTAGCGCCGGAAAACTAACGGCCTTTTATGAGGACATTAAAAAATAAACAATTTATATTACAAAATGTTTATTTATCAAATAGCTCTATAAAAACTTGAATCCTTTATATAAGTGAAACTCTGTACGACCTAGATGGAGATTTATTGGGTTTCCATCCCTAGAACCGTTCATTCAAGTTTTGTCCTTGAAACATTTTTGCTTTTTCATATTTTAAAAACTTTATAGTTAATTTTAGATTGATACTTTTGCCGATATTTTGATATACCTTGGAGACCAAAAACATGCCTCGTTACACCACAGGTATTGCATATTTTTGAAAATCTTAAAACCAAAGTTAATCGAAATATATTATATGAAGGCAGCAGTTTCTAAAATAAATGAAAATGTAAGAGTTTTGCTTGTCTTTAAATATCGCAAATTTTTAAGTGTCGATGATGATAAGTACATGACAGCGTACCAGATAAAATCCCATATGGGTATTATTGGAATTTTCCAACATAGCGTTCCTCTTTCCTGGGGAAAAGTATTCAAAACCAGTAGCACAGAAAATATGAACTCATACAATCTCTACTGCGTCCAAGGTACAATAATTTATTTTCGCATTACCGCATAAGACGACAAAAATGCGATGAAATTAAGTAATCCGAAAAGAATTCTCATATATTCTGATTACTGAGAAACAAATGTATGTGACGTTATACTCCCAAATGACATTTAAATGAACGAAAACATTAAGAAATCTTTTTGCATTCCCCAAATATGATATTTGGTCACATTCCAGGAAATACAAGGGCTCAAATTCGAATGAAAGATACGGAAAAAATAATAAAGAAACAACTACCAATAAAAGGAGGAAACCATATAATCTCCCGAGAAGAGTATCTTTCATCTTTCGTACAAATATGTGCAAATATAGCGACCTTGGGAAGAGGTATGGGAAAACATAACACTGAACAAAAGAGACCAAGAGCCTTTTTCATGTATGAGCCAATTACCCGTGCCGCTCTTCTTATAGGACGTGATAAATGGGATATGGTGGCAGTAGAGAGAGTGCAACGGTGAGAAGAAGGGGAAGGCAATAAATAATACGATACCGGGAGAGAATGGAAAGGGAGATGAATGAGATCTCGAGACCCCGGCAGATGGCGCGGACGGATTAAATTGAAGCGAGACTTAAGCTACACAGGGAATGGGATATGGAATGAAGGAATATAATGGAGGGTAGGTAAGAACGGAAAAATGAAGTGGAAAGAGGGGAAGAGTGCGAGGATAGCGAAAGGAAAAGAACTAGGCGAAATGCTAGAAATATAAGGTCACTGCATGCAGTGACGAAAATAGATGGATTGCCGAAGCATGGCTGTCAGGGAATAAGAATCAGACATTTGGTATGAAAATTCAGCAGATAGAGAAAGCCTCCACTCGAATGGCACTGAGTGCGGGAAGGGCAGGTACCGACTGGCAATAAATATTATGAATTACGTAGGTCTCCACACATTTGAAGTACATGTGGTGTGAATAGTCAGGTGAGTCGGCAGTTCTATGAGCGATTCATCCACAATTTGATTCGAAAGCCACGGCAACCTACATATTTAAATTAAGAGAGTCCTAGGTGGAATCATAGACCTTTAACCGTTCAATAGGATGGATAAGATTCGTTGCATTAGAATGCTAAGGCTAGGAAACTCTTTTATCGTTTAAAATGAAGAAACACAGGTACTCGGGTAGTCTAATTATTCAATGTCCCACGATGCTAGGGAAAAAATTCTAACGAAATAACAAGGAGAAAACCGAAAATATTTGTTCATGTACAGTTTAAATTTCTTCACAGGCTACTGATATTCCTAAGAAGTGATGAGCATGAAGATGAGACTTTTAGTCGGTTCCCTTATCGGTCATGTGTGACCACATTTTAAGGTTCAGCCAGGCCAATGATTTCTGAGCAGTTTCTGTAATCCGAGCGAATAACGTACCTAGAACACAGGTGAGGCGAGTGGCGGATTTCAGAGAATAAGATGTAAATTGCGGAGAAGGAAAACACGCTATCATGAGAGAAAAGCCCTAACTCCAACTATCCTTCTAAGCCGTTCTCAAGAAGAGAAACATTACAATGTGGATAAAAAAGAGGGATAGAAAGAAAAAGAAGAGCGGGTATTAGAAAGGCAGAATGAGATGTCATGGGAGGGGGAGTTGGGACGGAGGAGGGAAGCGGGAAGTGGAGACGGAGTAGGGGTGGCCGGAGCTTGGGATGGATCGGATGTTTGAGGAGAGGACAGATTCAGAGGGATAGATAAGGAGGGAAAGCGGAGGGGGAGGTCAGGAAGAGTTGGGGCGGGGAAGGAGAGAGTCGTGAGGGGGGGCAAGAGGTAAAGGAGTGGGCGTGGAAGCAATATTGTGGTTTCGGCTGGGTGAGGAAGAGCGGAGGAACGGGGTAAATGGGGAGGGAAAAGGGACTGAGGGGTGGGTGGGATGGATGAGATGTGGGAGAGGAGGCATTCGAGAGGATAAAGGAAGAAAGGGAGGAGATAAGAAATGGAGAGAGGCAATGTCGGAGTCAGCATGGGAGGGGCAAGTGTGGTGAAGAGGAACTCCCACCCTTCTCTTTCCCTCTCTCCCAGTCGCTATCTCCTGGAGAGATAGCGAGGGTGCGTGGGAATAAGAGGATGGAGGTGGCGATCTCCGCTGAATGGGACGGAACGTGAGGGGAGGGAGGAGAAAAGAGGACTCGAGGAGGAAGTGGTGAGGTGGAAGGTAGGTGGGGCATTCGTTGGGAGGGGGAGAGGAGGAGAGGGCGCGAAAGAGATTCCCTTGCCTCCAGAATGATTGGAAGAGGTGTAAGCGTCGCCCGGGGAAGAATCACAGCCTTTATAGAATTCAAATAAAGGGGAAGGTGAGGGAGAGAGATTTCTTTGAAAAGATAGCGCTTGGGATTTCTCGGGGAAATTTAAACAATCTGAATTCTCGGGAGGCTTATCGCATTCACTTACTTTTTACTCTTAAGCGCACCGCAGCGAGAGAATTTGAGCCAATAAAATGCTGCCAGTGAATCACACTGTCACTCCAACAAATGGGAAAGCAAGCTCTTTCCCTCACAGATTATATCATGGTGCTTTAAAGATATTCAACGAACCAGTAGTATATAATTTATCTTCGTAAGAGGAATGCAATGAGCGTGAAGATCATTTCTCGTCATTCAAGAGACTCAAGCGAGCGAGTATAGAAACATTCGAGACGTGATTTAGGGAGAAAGCAACTTTGGTTGCAAAAACAGGAAACAATTTCCACAACGAGTATATGATATACGTGTTCAAATTTGCCACGTAGCCTGCCTACATCATACGCGAATATGCAGTGGTAAAGTTCACATTTTTAGAACATACAGTGATCAAAACTTCCAATTGTCATTAGCATAAGAAAATATTTCCCTTTTCTGGCCCTATCGATAGTGAAATGAAGCAATCTGACTAACACAATAACCTCCCCTAAAGGCGTCAGTATTCGACTCATTTAAACGTATTCAGCCGGAGTGCGAATGGGCGAGCACTCTCCTATTACAACACAGAGAAAAAGATACCGAGAGAAGGAAGAAAAGGAAATGAGAATGGGAGAGATGGAAAGAAAGTGAAAGGATAGGGGGTGAGTTGGAAAGATGGGAGACCATAGAAGATGGGGCGGAGAGAATTTCTTGGAGAAAATCGCTCGCCAGGATTTTCTCCGAGAAAAAAGAAGGTTACGGGGGTGGGAGAAGGATGCCTCCTGGCCAGAAGGAACGAGAAAGAGAGAGAGAGGAGAGAATGAGAAGAATGGTGAGGTAGAGGGTGAGGCGAAATGGTGGAGTAGGGAAGGGTTCTCGGTCTTCCACACACCAATCTGAGATCACACTCGCATCCTGGCTCCTTCACACCCTTAAGAACCCTCCCTCCTCTCTCCCTCGCCTCCCGCATAACCTCCGCTCTACCAGCCCACACCGGAAGACCCATGCCATCCCTAAAATTCTCCCCCCTTTCTCCCAATTTTTTCCACCTCCCATGCTCACTCCAATGCTCCCCCGAATCCTTCCCACCTTCAACCAACCCCTCCTCGCCGCACTGAGCCGCTTCACCGCACTCCAGCCCCGCCGAACCCACCCTGGCACACGATCCTCCTCCACGACCATCCTCTCTCCTCCATTCCCAGACCGCAGCGGACCCGTGCTCTCCCCCCCAAAACTCGGTTCAGCATGGCAGTAAATAGACAATCAGATTCCCGGGTACGTGGCCGGCGTGAGAAGGAAAGGGAGGGACAAGGAAGGGGAATCGGGGAGTGATTCTGGACCCTGGCCGGGGATCTGGGAGGGGAAGGAAGAGAAGAGTGGGGGTCCTTGGAGAGGGGAGGGAAGGAGAGGATAAAGGGGTGGAGATAAGGAAGGTGTATTGAGGAAAAGGGACGAGGGACCAGGGACACTTCCGCCCAAAGTGGAATATGGATTAGAGAGAGGGCTGGATGGTATGAAAGGAACGGGTGCGAGTGTTTGCGTTGAGTACGTGGGAGATCTGGATTGGCGTTTTGCAGCCGTACTCCCACATTAAGCATATCAATTTTTCTTCTGCTACTTTCTCCCTTGGCCCTGAAATGTTTTTAACAGTGGATGTTAAAAAAAAACAGTAGGCAGAATGACGGTCCAAAGTGTTTGAAGGATTAGTGACATGATGATCGTAAAATTTTAACTGCTCAACGTGAATAACCAGTATTTAAATAATGCAAGAGAATTAAATTTCTGAAACAGTGATAAAATCATGAAAAGTTAAGCGTCATTGTTTAAGAGAGATAATTCAAATTTAGAGGCACTAGGTATATCCATGCATCCACTGAGCATAACTTAATCAAATTAGTTACACACTTCATGGAATTTCACTGAATGCGCGTTATGCCACTCTTATTGATACCTCTGTGCTCATCTTGTATTATAGCCACAAGCATATAAAACTATTTACTTTATAATCAAAAAACCGCGGGCTATAGCAGGATTCAAATCAATACCATTAAGTTAGGCACGAACTGGGATGCGAGGGCCGGCGATTGAATTTTTTATGGTCATGTAGTTTGAATCGGTATTCCTGATATTTAAAATTTTTAAATTCGTAATTCGCTTAATTTGAAAGCTTAAACGATATTTTTAATAAAAATACATAATTCTGGACCTATTTAATTGTAAATGGAATAAACACAGAGAGTATTTCTTCTATACACCTGCTGGTGGATCAATTTTGCAAAGAGATAAGACCCAAATGCATATTTAGTTCTTCAACGGTTATTTTGTATTGAAAACATTATTTTTGACATATGCAATTCTATTCTCGCCGTTCACCTAAAGGTTTAGCGTCAGAGGAATATCTGAAAATCTTTCTTCCAGAATCGTAAGCATTCTCATGACAAGCTAGTTAAAATAAAATATTTTTCTATTGTTCCTAAAACTACACCCATGAACTCCACCATGGGCTCTTGAAACCGCATTTCATTAATTAATCAATATTTTATTCAGTCGAGTTGAATGAATTTGTATGGTTTAGTAATGAGAAGCTCGGGAAGGCGTGGGATGCTGGGAATAGGGGGAGCGGGTAAATTGGCTGACTAAAATCACTCCGCGCGATGGGAATACGACGTCATTTCAATCTGGAGAGGCGTATAAGAGAGACACGAAATGGACTCCCAAGGAAGCTGTAAGGGGCAGTCAGCGAGAGGGACACGAGGGTGGGGTGAAATGAGAACTTAGCAAAAGAAGAGGGAAAGGATGAGGATATAGAAAGAGAGTCAAGGATATAAGATGAGCAGGTCAAGACGGAGATAATGACACAACAGACAAGAGGAAGAGAGAGAAAAGAAATAAAATGAAAAGGATAAGAGGAAGTGTTAAGGGATTCAGGAACCACTATAGGACAAGGGCCAGTGACGAAAGCAAATTGAGTTAATAATATTGATATGCGACGGGAGATCGAAAACATTTAGGACAAATCACATGTCGTAAAATAATTCTCTTTTTCACCCGTAAAGCAAAGGAAGAAAGAGCCGATCACGAAAGTTATAATACATGCAAATATAGAATAAGTACAAAATCATGATTAAATAGTTGATGTAACAATAAACTCATTTTTAAGATGATTGGAAATAATAAGACATTTTTCGTGGGGAATAAGGACGACATTTTTCATAAATATAAGCAATGACCTTGAAATTTTTATCTCAATGCGCGACATACACATACAAGGTGTAAATTCAATAAAGAGTGACGGCTATTTATTTTATTCGCAAAATCTATCGCGTAAAACTGGTATTATACCTTATATTATTATCATATGTATCATATATATGTTTGTAAAAGTTTCATCGATTTCATTCCAGAATTTGCACCAGGAGCAGCCGTTGCAATGTGAAATGTTCCTTTCGCTTCATTCCACGAAGCTGTTTCTTCTCGTCGGGGAAGAGAAAAAGTCACATGGGAATATGACTTGACCAGGAGCATGAGAAAATACTTCACATGGATTTACGCAAGATAATCGCGAGTTCGCGGAGGGTTCCGCGCAACCCAACTGCATAAACACACCCAACGAAATTGTGTACATATCTGCAAGTGCTATTAGCAGTATTCGACGATCATCTGTCAAAATTGCAGCAGAGGTGTTAACTTCCACATGAGCAGTGGCTGGTGCTACATGCTCATCTTCCTGAGGAAGTTATCTATCAAATTAAACATTTTTTATCTGTGCTATAAGGAAAATTTACTAATTGAGCCTTCTTCGGCATATTATGGGTTACGATTGATCATATTTTTCAGCATAAAGCAAAATTGAATGCAGTACATTCAGCAGCTCGTCGATTGTTGCCGTAGAACATGATTCACATTGCAGCGGCTGCCACTGAAACAACTCTTGAGTCGTGCCGATTAAACTTGTAACACGTAAACATGACACATCCAGGTAATAAAAACATAAAGTTAAATTTTTAAACAAATTACATGAATAAAAAATGCTCATTTTTTGTTTAACATCCTCGTTTATAATATAATTGACATTGCGAAAGCATGATGCTATTTGGCGAAGGATACATTGGTCGGTATTCTGAAATACTTTCTGGGTAGCAAAAATATGTTGTCGATTTATCCATGTTTATTGAGAAAATATCCTGTAAGAGCCACAATATTTCATCTAAATTTCGATTTAGGAAATAAGAAGTAACTATACCAAGTCCTATCTGCACACATGGGTCGCAATATTGTAACTTTAGGCAAGCTAAGCGAGTACACCTTAAAATTTAAAAAAAGACAATTTTTTATCAAAAGTGGGTAAAATACTTATTCACCGTTCGATAATAGCCCAACATCTAAGATGTAATTCGACTTTGCTGCTGAAAATAAATAAAGACCACGAAATGAAACGTCTCACACGGAATAAATAACGCGATTATTTCATTATTGTTACAAAGGGTGGATAAGTGAAAGAGCAGCGGATATTAAAGTAAAAGATGAGGAAAGGGGCACAGAAAACTGGGATTATTTTTTTACGTAAGAGCACGTAATTACTCCAAGAGAGGCAGGGATAGAGGAGTCCAAACCCTGGTGAGGCATTCGTGTCTCACAGGAGGAAGTGGAAGATAATTGAAAGGTGGAGAACGAAATTGCGAGAATGACGTTATTTAAGAAAGAAGGAATAGGGAGGAAGAGGGGAAATAATGACGCCCCTCAAAATGAAAGGCATTCGACGAAAGGGGAGGCACACAAAAGATGAAATCGGATCACAGCAGATCGGTGCAGAGCAATAGGAAATAATATCTAAGGGGGAAGAGAGGAGAAGCGGCGGCGAGTAGGGAAAGACAACGACTACTATTTTCAAGACGGGAGGAGAAAAATGCACGAAAAAACGGAGCGGGTAGAATGGATTTTGACGGGCGAAAGAGCTGCGAGGAGGAGCGATAGGAAGGAGGAGGGGCGGATGGGTGGGTGACGGCACGTGGATGGAAGAGAGCTAGGGAGGTTGGAGGATGCGGAGGACGAAAGAGCGTGAGAATGTGCGGGAGCACTGGAAGGGAAAGGGCGCGGAGGGGATGTGATAGAAAGCGATGGAAACAACCAAAGGTGAGCGGGAGCGATGAGGAGGAGGAGGAGGCGTGGAATAATCGGAAGCCGAGGCGCGGCGTTGAGAGAGACAGAGAGAGAGAGGAACTTTACACGGCAGGGGGAATGAAGAGGCGGTGGAGAAAACGAAATCGAGAGAGGGAATAGGTTGCTGGTCGTAGGGCGGGTGGGAGGGTTCGAGAGGTAAGGTTTTAGGCGGGCGAAATGGAGAATGAGGAGGGGTGTGATGGAGTTTGGTAGGGTGGGGGGTAGGAAAAGGGTTCGGAAGCATCGCGACGGGTGCAGGGATGCGGGGGGATCGGGGGGGATAGGGGGGGGGGGAAAGAGAGCCTGGAAGATGGAGGTAGGTGGTGAGGTGGATCCTGGGAAGGTGAGTTCGGAAAGAGAAGTGCTGAGAATTGGTGCGCGGGACGAGTCTGAGGAGATATTGAGGTGCAACCGAGTGGAAGCACCGTCGTCGTCTCCACCCACTTTTCCCTTTCGCGTACAATGAGGTCCTGGGAGGGTTTGAGGGGGGATTGGAGGGTGAAAGACAGGGGAGGGGGGAGGATATCTGTGGGGGAGGTGGGGTAGGGGGCTGGTTGGGGTGGTGGTTGCGTCGTCCCCTCCTGAGAGGTACCAGCAATCTGGTCGCATCGGCGCGTCTTCGCGCCGACGATGACGGGAGAAGAACCCTCCCTCCGCTCTAAGACGACAATTCACCCCCCCCCCACCCCTACCCGCTTTAGTTGAATATATCGGGGGGTGGAGCCTGAAGCCGGTAACGACTCCCCGTCCTGCTCCCCATCTCTTTCATCCATCCATCTTATACGTAACAATTAGCGTGTTTCCGCACAAAAGGAGGAAAGGTAAGCAGCAATCCAACCGAAAAGAAAAGGCTTCATTTGAAGGGCGCCCTCCTCTTTCTTCTTTTGATTCAAACCGACGCCTTTTGTACGCTTCGACTGTTGTTCTAATTTTGGCCGATTATAAATTTTCCCACGATATGAACGAGGCGCGTACAAATTCCATTCGCTATAAGAACTGCTTCCGCCGAAGACCTGAGACAACATCAGCCTTCATGCACTCACTACATAAAAAATTACGAGCAATTGAAACTGATAAAATCATAAATGATCACTTGGATTGCTCAATAAAAATTACGATGTATGTACGTAATTCAGCGAAGATTCTTTGTGGAGCCCGACTCAAAAGATCAATGATGAAGTTTAAGATCTTCGTCCGGTTTATTGGAGCGAAAATAGCAGTCGACAAACATGATATTTCTCAAGTGAACGACTATTTACTGCGCCGAAGTGCTAAGCGAGTAGGGGCGGAGAATCTTGGGAGGGGAATTCAATGCATGTTGCTAGTCAGGAGTGTAGTCGGGACTCCACTGAGAGGCCAGGCGAATTGCTGTGTATTGGTGATATTTTAGTTGGGAAAAGGCGTACCCCCGATATTGTTCCAATATTCCTTGCGAAAGACATCATTCCATCACAAGAGCTCCATGATTATTCGAAGTATCGCTTTTTTAATTTAGCTGGTCTGAGATACTACAGCCAAATACGGGTGGGTTTATCTTCCAGAGGAGAAACTATTCCCGTATTTTACGACTTTAGTAAACGGGTCAAGCAAAGTTTCACTGAAATGACTTGATGAGAATTAAGTTGGTCTGAATACATTAGCTTACAGAGGGAAATTCCGGACAGCCATCGAAGCTCTGAAGTCTCTAGATCTGCAGTCACACAAAAGTTTCAATACGCCATGGGCGTATTGTAACTTTTGTGTGACAGCAGATCTGTGTAATCCCAGGAGGACTTAAGTGCCAAAGATGTTGACGAAACTTTCCCAAAAAGAGAATATAAATTTCAGGCGGAAATAATACAAAATCATTTACCAATTAGTATTAAGAGTTACTCACACGTTCAATACGCACTGCAATAAAATCGAGATCAGTGAATGGAAATAGATTTTTTAATTTAAATATATATCTTGGAACCATATAGATTTGTGGATGCCAATATAATTTGACAATCTTAAGCTTGTTCTGATCAGAAAATTCTACCAAAATCAATAACAGCCTTTCTCATAATAATAAATTCGAAACCTGAAAATGTACGTCACTGGTCACTTGCTCAGCGAACTTGCTTTCAAAATAATTGCATTTCTGGTAAATAATCCATTTTAACTAATATTACCCAAAACATTACTCGGAGAACCATGGAGTTCTGTTTATTTACCTTTGGAAATTAAAACGTCATCATTCGAAATGTTAAGTAGGTACACTGCACATTAATCCTGGTTTTGCATCACGATAATCAAAGGAGGCGGCCGCCTCTTCTCTCATATACCCGCAGCTTGAACACCCATACGCTCAAATTTGTGTGTGGTGAACTCACACTAGCAATTTTAGGTAGCTGGAGGATGGACGTGTAATAAGTAGCAAATTCGACGGCGCCAACAATGCTCTTTAAGGCACCATGGACTTGTTGAAACCGCAACTTCCAATATCCAAACGGCTCCTCACTTGGAAGGTTTGTGGCAACAGGATTCTACAGGCTGGCTAAACCCACAGGATCCGCCTCCACCGTCCTTCTCCCTCATCCGCTCCTTACATCTAGTAGTTACCCCCCACCCAGACCAAAACCGCACCGCCAAACCAACGGTTCGTTCCTAATCCCTTAAGTTATCCACAACTTCAAAGCTTATGCTTGTGCCGGTTTGGTGGCAGTATAAGTATGGAGACGACACGTGGATATCGAGTAGCTAAGCACTTCGAAACTTCCAAATATTTTATCCGAAAAGGTGTTCTATGCACGGTAACATCCATATTCTCGGAAACTATTTTGCCACATCCACGCTGCCCAAAATGTTCCATCTCGCAAGGACAGCTAATTGTTCTTTCGTCCCATACTATTCCCGCAACAAGAATAAACATAGATAGCACTTTAAAAACTGTCAAAAAGTGATCCAAAAGGAAATAAAATGTTTTTCGCACATCAGCACGGTGACAGTAAAAGCCTCATGACAGCAAATTGCATGACGCACTCGAGATGGTCATAGATTATCTTTCCTGGGCGAGCACCAGCGAGATACACACAATTATGCAAACAAATTCACCTCCACCGACTCATTCCGTGCAAGAATCAATACCAGCCTGCTCTCGACCACCTTTATATTCCCCCATTCACCTGTTTACTGCGTCATTTCAGTCTTCCATGGTCTCCCTCCATTTCCCTTCTCCCAAATCTTATTCCGCATGAAAAGATACAACGCGCGTACGTTTCCACATGCATCACTTCGGCCTACTATCTCCCCGTCTTATCTCCGACCCACCTTCTTTTTTTTCTTCCCTCTCCGAGCCCGAGATTTTTCTCAGCACCTTCAACTTTTTACAGCGCCGTTAAAATCTCACTTTACGGCCGGGCGACTCCTTGGGTGAGATTTCGAGACATTTCGCGTCGAAACACGGGATAGGAGAATCTGGAGAAGATCACGAGGTGCTTCCATGAGCGAATAAACGGGTGCAAAGAATATTATAGGAGGCTTTAGAGAGCACTTGATGGGAGCGTTCTTTGGAGGTCGCTGAGGAGAAGGCGGGAAAAGTCGGGAGGGATGAGATGGCGCGGGCAAGGGTTCGGAAAAGCAATGGAGGAGTGAGTGAGTCATGAGTAGTCAAATGATCTTTCTAATTTCAAGCACGATGAATATTTATGGACCACAGAGAATGGACTCACGCCTTGAAAGTTATATCCCTGAGTAAAATATTTAAAAAATTTTCAGGAATATTTTACAGTGGAATCCATAAATTAGTACGTGAAGAATAGCAAATCTCGGATCTGAAGTGAGTGACCGTTCCACAAAGAATTGATGCGCCGCGAACCAAATGAATTCATGCATAATCTCACTCAGAAAAAAATACACCGCACGGATTAACTATAAAATGACTTGGAACTCAAGGTGATGGAACTCATTCGGTCTTACTCTTCTCAAAGTGAGGATTTTGCGAATATTAAAGCTATTGAATCATGCATTGAATAACTTATGCTGCTCTAATCGAACGGTTAGATGGCCAGGGGCAGAGTTCTTCGAAAATAGATGCTCTTCATGATGCGATCGTTTTCCTAAATATGAGCTATGCGAGCGATAAAGCACTTGCCATCATGTCAGATTTCAAATGCTACTTCCGCCATAAACAAGACAAATATCTCAAAGTTTAACCCAGTTTTGCAACCAGATGTGCAACATCGGTAGCCCATTTAATATATGAATTTAGATTATACATTTAAAAAATATACATCTAAAAGTAAAGAACAAACATATTTTGGATGCTATTTTGCATACACAACAGGTAGCAGAATATCTTGCCGCCTTCCGCCTTGATCAGGAAGTAGCTATGCCATTTTTTTGTTAGATATAAGTTAACTTCATTGATTGTTCTAGAACATATGCAAAAAGCTGCAATGGGCAAATACAAAGTGTAAGAGTGGTTCAGGTAAGATGTGGAAAATGCATCAAAAATGTTCTTAAGGACTTCCGCAAGCATAACTCAAAAATGTAGAGAGAGGTTGGATGAGAGGGAAGGAAAATAAAGGAAGATGAAGAGGGTTTGGGGTAAGGTGAATGAAACGACGGTCTAGGGAGATGGGGCAGTGAGTGAGATGGATACTCAGCTGGCATCTGAAGAGAGAGACATAGGCGGAAAAGTCAGTGTCGAAAAGTGAGATAACCGAATAGCTTCGGATGCTCCATATGTTTCCATCTCGATGGACGTGGTTTCCTATACAAGGACTCCCCAGAGAAAGCCCTTCCCTGGCCGCAAGGGATGCCATCCACCTTCCACAAAAACCACACCGACGCAATCCACCGACCATTCCATACCAATGTCTTTCTTCTGGACTTTTCTTCCTTTTGCCTATCCCTTCTGTATATCCAAGAACATTTTTATGGTTACCGCATTGTATAATTAGGGCCTTACTTAAATCAAGTGTATGAATTATTGTCCACATGTTAGCTGCACTAAGTGCTGGGCGAGAATTCAGCATAATCACCTTTTAATAACTACATCTGTAATTCTGATTAATGAATCAATGCACAATGGTTGGAAAAATACGAGTGTCGCACATGAATAGAATCCAATCTATTCCATTTTAAGGAAATAAAAGTTAGACTATGGGTATATATTTTTTCATGAAAAGCCCATACAGTAATCAAATTCATTGATTTTATCTCATCGATAGGTTAGTGTTTGTCAATTATTAAAAAAAATCTAAATTCAAGTTATAAATTAGCCATTCACATGTTTTCGGTCATCTATTTTCTAGCATATTTTAACGTCACTTAGATTTTCCTAGATAAGAAGGCAGTATATAAAAACATCATTTTGAACTTAAAGAGAACATTCTAGCATATTTATTATCCATATTAAAAAGGATTCTTCGATTGCATATCGATTCTCATAATTCATTTTCTTTCCTTAGCAAACTCACCCCACAGGTACCGTTTGATATCTCTCTCCATATAACGTCCTCCTTTTTCCTTTCATACTCCGATCTCCACTTGCCCTCCCTACACGTTACTTTCTTATAAATTTCTTTTGCATCACAAAATTCCATAACTTTATGGTCTTGAAGAGGGCCATAAAGACGAAATCGACTGGTTCTAAAGAAGTCCTTTTCAAGCTACCTTCAATTCAACCTTCGCATATAGTAATATTCCACAAGGTCCCCCGTATAATTCAACTTTCGACAGAAAAATAAATTTATGGCAAGGATACCTGAGTTAAAAAACGCAGGAAGGAAAAGAAATGCACAAGATATTTATTTGATTACAAGGAGATAAGAGGGCAACTACGGCCTAGATAAATCTGGTTCTCTCATGTAGGGATCTCAAATCTAGGTGAACATTCGGAATATGATAAGTAGTTTAACCTGCTATACGTAGCTTTACTGATTTCATATTAACTACATTAAAATTTCTTAGATTGCACCAATGATGGCTTATGTCTTCCGCGTACATGACCTAGTACATGGCAGATTCAACAAAACGTAATAGTTGAAGTTCCGCCCTTCCAAGAAGGAAAATGAAACGGGAGGGACGATGGCGAGGAAGGTAGATCCGAAAATAATCGTCACGGGCGCAAATGTCAGGAGGGCACATTTCGGCTGAAGGAAAGGCAGAGAAGTGAAGGAGGGAGATGCCAGAGGAGGGAATGGTGGCGTCGAAATGGGGACCAGTGGTGAATTACTAAGTCTGAGAAGCGAGGTTAGGATTTCAGAATACTAAAGGAAAATTGCCAAGCATGCGTACAATAACATGTATTATGTCCACAGGAAGCAGCCAAAAACCTTTCCCAATATATTGAAAAGAAACGAACAACTTCAATGCGGTTTTTATGAGGTAAGAGCTCGTTAATTACTAATTATTGTGACTGATTAAGCAAAAAATTCAACTATTTTCAAGACGTTGGCTTATTTCACAGTGTTTTCTAGTTTTTCCACCCCAAGATTTTGACAAATTTAATTTTAGATTGGGCGCTAAGAGGGATTATTTGAGACTGTAAGTGGAAAATTTTTGAAAGATATTGTCTCTAAAAATGATATGACGATTGACTTTAAAATTCACCAATTCCATAATGGGTTTGGAATAATAAAGTGTTAATTTTAATTAATTAATTTAAATTAGTTTCATCATGCATTGAATTATTTCCTTAATTTGAGGTTGCACAAAATTTTACCACACTAAAGACAGTCATATCCATTCCTTCTCCTTAAACATTTGAGTTTCAAGAAAGATCTACATCTTTCTAAGATCCTTCTAAAATACACACGTAAGAGAGACACGGGGATTGCCAATTTTACCGACCCACAAGTATCCAAAATATCGTCGGTAAGAAGCTGTGGCACAATAAAGAAATGAAAAATAATTACATCACAGTTTTAATTTTCGCTTTGTCAGCTTAATAATTGTGCGTAAAAGACTGTGGTGAGAATTTAGGGAAGATAAGCTAATGTAGATGAGAACAAGCTGAAGCAGAAGGTCAGGAAGGAATTGGTGAGAGAGGGAGGGAGGAAGCGGAAAGCATGGGGTGGATGGGGGGAGAGTGCAAAGCGGCCCATTGGGGGATGGCTATACATGGCGCTCGCATGATGACATTTCATCTCGCCACCCTCCATGTGACCTGACATTTTCCTTCTCCTAGTTGGAAGGCGTTTTGGGAGGGACTAAGGGCGCATTTCGGCATGGAAGGGAGGAGGGCTGAACACAAGTGGAATTGCCTCTAGGGACAGCGGTTTATTTGTGTGTGGATGTGTGCTATGAAATAACATGAGCAGGAGGCATGTGTAAAAGTCGACCGCTGACGCACCGGGTCAGAAAAAACTCTAGAAAGTGGCAAAAAGCTCAAAAATGTCTCTTTGGATGCGAAATCGTGTTCTGGATTTTGAACTCATTTGGCGCAAATCGAAAATAGATTGACGCATGAGAGTCATCAACTGGTATATTGATTCGAGGATATATCACTTGACACGTACGTTAAGCTGAAAATTTACATCTACCCACAGCGAAATGGAGAGAGTAAGGGTTCTGTTTGCCTGTCATTTCAAAAGTTATATCTATGAAGTGAAAAAAAAAACAGTTTAGAATGAGATTTCCTTGAAAAATATCACTACATATGATCACATAAACTAAAGTTAGAAGATGTTTTCGGTAAATTCAATGAAGCAAATACAAAACATCTTAATTTATTTAAGAAAGAGCATTCTAATTGTTGGTGCACATTATTAAGACAAGGGTCAACAAGTCAGCTATCGAAATCAATTATTTAATAATATCCATAGCTTAAATTGTTTACGTTAACTTCAAGCAGATAGCACTGACTACACAAATTAGTTATTAATGCCCAACCTTTAAAACCAAGCTCAGCTGTGGAAGCAGGCTCAGCTGCAGGTAGGGGGATAAACTTTGCACTAATGTTTCCACAAGCGTTAAGTAGCTTTTACGAGTGGTCGCGCTTAGACCTCTCTACGGACGACTTCATACCACAAAGACAGACAATGCTGTCTCTGCTAAAGTTCACCAAGTGTTAGAAACTCCTGAAGAATGAGTGACTGAGAAATATTAATAGAAAAGCTGAAATATTTAATAATATTACAAGAGGCTTATCTTACATGATAAGTAAGAGATGAAATGCATGGTAAAGCGAACGCGATGGAAATTAACATATCATCTCAATACTTAATCACTCAAAGTTTAATTTGTTACCCATGAATTTCTGTGCATTCTCCATACAAAAGGTGTGTTACTGGGCAACTAATAAGGATTTGACAGTCATAAAATGTTACAGCGTATGTAATTTAAACTACAATATAAAAAATAGAGTACTTAAAGTAGGATTTGAGCTTTAAATTTAATCAACAATAAATTATAAAGGCTAAATAATGTAAAATAAGGCAAACTAGCAGGAAGTTCCCCTAATTATTAAGCCACACGTTGAATATTTCTTCTAAACAATAGTCTTTAAGTTTATCAGAGTGCCGGACATTTTACCATAGCGTTAATACAAGGCGAAACAAATTTTCGTCAAAGCCAAATGAAACTATCCTCATAAATCACTATATTCTCCCATTTATTTCAATCCCCCACATAACCTGATATACTTAATTGGTAGCGAAGCTCAAGCGGCTGGAACATACGGATGCTGTCAAATCCACATCCCCTCTCCCAATGAAGGTACGAAAATACCTCAAAATATACCACGCGCACATGTCGCGCTTCCCCTGTGGGGACGGGGTGGCCTTATGGTGTCTTATGCCGGAACAAATGCGACAAAGGCGACGCTGCACCGATGGGGTGGCAGAGGGAGCTAGATCCCCTCGTTGGGGATTACAGGACTTACGCGAAGGAACCGAGGACGGGAAGGGAGAAAAAAGGAGGGAGGCATGCAGAGAGATATAGAACGAGTACTGATGCTAGTGACTATGCTTGCAGCCAGACTCGTTTCGCTGGGGAGAAGAAGCGTGGAAGGCAGCCGGGAGGGAATGAAGGGCGGGGTGGAGAGGCCGAGGGTGGAAGGAGGGCGGAAGGAAGGAAAAGGGGGCGCGGAGTGGGGATGGAAACAGGGTTCGGGAGCGATAAGACCCACACCAATGGATCCACCCACCCGCATCATTTTTCGGGTCCGTGGGGCGGCGGCAGGAAAACACGAGTTTTACGAGGAAGCGGAAAGGAGGAAGTGGGTTTGAAAGGAGGGGGTTGTTGGAGTGTGGGGTGTTTGGTGGGGAGGGGAGGCGGCGCGAGGGCGCGCGGGGGTGGGAAGAAGTCTAAGGGAGAAACGAGATCCCAGCGAACGGGAGGGAAGCGGGTGGAAGTCGGGAGAGGGGGGTCAGAGGATGGGAAACGGGGCAGGGATTTTGTAAAGTGTGGGGGGAACGGTTCGAGAGATGTGGGGGTGGGGGAGAGAGAAATGTTGGGCAAAGCAGGAGAGTCGGGAAGGAGGGGGGGTCCGCAAAACGCCACCGCACACTCTCTCACTACGCGTTGCGGGCAGTCGGATTCCATGTTCCAAAAGGGAGAGAAACGGGAGGGGGCAGGAACGAGAGTCGAGGGAATGCCATGGAGAGAGAGAGAGAAAGGGCAGGAAAGGGTTGGGAGGGAGGGAGGGAGGAGAACCACGCGAAGAAGGGAGGACCCAAGGGCTGGTTGGTTGGTGGGTCAGGGGGAGGAGAAGAGGGGTGTCTTTTGGGCGGTTGGGGGTGGGCAGAGTTGGTTCTGTACCGAGGGGCGGCGTGGGACGTGAGGTCCCTCGGCGGGCTGGGAAGGGGAAGGGAAAGGGGGATGGAAGCACGAAGGGCGGGCGGAATCGGCACAAACGAGAGGCGGACGAGTGCGGGCAAAGGGAGACGGGAGGGCGGTTGGGGGTCGGGGAAGGCGGGGCGGGAACCTCGCCATGCCCGGACCATGCTCCAACTAAGTTCAACTTGCGGCCTCATACGGTCGCGGAAACTAGCCGATTAGTTTATCCGCAAAAGGGTACACGAGGGGAGAATGTAGGGTGGGCGAAGGGAGAGAGAGAGAAAGATAGGGGGTGGGGGTACTCTGGGGGAGGGATTCAGGGGAAAGGAAGCGTATGGGAGGGAAGAAATGAGGGTGGGGGTTGTGAGGCGGGCACGTGGAGGCGGGAAAAGGGCGCCGCCGCCGTCCACGGGCGATGGGGCGGGCGCTCGCGGGAGGAAGCCTGAGGCCGCTCTGCGGTGGACTCGGGAGGGCGGACAGGGGCGCAGAAAAGACGTTGGTGCTGGCCCGGGGTAGGTGAGGAGGGAAGGGGGGGATCCGAGGAGGATGGGCACATTCGAGCGGGAAAGTGTGCGAGGTAGGAGATAGGGAGATTAGGAGGAGTTGAGAAAAAAAAGAGAAAATTACACAAAGAGCGAGGAAGAATGACGGCAAGCGTTGAGGGCGGGGGGGGGAGGGAAGAAGGGAGAAAGAGGTTTATAAAACGTACGGGTTGGGGTGTGGAGTGAGTTTTTTTCGAAAAAGGGACGTCTTCGTGGTTCCCTTTAAGGAAAGGGTGCAAAGAGAGGGAGAGAGGTAGGAAGGGAAGAGGTATGCCACGGAGGCTGGGAAGGTTGGTGGGATGAGTGCCGGGTCAAGTGGGCAGATAAGTTCAGGGCCCAGTTGGGAGGACGGGGTAGGGAACCAAGTAAAGGAGTTGGAGACGGGGGAGGACGGTAATAGCATGGGGTGGGGGTAGCGTGAGAGGGAGTCGGAAGGCCAGTAAGAGTTTTCTCTCGATGGCCGTGCTACTGTGCGCGGAAAACGGATAGCATCGTTGGGGGGAGGGGATTATGTGGGAATGGGTGAAGGAGAAGAGGAGGCGGAAGAAGGAAGATAAGGACAGAGGATGAGGAGGAGATTGGAGCGAAGGAGAGTGAGGGGTGCAGAGGGTGAGAGAGGGAATGAGACAAAGAGGATAAGGAAATCTGGGATATTGAGCGGTTTTAGTTGGAAGAAAGGGAAGTAAGAGTTTTGGTAGGGTTCTGATAAATGAGAATGGGAGGTAAAGAGGGAGGGAGTGGCCGAGGGGCGTGAGTGGGGAGGAAGAGGAGGGGGAGTGGAGAGCTGAGTGCCAGGGCGTAATGGAAAGAGGAGGGAGTGGCATTCCGTTGCTAATAAAGAAAGGGATCCGGGGAGGTTAAGGAGGGGGAGAGAAGGGTGGAGTGATAGGGGCGGGCATTGTGTGAGTGTTTTCGGGTAGGATGAGGAATTCTGGAGGAGGGAGGGGAGAGGGCCTTTGCCCGTGGGTGGAAGACAAGGGACAATATGGCCTTTAAATGGATGGGACTGCGGTGACGGGATGATGAACGGACCGAGCGTATGAGGGCCTCGAGAAAAATTAGGAATGCAGGCCTTTCAGAAAAAGCTTCCACGACGTGTATGACAAATATTTCTAGGAGCCATGGAGGAGGAAAGTTACTGAGCAGGTATGCTTCCTCACCCGGAAATTCTGTCGAATCGCAGGATAATCCATGAAACAATATTCCCCGCAAATAACCCTATAGTAGTCTATTATTCCTATCCATATAACATAAATAATAACAGATAAGGAATCACACTTAAAATATTTCTTGAGAGGAAAATTTAAAAAAATATCAAATTGTCGAGAGAATTTAAAACTGAATATTGTTTTGAAATTATAAAAAAATTGGCCAGGCAAATTACCAATCACCACTGACTCACCAATCACCTTGGTCATGCTTACAGTAATAGTTAGTTGTACCAATAAAATCGAAGGAAAATTCAAACTTTCTCGACCTCTAAATACTTTTTGTGAACTAATAATTTATTTATTTAATATAAACCCGAAATCAGGCATTTTTTTCCATTACATCAAGTAGTTACATTTGAAAATGACAAACACCCAAGCCCTAGGTGGAGAAAAACCAATCTAGGCGAGAGTCCAACCCTTGGCCAAATTGCAAAAAATCTCAAAAGATATATGAATCTAAAAGTTAAAGGCCAGGTGGGCTGCAATAGGCCAAATAGAGAAATAATATTATTCCGATATGATTTCAACGATTCGAAAAGAATGTACTCCTACCACCATCTTAGGGCCACGGAAAATCACACATTCGCAAAAGAAAAAATATGATCTAATCCTCATCAGAATTGTCCCTGTCAGTGTCTGATAACCATAAATCTTCCTTCAACCTAAAATTTACTTCAATGCTCGATTTTAATTGACAAGAAGTATACATTTATAATTATTGACCCTTAAAAAGAATCGTTAGTTTAATTTAAATAAGTTTAATGATCAGGCTTACCATAAAGAGATAAAAATCAAAATTTATATGCATAGCAGGCGAATAAATATTCATTAACATAGAAAATAGATATTAGGCAAAGGGATAGGGACACGTATAAAAGACGAACACAGGAGAAGTGGGGAAGGGTGTCGAGCAGGGAGTGTCGAGTGGGGAGTCAAGCAGATCACAAATGTAAAAATATTTCCTTGAATATTTCTCTACTGTGTTCGTCTTTATACGTGTTTCTATCACTTTTCCTAATATCTATTTTCCATGTCAATGAATATTTGTTCGCCATATGACGGGTTTTCGTGTTTGAATGTGTGTGTGTGTGTGTATGTACTGTCTTCTTTACCTAGAGGAAAATGGTTTGACCACCGAAAATTCGGAATCCGTGTGAGTATCATTTGTATGTGTTTGTTCGCCAGCACTATTTCGCTTCTCCGTTTAAATTATTATGCACATCCGTGAGACTTTCCTTCAATACAGAGAGACATAACTATATGCATGCAGAGAGAGTCATCGAAACTTTTCTAGAGCCAGTTGAAATGCCTGACTTGATGAAACATCCATCAAGACCTGACACAGAGTATTTCCAAACTAATAAACCAAAAAATATCGATCGCTTCCTTCAAACGGCATAGTTCTCGTAGAAAACTGTAGCAACGTAAGAGAGCTTGAAATTTTTCGAGCATTAGATTCTACCAACTGTAGTCGCATATCTTATTTGTTTTCAAAAAATGATTCTGCTGTAATGAATAAAAATATTTCTACTGTTTTCGCATAATGAATGATATATTTGTATATGATTCATGAATACTGCATTGCATGCAACTTACTTTACTAATGAATGAAGTTCCAAAAGAAGTTTTACAGTACATTTTGAACGGAACTTTAATGCACCAAAAATGAACTAAAAAATAAACCCTTGAGGCACAGAATTCAATCCACGAAACCACTCCGAAGGAGAGGATCTCAAATTAATTAATCTTCCAATTAATCTTTACAGGAATAACGGAAACTCAATTAATGAAAAATAAACCTTCGGAAATATCAGCAAAGGGCGTAAGGATTTCCGTTTGATTAGTGCGGTAGCTAAAATAAACACACTCTCGATGTTCCCTTCGACGAGCATCAACTCGAAACTTCAGCCACGATTAATTCCATTCCGTCAGTTTACATTAGTTTCCAGGAGTTAGCATAAATTCGACTAGTCATCCGTGGGAGTCAACCGGCCGCAACCGCTTTAATGACCTCATTGGAAGTGTAAGTCGTACCTTGTGTGGTTGCAGTGGCTGAGATGCTCGAGTGTGAGAGAAAGAGAGATTTGTAGCCGCATGTTCAAAGTTAAAATCTGGGAAGAGTCGGTCTGGATTTGAGAAAGCCTTTCAGCTAGTCGACGGGAAACCGGAAGGGATATATATCGAGAAACGGTTTTTTGAAAACTGGACAAAATTTTAGCTTGAGTCACAGAGGAGAACGGAGTTAATTAAAGGTAAGAAATAGTAAAGGGTGAAGATAGTCAGAATCGGAGGAGCGATGCAGAAACATCGATGCAAAATATAGGTATTCCACTACCATGGAACTTATGGCGTAGTGGCTGGTCGGGAAGGTGAGTAACAGCAGTAGTTTGAGGTAGTCGATTTACGTTTGAGATACTTCCCTCCATTCGGGATAGGAGGAGTATTTTAGGTAGCAGAGAAATAAACAATTCAAGAATCATTCATTTTCCTAATGTCTCCGAAATGGGGAATATTATCATAATAGCCTCATAGGGAATAGCCTAACGTCACATCCAATTGAGAATTACAGTAGCCGATCTTTTCATGCAGAAATTGTGCTGGGATATCACTAAAATGTTCAATATCTCTTGAATTCCAACCGCGACCCTCAATCTCCGAAGACAGAAGTTAACCACCACTTCCATCTCCACTTATATCAGGATACTGGAAAGATGTATACGTATAAGATGCATATCTGTAAATACTCTATTGAAATGACTAATAAGTACTTTTTGAGTAATGAATACGTATTTCTATGGATTAAAGGAGTGAGTAGGTATATATTTGTGTGTGCCATGATTAAGGAAATAATCTATTGCAATGGAAAACAACTTGTTAAACAAAGTCATGAGTTTAAAGAGGCGTTAACATTACTCAAGGCTTGAGCTAACAGTGCAATTATATATTACAAATCTGTGCAAACAAAGTGTAAGCGGCAAATCGTAAAAATAGTAAAATTTAATAATCGTTAAATAGTATATCCGATGTATAATAATGTAGAAGTTGAGAAAGACTAAGATAGCCCGCTAGTACGAACAAGAA
This sequence comes from Hetaerina americana, assembly GCF_022747635.1. Lineage (NCBI taxonomy): Eukaryota > Metazoa > Arthropoda > Insecta > Odonata > Calopterygidae > Hetaerina > Hetaerina americana. The sequence goes on from NW_027286874.1 coordinate 46,920,555, forward strand.
TAAAATATCCTCTCAGTTGTAATTACCATTATCCAAACAAATTAAATTCAATGAAATAATTCTAATAATAATCATAGCTATACGAGTATTAAAACCTTTATGGCGGAATGAATGAAATACAAAATAGCGAAAATATAGAAAGTTTATTATTTTAAATAACTGAATATATGAATAGCATAATTATTTTAATGCACATCGTGTGAGAAGAATATAACAAAAGCGTCTTGGAGAACAAATTTAGTATAAACACCAGATGATTCAAAACCTTTATCATGAGTTAGAGCATCATATATCATCTGGCTACCGATACGATCCTGCATGACAGCAGGCAAGGTCGACGGATATGAAAACAAGAGAGACTGATAGTGGAACACGGTGGATGAAATCAAGAATAATACCATGCAAGAAGAGCTTCCGTGGAATAAAGAGGTAGTTATCATGCACTGAGACCAGAAGAGGAAACACTAAGCAATTGCCCTCCCCTTCAACCCGGGGGATAAGCGCCTATAGAGCTGGGGTGTGAGGGAGATGGAGGGGTGTGACGTCACTGAGAACGATCGTGGGAGTGTCCATGGAATGCTAAGGTCGGATTATATTCAATTGGATGACCACTGGAAGGAGGGGTGGAAGGGTCAAACGGGGGCGGGAGGCAGGCATGGAGGTCGGCAGGAGCTGGCTTCTAAGCGGCGTTTCTAATGAAGCACTAACGAGCAAGACCAGGGGAACAGATGCTGGAATTAAACGAGTAGGTGAGTCGAGAGAGTTTGAGAGAGATGGGGAAACTCCGAAGAGGGGACTTTGAAGCGTCTGTGATCAAACGCCAGCTTGTGTATATGTTTACAAATTCGTATCACTTGTTTGACAACGGAAATTAATTTTGAAGGACTTTAACTCGCCTCATTTCGCCTCCACGCCTTTGGAAAGAACAAAAACTTCAAAATTTACCCCTAAAAGATTCGTCATAGGATGTTCAAAGAGTGCGGTAAAACGGAGTAGCCAAAACTCATGTAAACAGAGGCATTGTGGTTTCTCTAACTGCGTGTGATTTTTGTTGGCCTATCTTTTCTCCAGCAGAGTTAAATAACAAGATTTAAATTGAACATTTTCAGTCGTTTCAAAGAGCAGTCTTTCCCATTAGATTAGACTATTGTGGAATTATAACAATAACACAATGTTTCAACCCAGAATATTATTCAAGATATACGGTTAGTATTCTACAAAATGGCTTATTAACCTGGGAGAATGTTTGCATTCTGCATAATCACACGCGTATGAGTGTGCTACAAATGGCTGGGGACATAACTATGCACTAAAATATTAAATTATAAATTGACAAAATAAGACAAACGAGAGTTAGTGCGACAGAAATGTTCGCCGTAAATGCACGGAAGGCTGCTATCTGAGCGGGAAACGTAGTTAAAGCATTCCTCCCATGCCAACTATACTGTATTCATCACTTACGTTCATTGTGCAATGTTAATTGGAAAATCAGGACAGCAAGATCTTACCTAGAAGAGAACAGAAAAAATTATGTTAGAGTTATCATCGTTCATATAAATGCTTTTTTAATATTACTCTAAATTAAGTCTTAACTCAAACAAATATTAACAATTTTTAATACGTATTATGCTGCAGTACAAGCTGACCATAATCAAATCTAAAGATATTGGGATTTTAAATAGAAATTAAAAACAATATAAACACATATATAGAACAGCAACAAAAATTATCAGCAGGCATTGATGAGCATTTTCAAACGTGGATTAAAAATCGATTCAAAATGACAGAAAATTATTTTGATATACTAATATTTATACAACATTGCTATGACAAAAATTCATAACGAAAGCTGGTACGGCCACCATACTTAGACTCCAGAGAATGATTGAAAGTATCCCCGGCCGCACAAAGAAAGATTATATTTTTTTGGAAATTATCCTTTTCAATTGGGTCGCGATGGAGACGATGAAAGTATGAAAAATATTCCTAACGCAAATCTGAATATTACAAGAGATAAATGAGCGGAAAAATAAAAGAAAAATGTTCGCGGGGTAGAGATGAGAGGAAGGAGCTTGGGAATGCTTCTTCGGCGATTATTGAGTCATTAACGGAGTGAATATATTCCCGTAACTCCCTCTTTCTCTCTTTATCTGTTTCCCTATGCTTTGCGCCGCGCTAACCCTTTCGCCCGCCATTATTATGCTACATTTTTATTTTTCCTTATTCCCGAAAATATTCTTTCAGTCCCTCTTATTTTTTTTACTTCGTTCTCGCCAATCCTTCGCTTCTCTTTCCCTTGCCACCCCCAACTCCCTCCCACCATCGGAGCAATTATGTAAAGACCCATTACTCTTCGGGTCGAGAAACGGAGAGATTTACGGCGGACGAGGTGGCCAAAAAATAAAGGCAAGAGAATAAAATAAACGCGGAGGGCGCGATTCTCAGTCGTCGCATGGGCACCCACCCTCTATGTCTCCCGCCGCCCACGTCTCCTCCCTCCCCTCACCCCCTCTCACACACCACACACTCTTGCGGGGCCAACTTTCCTACCACTCCCCCACCGCCCGCGCCCTCTCCTAACATCGAGTTTTAAATCCTTCCCACGGAAACCCTCCGTCCCTGTATATTTCCCCTATTTATAACTGCCTTATTTTTACTTTTCCCCCTTTTCCATTCACATCTCCCGAAAAAATATTCTCCGTTTCTTTAGTTTACAACATTCCCCCAGCTGTTTCGAACCATTTACCCATCTCCCCTAAACTGACAACGGGGTCCGTGGCTAAAACGCCTTGGCTATCTCTTTCGGGTAGAATTCCTTTCCCACACAAACGCACACACACATGCATACACTTACACAAACACAAACAAACTCTTACACACTCTCTCACTCTTACACACTCTCTCTTTCCTCCCAGACGTTTCCAAGCGGCTTTAATTGTGAAATACGGTGACCGGTGGCGAAATCTTTTCTCACTCTCTTTTCTCGTCGGAAGAGCTATGGACTCGGGGTCATATATCTCAGGCTGATACTGATGGATTTGTAACTTGAACTAATGTTTGCAGTGTTGACTATTTTAAAAAATACTAATGGAATGATTTTTTCGGTGTTTGCTCGCTATTACGAGAGCTTCTCCAACGGCCAACTTTTAATAGTTCCCTGATTTCATCTTATTTTGGCATAAACGTTTAGTTATCTAGCTTGTAGAAAAATTTTTGCCACATATTTTACCACAGTCATCACCAGTAATTTTTTCTGACGACCAATTATAAAATACATTGTTCGAAATACCCTTCCACAATTATTTTAATTTGAGGCACACAAACAGTTAAGTAACATTTGTATATTAAAAGCTATTAAATTACACTGGGGATGTTCAGAAAGTATTTATGGAGTCCTATTTTATCACCTGATGGCTCTATGGGATCCTTTCCTTGTCAGTTTCTTATTAATTAGCAGCGCAAGAGGAAAACGTATTCTAGCGGACAATATATCTATGAAATACTATTGAAACGGAAGAGGGTGGTTGTTAAATTAATATTTTATAAATATTTCTCGAAGCTTCGAAGAATTTGCGTCGCTCACAGAAAAAAATCAGCTACCAAGTGAGGCAACACTCCTGCTGAGAAACTTTCCAAGGAGGCGCAAGGTGTGCAGGGTGTTGGCCTCCTTTTCGTGAACTATAAAATCTAAATCTCCAGAACTAATATCCCCCTTACAAGAAGCAATGATGAGCGCTCTCTGCGCCGTGGACCTGAGACACCTCCCGGCTCCCTCGCCACCTCCATTCCCCACAGTGGGGGAGGGGGGAGATATACTCCACCCCTTTCTCTCTCCGCCACCCAGCTGCATCCCCATATCATTAAGCACGCTTCCCTAGTCCAAGGGGCTGAAGAGGGTTGCTCGCCGCTTTCAAATGCCGTCTCGTAGAGAGAATCCGTAGCTCAATGTCGTCTATTTCGGTTGTCTACTCCGGAACGAGAGGGAGAGGTATCAATTACTTGCCGTTGCCCCTATCCCATCCCTCGGTACTCTCGTGTTCGGATGTGGAAGAGCCGGTCGGGGTGGGCGAGGGTTCGAGAGGAGGGGGTGGCATTGGTTAGAGGAGAGGGTGGAGGGTGGGGAAGGATTTGGAGGAGGGAGGAAGCTAGGGTGTGTGTGTGTGGGAGGAGAGGCCGAGCCGGGAGGAGGGGGCGAAAATAGGAGGCAATCAATATGGGCGCGAGAGAGTTTCGCCTCGGGTCCACCCAAGTCGGTAGCGGCGCTCGTTAAATGCAACGGTCGCGCGGTACAAACAATCCGTCGCGTTTGGGAAGGCGTTCCATCAAAAAAGAAGCAGACATTCTTTTCTTTCCCCCATCCATTTATCTATCTAACTCTATCCCTCTATCTCCCCACCATGTCTCTGTCTCTCTTTCACTCGCACACGACCCGCCCCACTTCCCCCCTCCCCCGTTCACGCTCCCTCACTCTCTCGCCCTCCATTCTCCCGTTCACCTCACTTTGGTTTCAAACTCCTTTCCTACCCTCCCCGAAAACCCTCCCTCACCCCCACTTTGGCCCCAGTAGACATTCTCCCTCGTCGAAACCTTGCGCCACATTTTATCAGGTCGCTCTCGGGAAATTGATTATCCCGTCAGCTCGGAATGTTGGTGCAGCCAGAGGTGCAAATCAAGTCATTAGCTAAATAAAGGCGCCTTCTCTCACCTCCATTCCCGTAGTCTTCCCTCTCTCGCGCATCTCCCTCTTGCTGCTTCTGTTATTCCACTGTGTAAATCGCACATTTAAGTCTCTCATCCCTTCGTTATTATTATCGCTTTGGCGTTTCCGCGATCGCTCCAGTTATCATGCCCTTCAAGCAAAAATACAAGAAACTCCGATAACGGGAAATACGGATAACTAATTAAATTGAAATTCACTCACTCAAAATGCATTGGTATACTTTTACAGTAATCTGAGTATGGATTTTAATAAAGCGGTTTTCATCATATCTTTAATCCCGGAGGCTTGGTTAAAAAGGAAAACCTATTTCCTCAGTTCCGAGAATTCCTCAGACCGTCATGAAAATTGCTTTAAGTGTAAATGAAAGGGATTCACGGGGTTACAAGGAAAAATGAAGGAAATAAATGAAATTCCAAGTAATCAATGTAACCTGTCACAGGGTTGGGCATTTACCGAGGAGCGCTAGATATCCCGACGTAAAATCGGGAAAATAATTAAGCCAGCTATAATTTGCATTGAAGCATCTGAAGCATTCAAATGAAATCGAACGAGACGAAATAACTTGAGTAATCTGCATCATTTTCATAGGTACCGCCCTTAAAATCTTTAGCTATTACATCTATTCGCTGTTTTCTAGTCAATATATGAATAGAAAATTTAGCACGTGAGTAACCATCATTCATTTAAACCACTGCACTGACAAGAGAAATTTTCACTTCTCAAAATTGATTATTAGAGAGCAAATGGGATTCCAAGCGTGAGCATTCTAGCATCAAATTACCTCATGACTCCGAGTATGCAACTTTTAATTCAATTATCGAAAAACTGGAATATTGGTTAGTATGTAAATTTAATTCATGACGTACACTACTATAGTTAACTTTTTTTGCTTGCATTTGCATTAACGTATTCTAAAATTCATAAAATTCAGTTTGAACGCATTGTCAGACATAAACGACAGTTTTTTTTTTATTCATTAGCATGTGGCAAAGATACTCAAGAAAAAGAAAAAGTGTACTGTTCTCTTTCAGATGAATGCAAAAAATGAAAATAATAAATTTCAATGAAATGAATAACATTTGTTAAATTTCGAAAAATCATGAAAAAAGCAACATTTTGCGTTCAGCGCCATATAATGGAGGTCAGAGACCAAATGCTTCCAAAGTGAAGATCTGGGTACGGTACAAAGGTACGATTTATTGAGTGAGTGGACATTTTGATCCAATGTCCACGGACTGGTGATGACCGAAATTAAAAACAGACATGCTCCACTTCAAGTCTAAGCCGTCCAACGTTAACGAAGCCTCAGCAACGCACGTGACAGGAACTTCACCGCCAATCATGGAAATACCCTCGCACCACACCTTCCCACATTTCTCTCCATTTACTCTCTATCATATATGTAGACGTTTTATTCGAGTGACCATGCAAACAGACGGAGCGATAGCGTGAGCGGCGGAGGTTCGTTTTACGGAACAAAACGAGGATGGGTTCTTCTGAAGAGTCCCCCACTACAAGCGGGTTTCTTCTTCACCCCCACCCCCTGCCACACACTAAGCCCCATCCCCGCAAGTCAAAAAGCGCAAACAATCAAATCACCGCCCAAATAACCCGCCCGACTGACCTCCAATTTGGACGGAATGACTGACTCCACAGCGAGATAACGAGCGCGCATCAAGAGTCCGAATAAGAGAGGGGAGGTCGCGGGGTCAGGAGGGAAGGGTGCGGGAGGAGGGGAGAATGGATGCGGGAGTGTGTCGTGCGCCGCAGAATAGGGTGGGTGAGGGCACGGGCGAAATGGTTTATAAGCCCTCTCCCCTTGCCAATCCTTCTCCACGACCCCCCTAACCAAGCCCCCAGTTCGTCACCGACGGGCGTCGGGGTCAGGTAATTGACAGCTCGTGCGGAAGTGCGTAAAAACCAAGCGTCTCAAGTAGAATCGAGCTTGATGGATAGGAGGGGTTCGAAATGGTGGGAAGATAAGGACGAGCGCATCGCTCTCCTTTTCCCTCGGGGGCAAAAAAAAAATAAATAAAGCAGACGTGAGAAAGGGGAACGGGACGGAAGATTCCTTCCTTGAGAAATGGAAGGTTGCAAATGGGGACTGTTACACGGAATGAGTCGCGGGGGCCGGCCCGAGGAGGGAAGAGAAGACCACGAGGGTTTACGACGACTGATGTCCGTCTCCTTTGAGCTCCGTTACGGGAGTGGCGGGGGAGTGTGATGGTGCCTTGGAAGTTTCCCGACAAATGAGCGGGTGAATATGGCTGGGGCTAGCGGGGAGGGGGGGCGGAACTAAACGGCAAAAGAGCGGGGAGGATGAAAAAGGGGTTGATCGAAGGTGGAGGAGGGTGAAAAGCGGGGAGGAGGAAAGAGAGATCCATCACGGATGGGAGAAAAATATAAGAGAGTGAGGGAGGCAGGGGCGGAGCTTGAGAGTGCGGGGGGAAGGGGCGAGGAAGGGACGTGTGCCCTCGGCGGAGAGCGCCGAACTCGACGCAGCCAACGCAACTGACGGCGCAGGCAGCGACCGAAATGTGTCACGGGGCGGGCGATCGTGCAGGGAGGGATTCATTTCCTTCCAATCGAAAGCAGAGCCTTTTCAATAACATGCCGTCTTTCATATCTCGTGCGGTTGGAGCTCCGCAGTTTCATTTTGACCAGGATTTAATACAAGTCTTTGGGAAGATGATGCTATCAGTTCCCGTCCTTGTGCTTGTAGTTATTTTTGATAAGGGACTATCTGATTGAAGAACTGCTCGCGTGTTTTGTAATTTAGTTCAGGCTAACCGAACTACGAAGCATTCACGTTCACCTAAATGTTATCGTTCACCCTGATCACGTTCTATTCCAATATTAAAAAGACCTTTATTTGTCCACGAATGCTTAATTTTGCAGTATTTTCTCTAACCCAGCTCTTAAGGGTCTCGCTGGGAGCTGCATTAGCGTAAAAACTATATGAACGGCAAAAACTAGCTTTTGGTTTCTCGTAAATATCAGTGGAGCGCTCATAACTTCCATCGCACTGGTGTAATGGCTTTCAAATATGTGCAGAATTCCTGATAATGGATTTACAGAGTAATGCCATAGATGATCATCATGAGAGAAGGCGGTTTTATTGTAGGATATTTCGTTTCATAGTGACGGGTATCACTATTTTTGGTTTTGCAGCGGTAAACCTTGATCTCCCCACCGAGCCAAGGGCTATGAGGTGTGAATTTTGAAAATTCTTCCCAAGCTCAATGCCGTGGAGTAAGTAATTTTTCAAAATCTTCATTCGAAAAATATTAGTTCAAAATTTCCGTATATAAAACGACTAGTGTCTTTCATTCCTATTGTACTTGCATAGTAGTAATCCTCATTTATTTCTATCGACTACTTCTTCCCTATCCATAGTAATTCAATAATTCGAGGGCAGATGTAAGCGCTTGAGAGATATAAGACTTGGAAAGAATAAAAGTGATGCAATTATTAAGGCGAAATAATTTCCATGGCACAAGACGAATCAAATAAGAAAAGTGTAATTAATACCTGAAGGGTAGTAGGTGTGGATAGGGAAATGTTCATCAATATGGGAGGTTATCTGACAATCTAATTTTGGCGTCAAACTGGGTGGAAAACCAAACCAAGAGGGCTCAGGGTGAGTTAACAACTAAACGAGAGAGAACCGGGTTATAAGCAATCGATGAATGGCGGTGTTGAGAGTGACGTAAAACGCAGAAAGAAGTGAAAAGACGACGTCAAAACGAACCATCATCACTAGGTTTATTTTCAACCACACGAACTTTTAAGAATAAAAGAGCCCCAACAGAACAATTAAATTTAGGCAACACGTAAACCATTTCATAAACTTCTTGACACTTATATTCTTTCAAGGTACCGACTTAGTATTTTTACTTAAGAAACTCAAAAAGAGAGTTTTTCGTATTTTTAAATTCATTTCACAATATATTATTCCGATATGCTGCTTAATAGCTAATAACTACAAAATTTAACAAAATAAATTCTAAATTATACTCCTTTAGGTGGAGTATCAGTATATTTTAAATGTATCATGATGTCACGCATAAAAGATAATTTAAGAGTTGAATCAATATTCACTTTTGGCCCATTTTTGTGCGAAAAAAATACACCGATTATCCGAATCCCTTTAAAAAACCATGGGATCCCGGTTCGTGTCCCAGTATTGAGGCATAGATGTTTGAGTCATCTCCCTTTTGAAGAAAACAGATAAAGGAGAGAGTAAGACTTGCTGTCCAGGACATTTTGAGACCGTCTGCGAAACACATTCCATAGAAAGCGTTGGAGAAAACAACACTGGAGAGAGGAAGAAATAAGAAGACGTTTGGACCTAAACTATAATCAATTCGGCCAGGAATGCAAGCCACGGATGCACTAGCTATCGCATCGCACACGACCCGACAGACCGCCGCCTCTTTCTCATAATACCTTCCCGCCTGCTCCTCGACGAGATACTTGGCCGCCCGAAATGGGCCGGGCGTCCCGGCGCGCAGACGAATCGAATGGCATGTGCGAGGGAGAAAGGAGACGGCATCAGAAAGAAAAAAGAAGCCCTAGGGATAGAGGGGCGCGGCAAGAGAAGAAGTCGGAAAGAGCATGCGGGAGCAGGCTGGCAAAGCGTGAGAGGAAGACCATGGACGAGATGGGAAGGCGGTTGGCGAGGGGGTGTGGGCGGGGGGTGGGGTGCAATGGCGCGAAGGGACTTGGTGGAGTCGGCCTTCGCACTTCTGGAGAGATGGAAAGTGTGAGGGCAGAGAGTGCCCCGGGGGCAGGTCAATGGGTTGGAGAGGTGAGGAGGGGAGAGTGGGAGGATCAAGTCTTGGACAGTGGCTCGGATCCCTCCCTCCCTCTTCTCTGCATATCCAGGGTTAAGAAGGCGAAGGGGGGACACCACGGGGATGGAAAGGGAGTGGAGGACGAAGCGGAGGAGTAGGATGGAGTGTGGGGATATAAAATGGCCTTTGGACAAAGTGAACGGCGAAATAGGGAAAGGAATTGGACGGAGGGATCGAGGTCTGCTCCTCCTTGACTGCACATCCCACCGGGTCCCAAAAGGCATGGAAAGGTGACGGGGTTATTCTGCTTGTATGTTCTTCTCTTCATGTACGAATGTGTGCTGTTTGGGATGGAAGATGGATCTGCATGAATAATACGACAGAAGATAGAAGGATAGCAGCGGGCAAGTAAAGTCGAGGAAAATAGGTAAACTGCATTTGAGGAAAAACGCATTTGGGAGATCGCGGAAAGTTACGGCTGACTGAACACAAATACTTTCCGGCACATAAAATGAACTTCTGGGTAGACGTCGGAGCAAGAGAAATTATTGAAAAGAAAGCTGAAAATTTACGGCGACAGCTGGGTTTGGTAAACTGTTTAAACATGCTGAAATAACAGCGGAGATAAAAAAATTATAAGGGAAAATAAAACTAAATGGCATAGATAAAAATACTAAAATAAGAATATGTACTGTCGGTACTTCATGTTTTATAAACAGCGAAACGCTCATTAACTACCTTAGGAATACGCTTTTTATGCCGGGAAAAATAAGAATCATTAATTGAAAAGCAGACGGTCATTAATTGATAAAATGTTAAGGAATTTAGAAATATAATATAAAATAAACCATATTTAGTTTACAGCTGTAATTCTATTTTCTAAATGAAATCTTGAAAAGACCCGTCTCATTACAAGAGATTGCAGAAACATCCCTAAGTAATGAAAAAGAATGGACTAAAATCCATCCTTACAAACGATATAAATAATTATTACATCTACATCTACATAATTCCCCGCAAGCCGCCGCAAGGGCGTGTGGCGGGGGGTGTTTGGTCACCAACTGTAAAAGGAAAAATACCACATGCAAAAAAACAACACGGAAAATCACACCCACAGCAGCGCACACACTCATGCAAAAATCCCTTCATCCAATACTCATGCAAACACATATACCGCAAAACAACTAAAAAACTGCACCCCATGATACAGCACGAAAGCCATCCTACAACACGGAAGCCAGGACACAACAAGCAAGAAATTGAAACACCACATGAAAATGCACCACGAAACACTCTACCGCCAAAGAATCTGTAAAAGGCAGGGAATGCGACCCAACGTTGCAGGTAGCAGAAATTTGCCCCCGCGGAGAGGGACGAGGGATTGAAAGGGAGACTTAAAAACAGATGAACAGAACACGAATGAGGTCATTCGGAAAGAATGGGTTATTATAGCAAAACACATAAGGTTAGTGGAAGAGCATGCATTTAAATACAACTAATTATTTTTTAGACGCTGAGGGTGGCAAGTGGAATTTTTGCTATCTATAACCCTGCAGTTGCTATCCCGTATTGTCCGTGGGAAGAAGGAGTCCTTGAGTCGGCTAGTTCTGGCATCTATTTCCCGAATTTTATATGCATGATCCAAGCGACCAATGTATGTAGGAGTACGAATATTTTGCGAGACCTCGGTGCTGAAACAAGCGGATCTAAATTTATTTAATAATTTCAATCTTGCATTGAATCGTCTCTCAGCCAATGATTCCCACCCCAAATCCATGAGCATTTCGGTGACGCTTTGCGTTTTATCGTAGGATTTTTTTACAAAACGGGCTGCCCGGCGTTGAACCTTCTCAATTTCCCGAATGAGACCTTTTTCACTCGGATCCCACACGCTGCATGCGTATTCTAAATGAGGCCTTACAAGAGCGTGGTAACAACGTTCCTTGACCTTCGAGTCACTTTTGCCGACAATGCGTCTAATGAATCCCAATTTTTTATATGCTTGACCGCAGACTTTACGTATGTGAGTCCCCCAAGTTAAGTCTTTTGTGAATGTGACACCTAGGTATTTTACCGTATCAACTACTGCTAGGTCACCTCCAGCTAATTTGTAAGCAAATCCCGTTGATCTTTTAAAGAAATTTACCACTGAACATTTATTATAATTTAGAGTCAATCCCCAGTTAGAGCACCATTTAGTAATGCAATCTAAATCCTGCTCTAGAATAAAACGATCCTCATCCCCAGATATCTCCCGATAGATCACCGTGTTATCCGCGAACATCCTAATTTTACTTTTCACTTCGTGGTTCAAATCGTTAACAAAAATAAAGAAAAGCAACGGCCCGATCACACTTCCCTGAGGTACCCCCGACGTGACTCGAACGCTGTCGGAACTAGCGCCATCAAGGACTACCCTCTGTTCCCGCTCTGAAAGAAAATCTTTAACCCAACTTATGGCGCCCTTGTTTATACCCCCGACCTTTAATTTATGAATGAGTTTACCATGTGGGACCTTATCAAATGCCTTTTGAAAATCTAAGAAGATGGCATCCACTTGCCTACCTCTCTCACCAGATAAAAGTAAATCATGTGTAAATAATCCTAATTGGGTTTCGCAGGAGCGGGTTTTCCTGAATCCGTGTTGATTGTCACTTAAAAAGTTAATATTGTCAAGGTGTCTCATTATTGAACTGACAATTATGTGCTCTAAGATTTTGCAACAGATAGAAGTGAGAGATATAGGTCTGTAATTACTGGGATCCTCCCTGTCACCACTTTTAAAAATAGGCGTTATTTGCGCGGTTTTCCAAATCTTAGGTACTTTGCACTCTGTGAGGGATTTGTTAAATATAAATTAGAGCTACAGTGATGGATTTGTTTTCCAGTTTAAGTCATTTCATAGATTAAGGAAAGGAATATAATAGCAGATTATATAGACAACCGCATACCAGTCACCGATGAACTTCGAAATCTGCAGAGTTATAATAAATGTGATAATCGTTAGATAGTGAGTGCCTAAACCTCTTTTTGATTTGACTTTACATCGTCATTAAGCTTCGCGGATCACCTCCACAAACCGTCAATGTATGCAATACCCAAAAACCCGTGTTTTACGAGATACCGAATTATTTGTTTTTAATGACACCAATTAAGTTGAAAACTGAATGAATGACAAAGGAAAATTCATTGAAACCCTTAACCTTAGAGGGCTCTCTTGGACTTCGTGAAAAACGGGCACAAATCACACCTTCAAGTACAAAACCTGTGGTCGAAGAACAGAGACATGAAAAAAGATAAGTCGATAATATTGGCCATATCAAGAAATGGATTAGTTTACAAGAATTGAGATGTCAATGTTGGTATATTCTGTAAATTAATGTATTTGAAATATTATAAATAAATCACAGTGAAACAGGCAAAATGCACAAAAATATTATTATAAAAGTGTTAAAATATACTATATACATTTTTAAAATGCTTAAGGCATAATACCGCATTATAGTAATAGATTTGAGTAAAATAATAATTCACATCGTCCACGAAAGCCTGTTTGTCAGATAGTTTTAAGTTCCACTGCGAGCAAGAAAATCAGAAACATTCTGGCACCTTCAATCCCAGATGCGTACCTTGAGTGAGAGGATCCGAGCATCTTAATCCTTTTAAGACACATTGAGACGAATCGCATGCAATAAATTACGAGAAAAAACTTACTCTCCTCTTCCTCTCAGCAGTAACGAAAACAACTAGAAATGTTTTTGCCATAAAGAAAACTCCGTCATGTAGAACGACGAAACGGAAAGGCAAAAACATCCATTCCCGTGTTTGCAAGATCGAAAGTTTGCAGGAAACGATACCAAACACGTGCGGTATCTTCGACTACTTTCAAGCACAAACACTTAACTCCATTTCCACTTCCTCCTCTCCGTCCCTCCATCACTATATCTGCTGTACAACTTTCCCTTTTCCCAGAGAGCGAGGGGAATTAAAAAAAATGGGAAGCCTCGAGAAAAATAGAGAGCGCAACACACGGAATATGAATTCAAAGTGAGAGACAGATTTTGAAACAAAACATCTGAGAATTAAAAGCATAGGCGGGGGATGAGACGGATCGGAGCAGGGAGAGGGGGGGGGAAATAATAGGATCGCTTGAGACGGGTCCGCTTTGACGCTAAGGCGAGGGATATGGCAAAAGGGTTTGGTGATGCCACGGGAAACGGGAATGAGGGAACGGAGGAGGAAGGCTGGGTTGAGGGATGAGGGATTTATATTTGGGGTAACAACGGGACTGTTGGAGAGGAGTGGGAGTAATCGAGTGGGGGTGAGGAGGGCGAGAATGGGGAAGAGAGAGTGTGAAGGGGGGCGCGGTGATGCGGAGGTAAAGTTTGCAGAGTACGACCGTAGGACGGGCAGACACGAGGACGTAATGGACGGAGGTGGAAGCATCTGAGGGAAGGAACGGGGGAGGAGATAGAAAGAGCGCTGCTAAGTGGGGAAGATGGAAACGCCTAGTTTTCCATCCGCTTATAAATCCAAGTCGACGCCTGGTTGTTCGTCGGTGGGTAGGAGGAGGGAGGGAGAGAGATGAAGGTGGGCGAGCCGGGGGTTCTGGTGCGGGCGGGAGATGTATGGGATGGGGTCGGGAGAGGAGGACAAGAGTGAGTGTGGGCCTGGGGAGGGGAAGGGTGAAACGAAGGCCTATGGCGAGAGAGAGAGAGAGAAATTAGGAGAGAAGAGCTGCGCGACGTCGGACACGAATGACTATGGCAATCTTCCCGTCGCAACCCGCGTGAAATATCGCAGGGACCTCGACCGAAACAATAAGGCCTTCCAGGGTTTCCAAGGTAAATCAAATCTTTCCCTCCTTGTCGAGGATACAAAAGGGTTCAAAGCTTCGGATGGCAGAGAAGACGGGGTAAATGCAAAAGTGAGGCGCTTTAGCATTTAGCGTACAGGATTTATACAATTTATTCGTCACTAGGTGGATCTTATCATGCTTGAGTCATTTCATTCGAGCATGCAAGTTTTCTGACAAAATTTGAAACCATTGAAAGTATTTATCCTTCCTTGAATTTCATAGAACCTATCGCCAAATCTATGAACATAGAACACAAGATAACACAAAACTATGAGTTCTCATTTGTTCACAGCGTTCATTTGAAGTGGTTTCGAGTTATTAGGGTGATTGCGCATTTCCCTTGAGTTATTCCTACCTTTGTTGACCTACGAGGTGGCTGTACTGTTAATGATATGGATTAGAAAACAGCACTACTAATGTTAATACTGGAAATATGCATAACGTTCAGATACCAAAGAATTAATACTGACTATAGAAATCGAATTGGGACTACTCGTATAAAAAAATGCATACGCTATCGACGTTTTAGAGGATAAAATAGCACATAGCAGCACACCTTTTCCTCATTATACTTATGATATTTTCAGTTTCAGATAAAAATAATGACTCATGGAGGCATAAAAAGGTACCTACCTGTAAGTTCTAACTGGATAATTACAAAAACTATAACCAGTAAAGAGGAAAATTCTTGATGGTGAAGTAGAAAAAGAAATTAAACTGAACGTGAAAAAGACGCATGACTTAAAAGGTTTCGTGATCCATCAAATCGCTGTACAGAATTCCGAGCACACACTGAATGAAGCCGTACAAGCGGAAACAGCTACAAACTGAGTCATTGGAGTTTTCTAGACGAGAAAAGTCGGGATGGAATGGGAAGTTGAAAGAAGGCTTCGACGTCAAGTTGAATTGTTCATTTTTGTAAAAAGTACGAAGACTACGTGAAATCTTAGCTTGAATTGGGTAAAACAAGGTTCAAAGAATGGGCTCAACACTAGGTTCTTCAAATAGATAAGGTCGTAGAACGGACGAGTTTATGCTAAAATATTTGTATTTTTAAAAGTACTCAACTATTCATGAAATGTTAAATAAAGGAAAACTCCGAGGATTGAAATTTTGAACTCCCTTTATATATTAAACCACGTAATCATTAAATACCAAAAAAGTATATGTAAAAGTATACCTTATCTTGTTTCACATTTCTATCTTTAGTTTTTATTAAAATCTGAATTTGACCTAAATAACATAATTTCAATGAAGCATCACACAAAGACAAAGTAATATAATAATAATGAAATTCATTAATAAGATGGGGGAATAAATGCCTAGGATATTGCCCAGAAAGGATTAAGCAATAACCATGCATCTAAGTTACGATGAATTTATGCTTCAAATCTTTGCCCTGGTTCCTTCCATTTTGATCAATATGCGAAGAAAAATGGAGAAAATATTCGGAACAAAATTTGTCCCATGGTTAATGAATATCGCCGCAAACGTTTTCTGTGGACAAATGTTATGTCAATTCATCATATGAAAAATTGGCATTCGACTATGCCGAAGTCAATAAAGATTGCATCTGCCAAAAAAATTGAACCAACTGGATTTTTTTAAAGTTTTGATACACGTTTTAGAATAAATTAATTAAGGTTTATTCGTTTATTCATGATTCCTTTTTTTTAAGACATTCAATTACATCGCACGCGCCGATTTTTTGTTTTCTCTTGTTGGAGTGTGCTGTGAATTTGGATCTCAATTTGAAACTCATTCCCATGCGGGAAAAATTTCTATTTCCCTATGATAGGTTTCTCCTATCTATCAGTAATAACCTATCTATTTCAATTTACCGAATTCGGATGTGTATGGCTAAGAAAAAGCTACTGGTTGATGCAATTAAGGGAAAAGAATAAAATAGTCTGAAGCCATGTCATTAAAATGTCACAATAACGCCGGGATTACTACGCTTCCGGCTTTTCCCGATGTTTGGCGGGGCGTACTACATTTCGGGCGCAGTACCTACAGCTGGATGACGCACGGTGAAATCGTTGGAAGTGGATGGGAAAGAATGAAAAACAGGCTGGCTGCTGTTTCGAACGGTTAAGGAAACAGATGGGAGGTTGAAGAATCTCGCAAGTGTATTGGCAGCATCATGAGGAAGAATCCGGCACGTTATGTGCGTCTAACTTGAAAATACCTGCCCCAGTAAGTCTCGGGATTTACTGGGGCAGATATTTTCAACGATTACATTTTGTGAAAAAAAATCCCAGCCCTCGGAAATTAAATGAAATCAGTAATATTTAGTACATGTACACGACTATTTCTCTGCCTTTCAAAACTTTATTTTAAAATAATGTCTTATTAACTTTAACCGGCGAAAAGAGTACCTCTGCCTTCCTAATGGAATCAGATTAATTTATCAGGCAGACTGGGTTGAGATGAGCTTTCGCATTTAATCATATCATTTACGGACTCATTTATTTTACTTTTCTCTTCTACGAAGAGCATTAGGAATTCCTTTGTTTAAATATCATCGTTTTAGATTATAAGCTCCTAATTCTAACGAATGGTGCGTAAGTTACATTGCTCGGCAATGCATTGGCGCATGAATTCAGAGACATCGTATCTGAATCAATGAGAAAATTATATTACATTAATCCTGGAAGAAAAAACCCATAGGGTAATGAAAACTGATCTCAGAGTTAATCAATGGTTTATAAATATTTCTTCATTTAAATACTATTTTCCAAGTAATGTACAATGACGAATATTAATTTTAGCGAGAAGAAGAAACTTTAGAAGTTAGAAACTATTCCATCAATACGAAGATCACATTTGCTTATACGCCGAAGTAAGAATGTATAATACAATCAACGCAGCGAGTATGAAGCAATATATACGCGAAATGTTAAATATAAATTCAGACTAACCTTCTGAAATCATAATTTATTTATCTTTTATACAAAAATGAACGAAAATATTTCAACACTTTTAAAAAAGCCGTTAAATTTTCATCACGAATAATGCCTTTATGAAGTATATAAAATGTACATAAAAGATTTGTTGGGACAATTTTATGAACGGTACCTCTTCGTTTGCATCAACTGTGCGATCACTAGAAATCGTTTTCGTCTTAAATTTTTTGTGCTATTTAAAAATATTTAAAATGCCATGCCCCATAGTGTTCAGGTCTAATGTCTTAAGAAAAGAATTTCAGTGATCTCTACCTGAAACAGATAAGATTTTCTCATTTGAGGTACAAAGATCTATACTATACCTGTTTCAAAAATTTTGTATTTACCAATGATCTATTCTTTGATTTCTGTATTGAACTATAAGTTTATAACACGAAAGGTCACCAAGGAAACAGTACGATAGGAATTTCCAGTTTTGATTACCTATTTTCTGGCGATAATGGAAGAAATAAAGGATTCATTCCCAATTCGTCCCAGCGGTTGCTTTCACTTCGAAACATTAACCTCACAACCACCTCTCATGCAGAAAACCTTAGCGTGAATTCATCTGAAATCCCTTCCCCCCTCCACATTCAAAACTGTAGCTGGGAATTATTGATATAGGGCTTAAAACACCATTAATCACTCATTTGGAATCGCAATCATTTTGCAGGGTAGAGTAATTCGCATTCAGTTAAAACTTTGGAATATTTTGGTCCAGAATATATGATGACGCCATCAAACTGAGGAAATCCCTAATTTCGAATTCAATCCCGATATTCGTCATTGTCCTGGTTGATTTATAATATTCCCCTTTTTTTAAATTGATTCGGGGAAGCTTTATCGGGAATAAAAAATCATATATCCTTATTGAATTAACTTCTTGAGTATTTAACTATAGGGATAACACATTGGTTATTACACTAGAACTAAAAATCGTCACCAAAATGTTTCTATGCGTAAATATCTTGTCCGCACTATTTTTTCCCAGCAGTATTTGGCAGACACCCCATTTTAATTATTCGACCCAGGTTGTGCAACTAAAGCATTCCTATCAATGGCAATTTCAGTTTCGAATTTGATTCTTATTAATTTTCAATATTTATAGTTTTTAACTAATTCAAGAATGATTCTTTTAACACACTAGCACGCGTCATTTATGGTACTTTTCAAAAAACCACCGAAATTTTCATTTCAGAATGAAATTCTGAAACAATAACATCTGTGCATTCGTCCGAGTTTGGAAATACTAATTCAAAATGAATTACCTTCATGATTAAGTAATGAGTCGATGGAGACTAACATGTACAAATTTTATTGATACCCAGGATTAAACTTTTAAACCAAACCCGCGGCATCAGAAACGGAACGAGTACGTGGATGATGACTCGATGAGTAATAATCGCTAAATAAATAAAATATAACTTCCATATGTAATATATTTGATCAAACAAGTAATATAAGTTTTGGAAAGCTTAAAACCTGCTTGATGTGTTAACCTTTAAAGTGGTAACCTTTTGAGAAAGATTAACCTTGCCTGCAAAATAATAAATTAAAAATGATTAGAAGGAAAATTAGTGCATACCGTAAAGGGCACTGGCAAGCAAATCTTTATTCGCCAATATTAACGCTCAGATGAGTATAGAGCAATCATTCCTCGCAAACGAGAGGCAAAGGCGCAAGGAACGAAGAGCGTTTCAAATTAGGGTGTTGGATTCCAGGCAACAAATCATTTAGGATGGGAATTGCGGTTACCAATAATATGCGGGTAGTGTTATAAAATTCGATTGCAAGTGGTAGCCGCACAGTCGAAAATTAGCTCATGAAAACAAAGATAGCCAATGTTGTGGCTTTCTGACGTACATTGGTTTCAATCGATTGGGCTCCAATGGGTACCAAACTATTTGAATTCAATTAAAAAAAGCACAGGAGGCACAAAGGCGAGGATTCTGGGTAATCGAGATGCTACTGCTATCATGTAAACTCCTTGTGATCTATTTGATCAGTTCGATTGTACACGCGTTTCAGAATTTTCAAGCCTTTAAAATAATCCAAAGAGCTCTATATTCTTAATTTACTATTTGATTATTAGGAGAAATCATTGAAATGTATTTAGCTAATATCAAAGAAAAGTACAATAAATGAGAGGATATATTAACTACAGAGAATTCAGCCACACAAAAAACGCTCTGTAACATTTAATTAATATGTTTTAATTCTTTTTGATTTTTACAAAATTCCAATAATTATGTATCGGTATTTGAATAAAATTTTCATATTATATCCAATGCTTAGAAATGAGAATACAGTTCAATCAGAAAATTTATCCATTGAAAATTAAATGCGATTTCAGCTGGATTATTTTCTCAAAACGCCGATTACCATTTATATAAAATCGCTCCAGCAGTTTTTTCTTCAAATCCTAATTCGCACTACTCACTAAAGGGAAAATCAACCATAGTTCCACAGTCGATTCGGTAAAAGCGGGATGAAAGGAAAAATTATCCTTATCGGAAGGAAATACTGATATAACGTTTCGAAGTACTAAACTAAACTAATCTCAAACTAACCACAAGTTAGCGTGAAGAAAAAAAAACATTTCCCGCAGCACTACGCTATCCTTGGCCTGTTAACTGTTATCTCATTTACTTCCCCACTCCCTTCTACGCGAGGATCGCTGCGAAGCAATAAATCAGCCCTGGAGTTGCAAGGAGAGTGGGACGCTGACGAAGGGGTGTGGCTCTTGGAGGGGCGGGGCATGGGGAGAGGGAGGGTTTGGAGGGTGCAGGAGTATACGGACGGCACTGGCGGTAGCCGCACTGGCGGTTCAATCTGCGGCAGCCTACCGCAGGCCTTAATGGGCCAAGTGGCCCGAGATATAATAAGAGGCGGCAAGAATGCGTCGTCGATATATTCGTCACCCAGGTTTTTCTTGCGGTGAAATACCTACTTAGAGGCCATCCACTCTGTATCGTTTTAATCAAGGATACAAGATTATAGAGAAAGTTGTTTCCTACGTGTAATCTTTACATGGAATATTTTAAGGAGGGGGATATTCCAAGTAAAAATTACGAAAGAGCAACCATGTGCATCTTTCAAATAATGAATTTGAGA
The DNA here is from genome assembly GCF_022747635.1 of Hetaerina americana. NCBI lineage: Eukaryota > Metazoa > Arthropoda > Insecta > Odonata > Calopterygidae > Hetaerina > Hetaerina americana. The sequence goes on from NW_027286874.1 coordinate 46,940,988, forward strand.
AGAATATCATTTTGACCAGCATCATAACACTCATTTAATTAAAAATTTTAATGTAATGGGATATAATAATATTCAGATTTCGCCAGATGAAAAACGGTTCAGAAGGCCTTTGAGTCTGTCAATAAATATTAAATTTCCCGATTCTTTGGTATCTTACCCCAGGTAACAAACGAAATACCAACTTCGCATAGTATATATTAGCATTATAGGTATTAATTCTTTACAAAACAAAACAATCTTCACACTTCAAATATTAAATGACAGCCCATTGTCCTAGATGAACATCATCATCAAAATTTATTAATATTAACTTAAGAAAAGGACACTTAAAGATGAATTCTGGAATGCACACGAATAAAAAAAAACACTCAAACCTTTCCCGAAGAATGAAATGAAATGGTGGTGGATTCCACTCAGGGACAATAAATTACCCAACAGAACCTCGTTAGTACCCGTTAGACCACAAATCTTCAAGTACTCAAAGCCAAGTAAACTTATTACATTAGAGCAGAGTATTCCCTGAAATCAGTTCACGTTAAGGTCCCGCCTTGAAGCATTCTTCCTCTCAGATCCCGAAGACGGAAGCCGAAGGGGGAGGATTCGGCAAGTGAAGGAAGCAAGAAGAGAAAGATATGGAGGGATATGTGTGCGAAGGAAATAAGAAGAGTGAGGGAAGGAATATGTAGGAGCGAGGTGGTAGTTGGGATACGATAGGATTGGGAGAGTGGGTTTGGATCGTAAGGGAGGGAGGAAAGAAAGGGGGAGAGAGACAGGGAGGGTGGTAGAAGAGGACTTCTGGGGCGATACCTCTCAGTTCGGCCGAACATTACAATGCCAGCCGACCCCTCCACCCCCCCGCCCCCACTCCCTCACTACCACCGCCCCACACCGATGCGCCACCGCACACGGCGCCCTTCGCACTCCTCCCAAACGCCAGGGACTCCCTTCAAACTCCGCCACTCCCTCTCCGGCAATCCAAACAGCCTCCAAACTCCTCGCGCCCTCTACGCTTCCTCCCTTACTCACTCCTTTTTCCCGCACTTTAAACCATTTCGCCCGTATTCCCTATCTATTCCCATTCCCAGCCACTCTCACCACCCTCCCTCCCGCACCGCCACGCCCACATGACCCACACACATACTCGCGCACGTACACACACAAACACATACTCGCTATTTCCAGCTTTACCAAAGTTTCCGAGCAAACTCTCACGACTTCAGTGCGAGAGGGAGGGAGAAACCTTCGAAGTTCCCCCGTGCGTCTTCCTAACTCTACTCTCTCATTCCGACTCCTCCCGCCCCCACCCTCCCCCTCACTCACTCTTTCCTCCCAATTTTTCCATCTCCTCCTCCCTCCCTTCTCGTGCCTCCTCCTCCCTCCCGCTCTCCCGTTCTGTTTCACCTCCCCGGTGGGAGGGAAAAAAGGGGAAAGATTCCTTCACTGCTTTCCCCGTCCCGATCTCTTTTCCTCCCTTTCTCTCCACCTACTCTCCCAGACATTCTCCATCCATGCCTCCTCCATATTACTACACCTCTCCCCCGCGATTCCTCTCAGCCCTCACCCTCAAACGCCACCCCTGTCTTACTTTATCTCCATGGCGCACTCCCCCAAGTTCCTTCAGCGACTCCGATGTGTGTGTCTCTCACCCCCTTGTTTCTTCCAAAAACCAACCCCACCCTCGTGCTCTCTCCCTTCTCTCCAACCTCCCAGTGCCAATCTTTTCCCTCGAAACTCTTCCCGTGTTCTTCTCACTGTCTCACCCCCTTCCCCTCTTCTCCATGCCTCTTCCTACTCACCCGGTCGCCGCCTCCTGACTCGGTCCTCCGCCCCCCTCCTCCACGCCCTCATTCCACTTCTCTTCCCATCCTACCCACCAACCTACTACGCCCGCACACACACGAACGCACTCACACACACATTCAAACTCACACACACACGCGAGCTCCACCTCCTCCGCAAACCCCATTTGCTACGGAGTTGAGAGCGGACTTAGGCAATGGACTGGCATTAATTCCTCTTTAACCGCCGACAGGTGTGCTATTTTCTCGTCGTTTCTGCCGCCGCCTCTCTCCAGCCCTCACCTCCTCTCCCTCCCCCCTCAACCACCCTCCCGGTCGCTCCTTCGCCTCCCGATCCTGTGGCTCTTTTCTATTAAACCCCCGTCCCGCCTTCCCTCAGACACTATCTTCAGGATACCCTCCCCCACCGTAGCACTCCCTCTACTCGAGCCATCCTGAGCAGGGGGAAACTCACCCACCACCGGATCCTCCCAGCCTCATCCCTCCGACATCGAACTCCACGACTCCCATAACCCACTTCGTCTTTCTCTCCGCGTCCCGAAACCCGACATAACGCTTCCAGAAACTCCATCGCACTTGAACCTTTGATCTCTCATTTTCAATTCTCATTTCTGCGTGCCATTCTCCCCCAACCCATTGTCCCTCTTTCCCCTCTCTGTCTTTCTCCTGCCCCCACCGCTCCTCTCCGTGTCACACCTCCACAAACCCTTACCACACACCCCTCTCTTTCCTGTATCTCTTTCCTTTTGACTCCCGCTCCGTTTGGATACGAAGAAACCCTGGCCTTTTTTAAAAATAATTATTAGAAAAAGCCAACCATTCAATTATATTCAACCATGATTTTATTAAGACATTCAAATCACTTTCAACATCCAAACTTAATAATTTGAAAAGGGCAATTAGACGCAATTATTTGATGTCACATTTATTCACAATTTAATTATTTAAGCTACTTTTAACAGAAGCGTGAACGCATGCTGTGACAATTTCCTAAAATTTTCTTTCATATTTTTCTTGAATGAAGTTGACGAAATATTAGGTTTCCATTCGATGAATTATCTATCGAAATATCTTTTGCCGGGCGAGGCATACATCATTAGCGATGACGCTCGACAGAGCACTCAACAGACCAGGACAGCGACCGTCTTTCACTGAATAGAGTTTTGAATTATATTTGAGAGGAGTCCTATTCGTTTCCTTTCTCGAAGTTTCGATAACTAATGAACAGCATTTATTTCCTAAAAACTCTTTAGAAAGTATGGATATCATTTCACCGCTATATTATGAAGTTTAAATTATAGAGCGATTGTATTTAATACCTATTAGTATGAAAAATCTAAGCATATTCAGATTTAATTGGAAATTATTTCATTCTCTAAGGAAATGCTACCTCTAATACCAGTCTTCCAATTACCACACGAATGCTCAATTGTATGGAGAATCTTTTTATAAGTGACACCACTATTTAATCCTTAATAAACATTTCTTTTTTGTATTTTCTTACTTTCTTTTTTGTGAACTTTAAAGCTCTTTATCAATGATGTAATTCATGAACAACTATTACGAAGTTAGTACCAATCTCATTAGAATAGTTTTCGTTCAATCAGAAATATTATATCTAACAACGTTCTGATTCCAAAATTTCAATTAAAATTTCATAGATTAGTTAGAGCAGAATCTTAACTTTTGCATTCTTTTAACTGATAATGTGAATTTCTCGTTTGGCTGGTCTCTTGCCGTCGAAAATTAAAGAATCAATTTTCAAATTAGAAAATATTTTATTTATTTAATTAATTGTATTTTTTTAAGGTCTTGATGAATATTACACTGAAAACTAAATTTCAATGGAAGGAGAAGCTGAATTTTAAACTAGCATTAACAAGCTAAAAAGGATTCATTATTTCCGCTAAAGACAAATGAGCTGAATTATACAATACAAAAAAAATGGATGCTAGAATTTCTCCTCATCATCGCGTTCCTCCGATCCTCTTTTAGTGAAACATTTAACTGCAACACAGTCCAATAATTCTTACCAGCGGATATCTGCCGCAGCCACCAAATTAATTTCTAAGTACGCATGTTTTGCCAAATTTTGCAATGCATTATGGACATGTCTTATGCTGACATGTATATTGACAATAATGATTAGGTTTCTCAGGTGTTTGCTAAAAGATATTAATCCTTAACGGTAAAAAAGTTTTACAAGAATATAGTCTGGGACCTAAAAGCCCATAGATTCTTGAAATATCGCCATTCATAGTGTATGATTTGATATGATTTACTTCTTTTCTTTATTATAATACACCGAGCAATGTTTGGCCGAAAAGACTTCATTTGACTAAATGCGCAGCTATGACAACCTCATATTACAGGATTTGACGCGCGAGTGATAAATACAGTGATATAGTGATAAATACCTGTATGCTATTCCTCCGTTTCTTGGAGAATCGCTTTCGTACCTAATATCAAAGTGGAAACTCATGACTATCTATGCAGCTAATTAATTCAGGAAATATCCAAAACCATTCTAAAATTTTTAATACAGATGCTCAACCTTATTTTACATATTTTTTTAGAAATAACTGCTTATAAGACATTTGGTAAATATTTAATATCCTCAAAAGCAAAAACATGACTTAACATGTATACGGAATCGGCTCAAATTATTATATTTTCAGTAAACTGAATTTTTCAAGTATTTTTTTTATCCATCACGGATCATCAGTTGAAGTTGAAAAGAAACAAGATATTACCCTACCATCAAAGACTCAGATATTACAGTTAATCAAGTGTGGAAAAGAGCAATGGAACCACAGAGAAGAAAAAGGAGTCGAACTGCCTAACCATGTGAAGCGACACACGTCATGAATGACGAGACAGAGGTAGTAATTTCATGTTCCCAAAATGTAGGTGCCGTCAAACAAATCTAGTCATGGCTGGAATATCACTAACATAAATGGAAAAATGAGAGAAATAATGTATTAATTTTATTGTGAATAAAAAATGACCTGACAGTAGTTTAAATGTTCAAGGATTGAAAGATAAGAGTGCAGTCATATCATGTTATGCTATTTGAAATTGTACTGAAATTGCTATAAATTCCGTGAACAATCAGTAAAACGGTTTTTTAAAATATCAATTAACTTGATTTGTTGAATCTGAAGTAATATTTTCTCTCATATTCGGCCAATTTCGCCTACTGAATCACGTTAAGTGATATTAAAGGCATTCCTTCTCCGTTTATTTAGCACTTGGCTAATATAAAATAAAGATTTTAACCAGTTATTTCATTTGATATCAAAACGGGATCGTTTCGTTACTGAAAAATTTTGGGAAGGGTGAGGAAAGAGAACGCCGGATTTTGTTCACGAACGTGGTTCAACTGAGTCGTGGACGGAAAAATCTGGATGCGAGAGGTAATGGCCACATTTCTTTTGACAATCGAAGCGAACGAATGAAAGGGGTGTGGCAGACAGAAAGAAACAGAAGCAGGGGGGGGGGAAGAATATCTTAGAGAAACAGAGAGATAGGGAATGGGTCGGAATGGGGTGAATTGGGGGATGAGAGGAGGTGAAACGGATAAGTTGCGCTTAGCGGAGGTTTGAGTTTTCGGAGGGCAGCCATGCTTGGAAGAAAAGCGATGTCAGATGCCTGGAGTCAGTGACAGGGATGGCAGCGGCGGAGCGTTAGCGAATCGGAGAGAAATGAGGAATGGCGTAAGGCGGGGCGAGAGAAAGGAGCGACGGAGCCGGGGGAGGGGTAAAAGAGAGCGAGAGAGTAGAGAAGAGAGGAGACTTGAAAGAGTGAGTGGTAGAGAGGAAATAGACGGAAAATCGAACGGGGACGTGTGAGAGGGGGGGGGGAGAAAGTAAGTTTCGGCAAGATCACCCGTTCCGTTGAAAGAATCGATGGGGGAAGAGAAAGCGAGAGATAGACGGTCTGGAACGAAGGAGGAAAAGAGGAATGAGGGAGAGAGCGAGGCCACGGAACGAAGGATGTGGGTGCGACGGAAGATGAACAAACCAAAGCTGCGGAGGGAGGACCGGAGAGGGGGGAAAATGAGCGAGGGGTGGACGAAAGTAGAAGGGAAGAGAAGACGGCCTGAAAGACGGACGAAGAAGAAGGGACAAAAGACGCTCGAAATTAAGCGCGCGTGAAATGGAGGAGCGGGATCTTATAAAAAAAATGAAAGAAAACTAAAAAAAAGGAAATCGGTATCACGGCGACAGGGCGAGAAGTTTCGAACGTGGGGACTTCTGGAAGAAACGGAGATTAATGAGGAGGACACAATAGTGCGGGAGAGAGAGAGAGAAACGAGGAGGGAAGAGTGAGGAGAAGGAAACACGGGAGCGAAAGAGGGTGGAAGGACGAGGTGGGTGGATGATGAAGAAGGGAGGTCTATATTCCAGAGGGACGGAGTGGGGGGGGGAGAGGGAAGAGGTGAGAGGGACTTGCGCGAGCCAAAACGTTAGAGCGGGTAACAAACCAGGATAAATGGAAGCTGTGGGAAGGGTGAGATTGAGAAAAATAAGGAGAGATATCGCTCGAAACCGATAAAAAAATAAGGAAGCGATTGAGGCGGGGGGGGACGGACTTGTGAATTTGGAGAGGGAAGGGGCAGAAGTGTGGTAAGAGAGTGCACGAAGAAACGGGGATGGAGGAAGTGCGATGGATGAAGACGGATGAAATTTTAAAAGCCTCTCTGTAGAGAATTGAATGGAAGCTTAACTGACTTTTATTTCACGCTAGAGTGGCATTCTTCCTCGTTTTTCCTATAGGGGAAAATAAAACTAGCGCTTTGGCTGAATTATAATTGGAGTTATTGCCAGTTGAGAGAAATTTTTTCACCTCGTGAATCAATTGAACTGCTATCCATACATACAAAAATGATAACCCCTCATACGAGAGCATGATTTCTTTTTTAAATATATTGCCTTTTAATAAGTGTATGATAACGACGAGTTTCCCCAGAAATTAGAGCCTGAGATCAATAAATCAAGAAAAGGGCAATAGAGCCAGTATTTGGTGTAGAGTTAAGACTCTTATTCAGCGTTGGAGCCAATCAGTATTTTAAGGAGAACTTAAGTTTCAATCATGCTGCGAATGTATAGGCAAAACGAAATATTATGCAGCATATTTAATGGATGCATACACACACACATACACATAGCAGTAGAATATCCTTTTTCTTAAATCTTCAATAATTGTTTACTATAAATTGCAGGTAAACTATGAGAGCCAGCTTTCGTATTTGTACGTATTTTGTTCGTATGTATTTGAATTTTTGCTCAATTTATTAATTTCATATATAGTTTCACTCACTCACAGTATAGTTCACAAACAAGTGACTGACATTTAAAAACAGCCCCCAATTTTATATACAATTATGGCGTAATTGGTATAGCATGCGTGGCTATTAAAAGCTTCCAATTTTCTTAAGTATTACAAAGCTGAACCAATTTCTAAACATAATTGTAATTTTGTAACTCAGGAGAGGCTCTTTGAATCTGTTCTTTATTCCAAAGGAGTTCAATTCTGTAGAACACCTGGTTTTACTTTTTTTTAATGTTTTCCGTAAATTTCCGTGGGAGTAACAAATGCAATCTCTCACAAGCAGATCACTCACGCATATATTTATATTCAGTAGAGATCTATAATTTAGGCAACTGAATTAATGACGCAACAAAGCCACAATTGACGTAGATAAGTTACCGAACTGCAAATCGACAATTTTTTTCTTTATTCAGTCGAGGAATGGATAAAACTAATATAAGTCTCCGGTCGTAAATATGGCGGTCATCACTCGAATTCCACAAATTTGATATTTCCTGATGAAAATATCTGTTCTTTAAACATCTCCGTCCCATAAATGATAACACGACCTTCTAACTTGCAAATAAAGCTCCTCATCAAAATCGTCGATCGGCGCCAATCGTACGCATACTCATCTTACATGAGTAAGATGCATTCTCATCCTGAATGAGTAGGAGTATCACAGCATTCAATACCGCGAAACCAGTTTCTGGATTTTTCAAAGGATTTCTCAGCAAAGTTATCGATTGACACTTTTGAATAAATAAGAAAATTTACAGGGAAGCCAATATGTTCGTATTGGCAAAAATAATTTTTTTATATTTATAACATGCATATCATAATGAGTCCAGTTGATCAAACAAAAATAAAAATTGAGATCTGGTGCTTTCCCGGCGTATTTGCTTCATGAAGTTTTCTCGGGTCTTCCACCGGGTCAGGGGTTCCATATTGGCCGACGTTTCGACGCCCGACTCGTGCATCGTTCTCATCATCTACCCTGATATTGCGCGCACAATAGATATTGATCCGGATATATCTTCTCTGTTTTATTATCCGAATATATATTCCTGAATAATGGAGATTAGAAATAATATTACTACTACAGAGGTGATTTGATATCAACATTGAAGTACCAACAACATTTTAATGATATACGATGTCATTAGAGTCCATCTAGGATTCAACGCTTCAAAAATATTTAATGCAGCCACTTGGGAGCAAAAAAAATGCACATTGATTTGAATACAAATCCCTGGGATTTTAAAAAATCAGCCTGATTACGGAATGATCAAGTCTTTTTGTTTTCCTGAAAACTAATGCCGCTGAACTCTGTATTCTCGATAAAAATAATTGACTAGATATTTTACTTTAACGAGAATCCTTTAACTTTGGTAACTATTCTCTTCTGCGTATGTATCCTTCTGGGATATCTTTTTCCTTTTTGCATAGATGCTATTTAAAAACAGAAAGCAAATTACAAATATTCGCTAGCGATACAAAAATGTATGGAGAAATAAGTCATGATGATTAGGAAGTTCATTATGACGATTAGAATTCGTTGAAAAATATTATACTGAGTGAGGTATGGGATTGAATTCTATACATAAAAGCAATACACTTCTTAGGAAATATCGGAGAAGTAGATGCAAGCCAATTGGTAGTGGCTTCAATAGACAATGCTGGTAACGTAAAATGCTTGAGGATGGCTGTCATTTTATATATATGAGAAAGTCAGAGTAACTTTTAACTAGATAATTTAATTTAGAATATTTTTGATACTATCTATTCAGCTTCAAAAAAAAATCTTCCCCAAAAAAATAGCGGCACGCAATGTATATAAAAACAACAGAGCGTTTTTGTAGAAAAAAGAGAGTATAAACAACAAAAATTCATTATTTCCCCTATGCATTGCCCATTGGTTCATTGGGTTAAATTTAAAGTAAAGCTACCAAGAGCCAGCAGGGATATAATAGGTTTTGGGGACATTTCCCTCGAGTTTCTATTCATTAGTGTGTGGTGGTCGCGTTCAAAAATAGTATGACGCTAAAACTTCGATGGAGATGATAGCCAAGAGGATTAACTGATCCCACACCCTTCGACTACGCTCCCGAAAATGAGTGCCGAGTGACCCTTCCACGGGGTGGGCCGCCCCTGCGATGGCAGTGAGATGGAATTTGTCAGCAAATGTAGTGATGGGTGATGCAGGGATTTAGGACGGGGAGGTCGCAAACGGCAGGGAGGATCAAGGCCCCAGGGAACGCAAGGGATGGGAATTGGAAGAGGGAAGGACGGGTGGGAGACAGTAAAGCAAACGCGAGGAGAATGAAGATTTATGGGAGGCCATTGTCAAGGAAAACGGGAAGGATGGATTGAAATCGCGAGGATGAGACGAGCAAGATGGACAGTGAGGGAAATAACGCGATATGGCGCCGAAACGAATAGCCAATGCGCATTGAGGTGGGAACTCGATATGGTTACAATCCGAGGGCAAAAAATCACTGACGAGACACATTGATTGTTTTACGTGGAATTGGTTAACCAAGTGACGGGGTTCCAAGCAACGTGAATTCCAAGCAATTCGCCTAAAAGGACAATAATTATGAAAAGGTTTGTGATAGCTTACTAGAAAATAATATATTTGAATCAGAGGAAAGTATTTAGGAGGGACAGGATATGTTCAATCACTAAAATTTGAAAGGACCTTTTTTCAAACCCTTTTCAAGTATGCGCGACACGCCTTTCATTTGCAAAATATAGTTACTGATAATTCTTTCATGCATTGATTGAGCCATATGATTCAAATAACTGCCGGTATATTATTCAAATGATTGTGTAGGGTATAGCACCACTTGTCATGATATACTAGTCAGGAAGC